>NC_074691.1:20077474-20677474 GCF_029448725.1 Salvelinus fontinalis
GCTCCTAACCATAAAAGTAACCCGAGCTCCTAACCCTAAAACTAACCCTAGCTCCTAATCCTAAAACTAACCCGAGTTCCTAACCCTAAACCTAATTGTAACCCTAACAATAAAACTAACCCTAGATCCTAACCCTAACACTAAACCTAGCTCCTAACCCTAAAACTAACCCGAGCTCCTAACCCTAAGACTAACCCTAGCTCCTAACCCACTAGAAATAGCATTTGAACTTGGGGGGGACTAACAAAATGTCCCCAGTTGGTTAAAAAGAAATTCAGTTTACTGTTCTTGTGGGTACTTCTGATCTCCACAAGTATAGTTAAACATATCCACACACACACACGTCCACACACACGCACACACAAACACACGCGCAAACACGCACGCACACGCACGCACACACAAGCACACACACGCACGCACACACACACAGTACAGGGATCTTCCCAGTGGATGGAGTGAGAGTAGGCCATTGAGTGCAGATCATGGTGTGATTGGTAGTGTGGGGGGGGGGGGGGGGGGGGGGTGAGAACTCTGACCTTTGACAAAGTCGTCATTGTCAATGGACAGAGACGATTAAACAATTAGTCTACTGTCTGATGACGATTATGGACACTTGTTCTACAAGTGGCCAGTTGGGTCATGTCCAAAGGAAACACTAAACCCTCATTTACATATGTATACAACTCCTGGAAATGTTAATTTATGGCAACTTGCTCCTATTGAGACCCACAGTGATAGGTCAATAAAAATGATCTACCTCATTTAATAGGTCACTCTTGTTATGGACACACCACCTTGTAGGCGAGGCACTGACCTTAATGATTGGACATTAACCCTCACTTACAGTGTCCACGTCACCAGCTTGCCATACAGAACTCACAAAGCTATTTGTTGAGCTATTTGTTCCTAATCTAGAGCTAGGGTTAGGGCTAGGGGGGTTAAAGTTAGTGTCAGAGGTTAAGATTGCATGTATGGTTTGAAAGCACTTCCATTAATCCACACACGCATGACCAGATAACGACAACTCTCAATACACCACTTTCAGGGAATTTCTCAACCTACACAGTAGCTCTTTCTGTAAAGACCAAACAACATGCAGAAAGTTGCTTCCATAATGTACACAAGTGATCAAAAATCGTAGTTGCTTTAGATGTGAATTCCACATGCTAAACCATCACAGATCCCTAGCAGTGTGTCATCAAAGGAACAACATACATTGTTTAGAGGTACATCTACAAGAGGATGCAGAAGCTCGGAAACCCTAATTGTTATAGTTATTCAACAATCTTACAATCCTAATTGATTTAACTGTGAAGTTGCAGCCATAGAAATGTATCCCTATCCTGAGGATCAGGTGAACAGTGTTAGCAAGGCTATTTTAGGGACCAGTCAGCAGCATAATGTGTAATTTGTTCCCGGGGCCTCAGGCTTTCTTTAGAGAGGAGGGAGGGATGGAAGGAAGGAGAGAGAGAGGGGAGGGGGGGGGGGGGGGGGGGGGGGTGAAAAGAAGCAGGAGCCCAGCTTTTTGACCACTCTGTTAAACCACAAGGCTAACTTTAATCAGAGCTGCCTGGTTTCATGCATACTCACATCACTAAACTGAACTCTGAGTTACTTATAGGCTATTATGATGAGTCATGAAATCACATTGTTTTTGTTGGTTATTTGCATTTCCTTACATCTATTGATCTTCCAATAGGGATGATTGTGATGCAACCTGCCCCCCACCACTACCCCTGATAACACAGAACATAATCTCTGAGATGATGACAAGTATTTGCATTTACATTTACATTCAAATGAGTTCAAGAGGTGATAGGGCATAGTCCACTGAGTTGGAAAACATTGTGTGCTGTCTTGACACCTCATTTGTTCAACTAGGCCTATGGGCTACTAAGCCAAGGCACAATGCCCAATTCATTTCCAAATCAGTCCTAAAGCTCCCAAATCATTGCATGAATGCATATAATGGTTGGTTGGTTTGAATCTAAATATAAGGTTTCAGAAGCACTGCCATACTAGATTTCTACAAATCCTAGTTTTAAATTTTGAAAAAGTTCCAACACTTCTGCCTAATCTCAGCCCAGTGACTTCAAAGGTGGAAAATACAACACTCCTCAAAGTACCATGGCAACCATAAAACGGGACTCATGTGGGGGGATATGGGAGGAGCGACGTGGGAGGAGATCCAGGTGGTGGTCGAGATTCCGCAAACAGACATAGGCTACATCAAATAGGCCTACACCAAAACGTCTTTGAACTGGAGTTTGGCGCTGCATAAAGTCGCTTGCCTAAAAAACTGTTTTCATGGAAAGGCTCCAAGATCTGTTGTAGTAACCACAGCGGTGGTGCTTACTTGCGATCTTTCGAGAAACGGGAAAAATTGTCTCGGCCTGGAAGCGGCAGACGCAGCCAAAGTTTGACAGAACGAACTCTTCGCTGCGTTTTGATGTGCGCACGTCCAGATTGATTAAAGAGAAATTTGGAAAGATGTTCAAGAAAAGCAAAAGCAAAGTGTTGGTGGACTATGCGTCGGAGGAGGACGAAATATCCTGGCATCATCAACACACTTACAAGGTAAGGAGCAGCTGGCACAAATAAAGTAGAGGGATTATAGCGCACATAGGATGCAGTGGTTCACTTAGCTGTTTTAGCCGGTGTTTTCGTTTCGTGTGCTTATGATCAACAGTTAGATCTGAGGCCTAGTCCAAATAATTTGTCCCTGAAACACACATAGAGCACAGCCCTAAATATTGTATTTGTTATCGGAATAGTAACTAGCTTATATCATATGTTATACTAAAACTTTTAATTTGGCTCTATACTCCAGAATTTTGGATTTGAGATCAAATGTTTTATATGAGGCGATAGTAAAGAATGTCACCTTTAGAGGGTATATTCTCGTACATATCTGTTTTACCGTTTAGAAATAAATGCACCTTATGTATGTAGTCCCCCATTTGAAGGTGTCTAAAGAGTATTACATTTAGTCGAAAGTGTACTATTTGGTCCCATATTCCTAGCACGCAATGACTACATCAAGCTTGTGACTGACTCTAGCTAGTTTGTTTTGGTTGTGTTCAGTATTATTTTGTGCCCAATAGACATGAAGGGCAAATAATGTTGGCCTATTGTGTCATTTTGGAGTCACTTTTATTGTAAAATAGAATATAATATGTTTCTAAACAGTTCTATGTTAATGTGGATCAGTGGAGGCTCCTCAGAGGAGGAAGGGAAGGATCATCCTATTCAGTGAATTCCAGAAAATAAATATGAGGACAGCTATTTTCTGTTCTCCTCTGGGTACAGTGTCTTCAATACAAAATCTAGGAGGTTGATGGTTCTCAATCCCTTCAATAGACTTACATAGTAATTATGATGACTTCTGGAGGACGTCCTCCAACCTATCAGAGCTTTTGCAGCATAAACTGTCATGTTGTCCATCCAATCAAAGGATCAGAGAATGAATATAGTACTGAAAGCATACGCTACAGCTAGCTAGCATTGCAGTGCATAAGTGTGGTTAAGTAGTTGACTCAAAGAGAGAGAAAGACAATAGTTGAACAGTTTTGAACAAATTCATTTCTGTCTCGGGCAAATCATTTCATAATTTCAAATCATTTCATGATCATTGTAGAAAGCTAGAATAATGGCTAGATGCAACAGAAATGTTAGACTTAACCTACACGGCTACCAAGCAAAGAAATACATTTCTTCAAAAATTAAGGAGAAACAGTGGAGAGGGAGAGCTAGCTATATTTTGTTGTATTTTTTTCTCCTTCTTAGTTTACCTTTCACTCACTTAGCTAGTGAATGCAGATCATTTCATCCTACTCAACAACCTGACTCAAAAGAGAGGAATGCAAGCAAAGTGAAATGGTGAGAGAAGGAGAAGGAATTATACAACGAGCAAAGTGATGATGGCTGCGATGAAAGTGAATTGTGTGTGCTGGTGATTCCGCCGATTCTGTAGCAAAACGATTCTTAAACGTGGTTACAGATAATGATTATGGATTATCATGAATTAATTGTGAATAATGATAAGTGAGAAAGTTACAGAAGCATAAATAGCATACCCCCCCCCCCAAAAAAAGTATATATGAATATATGAAAATATGTTCGCCTCATAAAAAACATTTTATCTCAAATCCAAAATGCTGGAGTAAAGAGCCAAATAAAAGGTTTGCGCTTCACTGTCCAAATAAATACGTAAGGCGAGTGGATTTCAATACACTTTAGTCATATATGCAGCCCTTAAGTGCATCACTGAAGCTGTCCAATTGTACAAAATGTTTTATTGACGCATACTGTAAATTATGGTGCATTGTGTGGAAATTACTGTATTTTGAATGGTGCTGTAATTCCACCCCACAGAATACAGTACCGTACCGTATCTTTGGAGCACCAAAAACCTTTTGACCACTACTGGGGGCGTGGTATTGTTGTTTCTAGCTTATTAACATATTTTGAGGCGTGCCTTGTTAGAGTCTATATTTGTTGCACCCTTGTGAGAGAATGTTGTACCAATTTAGCTCCTATGTGGTTATAGTGCCCCATGAATTGTAAAATGTATAGGGGATAGATTGGAGTGGCAGCAAGTCTTAAATGGTTGGACATTTTAACATTTGGTCCTTTTGGTCTGTTTGATCCTGTAGTCGCTGCCAGTTTAGAAGCCTTTGTTAAGGCCTATAATAGTGCAAGAAGCAGTGTGGCGTGGCAGGGTCCTGTTTCGGAGGGCGCATGGCTCTCGACCTTCGTCTCTCTCTCTCGCTCTCTCTCTCGCTCTCCCTCCCCCTCCCGTAGGGGAGTTGCAGCGATGGGACAAGACTGTAACTACCAATTGGATATCACGAAATTGTGGAGAAAAAGGGGAAAAAAGTGCAAAATAATATATATAATAATAAAACACCAAATCGAGACTGTTGGAAAAACATTCCAGGTAAAACTGGTTGAGAGAATGCCAAGATTGCAAAATATAAATTATATTTTGATTTCTTTAACACTTTTTTAGTTACTACATGATTCCATATGTGTTATTTCATAGTTTTGATGTCATCACTATTATTCTAAAATGTAGAAAATAGTAAAAATAAAGAAAAACCCTTGAATGAGTAAGTGTGTCCAAACTTTTGACCTGTACTGTACTTCAAAGTAAAATATCAACTGTCTTGATGTTCACCTGTTAAATGTGTCTGTAGGCTATAAACCGCGCTGCCTATTGGATCACATACAACAAAAATTGAAGTACACTGCCTATCTATTACATAGGCCCAATTAAAAGAGAGATGTGCATGGTAATTTGTTGTATGGCTACTTCAGGAATATGAACACATAACGAACAGAAAAGGTGAGGAATATATTCTGCAATGGTTATAAAAATTATTTAGATTCCAAAAGTAAAGCACTTGATTTTCACTCGTCTCATTAACGGCAAACCCTTGAATGAGTAGGTGTGTCCAAACTTTTGACTGGTATGCTAGTATGTAGCCTACTGTAATTTCGATTTGTTGTTAGTAGCCTAAACAATGTTTCAGCATATTTAGGTTGGGGGAAAAGTCGATGTAAAACATTGTTGAATTAACAGGTCCACAACTATTTGCCGTTGTTTTCTCTTTCTGTCACAGTCCTTTGCCAGATATAGCGTAAACATTCTGCCAATAAAGTAAATAGACTGGTATCTTATGTCAAATATTTGACAGTATGGGTAGGCGACCGTATTGCTGTGTGATAGGAGCGCGACGTCATTGCCTATTTAATCTGAGCCAATACCAAGGCAGGACATAGAAACCCTATAGTCTATTGATAAACTAAATATTGAGCAACAATTCGTCCTTTGCATTGAAGTGTGGGCTGTAGCCTACTTTTAAATTGTTTCCAATATACTACATTTCCAAAAGTTAGTGGATTCATCTATTTCAGCCACACCCGTTACTGACAGGTGTATCAAATCCAGCCCTTTTTTGGTTACTACATGATTCCATATGTGTTCTTTCATAGTTTTGATCTCTTCACTATTAGTCTACAATGTAGAAAATAGTAAAAATAAAGAAAAAACCTTGAATGAGTAGGTGTATCCAAACTTTTGACTGGTAACAGTAGGTGTACTGTAATATGAAATACAGAATTTTACTCGCCACCGTGCTATAACCTATTGATTGAACATGAAAATGTGTTCAATTGACGTCGTGCAATATCTGTTAAGCATGTCCTTCTTCCAGCATGAAGAAATTCATCTCAGTGCAGTCCTTTTCATAATCCTTTTTAACTATTGATATGGTTCCTTGACATGGAGTTTAATTGTAGCCTACACTAGCTTCAATATCATCATACAGATGTTGATCTTAATTTGAGCCAGTTTGCTATATCAGGAAAATAATCCTGCAACATTTTTTGTCATGGAACATCATGTCTGAAATGTCAAAGTGGAAATTACAAACTTCAGAAGCCTTTTTAAACCTCAAATACACTACATGTTTTTAATTTCCTGCTTTGTAGGAAAGTTCTCCTGCAACAGGGGTATCAAATAAGACCCTACATCTGTACACCGGCATGGAAAGTGATCTAGGGGTCAAATTTGAAGCTATGGAGTCAGCCCTCTGTTATGAAAAACAACGGATAAGAACAGATAAGAAAATAGCACATCAGCTGCTCTGTTAAGATCCCCTCAAACAAAACTGCCTCACACACACGCACACACACTCTGCTCCCTTCTAGCCTATTTACCAGGTGAGTACCAGCAGCATTTGTGGGGCCTAAGAGTTCCTTCTTCCTCCCCCATATTTGCCCAAGCAGCTGGCCTCTGTCAGGCTGCTGGGGACAGGGAGAGAGCCCCAGATAGGAGAGAACATCCCCTTTCTCACATACACATACTCAGTGTCATGGCCGTCGAAAGAACTGGACCAAAGTGCAGCGTGGTGAGCGTACATTATCCTTTATTTTGGAACGACACCAACAAAACAAGAAACAAAATGAACAACCCTGAAGCTTACGAGGGCTAAGTGTCACAAACACAAGTCAACTTCCCACAAACACAAAAGGGAAAAAAGGCTGCCTAAGTATGATTCCCAATCAGAGACAACGATAGACAGCTGTCCCTGATTGAGAACCATACCCGGCCAAAACAAAGAAATACAAAAACATAGAAAATAGAACATAGAATGCCCACCCAAATCACACCCTGACCAAACCAAAATAGAGACATAAAAAGCTCTCTAAGGTCAGGGCGTGACACTCAGGGCCTATTACGGTGAGGATGAGGCCAATACTGCACTGTTCCGTTTGCTTCCGTTTAAGAAATATTTTTCAACAGATTCGGCAGAATGAGTACACACCTGATCACGCTTAAACAGAGTTAACTTTCATAGCAGTTACGTTGTATTCCTTCTCTTCACTTTGCTTGTGGAATTCAATGCACAACATATCAGTTGTATGTAACCAGGCGAAAAAAAACTTTCCTAGCCAAACCGCCACACACAGCCTACATCATTGTCACCAATAAAGTAACGTCATAGTCAGCATTGATAATATAACTAAAGCATTAGTAAGCCCGCTACAATCATGCAGCAATGTTTGTGTACAGTCAGTAAGCAGTTACACCCATGGGCCCGGTGGCAATAAATTAGTAATAATTAAAGCTCACCTTGACATGGAAGAGTTCCAGTGTTGTGTTGGAAAGTCATAGCCAGCTAACTAACATAGCATCCCTATGTTTGAGCAGGGTGTTTCAGTAGGCTAAGTAAGTGAAACTGAAAGTGAAAAAAATGATGAAATCTCTCTCTATATATTTCTCTCTTGATTCTTCTTCATTTTAGAATAAATGAATTTGTTCAAAACTGTTCAACTATTGTCTTTCTCTCTCTTTGAGTCAACTACTCACCCCATTGTATACACTGCAGTGCTAGCTAGCTGTAGTTTATGCTTCCAGTACTAGATTAATTATCTGATCCTTTGGGTGGACAACATGTCAGTTCATGCTGAAAGAGCTTTGATAGGCTGGAGGACGTCCTCCGGAAATGGTCATAATTACTGTGTAAGTCTATGGAACCAAGAGCCTCCAAGGTTTTGTATTGAAGTTAATGTACCAAGAGGAGGATGGAAGCTAGCTGTCCTCTGGCTACACCATGGTGCTACCCTACAGACTGCTGCTGAGACTACTGTAGACCTTCTTTGCAAAATAGTGTTTTCATCAGTTATTTGGTGACGTGATTATATTTAGTATAGTTTTATCTAAAAAGGATAACTTTGTTAATGTTTTAAATTGGACATTTTTATGAAATTTACTGAGGAGGATGGTTCTCCCATTCTTCGTCTGAGGAGCCTCCACTGATGTACACTATCTGAAGGCTTATCTTTAGAGGGCATTTCTGCTTTCCCAAAACAGTGTCCAAGCTTTCTAACCATCAGGGGCATATTTACACTACTTGTTCTAACATCAATCTCAGTGTTCTCTAATGTTAGATTGATCGTGTGGAGAGAAACGGTTGGCCAACACTCTCACATGAGTCTGTTAAATATTGTAAATCACCAAAGGAAAATCATGTCCCCTGCCTTATTGGATGGTCCCTGATGCTGCCCTGGGAAAGTCTATATGTGGAGGTTACCCATACGAACTGATTCAGGGTTCGTTTTATGTTATCATTCCAGATGGTGAATGTTATGAGTAAAACTGATCCCAGTCCAGGTTTGGTTATAACCTATCCCTGGGGCCTGGGAAAGTAATCAGGGAGGTCTCCTCATGAAGCCATGCATGGCATTAAAGTGCATCCAGGGTCAGAGGTCTAATCATAAAATGTTCTTACGGAAGCTTTCTCCCCTCGTATCAGGGAAAATGGATACCAGAACAAGGTCTGACAGGAGAGTCTCTATTTTCTCTGAGAAGAGGTTTTTTCCTTCCTTCAGTTTAGGTCCCTGGGCAAAACAGGTTCTATTGGGAGAGGGCCAGGTGGCAGATCTGCCTCACCCAGAGAGAGGAAGGGAGGGAAGGGCAGATGGAAGGAGAGAGGGAGGGAGAGAGCGAGAGATGCACTCAGTAAGAGACAGAAAGAAGGTAGAGAGAACGTAGGTAGAGAGAAAGGAGGTAGAGAAAAAGTGAGAGAGGCATTAAAGAAGGAGAGACAACTATTTGTAGACAGGGAGAGAGTGTTTAGGGGGTAAAGAGGAGAGAGAATAGATTGGAAGTTAATATCTTCTTTCTCCACCGCGCTCTAGAGCTCCGGGGCCATGCTACAGCTTGCTTTCTCTCCACTCTCCTCGCAACAAGATCCTCCTAGTCCTGACTGTCTCTGTGATGTTACTGTGGGAGGAAGGTTCACCGGAGTGAGAGAGGAGGGGGGGGGGGGGGTAGTGTTGCAGGGCACAGTGTATGAACTATCATACTGCTTTAATACTACTGTAATACCACTGTAATACTGCTCCCTGTGAAGCAGGATTACCAGATTTTGAATCTAAATAGTGACTTAAGAGAACTTCTCCTCTACTCATTTAATCATGAACGGTGGAGGAAAATAAAGGAGAGGAGAGCTAATCCTGCTGTTGAGGATCAAACACTGCCTCTGCCCCGTAGGCCCCAATTATACAAATATAATAATCATGCCATGATAAAAACAGAAAAAAATCTTTGTCATATTGCAGTATGATGTTGATTATTTTAGTGAAGTGAAGGATTGTAAGAGCATTTATCTTGACTGATATCTCTAAATCATTACAGGTGACTTTCTGAACTTGCCGTGCTAAAATCAGTTGTATGTGTCTTCGCCTGGGTATCTGGCTTTCATCAAACAACTCAGTGCCAAAAATGGAAGCTTCAAACACCTAAAGAGATAGAGACAGAGACACAGAGCGAGGGAGATGCAGATAGATAGAGATTAAAGCCCTGAGGACAGCAACCAACCTCTCTCTCTCTGCCTCTCTCCTGTTGTTGGGACATTTTTACTTAATCACAGCATTCTCCCTCTATTTCTCCCTCTTCTGCTCTTTTCCTCTCTCTCTCTCGCCCGAACTCTCCCCCTCTCTCCCCCCACTCTCTCTCCTCTCTCACTCGATCTCTCCCCCCACTCTCTCTCCTCTCTCGCCCGAACTCTCCCCCTCTCTCCCCCCACTCTCTCTCCTCTCTCACTCGATCTCTCCCCCTCTCTCCCCCCACTCTCTCTCCTCTCTCGCTCGATCTCTCCCCCTCTCTCCCCCCACTCTCTCTCCTCTCTCGCCCGAACTCTCCCCCTCTCTCCCCCCACTCTCTCTCCTCTCTCGCCCGAACTCTCCCCCTCTCTCCCCCCACTCTCTCTCCTCTCTCACTCGATCTCTCCCCCTCTCTCTCCCTCTTTCTCTCTCTCCCTCTTTCTCTCTCTCTCCCTCTCTGTCATCTTTTGACATCTCACTCTCTTTCTTCTGTCCCTCCCTCTCTCTCTCCCTCTTTGTCTCCCTGTCATCTTTCTACGTCTCACTCTCTCTTTCTTCCTCTGTCTCCCTCCTCTTCCCTCCCCCCTCTCTCTCTGTCCATCTACCTCTCATCTTTCTCTCCCTTCCTCTCCATCTCTTCTCTGTCTGTGTCGTTAATGCATTCTGCATCCATAAATAGTAGTAATTAGACTGGGTCTGTTGTGACTGTTGTCTTTGATCTGTTCAGGTGGCTGTGTCCCAGAAGGCTCTGCCCTGACACGTCAAACCACCGCCTCACTCCCACCCCACTGCCAAACCCAATCATTTACCTCACACACAACACAGTCAGCTGTCCTCAGGGGCAGCCATGTAAAACCCAAAAATATATTATCTACAAGATTTACAATGCAACTTTGATAATGCAACATTCACACTCTATCAATGTAAATGACTATTATCAATCACCATATCTATTTTTAAATCCAGACTGATGTTATAGAGCAGAACAGAGGACCCCTATTTGTCGTCTATATCCTCTCCTGTGTCACTTCCCCTAGGTGGTCTCTCTGTTCTCGGAGTAAAGGGAGAGATCTGAGGCCTTCCTCTCCCCCCTGAGGCTGTGTTGATGTTACTGTTCCAAAAATACCTCTGCCTTACAGGAAGGCCTGCACACACTCCTCTAGACTCAGCTCCTGTGTGTGTCTATGTGTGAACATGTCTACAACAGTGTGTGTATGTGTGTGTGGGGAGGGGGGGGGGGGGGGGGGGGGGGGGTAGTGTAGGAGTAGTACAAACTCTGAGATGTAGTTTGTGGCTGTTAGCCTTAGGGACCAGAGTAATAGGGCTGAGAATGCTGTATGATGTTCCACTCAGTGTACTATGTGTATGTTATATCTCTTTAGTTAACTCTGTGTGTGTGGTTACCTCTGGTTACTGACCCTGCTGTTTGTTGCTTTTCAGGATAAGGACCCAGAGGGGGAGGATGAGGAAGAGGCAGTGAGTCCTGTATCCAAGGTACACAGCCCAATCCCTCCAAACACCACAACTGTTTAGTTATTCCATCTCAAACCCACACACCTCCAGTATCTAGCCCTAGACCCTCTATGTGTCAACCTCAACCCCTTTTCATGTATGATCCCCCCATTTGAAGGACAAATTCACTTTTAGTTTATTACATTTAGTCAAAAGTTTAGTATCTGGTCCCATATTCCTAGCATTCAATGACTACATCAAGCTTGTGACTCTACAAACTTGTTGGACGCATTTGCAGTTTGTTTTGGTTGTGTTTCGGATTATGTTGTGCCCACTTGAAATGAATGGTCACTAATGCAGTGTCATTTTTGAGTCGCTTTTATTGTAAATAGGAATAGAATACAGTATGTTTCTGAACACATCTACATTAATGTGGATGCTACCATGATTTCGGATAATCATGAATGAATCGTGAATAATGATGAGTGAGAAAGTTAGTGTCATAAATACCATACCTTCAAGACATGCTAACCTAATCACGATTCATTCATGATTATCCGTAATCATGGTAGAATCCACATGAATGTAGAAGTGTTCAGAAACATACTAGAACAGAATAGCATACTCTGAGTTGTCCTGTTAGGCCCTGATCTGGCTATGCCATATGGCTGTGGGCTACACTAGTTCATTTAGCAGACAAGATTTGGTTAGAATTCCGAGACATTATTTTACAGTATGAAGAATACAATTGAACATAGCTGAATAAAATATAAATTATATTTTCTCCAAATGATTTGAGGGAGTGCACGCACTATTCTGTGTTGAGCGGTTAACAAAGAAACAGGTCCTCCTATATGCTTAATTTAGAGTTATTTATGCAACTTATTTGTGATACAAATGTTGGGCTATATGTTTTGATTTTTAATACATTCTAAGGCTGCATTGTGCGACTCTAATTTGAAAAAAAATACGTGAAAGGCAATGAGCTCTGCTTTGTTCTTTGCACAGGCTGCACACACTTCATCAGTCTCTCATTCACAATTTGATAAGCACTTGATAAAGCCTATGTCAATGTACTATCCCCCATAGTACAAAAGTTAACCTATTCTATTCTGTGCGATAAATAAATATTCCAAACATAGTCTGGGACAGTTGTGGGATGCGATAGATCCTAAATGAATACAACCACTAGCATCAAAAAAAACTTTTTAAGCAAAGAGGCTGACGCAAAATATCAGAACGTTTAGCTTCACATGTTGATAAACTGTTAGGCTAATTCTTCATATTATACGCGCAGCAATACACACACGGCAGTAGGCTATAAGCCTGAATGTTCCAAAATGCAATCAATTAGCGGGAAAACACCATTCTGAAAAGTGACTGCAAATGTGATTATGCATGTAATTCTTTTATTATGAAGGTGCATTTTTATGGTGAAAATTATCTTCCCCAAACTTGAAACTCACACACTGCATATGGATGCCAGATAGGCTCTTCACCTGTTGTAAAGCGGATTAATGTGTTTAATTTTGCAAAGTTATTTGGCCACTTTAGTTGATATACACACCTTATGGGCTAGGCTACATGAGGTATGTGACTATGATTTGAAAAAGTTACAAAAAAAGGCATGCACACAAGCTGGGCATCATTCGCAAATGATAAATTATCATTCACAAGTGATAGGCTAATATTGTCACACATTAGACTGTTCTTGATTTAATCTTGTCTTTACATATACTAAATAATATACTGTATGTGTGAAATTTGTTTTGATATAAAATTAACCATTATCATGCCACTGTCTCGAAACAGGAGCGGGGGAAAATACATGTTATTTATGCACATAAATCCCGTGGTTAATTTTTATGCCAGCCAGGTAGGCTGAAATCCTGTTTTAAAGAGAAGCAATGTGCTTAATATTAGGAAAGTTGAGAAATAAATATTGTAAGCCTATAGAAAGCTGATGGGAGCCTCCTCTTTTTAATAGAAGCCATCACTGTGTTTTCTCACGCAATTGCATAGCCTATAGAAATGTTGTGCAACATGAGCTCATGGGCTGTCATGAAGTGTTTGATTACATTTTTGATTACATTTGCATTGATGTCAGAGTGATTAGAGGGACAATAGAGTGCTGAGTACCAGGCAGTTAGCAAGCCTGGTAGGCTACTAATGACCATCAGCAGCATCAGAGCTTGGAGAAGCCTAATTACCGTGACTAAACGGTCACATGGAATTTGACTGCTGTCATGACTCGTGACCGCCGATGTGGCGGTAATATGGTCACCGTAACAGCACTAGTTGTAGCTTCACTGTCCAAATAAATACGTAGGGGAGTGTACGTACACATCATACCCTTGTATCACACCCCCTCAACCCCCATCCACTGTGGACAGATTTTATGACACAGTGGATATCCGTCCACCTCCACCTTCAACCCTCATCATCCCTCAGCCCAGCCCTATGTGTCTCTGCTCTGTTTCTTAGCTAAGGTCACCTTCATATCTGTTTGTGGTGATGTTATTAGGTCTGTGTGTGTGTGTTTGGTGTGTTTTTGTGTCTTAGCTTTTGTTATCTGTTTGTTGTGGTACGATAAACAGGTGTCTGTTGTTGTTTCTGTCAACAAAGGTTTGTTGCTCCCACTGTGTGTGTGTGTGTGTGCGTGTGTGTGTGTGTGTGTGTGTGTGTGTGTGCGTGTGTGTGTGTGTGTGTGTGTGTGTGTGTGTGTGTGTGTGTGTGTGTGTGTGTGTGTGTGTGTTTGATCTCATGGGGTAGTTCATAACCTGTTTTGATGAGATGCTGCTGAAATGTGTACAATTTGCTAAACCACCATACTTCCTAACCATGTCGTGTTTGTGTGTAGATACCCCAGGAGCTGTGCTAACTGTTACTAGAACTAACCATGTCGTGTTTGTGTGTAGATACCCCAGGAGCTGTGCTCACTGTTACTAGAACTGTTTAAATCAGTGGACAAGAAGTGGTGCTATTTCATAACCTGGTTGTAAGTGAGGATGGGGGACGACTGGGTTGGTACGAGGGGGAAGGAAGCCGAACATTCTTTCGAGGAGTCAGGATTTGGTGGGGAGTAATCAGTGTGAAACAAAGCAAAGCTGAAAATAGAAAGAATTGTCCGCATAGAAAGCCAAGAAAGCCATGATTAGAATCGCCAAAAGCATGGGTCAGTTTTATGCTTAGACAGAGTTATATGCTTCAGTATATTGCCTTCATTACTTTGTATGATAAAAAAACATATTAAATTGTAGAACTTGATGTATACCCATTTGATCATGCAGACTGCAGTATTACCAAGGTATGGATGAAAGAAATTCTTTCCAATAAGGCGTCCATTGTTCTGTGTGGCATGGAGGGAAAAGTTGCCATCTCACACACAGAGAGCTTAGTGAGGTGAATAGCCTGCTTGCTGGGCTGCATGGAGATTACACTGGGCTGTTGCTGCTACGCTGGCTTTGGTGTCCTGGAGGTGAAGGTTAAGGAGATCGCTGAGTAGCTTACTATATACTATGGTACATGCGCACACACACACAGCTGCATACCTGGGTCACGGTCAAAGCTTTGGCATCACTGCTGGTCTCAGTGTTGCTGCATGGATTTGGACTGTAGTAAACCTGATCCACAGTTTACACCAGACAACACAGGGAGAGACTACACCAATAAATAAGAGAACAGCCTTGGGGGGAGAGGCAGAGAGAGAGATGGTATGGGATTAAATTTAAATTGATTAGGATCCCCATTAGCCGACGCCAATGACGACAGCTAGTCTTACTTGGGTCCGACACATAACGAAAAAGACATTACAGACAAAATACTTTACAATTTACATATATTTAAAAACATGAACATCTAGTGTGTGTGCGTGCATTTATCAGTTACAGTACTGTACTGTTACATCAATCTACACATAATACCCCATAATGGCAAAGCGAAAACATGTTTTTAGAAATGTTTGGAAATGTATTAAAAAAATAAAATAAAAAATACTTTATTTATAGTACCAGTCACAGGTTTGGACACACCTACTCATTCAAGAGTTTTTCTTTATTTTGACTATTTTCTGCGTTGTAAAAGAGCAGTGAAGACATCAAAACTATAAAATAACACATATGGAATCATGTAGTAACCAAAAAAGTGTTAAACAAATCCGAAATATATTTTAGATTTCAGATTCTTCAAAGTACTTGAGTACTTTAAATGAAATTATGGGCAGAAAGACAAATTCAACTCCATCTTTCATCGAATCAGATGGCTTAAATATCACATTTACATAAGTATTCAGACGCTCTACTTTGAGCTCAGGCACCTGAGCTAATTTTTGAGTCTCCTAGCAAAGGGTCTGAATATTTATGTAAATAAATTTATTTTTTATTTTTTATACATCTCCCCAAAAAATTGAAACCTGTTTTTGCTTTGATATTATGGGGTATTGTGTGTAGATTGATGCTTTAAAAAAAAAGAAGAAGCTATTTTAGAATAAGGCTGTAACGTAACAAAATGTGGAAAAAGTCAAGGGGTCTGAATACTTTCTGAATGCACTGTAGCCTACGGTTTTCTTGTAATCTATGTTTAATTTGTGTAACCGGTGTACGCCCACAATCATTTTTTGGGCTAACATTCAGCCCTGCTATTAGGCCTATATATAAATTAGGTGTATGTTTTTAAAATAGTATTTCTCTCTCTCGCTCTTGGACACCGTGGTGGACTGTCAGCTCTCAGACCTTTGCGAAAAAAATACCACCACTCACTAAAGCTGCTCTAACTCATTCACAGTAATTGATTTCAGATTACCAATCCTTACAAAATAAGGAAGACCCAATACTCTCTGTTTTTCTCCATCTTGTTTGGAAAAAAGCTTATACGATGCCCATTTTCACAGGTGTTTTTTCTTAAAACCCCATAAGGTCGATGAGATGCATCCAGTTCAGAAAACAGATATCTCTAGCTTAAACTGACATATTTTTATGAGCATTTTTGTATTATGCTAATTTGATTTCCCCCGTGGAAATCAAATTAGCATAATACAAAAATGCTCATAAAAATATGTCAGTTTAAGCTAGAGATATCTGTTTTCTGAGTCTCAATCCACCACATCCACATATGTCGCACTTCCGCATCTGCGGTGAAAAGTAACAGAGCTAGAGCAGTGTTTGTCAGACCATGAGACCTGTTATTCAATGCATTTCTATGGGCCAATAGCAGTAAGGCCAAAAATATACACTACCAACTACAATAGTAATTTACAACATTAACAATGTCTACACTGTATTTCTGATCAATTTGATGTTATTTTAATGGACAAAAAATGTGTTTTTCTTTTAAAAAACAAGGACATTTCTAAGTGACCCCAAACTTTTGAACAGTAGTGTATATATATATTTTTGATACTTCAAGGGGTCTTAAAATTCTAAATCAAATAGCTAAATGATCCTTGGTATGACCATCTTAAAATAATTCCATATAGCTTAGTAGAACTGATTACCACTATTTATTGCATGTCATATAATTTTAAAGGGCTGTTTCTCATCTTTCAAAAAATGTATAATGTTTGAAACGCTCAGAATGTTATGTGGTTCTCAGAATGTTATATGGTTCTCTGAATGTTATGTGGTTCTCTGAATGTTATGTGGTTCTCAGAATGTTATGTGGTTCTCAGAATGTTGTGTGGTTCTCAGAATGTTATGTGGTTCTCAGAATGTTATGTGGTTCTCAGAATGTTATGTGGTTCTCAGAATGTTATGTGGTTCTCAGAATGTTATGTGGTTCTCAGAATGTTATATGGTTCTCTGAATGTTATGTGGTTCTCAGAATGTTATGTGGTTCTCTGAATGTTATATGGTTCTCTGAATGTTATGTGGTTCTCTGAATGTTATGTGGTTCTCTGAATGTTATGTGGTTCTCTGAATGTTATGTGGTTCTCTGAATGTTATATGGTTCTCTGAATGTTATGTGGTTCTCTGAATGTTATGTGGTTCTCTGAATGTTATGTGGTTCTCTGAATGTTATATGGTTCTCTGAATGTTATGTGGTTCTCTGAATGTTATGTGGTTCTCTGAATGTTATGTGGTTCTCTGAATGTTATGTGGTTCTCAGAATGTTATGTGGTTCTCTGAATATTATGTGGTTCTCTGAATGTTATGTGGTTCTCTGAATGTTATGTGGTTCTCTGAATGTTATGTGGTTCTCAGAATGTTATGTGGTTCTCAGAATGTTATGTGCTTGCTGGGATGTCTCAACCTCAACCCCTCTTCATTCTCCTGTCCCATCACTCCCCCCTGGTATGTGGAGGAAAGAAGGAGAGGACGAGAAGTAGACTAATCATATCTGATATTTATTAATCCCCCTCCTTTATTAGGGTCTTTAGACTGTAAGGTATTTTAATAACACCTTCATCAAACTGTAAATACAACCAATGGCATTCCCCATAGACTTAACAAATCCCACAGAGTGTGTATGGGTTTAATGTACAACATGTGCACGGTGGCGCTGTGTGTGTGTGTGTGTGTGTGTGTGTGTGTGTGTGTGTGTGTGTGTGTGTGTGTGTGTGTGTGTGTGTGTGTGTGTGTGTGTGTGTGTGTGTGTGTGTGTGTGTGTGTGTGTGTGTGTGAAGTGAAGTGAAGTGAAGTGAGCAGAGGATATAGTGTGGAGGGGTGCAGCCAACAATGCAGTGGTAGAGGTCTCATGTCTGTGTGTGTGCGTGTGCGTGTGTGTGTGTGAAGTGAGCAGAGGATATAGTGTGGAGGGGTGCAGCCAACTATGCAGTGGTAGAGGTCTCATGTCTGTGTGTGTGGCATTGTAGAGAGTGTGCCTGTCTGTTGCCTACTTCACAGCAAAGAGGGCAAATAGGACCCTGCCTTTATTAAATGGAGGTCTCTGGGTTCAACAATCTGGGATTATAGGAGCTTTCATGGCCCTTTGTGTTTCTGTTTATATTATGGTTGGCTTCTTTAGTCTGCAAACTTCTGTTTGTTTGTGTTGTCCTGTGTTCTCTGTCCTGTGTTCCAGAACAACAAGGACTGAACTGGGGAAAAGGGTGTGTGTGTGTGTTTTAGTTCCATAGAAACAGCCTCTTACACAGTGGCTTGTTGACAGGTAACCTCAAACGTTATGAGGGTACAGATAATTTGGACTCCAAATAATAAATCTATTACGAGTATCCTGAATATTTATCAGAAATGCCAGGAATGTACTAATGTGAAAAGAACAGGTCAGATGTGAGTTGGTATAAACGGTATGACCTTGATATTTGACATTGGAATAAAGTGGGACAAGAACAAAAAGAGGGACATGAGCCAGCTACTGCTAAAGGGCCGGGATCAGGATGGGCGTTCCCTGTGCGGATAGCAGACCTGCGTTCAAATACTATTTTAAGTATTTCAATTACTTTCACATTTCAATATAAGTATTTGGACACATTTTCTTTGAAAATACAAGTAGTTGAATAATGGAATGTAGTTGGAAATACATTTGGAAAGTATGGCATGTATTTGAAAATACTCATACACAAATACAGTTTTCAAATACAAATATTTAAATGCTCCATGCACTTGAACCCATGTCTTTTGGTCCTAGGCGTATTTGTAATGTATTTGGAAACATTTGAAAATAGTTTCAAATAGCCTAGATTTATAGGACATTATTTGAAAATACTTCAAATAGAAGTAGTTGAATTCGGCCACATTATTTGAAAATAATAAGGCTGGAATTCCGATGTGACAGATGAGTGGGGGTTAGGTGGGAGGGTATTCTACTGGAATGTACTGACCAGCCAAGCGAGTAGTGACTGCTCTCTCTCTCTTTCACCTTCTCTCTCCCCCCACTCTCTCTCTCCTCAGTGCCAGGGCTGGAGCCGAGGTGACTGTGCTGTAACTGTTAACCCATTTTACACATAAATGACCAATACCTGTATTCAATCTCCATTGAATCCATTCATTTGAGTTAATCTCTTCACTTAAAAACAGACTGTTCTTGTGGTGGAAGTCAATAGTAATAAAACACCATAGAACTGTTATGATTATCATTCTAGAGCTTATGAAAACCTATTTAGGATTTACAGTCATGTTTACAGTAGAGCCTGACTGATATATCGGATCACAGATATTGACCTTTTAGCTCTATATTGGCATCGTCCGATAACTCCACCTATAAATGAAAAAGGGAATCTCATGCTTATCTGAACGTTTGCGGCCATTTTCATGATGTCTCATTGTCACAATGTATGAAATCAATAGTTGAAGCATAGTTATTTGAAAATTGCTATTTTGGATGGCAATTTATGAGATTTCAGTGTGGAAGAATGACACTTTTTAATTTCGCTGATGTAAACAGTATATTGGCAGATATATCGGTAAGTTTTGCCCCTCCCACCCAAAAAAATTTAATCTGTATCGGACCCCAAAAAACATATAGGTCGGGCTCTAGTTTACAGTGGTGCTCTGTTTGTTTGGGTCTCCCAGGAGGTGAAAGTGAAGAAAGTCAAGTCCAAGAAGGAGAGGAGGGATAAGAAGATGTTTTCTTCTCAGGATGACGAGCACTTCCTACTGACAGGGGTCACACTGGCCGACCGCAGAGGGTGAGATTGATCATATACTGTACTACCATCATGACATATAACATAAAGTGCAGGCAAGTATTCGTATGTCATACTTTTGCTACCTCGCCCCACTGTAACTCCTATTTCCCCAATTAGCTACAAGGTGCAATAGGACTGGCCCCATAGAACATTTAGTTGGGCTCAGAGGGAGAGGGCGAGGTGAGCAGTCTGTCTTCCCTCCTTCAGTGAGATGAATGTCCTGTCTCCTTTGACCTCTCTGAGAAGGTGAGGCCTACCGTAAGCTCTGCTGGCGCTGCTGCTCTCCCAAAACCACCTAATCCTGGATAGAGCCTCCTGAACACAGACATGCAGACATGCAGACAGACAGACATGCAGACATGCAGACAGACAGACAGACAGACAGACAGACAGACAGACAGACAGACAGACAAAGAGAGAGAGTCAGATAGCGAGACAGACAGTCTGACAGGACACAGAGAGACATCCAAGGTATAATGGCAGACTGATACTATAGGTAGGTACTAGGCAGTGTTCATGGGAGGATGGCACAGGGTTGAGTTCGAGCAATGCTATACAACATGGGCCCTTTCATGTTCAATGACTCATGTCATGTTAGAAACTAGACAGGACTGCATTCACTGGGTCGCGTCAACATCCTGTCTCCACAGGGTAGTGGAATGTATGGAGGGTAAATCATCATTCAGTGGCAGAAGTACAATACCTCTGGTATCCCTATACAATGCCCTTCTCAATGGGGAAGGGCACTCAACACTCCTACTTTAATGTCCTACCGACGCAGTAGGGGAAGTGGGGGGGAGGGGAAGAAAATATGTCTCTAAAGGAGTAGGTGTGGGGGCTTAGGATGCCCCGTTGTCATGCATACTTCTACTGGATAATTAGAGCTGTAAATATAAAGTAAGGGTAAAAAATGTCTACTTTACCATCCCACACACTCATGTCCTAGTATCCTGCATGTTCTACACGCTTAGAAAAAAGGATTCCAAACGGGTTCTTCAGCTGTCCCAATAGGAGAACCTTTTTTGGTTCCAGGTAGAACACTTTTGTCTTCCATATAGAACCCTCTGTGTAAAGGGTTCTACCTGGAACCAAAAATAGTTATTCAAAGGGTTCTCCTATGGGGACAGCCAAAGAACCCTTTTAGGTTCTAGATAGCACTTTTTTTCTAATAGTGTATTTAGGGTGTGGGCAGGGGAGTACCCATATGCGTACACGTACACAACTACATTGGACTTCAAGGAACAATTATACATTTATTTTAGTATGTTCTTACTGCTTTTTGTGCTCATAGTCCTCTTCATCCTCCTCTCTCTCTGTCTTTGATCAAGGTCCCACAAGAAGAACAAGGAGGAAGGGAAGGAGAAGAACAAGCCAATCACAGAGAAGGGCCACTGCTTCTGGGACAGCGTCACCATGACGATGAGGCAGATCACGCCCACCAGGAAACTGGAAAAGCTGGAGGGCTGGGAGCCGCCGCAGTTGCCCGACCAAACCGAGACACCCACCGAGGAGGCAATGGAGGATCAGAGTGGGACCAGGGACTCGCCTGTGTACTTCCCCCAGGCCCTGGGGCTCCCGCTGGGGCTGCCCTCCTGGACAGGTCTGGGTCTAGAGGAAGACTCGTCGCACTACGCCAACCTGTCAGAATCACGGGATTCCACGGCCGTCAGGTGGACGGCCCGCGCCAAAGGCAAGCTGGCCGGAATCAGGAGGCGGAGCCGAGGGAGCGTTTCGGAGACATGGGAGGGATTTAAATAAAAGCTTTACCCCTTACCTGCCAGCAATCCCTGCCCCTCACCTCTTTCCTCAAATTAAGAGGAGGGAAAAAGACATGCCTGTCTGTCTCTGTGCTGCATAAAGAACTGATTTTGTATTCCTCCATTGACATTCTGAGTGCAGTCCTGACGTTTCCGTACAGCATAGATGAACATATATCCCTATATCCATATGACTGTTCACTCCACAACATAGCAGAATAACTTACAAAGCAGACAAAGTCACTAAAATCTATTATTGTTGACTTTGTGTGGAGATTGTGGTGTTTTAATGTTGCAGAGACATTGAGCCTGGGAACACATTATGCTAGGTTGATCAAAGTGGATTGGTTTGGCAGTGTAGAGAATAGGGTCACCATCTTGAAAAGGATGTCATAGATAAGAGGTTGGAAAGTAAAAAAGCAAACACATGAAGGCCTTACACTACCTTAAACTGTGCTATCCACTGGCCTTTGACCATTTTATATTATCGAACCAAGAGAATGATTTCCAAAAGAGATTTTGTATTGTAACATAGGCATTCATGTTTTATGCTAGAGTATAATTTGAGAACAAGACCAGCTATGCCTCTGTGGCGTTATTTAATGATACGTTTTCCATGCTGTTTGCCCTCCCTGGCCCTGCAGTGAATGTCTATTGGGAGAGGAATGTGTCAGAAGTCTTAGCTCCTAATAAGCATAGCTAAAAGGCTTAAAATGCTTTGTCCAATAACGTGTAATAAGCCTTCCAGGCTCTGAACCATAAGTGCGAGTGTGTGTTAGCGAATATAGGCTGCTGAATCTGGAGTATTGTTAATGAATGATATGATCCAAATGTTGTTACAAGCCCAGCAAATGGTGGTCCACTGGAGTGTCATGAATACTGTACAGTCAAATGATAAACCTTTTCCATACAATAAGAGGACTGAGCGCCATTTTCTGCATGTTTCCCCGATTAGACAAAAAGCCATGATGTGCCTTTCTCTACAGTATATGTTGTGGCATGCTTCTCTGCTCACCATATTGGAATAGACTACTACTAGACCAAGCTCACCATGAGGATCAAATGATGTGATGGGCAATCCCAGCATGCATCACTGCTGCACCCCTCCCTGGTTTTGACTAAATGGTTTTCAGCTACGGACAGAATTTACTTTTTGTAGCAGGCTAGGAGAACTTACACAGCAGGTTAGGATAATTAGGTTAAGGTTAGGAAAAGGGTTAGGGTTAGCTAAAATGCAAAAACTCCCAGCACGACTAGAACATACAACTAGAAAATACAACTTTTTTACCGTAGCTGTATACCATCTAGCCACACCCCTCCCTTCTCATTCATGGCCATGAGAAACTTCCTGTATTCCAGTTTTCATGTTTCCAACAATTTTGCCAGCAGCCGAGTTGCTTTTGGGACTGTGACAGAAACGAATTCAACAGACATTGTTAACATGAGATCTGCTGTTGTATGTGCCTGTGTAAATGTGTGTGTTGGTGCTTTAATAGGATAGCAGTGAGTTATTGAAGAATCATTTTATTTCATTTTCATAGCAAAAACACTGATTGTTTTGTGTGTGATTGCAAATTGATATTTTAATTCCAAACAGAATCAGACTTTCCACTTGTAGGTGGTTAGACTTGGACAATCCTTTCATTTAAATATGTGCCTTTATTTTCAAATCTACTCAGTCCCTTCTTCCACAGCCACGTTTGTGCACAGATATGGGTTCCTTGCCAACGATGGTTGTTAGAGTTTCTGTATTTACTAAAAACAAGGGTCACATTTGTTCAGAAGAATAAAGACATGCCCTGCCTGGATTGTCTGGATCTGCTTATTTCAACAAGGTGTCATTGTGTTCACTCCTAGGTAAATGCATGGTCAGATTTACTGTGCTGGACTTCAACAAACAGAATAGTTAACAATGTGGAGAAACATGCAGGAACACTCTCCTTCATACAGCCTAACCGCTTGCTAGCCAACTAGCTTCCATTGGCTATCATGACTGTTTAGGACTCCTGTTATGAATGCTCTATGCATGGCCTTAACCTCAGACGGAGGGTTCATCTGAATGTTGCCTTAACATACTCTGCTCAGTCTCCTGTGCTGCTGTGATCTGCCTGGATGTTATGGGTCTATGTCATATTATAGTGGATTTTAAAAGGAAAAAGGTCAGATGATTGCCATAGCAACCACATCCATGAACAACTTTATTATTTTTTATAATTAGAATGCTTCTATCCCAGGAAATTAATGATAATACCAACAAGAGTAGCCGTAAGTTACATATCAGTTGGAATGTTAAAGCAATATTACAAACCCCCACATAAAGTCATGTTTACATTTCATTTTTTTACTGTCTACTTGAAAGTTCTTCTGACAAAAGGTGTATCGTAAAAAGTAATTGTTACAGCAAACATGTACATTTATTTTTAGTGTTGACGCCTCAAATATGCAGGGCGAAAACACACAGACGGAGATATACTGTACATAAACAGAGACCTACAACTACATTGGACATACATTCTGTTACCAAGGAAACAAACAAAAAGAAGCAGTAGGCAAACTGGCCTAAAATGGCCACCAAGCCATCACATGGAATAATCAGTTGTTATTTCCCAACAAGGTGTCAATAATGAGCACTGTAGTTCTCTTTAATGCCATCCATGCCTCACACTCAAAAATGTTATATCATCTCCTCTTTTCCGCTGTTGTTTTCAGTCAGTCAAAAATATGCAGAAAATATGAAACAACAAAACACGTCTTCTTCCTCTGAGCCCTTTGTTTTTACACACACTATACACGGAGAGGAGAGGCAAGGCGAGGAGGGGATAAAAGTCACCCCTCTCCTGGTCTGGAGTATCAAAAGGAGGTCTAGAATTTGAAGAGGTCTATGAAGTGCTGAGGTGAAATAGGCACGAGGCAGTTGTCGGGATCGTTGGCTGTACAAGGATGTCCAGAGTCCTAGGAGACAGGAGGGAGAGCCATTGTTACTATACTATGGCATCACACATTCATACGAGTTCCATGTCAGACAGGACAACAGTGCCTAAAATACAGTCAACATTTTCTCAAATAAAAAAAAATACACAACCTCAGTCATTTTCAAAGCAAAAACACATAACAAACCAGAAGACGAGTGACAACAAGCCGAGTCTAAAACATAATTCATCACCAGGACAACAAAAAACAAAATGGTGGCCAGAGTCAGACATGATGGGAAGGAAAGTACCTTGAATAATAAGGCCAGGTGGCAGTCCTTTAGGGGTCAGGGACAAGTACAGGGGGAGTCAGGAAGTAAGGAACAAGAGAGGGATGGAGAGGGATGCAGAAAGGTAAAAAGATTAGAAACAGAAGGATGGGAGGCTGTCTGGTTCTAACAAAGCCTTGGTTGGCACTGAGAGGAAAGAGGGGTCAATCTACGATGCCAGAGAAGAGAGGGGAAAAGGAAGGCACATTGCTCTAAATTTAGGGGAGTTACAGTACTTGCAGGAGGAGCCCAGAACAATACTCAGGTTGTTTAGAGTCTAGTACTGCATCATAACACTAGTTAGTGGTGAGAGGAGCTGGCAAGGTGATGTACTCATATGTGCGCAGTCTGATCACACATTTGAGTCTTAATAGCAATGGTGTGACTAGTCCTTCTATTCATGAGCATCATAAGTGGGGCTATAAAGGTGAAACAAATATTCATAATAGTCATTAACAATAACCTTGCTATAACCCATGCTTTTGAATGCAATGGGTGGTCGGTTTCTTATAAAGAAAATAGGTAAAATCTGTCAATGAGGGTTAGTCAGTTCATTCATTGATCTTTGAGTCGCATGTGAATCATTTGTCTGGTTTCACAGATTACAGTTTCCTCCTTAGGTTCGGGATTAGCACAGTCATAAGCATTAACGTTAGCAAATTAAAGCCAACTAAAGCCCAACCAACATGCTAAACCTGTAGATCCCCAGGGAATAGTCCATTTATACTGTAGAAAACTTAAATTATTAATGTTCTGGGTTCAACTGAGAAGGTTTTTAAAAGGGTAACTCAACCCCAATTTCAGCATTTTCCCACCCAAACATTCAGGTGAGAAGTTCTGGGTGGGTAGGTAAACATAGTTGTACCTGATCCCCACATTTTCTCACTAAAGCATACTTACCAGTCCACTGGCACACTCTGACAAGAAAATGATGT
Source organism: Salvelinus fontinalis (assembly GCF_029448725.1). Classification (NCBI taxonomy): domain Eukaryota; kingdom Metazoa; phylum Chordata; class Actinopteri; order Salmoniformes; family Salmonidae; genus Salvelinus; species Salvelinus fontinalis. The sequence continues at coordinate 20,103,335 of NC_074691.1, forward strand.
GCACCGTAAACAAATATATCTCTGGATATTTATCTCACAGTGGTAAGGCGCAGAGTTCCTGACATCTATTGCCACTTGCGGTGTAAATTAAAATCCCTCATGGGTCGCAAAAACAGTATTTGAAATGTGGACTCACATTTATTGCGGTATTGTTTTGGGAAGAAAAGTGCAATCACCTTGAAAATGAAAATTAGGGACTCAATTCAATCCAACCCGCATTGCAGTATTTACACAGTAGCTCTTTTTCCAAGTGTCAAATTAACTCAAGATTGGTCTTGTAGTAGTTGTAGGTTTTCATACAGTACCCAAGGGCAACCCCTCTCACAGGGATGCTTTCACTTTTCAGAATGAAAAAATGCGTGGGTACAGGACGAATCTTGTAAATAAAGGATATCTGCCCTGTGTGATTAGAACACCCAACCATTAAACTATGAGCCAAGTGTATTCGCAGACCATGCCACCAATCAGTCAAAGCAGTTGGGAAAAAAATACAATGAGTTGACATCCCCACCATTGGCATCTATTTTTTGTTGCGATGGATGGAGCTATGAATATAAACCTATAACCCTCATAGAAAAACATGTAGGCTTTCTTTGTAAAATCACATGTGCATGATGACCAAATTCTAAAACACTGAATTTGGTAATCTGTAGAAATGTGCATTACTGCCTTTTGAATTTTGTGTAACATCAGTAGTCACGGAAGCATCATGCAAAATATGTCACACTCCCCTTACCAAGACTATTGCAAAATATGGCACGCGTTCACCTACTTTTATAGTGAGCCTTGAGTTGGTACCACCCAGCACATCTAGAAGGGAGTGTATTTCATACCAAAACCCTCTCTTGAGATGACGTAGAGCAACTTTCTCAAGGTGGCTCTACATCACGATTTAAATGGTAGAGTTGAATCACTAAGGGCAAAAAGAGCTAGATTTACTAATAAAATAACAAAATATACAGAACAAAAATAAACGCAACATGAAACAATGAATGATTTTACTGAGTTACAGTTCATATAAGGAAATACATTTAAATAAATTGATGTGAAATCTATGGATTTCACATGAATGGGCAGGGGCACAGCTCCCACTTGGGAGCCGGGTCCCGCCAATCAGAATTGAGTTTCTCCCCCCAAAATGTGCTTTATCACAGACAGAAACACTCCTCAGAACCCCCAACCTCCCATCTCAGATGATCTTGCAGGTGAAGAAGCCGGATGTGGAGGTCTGGGCTGGCGTGGTTACACGTGGTCTTCGGTTGTGGGGCCAGTTGGACGTATTGCCAAAACCTCTAAAACGACGTTGGAGGCAGCTTATGGTAGATAAATTAACATTCAATTCCCATGCAATAGCTCTGGTGGATATTCCTGCAGTCAGCATCCCAATTGCACACTCCCTCAAAGCTGGAGACATCTGTGGCATTGTGTTGTGTGACAAAACTGCACATTTTAGAGTGGCCTTTTATTGTCCCCAGCACAAGGTGCACCTGTGTAATGACCATGCTGTTTAAATCAACTTGATATGCCACACCTGTCAGGTGGATGGATTATCTTGGCAATGGAAAAATGCTCACTAACAGGGATAAACAAATTTGGGCACAAAACTTGAGAGAAATAATATGTTGTGCATATGGAACATTGCTGGGACCTTATATTTTAGCTCATGAATCATGGGACAAACACTTTACATGTTGCGTTTATATTTTTGTTCAGTATATATGAAGACCAGAATGGACTTGCTTCACTTTAATTAAGCCTAAAACATCTGGCTTTCGAATGACTTCAAAAAAATGAATTAAAAAAACAAAATCATGAAAATTACTAAGAACTGAGGTGAGAGGAATGTGCTAGAGTTACATGCTGCTAGCAAAAAGGAGAGGGGCAGTTAAGCAGTTTGTTGGTTCTGGAATAAAGGCTGGTTTTCTCCACCTAAATGATGAATCACTTCTAATAGCATAAGTTGAGAATTTATTTGAAGTGCATAAACAAAAGTCTCAATACACAGAGAGACTATGTTGAATCTTTTTGGGGGTGGTTGTGACTACACATTACTGATAAAGATTGTTTTGGCTGTACATTTTCCTCACAGTACATCCCTGTCCAGCTCTCGAGAACCCAACGGGGGCATACAGCCATCCCTAGGGTTCTAATGTGAATGTATATGGACCACAGCTGGCTCCATGTGGTCTACAATCCCGACGCTCCGTTTTAACGCTTAGAAGGGTCTTTCTATAAACTAGGGTACCAGTGAGGATATGTTTTTCTCTCTCATGTCATTACATTAAGATATAGGGTGAGGAGGGGGGGGGGGGGGGTGTCATAGCTATATAGCCAACCTTTGTTTAACCCTTAATCATGGTTGGTGTCTTGACGGATTTGTCCAAAATCGTGTGACAACTTACTTCTCTCCTTGCATTTATGGCAGTGTAAGCTGTCGTTATATCATATGTTAATCATTAAATCAGTTAAATTAGACATTGTACTTGAACCCTGTAAAAATCCTAGACCTAGCTGTCAGAGTTTTTTGTATAGAGATCTCAGAAATGTGAAACTACATAACATTTAGTGTCTCCTTATGTTAAGGGGGGAAAACAGTTTATGGGCACACAAATCAAAAATAATGTATGCATTGCAAAATCAAATGTTTCTAACAAAAAGAGTCACCTTACCTTTCTACTTAAAATCGATACGATCATTAACATGCTTCTTCAATAATTCTGCATAATACTTGTTAGATGCTCATTTGGTGTCCAGCTGATCAGTTACGCTGTGATAATTTCACACATCTACTGATCCAGGAAGGAATTTTCCGAATAACAGTCAGGTGACAAACAGCTGTGATGGCGCATGCGATGCAACAACAGCCCAAGTGCTGGAAAAAAGGTGTTTGCAAGGAATGTGCAGAATATTTTGGCGTCTCATTGGTTACGCTGGTGAAGACAGTTGGATCTAATATCCTTAGTGAATTGATGTTTACCATCTATCAATGTCTGCTTGATTTACAGCAGAGTCTCGTTAGATTTAACAGAGAAAGCAAAAAGGCAATGAGTTCGTGTTTTCATATATTTTTCTTCCTCGGCTTGGACACAGAGTCTACTGTGTGCAATTGTGTTGAATAGACTATTGTGCAATACCAACGCTATTCCTATTAATTATTCTGGATATAATGACAACAAACTACATAACCTAGTGGGCTTATTCACAATAATGTATTTGATATGTTATTTCATTACCAGATCATATTAAGATCTGGTAATGAAATAACATGTCAAATACATTTTGTTTTCCATGTTAGAACTGCAATTTTAAAAACAATACAAGGGGCTTGAAGTAGCCTACTTGAACTTGAATTTGTTGCTCATAAATTCAAGTACTGGAATAGGCCTACCTTGGGGAAAAAAATAAAAAATCTTCAATTTTGTGCTTGAAAAGTTATTGGAATTATTGTAGCCAATTTACAAGTTCTCCTGCTCCCTTGTAACTACCCATGATTAATACTTACATTTGAGTCATTTAGCAGACACTTTTATCCAGAGTGACTTACAGTAGTGAGTGCCTACATTTTCTTACTTTTATTAGGACGACAACATCTAATGTTGGATTCAACTAGTCTTTCCATAGAAATTCTTCCAGAAAAAAAGGGAAAAAAAGAAAAAAGGGCAGCAGGTAGCCTAGCAGTTAAGAGCGTTGGACCAGTTACCAAAAGGTTGCAGGTTTGAATCCCAGAGCTGACTAGGTGAAAATTATGAAATTAAAATCGAATCGAATTGCGCCGGTAAGTCGTTCTGGTTAAGAGAGTCTACTAAAAAAACTACACTGTAAAAGAGACCTGGTTTTCAGTCACTTACTCATGATAAAAACAGCAATGGTGAGATGAATGCTACCGCTATTCATGACTTTATTACGTGTGCCTACATCTGCCACATACATATCTCCATGCATGCATCCAATCTATTTAGTAAGGAAATGTCCACATTCTCACATTCTGTTATGTAAAAATATTTTGAATATCAATGTATTGGCAAGGCTCAAAAACTCAAAGAAAAAAGTATTCTTAAAAGTAGTAATGGCCTACTTTTTTTGGACACTTTTTGCATGCTTTTTATTGTGTGTGTGTGTGTGGGGGGGTTATATTAGGACCTATATGTACAGTTATATAAACATTAAACAATTGTATGACATTGAGGTTCTTTAAAAAAGTACCATTAAGTTCTTGAAAATGTCTCTGAAAGTCCTTGAATTTGACTAGCCAATATCTGTATGAACCCTGCTTAAAGGATGTAGAGCTCCATTTTTATGTGAGAGACGCAGACTCGGTCTCAACCTTTAAGTCATTACTGAAGACTCATCTCTTCAGTAGGTCCTATGATTGAGTGTAGTCTAGCCCAGGGGTGCAAAGGTGAACGGCAAGGCACTTTTGCAACAGACACATTTGCAACAGATCAAATAAGCAGCAAATCAGTGAAGGGGGAGATTGCATTTCAACTTAATTTTTTTTTAAATAAAATCGGTAAGCACATAGAGGTGGACCCATCTGAGCATGTCAGGGCCCTTGACTAGCTGAATTTTTTCTGGAAGAATTTCTATGGAAAGACTAGTTGAATCCAACCTGCCTGGCCGGCTCCCCTCTCTCCACTGGGATTCTCTGCCTCGGACCCTATTACAGGGGCTGAGTCACTGGCTTACTGGTGCTCTTCCATGCCGTCCCTAGGAGGGGTGCGTCACTTGAGTGGGTTGAGTCACAGACGTGATCTTGCTGTCCGGGTTTCCGCCCCCTCAGGCTCGTGCGGTGGAGGAGATCTTCGTTGGCTATACTTAGCCTCGTCTCAGGGTAGTAAGTTGGTGGGCTGTTGCTATCCCTCTAGTGGTGTGGGGGCGGTGCTTTGGAAAAGTGGGTGGGGTTATACCCACCAGTCTCTGTCTCCAGTATCTATGCTGCAATAGTCCACGTGCTGGGGGGGCTAGGGTCAGTCTGTTATATCTGGTGTAATTTTCCGGGCACATCTGGTGTCCTGTGTGAATTTAAGTATGCTCCCTCTAATTCTCTTTCGCTCTCCCTCTCCCCCAGGAGAGACCGGAGCACCAGGATCCTGCCTCAGAACTACCTGACCTGATGACTCCTGGCTGTCCCCAGTCCACCTGGTCATACTGCTGCTCCAGTTTCAACTGTTCTGCCTGCGGCTAGGGAACACTGAGCTGTTCAATGGACATGCTACCTTGGACTGGCTGTCTTGACCTCTGAATGCTCGGCTATGAAAAGCCAGCTGACATTTACTCTTGGAGGTGCTGACCTGTTGCACCCTCTACAACCACTGATTATTATTTGACCCTGCTGGTCATCTATGAACATCTTGAAGAACAATCTGACCTTAAAATGGCCATGTACTCTTATAATCTCCACCTGGCACAGCCAGAAGAGGACTGACTGGCCACCCCTCAGAGCCTGGTTCCTCTCTAGGTTTCTTCCTAGGTTCCTGTCTTTCTAGGGAGTTTTTCCTAGCCTAGCTGTTTGGGGTTTTAGGCTGGGTTTCTGTATAGCACTTTGTGACATCTGCTGATTTAAAAAGGGCTTTATAAATACATTTGATGGATTGATATGCTGTTGTATAGGTGGAGTTATGGGCCAATTTGCATATATTCACTTTTATTCCTCTAAGAACACATGAAACTACATGAAAATCCTTTAGATTTTTGTTTCATACGATTTTAAAATGTTGATCCCAGTGTCACACATTGTCCCTATTGTTCATAGAAAGACCCAGACACATTAATAATCCTTGCTGGCGATACGGGTTTGGAAACTTTACTTTCATATCAGCGAGAAAGAATCTTTCAAATACAAAAGATACTTACTGTACGCAGTTTTAGCACAATAACAGCCTCCAGCCGACATCCTTGCGCTCACATTTCCATTGGAAAGGGGAGGAAGTGTCTTTCTGGAAGCATGCATTATTCACAACACAGTCGTGTGTAACTGCGCTAAAACTGCATACAGTAAGTGTATCTTTTGGATTTGAAAAATTATTTCTCGCTGATATGAAAGTAAAGTTCCAAATGTTTCCAAAACCGTATCACAAGTGAGGCGTATTAACACAGAAAGTCAGGGCATTTCCCTCTTTCGGCAGAAACATTTGTGAATTGACGCAAATACGTTACCGTCTATTAATGGGCAAATCCCAGTCCTGAGCTGACCTCAAACTCCATAAACACAGCCAAAGGTCACCATGACATCACATACAAAGATTTCTCCTGGCTAGGACTCAAACTCACTCTCCACTTTGAAACTTTATTTTACATTTTAGTTGACTTTTCTTTCTTGCTAAGCACATTGCGAACTTGGAATAATGCTTAATAAATCTATTATTAATATCAACTTAAAAATAGGCATATGTATTATGGGAGTCCCCCCTGACATGCAGCTATGGAACACATAAAACGCGTCCGAAATGGCACCCTATTCCCTATGGGCCCAGGTCAAAAGTAGTGCACTATGTAGGGAATATGGTGCCATTTGAGATGCTGTCATATTGTCTCGTGTGTCTTCTTGTTCTTACCTTCCAGAAGAGGATGCTACAGTGTCTGCAAAAGTGCAGTGTGTCTCCGTACTGCTCTCTCTTGGGGTAGTATTTTTGTAGGGTGAAGTACATGACCTTCCAGTCCACATGGCCCCTCTCTGACAAGATCAGATGCCTGCAGAACTACACACACGACGAGAAAACACGGTTGACACCAGGGGGAAAGGAAAGAAAGAGATGCTAAGGTAACTCCGAAGGGTAATTCCTGAGTTATTTTCTAAATGACCACCATTTCATGTTCAACTCCATAGACCTTATGTAGAATGCCTCCCTTATATTAAATGTGGCAACACTGCACTCTGGTGGTCACTGTGTACTACTCACTGAACATGACCCTGTATTCAAGCAGTTTGTGACACTGATTACATTGAATGCCATGTTTAGATACCCAGTGATTTCTACCTGTTTCTCTGCAAAGTGAAACTGGCACAGCTTCTTCCACAGGTGCCGGCCCTCACTGAGCATGTGAAGGGTGGGCGTGGCCTGTCCCAGGTTGATGATGTCACAGGCGTCAGAGAACTTGTACAGGATGTTGTTCTGCATGTCTAGCGGCAGGTCACGCAGCGTCATCCCATTGGACAGTTGCTGGGGGGGGGGGGGAATATACATATGTTGAAACTATGGCAAGACTGTCGCAAATTATCCTCCAAACAAGAGGTCTCTTGTCTCTTGAAACTAAACAGACGGCACACATGTCTAAGTACAGAAGTTACAACTTTAAACAAAGCAAACACATTAACCACCTTGATAATGAGACAGAAAATGAACCAGTCTATCTCTGAAGCCTAGCCAGCCTGATTCGGATTCAGCCAAACATCAGCACAAGGGTTGGCTAATGCAGAACCAGATTGACACCTAGTTAAAGTTATCCCAGGCTGGCTGGGGCTGCAGCATTCCACTACACAATACAACACTGAGAGGACCCGATGACTGAACACGGTCACCGTGCCAAATCATATCAAATGTTATTGGTCACACACGTGATTAGCAGATGTTATTGCGGGTGTAGCGAAATGCTTTTGCTTCTAGCTCCGACAGTGCAGTAATATATAACAAGTAATATCTAACAAATTACACAACATATACCCAATACACACAAATCTAAGTAGGAATGAATTAAGACTATATACATATGGACGAGCGATTTCAAGGTGGAACGGACTAAGATACTGTAGAATAATATAGAAAACAGTATGTACATATGAGATGAGTAATGCAAGATATGTAAATATTAAGTGACTAAGATACCATAGAATAGTATAGAATACAATATATACATATGAGATGAGTAATGCAAGATATGTAAACATTATTAAGTGACTAGTGTTCCATTCCTTAAAGTGGCCAGTGATTCCTAGTCTATGCCTATAGGCAGCAGTCTCTAATGTGCTAGTGATGGCTGTTTAACAGTCTGATGGCCTTGAGATAGGAGCTGTTTTTCAGTCTCCCGGTCCCAGCTTTGATGCATCTGTACTGACCTCGCCTTCTGGATGATAGCGGGGTGAATAGGCAGTGGCTCGGGTGGTTGATGTCCTTGATTATCTTTTTGGTCTTCCTGTGACATCGGGTGCTGTAGGTGTCCTGGAGGTTGCGTAGTTTGCCCCCGGTAATGCATTGGGCAGACCGCACCACCTGATCATCTCCTTTGTTTTGTTGACGTTGAGTGAGAGGTTGTTTTCCAGGCACCACACTCCCAGAGCCCTCACCTCCTCCCTGTAGGCTGTTTCATTATCGTTGGTAATCAAGCCCATTACTGTTGTGTCATCTGCAAACTTGATGATCGAGTTGGATGCGTGCTTGGCCACGCAGTCATGGGTGAACAGGGAGTACAGGAGGGGGCTGAGCACGAACCCTTGTGGGGCCCCAGTGTTGAGGATCAGTGGAGTGGAGGTGATGTTTCCTACCTTCACCACCTGGGGGCGACCCGTCAGGGAGTCCAGGACCCAGTTGCACAGGGCGGGGTTCAGACCCAGGGCCTCAAGCTTAATGACGGAGGGTACTATGGTGTTGAATGCTGAGCTATAGTCAATAAACAGCATTCTTACATAGGTATTCCTCTTGTCCAGATGGGATAGTGCAGTGTGATGACGATTGCATCGTCTGTGGATCTATTGGGGAGGTAAGCAAATTGAAGTGGGTCTAGGGTGGCAGGTAAGGTGGAGGCGATATGATCCTTGACTAGTCTCTCAAAGCATGTGGAGACTGTACACAGGTCAGTACCCAGGTCAGCAGTAGCTTTCCCTTATAGAGCCATGGCTGAACTATTAGGTGTGAGGGCTTTTAGGCCCATAATCAGCCGTTTAAAAAGGACCCCCCCCATACTCTACCTTGGGTATCTGCAGGTTGTTGAGCTGCTGCTGCCAGTTGAGGATGGTCTCCAGCCTGCAGACCCAGATGTTGATGTTGCCCACCAGGACAGACTTGCCCATGCCCCGGGTCAGGATGCACAGGGTGGAGCTCAGGTCCTGCAGCAGCTCCTTGATAAGGCGAGGGTTATGATGGTCCTCCAGAACTGGACACAAAGAAAGAACAAAGACGTTAAAACAGTGTAAAAAAACACCCTATAACTACGTCAACATTCACTGTCATTCATACCAGGTCTCTCGAGAGATACATTTTATGTTTTTTGTAATAGAAGAAACGTAGTCAAAACTTCAATAACATTTAAAAAATGTTTAAAAAAATAAAAAAACCTGTACAGGAAAATCTTTATCAAAAGTCGAAGCATTTTACCATTACTCCCAAAGCAAAACCACCATTTGAAGAACGTACTGAACTCTCAAGGCATGCATGAAGCCAAAGCAAAATAGGTCTTTATATACTGCAGCTAATTCATGTTTTCCTTCCTGAGGCGTGTGGTTGTGTGACCTAAAGCTTAGATCTGATTGCTCCTTTGATCCGCCCGGCAACAGCAGCTCAGTAATGACGGGGCACTACAGCTGCGTGGTTTAGTGGCGGGACAATCACTCTGACACAGCAGCAGTGGGACCGGTTCTACTGCCACACTGACGAGACCAAACAATACCAAGAAACCCAGTATTAGACTGTCAGTTTGAGGGCATAGATTTGAGGACAGAGACGTGTTGTTCTCAGAGAAAGCATGAGGCTGCATTTCACTTCTCCAACCAGGGAGCAGTGCCAACACTAATGTAAGTATGGCTCAGAGCTAAAACCAGGGGATGTGCCATTAGGTAATGTGCTGTGGTTACACTGTTATTCTGACAGGCCATTGAGTACAGACCAGGGAGGTACAGCATGATGAGGACATATCCCTCTCTGTCTCTCTCACCCTTCCGTACGATCTTCTCCAGCACGTTGAAGTAGTTCTTCTGAGCTGCTCCACTGAGGGACGGCAGCTGAGACCTGGCTATGAGCTGGAGGAGCTGCACAGAAGGAGAGAGAGAGAGCGAAGTAAAAGAGTGAGAGGACAGGACACATACCAAGGACTAGTATCAACACATATCCAGTAGAATTGATACATGCAGTTTTAGTGATCAAGCTAAATCATGCTTATAATTCAGATAGTTAGCCAGCAGCTTACTTTTGCCACATAGGTAAATCTCTGGATGTCCTGAGTGGCACTGGAAAAATCTAGACGGTTGAAGGCTTCCCCTAGCGTGCAGTATCCATGTCTCTAAGGTAATAACACACAAACTTAATTACCAAAACACATACCATGTATGGTAAAGAGTAGAATGGGCAATAAACAAAATCTAGTGGACATTCTCAGTATTATTTACTGTCCATTAAATTTTGCATAAACAGCGTATCCACATTCCAGGTCTTGGGTCGCATAGTTATATGGTGCAGTTGACCTAAACTTTCCTCACCTCTCTTGTGCTCTCCTTCTGAACATAGATCCACTTCTCCTGGTAAACAACTGGGAAAAGAGAGAAAAGAAAACAGAGTCAAAGGGAGAGATTTACTTTGCTATTTATCAGAACTGTTTTGTTAAACCACAGTTGCCAAACCTCATGCTAGCTGGCTAGCATTCCTAATAGCTCTTGTGGTTGGCCATTTCCCCCCAAAGACCTTTAATGGGAATAAGATGGCTGCGGTCAGTGCTACTCACACTGTGATTTGGTGTTGTTGTTGTAGAAGTCTTTTTTCCTCTTTTTGGCAACTACCTCGCACACATTTCCAGTAAACAGATTCTCTTTGTTTTCGTCGCAGAGCCTGTTTCAGAAAGACATGGTAGACATGAAAGGAGTGAGTTAATAGCATTGTTTATGAGCGTTGGCATGGTGGACGTCAGTGTATTTATGTAACAAACTAAGTGGCTGTCCACGCTGTAGAAGGCCACAGCCTGGCCATGCCCAGATGACTGCCTGACTACCCCTCTGAGGTGATTAAGACTGGCACAGCCCTGATCTAACCTGGCTGACCTCTTGTTTCTCAGAGACTCATGGAGAAGGTCAGGGACTATTTTCTGACCATAACATCAACTCTAATGCTGGACAAGATCTGCTAATCTCTTTATCTAGGAAACCACTTTCGGATAAACACTAACTTCAGATTTCCGAAAATCTCTGACTTGCATTGATGCCAGGCTGTGTATATGACTGTATGCCAATAGGTCACAGATAGCAGCTTGTATCCATGAGGTTGCATCACTGTCATTGTATCATTGAGGCAAGCATAAGATATCTAGCAGGTAATCAACTTCCCATCACAGGCAGCTAATCTCAAAATCCAGATTATACCGCAACTATCAACAGTCCCGTTTTAAGTCTATGTTCCGTGTGCCCCCGTGGCTACACGGCTGCCTGTAGGGTGGAGTGGCAGAGTATGTCTTGTTTTGCATTCATGGCTACAATTCATAGTGATACTTCTGTTGGGGCTATCTTTAGGGGACGGTTCAGTACGCTAGCAAATTTCAGATTACATCTTCAAACAGGTTTGTGAAATTATGACTCAAGGCCAGTATCTCTGAGGGCTTCAGTATACTAAAACACTAATTATGTATGTACTTTTTAGCCCAACTCAGACCATATGATAAACTTCCTGCACTGCCACGAAGGCCAAAGGAATGAACTGAAAATAAATAGGTTAAATAAATACAACTTCTGGTCATGCCCTTGACAGAGATTGGTTTGCCCTCTTTGTATCAGCAGAGCTTTCATTATTTGAAATGCAATGAAGTCCAGTGAAAGTATTTGGCAACAGGCTTTCATCCTCAGCCCAACAGCATACCTGTAACACAGGGAAATGTATTGGCTATATCAGTCGGATTTTTTAAATATATTTTAAAGACTGTAAAAACTATTTCCCAGATTAAATAGTCAACACAGGTGCTCCATAAAATGAGTTTATAGTAATTTGGGTGAACTACCTCTTTAACCCCTAGACCATGTTGTTGCTAGTGTTATCTGGAACATCAATGACCATTACCTTGCTCTGATCTCTATGGGTGTCGCGTTCTCTCTACACAGACAATCAGAAGGTTTAATGAGGACTGGCTGCTAGATCAAAGTGAGTGGTCCACTGATGTTCCCCATGCATTAGTAATCCATGTGCTCAGCCTTATCACGTGACCATCTCAGGAGCAGAGCTCTGAGACTCTCCCTCCAGCCTGTCTCAGATCCACACAGACTGACCACAGGTAGGGGGCTGGAGATTAAGCAAATCATTGGTGGGGATCAACGTTTTTTGACACATGCAGCTTATCTAGGCTGGAGGCTAATTCAGGCCGTTTTATGCACTGGTCCCACTGCTTAATGCATTCACGCACGACCGTGCACACACACACACACACACACACACACACACACACACACACCAATCAGTAACAGGGAATTAGAGGTCAGGAATGCAATAACCTAACATTTTACAGAGGATTCTCACTGCAGCATGCCTGGACAGAGAAGGAAAAACAAAAACCCTCAGACAAGAGGAACAGAGCAATGTTGGCTCTCAAACTACTCGAAATATACTCTGTACAGTCAATGTGGGTCTTTGACAGTCGATGTTTACCTTTCACATGGCATCAGCTAAATGGCTGAGAGAGCTGAACTACTGTGTTGACCTTGGATCAGTACAATAGCAGGCATAATGATGTCGGTCTGTGGGAGTGTTTGTTTAGCAGTCAATGGCTACTGTGCAGGTACTGTATGATGTCATTGGCCTTTGAGTCTGGATGTTTTTTGGAGGATAGTCACTGAGAGGAAATAATGTAATCGGTTATTGTGTGATGCAATGTCATCGTCTGTTTTTCTGTGAGGTATTTGTAGGATGTTTATTGTCAACTGTTGTACTGTGAGGTACTATATGGCCAACTCTAGATTTGATGACACCATAAAAAAAAAGGTACTCAGTGACTAGCCTATACTATTATAACCATCTGAGATAAATAGCGACCACATCACCACATTAAAAAATGTGTAGCAAATCATAACAATCAGATTTAATACTCTGCCACGTCAAAATAGAAGATTATTATTTTTCCAAATCTGTTTTGTTTGTCTAGACTGGAACACCAGACTGGAGCACCACAGGCGTTAGACAGAGCTAGCCCTGAATGGGAAAACCCCTGGTCTAAAAGCCTCACCATTCACTACCACCACAGTCCACAGGACATAACAGAACATGTTTCCTGCAGATAACAAGCCAGCACTCCTGCTGAGACAAATCAAAGCCTGCCCAAAACACTATTTTAACAGACAAGAGACAGACAAAAGTGACTTGTTTGTAGCCACTGCTATAACATAAAACGCCATGCTGATTTGATGAACACAAGGACTCCCTGCATAGTACATCCTTCTACATCTCTTTATATGGCAATACAATACAGGGTCAAACCCATGCACCCAATTATAGCATTCCATAAATATGAATCAGCCACAAAACCTGACAGAGAGGAGGAAGGTAGGAGAATTCCTGGCAACTTTATTCAATAGGTTTGCTAGTGAATGTTAAATTGAACCACATGTCAGAACAGATGTGAGATAGAGGGTGCTAATATTTCATTCAGTACAGATGTGTAGATGTGGAACATTTTTACCTTAACTTATACTATCCCTATAGTCAATTTAGGCTACCCCACACTCAGGGTATGTTGTGCCAAGAGATGAGACCCCTTCTTTTTTTTTTAGACAAGCTATGTTTACATTAACAAATATTATTTCCAGGGATCCACAACATCCTGAAATATATGTAGATATCTTTGTTAGAAAGAATACTATATTTCTCTTGATGTAGTGATGAGATGAATGTAAAAAAATTAAATAAAATAAAATTATATATATATATTTTTTGTAAATGGCTCCAAATAGCCCACTCTCCCCTACTGACTTACAAATCTGCCAGTCATGTCTATTTCACAATACAATTCTCCACAGGTTGCATAGCTGGGGACGGAACCTGAGAGAAACTAGACATGTTGTATTCTATGCGTGTGCCTGGGTATCCTCCTCCGGCTAGCGGGTATGGAGTCAGTTCCCTCAGACAATCAGTCACAAACAACTATTATCAGTATTCACACTTATTGTCTGACAGGCTGTGGGAGCAACAGGAACCAGAAACATCGGTTTGAAAACACTCGGTCCTTAACCCACACTGATGATAACACACACACCTGCAGATCTTTCCTACTCAGTTTACCTTCATCCTACGGCACATCTTCACCAGTTGGATCTGTTTTATTAGGTGACTGACTCACTTTACTCTGAGTCTGGCTTCAACAACCCTATCATTAAATTGCCTTGCCATGATGCCCTGGTGATGACAGACGCTAACCATGGAATGGAAATCACTTCCTGAATGAGGTCTCTCTTAGTATGGAAATAAGAACAGGTTATGGCTGACTGGATCCGTTCTACCGTGATTTACCCTAATCTCTTGACAGTATTTCACAAGTTTACTGTGCCTCTTTTATAATCTAAAACAGCACTACCGACAGATGTTTCCTGTTTCATGGTCTGAGAACATGAACACTTCCTCCTAGGGTCACTGGCAAAGTTACTCTCTCAGTCCAACTGATCTCAACGCTAACTGGGATGCATTTGTTATATCATGCGATTCCATATAGATAGACTACAAGAAAAATCTACTACCACCAATTCCCTTTGTTTATCCTGAGCATAAAAGGTATGCATCAACGTGAACGTTGTGAAGTTTCACCAGTAAAGGAGTAATAGCTGGTGCATTTAACATGGTGGATAAGTACAGGTGGAGAGGGTCATGTCCCGTGATCCTTATCACCAGAGTCAAAGCCTTCAGCAAAACCTGCTGGGAAAGACTCCAGCACAGCAACTATGACAGAGAACCATGACAGAGTGCAATATCCACCATACAATTTCACGAGTTCTATTTCAGTCTCACTGAAAAACGTTCTGGGAAACTGAACTAAATTGATTAACTAAAAATAAAAACAGAAATACAATAAGGTATAACAGCCATGTAACCCATAAGGATATGTCAAGGTAAATCATCTCAGTTTCATTATACAGCAGAATAGTTATCGGCCTAAATGGAGGTGATTTAGTTTTAATATCCCTGCAGTTTCTAAATGTTTGTATTTTGATTGAAATTTTTCTGGATTGTGTGTGTATTGTTTTTTTTATTGTTAGGGATTACTGTACTGTTGGAGTTAGAAACACACACATTTTTCTGCACATGCGATAACATCTGTAAATCTGTGTACGCGGCCAATAAACTTTGATTTGATAATGATTTGCAAATAAATTACTGACATGCGCTAATGAAATATAAGCTTCAAAGACTTCAGTCAAAATAATCCCTTATTCCCTTCAGCAAGACGATCAAATAGAACAGGGGTTGAACATATAAATAAAGCTATAAAAAAAAAATGTTTAAGTGCCGTTCATATTTATTCAGCTGTGTTTCATGTTATAATATTCCATGTCCCCGGAGCCATTAACAGACATTCAAAATTAACAGTAGACCATTAAATAAAAGCATCAGCTGACGGGAAAGAAGAGAGCAGTCTTTCCTAGGTTCTGTTCTGTGACTTCTGTCATGAATGGGTTCCTGAGTGGTGCAGTGGTCTAAGGCACTGCATCTCAGTGCTAGAGGCGTCACTACAGACCCTGGTTCATTTCCAACCGGCTGTGATTGGGAGTCCCATAGGGCGGTGCACATTTGGCCCAGCGTCATCCGGGTTTGGCCGGGGTAGGCCGTCATTGTAAATAAGAATTTGTTCTTAACTAACTTGCCTAGTTAAATGGTTAAATAAATTTTACAAATTAGATCATGGGTCCATGACCCGCTATACCTTGGGTTAAACAAATATGTAATGAGAGTTTAACAACACACAGTGAAAGACTAACTGGGAAGGTGGTTAGAGCGTTGGGCCAGTAACCGAAAGGTTGCTGGATCGAATCCCCGAGCTGACGAGGTAAAAATCTGTAAGGCAGTTAACCCACTGTTCCCCGGGCGCTGTGGATGTTGATTAGGGTTGCACATCTTGGGGAATATTCAGAGGTGGAAACTTTCCATGGGAATTAATACCATTTAAAAATGTAGATGTTTTTTGCATTGGATATATTTACCATATCATATGGAGACAGAAACCTTTTACCTTATCATAAGTAGACATGATTGCAAATGATTAAATCCTGCCAATACATATATATTTTTTAAACAATTTAGTTACGAATTGAACTTTAATTAAATGAGTTGACTCTCCACAAGGGAGGATTTCACTGAACAACAAAAGAAAGGGAATATTGAATGATCCCCAATGATCCATCGCATCTCCCAAACACATTTTCAACATACATCTGTAAAATGATAGTAGAGAAACTAAAGCTCTGGTTCTTCCTCTCAGGCTTCCATGTCTTCTCCCTGGACCTCCTCAATGTCCACCTCTTGAACATCAGACTTTGAGGCCTCATCTTCACTGTCACTTTCCAACCTTGAGGATGGCTCATTAAGCCTAAAATTTTCCCGGGTGGCCACCAATTTTTCAACCCTTGAATTGGTCAGCCTGTTGCGTGCCTTGGTGTGTGTGTTCCCAAACAAGGACCAGTTGCGCTCTGAGGCGGCTGATGTTGGTGGGATTTGGAGGATGGAGGCAACAGGGGAAAGAGCCTCAGATCCAAAAAGTCCCTTCCACCAGGTGGCTGATGAGATATGTTTGCACGACTGCCATATTGCGTCGCCATCCCAAAGCCCTTGCTTGGAAGTGTACTTCGCCAGACTGCCAAGAACCTTGCCATCATCCAGGCCAAGGTGGCAAGACACGGTAGTGATGACATCATAGGCCTTGTTGATCTCTGCACCAGACAGGATGCTCTTGCCAGCATACTTGGGGTCCAACATGTACGCTGCAGCGTGTATGGGCTTCAGGCAGAAGTCTTCACGCTTTTTGCTGCATTTCAGAACTGCAGTTTCCTCTGCTTGGAGCAACAATGATATGGGCAGGGCAGTACGGATTTCTTCTCTTACATCTGCAAGCAGAGTCTGAACATCAGACAAAATGGCATTGTCTCCCTCAATCCGTGCAATGACTACTGCTATAGGTTTCAGGAGTTTCCGGCTGCTTGCCACTCTCTCCCAAAATACATCACCCAGGAGGATCCTCTTGATGTGGCTGTCCATATCGGCAGACTGTGATATGGCCATTTCTTGGAGACTCCTTCCCCTCCAGGAGACTGTCAAACATGATGACAGCACCACCCCAATGGGTGTTGCTGGGCAGCTTCAATGTGGTGCTCTTATTCTTCTCACTTTGCTTGGTGAGGTAGATTGCTGCTATAACTTGATGACCCTCCACATACACTCTACAAGAGAGCCAAGGAAATGGTTGGGTATCCACTGTTTTCAGTGCCATTATGTCCTTCAGGAACAGATTCAATGCATGAGCAGCACAGCCAATGGGTGTGATGTGGAGGAGTCCTACCCTCACTTTAGACCAAGCAGCCTTCATGTTCGCAGCATTGTCTGTCACCAGTGCAAATACATTCTGTGGTCCAAGGTCATTGATGACTGCCTTCAGCTCATCTGCAATGTAGAGATTAGTGTGTCTGTTGTCCCTTGTAGAATACTGGTTGAGGGGTGGAGATGATGTAGTTAATTATTCCTTGCCCATGAACATTCGACCACCCATCAGAGATGATTGCAATACAGTCTACTTTCTCTATGATTTGCTTGACCTTCCCTTGAAGACTGAACTCTGCATCCAGCATTGAGTTGATAAAGCATGTCTGGTTGGAGGGGTGTATGCTGGGCGAAGAACATTCAGAAATCTCTTCCAATACACATTGCCTGTGAGCATCAGATATGAACCAGTTGCATATGCAGCTCGAACAAGACATTCATCAGCATTTCTCTGACTATGTTCCTCCATTGAGTCAAAAACACTTCTGATTACAGGAGGACCATGAGCTGTTTCTATCGATAAGGTGTCTTATTCATCATTTTCACCTCCAATAGAAGTAGAGGGACTTTTGTCAGAGGTTGCTTGTTGTGAGCGTTGAGGGAAATGTATGCACTTGGCCAGATGATTCTGCATCTTTGTTGCATTCTTCACATTTGATTTGGCACAGTTTATGCAAATGTACAGAGCTTTTCCTTCTACATTAGCTGCATTGAAATGTCTCCACACATCAGATGGTGCCCATGGCATTTTCCTGTAAAGATTAGGAAAAAAATGAATTAAAACATTTTTTAAATACAATTCCATGTACAGATAAATAGTTAAGCAGTTAGATTAAACAACTCCTTTGTAAGATACATGGTTTAAAATGAAACATGTATGGAAACAGGTGAATTTACACTCGGTTAGCAGGCTCATGCAAGCTAAAACCCACATGGTAGCAAAAACTAACTAGCAGAAATTGTTAACAAGTTAGAAATGATTTAAACACACTGTGCTGTAGGCTACTATATACCAGTTAACAAAAAATCATGTATGTCATATAAAATATATTCACCCCATCCAGTACCGTAATCAAAACTTACCAGAAAGCATGTAGTCCTTGGCTCAGACAGTGTAATAGCGTGGGCTCAATAGCATCTCATTAGTGTGCAAGATCTTGAGAATCAGCTGTACATGTGATGGAAGAGTACACTGCACATGTAATGGAAGAATGCAGAGGGTTGCAATTCCATTGAATTGGGGATAGTTTAACCAAAATATGCCACAAGACCTAGAATTGCCATGTGTATACAACAAAAAAGGTTCACTGTTATAAGCTAACTTTTGATGAATTTAAGCAAAATTCCCAGGCTTAACTTCCCATGGAAAATTTCCAGAAAAATTCCTGAAATTTACTGGAAAGTTTCCAACCCTAATATCGATTATGGTATCCCCCGCACCTCTCCGATTCAGAGGGGTCGGGTTAAAAGCTGCGGAAGACACATTTCAGCTGAATGCACTCAGTTCTACAACTGACTAGGTCTCCCCATTTCCTAACCACACACGCACGTTCGGTGGTGTAAAGGACTTAAGTAGTTTTTTGGGGGTATTTGTACTTTACTATTCATATTTTTTACAACTTTTTCTCCACTACATTCCTAAAGAAAATAATGAACGTTTTACTCCTTACATTTTCCCTGACACCAAAAAGTACTCGTTACATTTTGAATGCTTAGCAGCAGGACAGGAACATTTTATAATTCACACACTTATAAAGAGAACATCCATGGTCATCCCTACTGCCTATGATCTGGTAGACTCACTAAACACAAATGCTTCGTTGGTAAATTGTCTGAGTGTTGAAGTGTATCCCTGGCTATCCTTAAATTTAAAAAATAATAAAAGACAATTGTGCCATCTGGGTTGCTTAATATAAGGAATTTTAAATGATTTATAATTTCACTTTTGATACTTAAGTATATTTTAGCAATTACATTTACTTTTGAAACTTAACTATATTTAAAACCAAATACTTTTACTCAAGTAATATTTTACTGGGTGACTTTCACTTGAATCATTTTAAAAGGTATCTTTACTTTTACTCAAATGCATGTATGACACTTGGCTACTTTTCCCCACCACTGCACACGGTTTCAGTGAGGAAAGCCATTAGATCAGTAATAAATGGTAGACTATATCTCTGCTCAAAACCCTGTTTTTAATGGAACCCAATATCCAAATGGTGAAATAGAGTGTGGGGAGTGACAATGGTAGATTCTTCATACAGAAAGGCTACCAGGTGCTGCCTGACTCTACATAACAGCTAATACAAGACAGGACAATATCATAGATGGTGCAGGGTGTCATGTAAATATGACCACAGTGTGAAAAAGTTAAATCTATTATTTAGAGTTTTTTTTTTTTTGTGATGATATTTACATGACAGGGCTTTTAATGAGGATCATTTCAAGCACGTGAGCATCAGTTGATTCATTGTATAGTTCTCATCTGCAATGGAGCCAAAAAGCAAAGTCTATAGCCAACTTAATTAGATTTAATACTAACCAATCAAAACAGAGTCAACGTCAATTGTCATTGATCTGAATGATAAGACTTTACATGAACTAGATTAATTTCACATGGTTATATTACTGACGTGTGTATGATTGTATGAACGTTATTATACATTTTTTCATTTTTTTTGAAGGTGGCATACCTTGTATGTTCTACAAATCAACTCAAGCATACAGCAACTCATGAGAAACAGGCAGAGTAGTATATATATACACACAGTACCAGTCAAAAGTTTGGACACCTACTCATTCAAGGGTTCTTCTTCATTTGAACTTTCTACATTGTAGAAGAATATGAAAGATATCAAAACTATGAAATAACACATATGGAATCATGTAGTAACCCCCCCCCCCCCCCCCCCAAAGAAGTGTTAAACAAATCAAAATATATTTTAGATTTTAGACTCTTCAAACCTTTGCCTTGATGACTACTTTGCACACTCTTGGCATTCTCTCTAACAGCTTCACCTGGAATGCGTTTCCAACAGTCTTGAAGGAGTTCCCATTCCAATTAGCATGTGTGCCTTGTTAAAAGTTCATTTGTAGAACAAATTATTATTTACAATGACGGCCTACTCCGGCCAAACAGTAACAACGCAGGGCCAATTTTGCACCACCCTGTTGGACTCCCAATCACGGCCGGTTGTGATACAGCCTGGAATCAAACCAGGGTCTGTAGTGACACCTCTAGCACTGAGATGCTAGAGCCCTGCATCAGGGGTGCTGCATCAAAGCACTGCATCAGATGAACAGGCCTCCACAATCACCCGACCTCAACCGAATTGAAATGGTTTTGGATGAGTTGGACCGCAGAGTGAAGGAAAAGCAGCAAACAGGTGCTCAGCATATGGGAACTCCTTCAAGACTGTTGGAAAAGCATTCCAGGTGTAGCTGGTTGAGAGAATGCCAAGAGCGTGCAAAGCTGTTATCAAGGCAAAGGGAGGCTACTTTGAAGAATCTAAAATATCATTTTATTTGTTAAACCCTTTTTCGGTTACTACATGATTCCATGTGTTATTTCATAGTTTTGATGTCTTCACTAGTATTCTACAATGGAGAACATAGTAAAAATAAAGAAAAACCCTTGAATGAGTTCGTGTGTCCAAAATAGACTGGTACTGTATGTATGTATGTATGTATATACCAATAGGGGAATTATTAAGAGCGATGAGGGCACGTACGTAAACGGCACTTACTCTTCCAAGTCTATTCCGTTGTTGTTGTCCCGCAATTCATTTCCATAGAACTCGATCCTCTTCCAGCCATCCTCGGTCTTGATCCAGCTCCAGCCTGGCGACCTCCAGTCCTGGCCCAAGAAAGGCATCCTTCACCTGGGGAGTGTGCAAGGAGATATTTGCTGTTTATGTAGCTAGCTAGCTGCTAGTTAGTTACTGTACCTGTGTGTGTATTGTTGTATTGCCACGATTAAAATAAATCGCTGAGGAGAGATTACACATTGTAGCTAGCGATTTCTAGTAAAAAAAAAAAACTACATCAGTTGTCAACACTGTCGAATGTACAATAAAGATAAAGTAATTGTTAAATATTGATTACTACTGCGGATCTGTCAAGCACAGTTCTCTGGTTGAGCCGAGTTAGAAAAGGCAGAGCAAATGACAGCTAGCTCGCAAACTGATTATCCGGAAAACGATGAACAGACTATAGAGACAGAGGACTATTGTGTTTCTTAGATAAACATATATATTCCCAATAAAACAATCAAATCAAACTTCCAAACTTACTTAGAGAGAGATTAGGTTGTTGTATTGAGAAACGCAGCTTTCCTCTGGAAATATTGACGGAAGTAAACATATCGTACAGTTGAATGTGACACGCCTCCTGCCTTGCTGTGATTGGACGTGTTGACTTTCTTTATCTTGTTGCTACCCGGAATTATATCACTGATTGGCTGTCACTGTTGTCAATCATTAGCTTTTTTTTTTTTAAAGTACTGTGCTTTGCTAAGAAATGTTTCTACACGTGATAGAAACCTCGCACATGTTACCGGAGTGTATTGGTTTGGTTATGGGGAAGGGATATAATGCCGAGCTTGCTAAACTGAACGGTATGGGTTGACTTCGCTCTAAGACATTTAATATTTTGATACCAGTATAGGCTATTTAGCTCTGACATGATATCCCAGTTACAAATCGTGACCATGGGACTGACTATAAGGTTCTATCTGACATTTTGGTTTAAAAAAAGTACATTGACAATAAAACCATTTTAAATCAGAAAGTTATATCTGCGCAAACACCTTTTAACTTGGTGCTATAAGGTTATATCAGCAATCCAATCACACAATTCTGGGTTGTCAATCAAAAATAATTGTATGTAAGGTGATATACAGTGCATTCGGAAAGTATTCAGACCCCTTGACTTTTCCATATTTTGTTACTTTACAGCCTTATTCTAAAATGGATGAAAAAATACATTTAAAAATTTAAATAAAAAACAGAAATACCTTATTTACATACAGTACCAGTCAAGAGTGTGGACACAGCTACTCATTCAGGGTTTTTTATTTATTTGGACTATTTTCGACATTTTAGAATAATAGTGAAGACATCAAAACAATGAAATAACACATTTGGAATTTTATAGAAACCAAAAAAGTGTTAAACAAATCAAAATATATTTTATATTTGAGATTCTTTAAAGTAGCCACTTTTTGCCTTGATGACAGCTTTGCACACTCTTGGCATTCTCTCAAGCAGCTTCATGAGGTAGTCACCTGGAATACATTTTAATTAACAGGTGTGCATTGTTAACAGTTAACTTGTTGAATTTCTTTCCTTCTTTATGCATTTGAGCGAATCAGTTGTGTTGTGACAAGGTAGGTATACAGAAGTATAAGGTATACAGAAGACAGCCCTATTTGGTTAAAGACCAAGTCCATATTATGACAAGAACAGCTCAAATCAAATAAGCAAAGAGAAAATACAGCCAATCATTATTTTAAGACATGAAGATCAGTCAATCTGGAAAAGTTTCTTTAAAAAAAAAAATCAAGAGCTATGATGAAACTGGCTCTCATGAGGACTGCCACAGGAATGGAAGACCCAGAGTTACCTCTGCTGCAGAGGATAAGTTCATTAGAGTTACCAGCCTCAGAAATTGCAGCCTAAATAAATGCTTCACAGAGTTCAAGTAAGAGACACATCTCAACATCAACTGTTAAGAGGAGACTGTGGGAATCAAGGACACCAATAAGAGTAAGAGACTTGCTTGGGCCAAGAAACACAAGCAATGGACATTAGACCGGTGGAAATCTGTCCTTTGGTCTGGTGTCCAAATTGGAGATTTTTGGTTCCAACCGCCATGTCGTTGTGAGACGCGGTGTGGGTGAACGGATAATCTCTGCATGTGTATTTCCCACCATAAAGCATGGAGGAGGAGGTGTGGAGGTGCTTTGCTGGTGACAGTGTCAGTGATTGATTTAGAATTCAAGGCACACTTAACCAGCAAGGCTACCACAGCATTTTACAGCGATACGCCATCCCATCTGGTTTGGGCTTAGTGGGACTATCATTTGTTTTTCAACATGACAATGACCCAACACACCTCGATGGCATTGTAAGGGCTATTTTACCAAGAATGAAAGTGATGGAGTGCTGCATCAGATGACTTGGCCTCCACAATCACCGACCTCAACCAAATTGAGATGGTTTGGGATGAGTCGGACCGCAGAGTGAAGGAAAAGCAGCCAACAAGTGCTCAGCATATGTGGGAACTCCTTCAAGACTGTTGGAAAAGCATTCCAGGTGAAGCTGGTTGAGAGAATGCCAAGTGTGCAAAGCCGTCATCAAGGCAAAGGATGGCTACTATATTTAGATTTTTTAAACACCTTTTTGATTACTACATGATTCCATATGTGTTATTTCATAGTTGTAAGGTTTTCAGTATTATTCTACAATGTAGAAAATAGTAAAGATAAAGAAAAACCTTTGAAGGAGTAGGTGTTCTAAAACTTTTGACCTGTAGTGTACATTCTCCTGTTCTATTGTTTTTTTTTTAACTTTTTTTTCATTGTCTAGCATCTATTGGCATTATCCTAGTCAATCTGCAATTGTCTAGCATCTAGCTTCCATTGGCATTATCCTAGTCAATCTGCAATGCAATCTGCAAATTTTACATCTTTACATCTCCCCTCTTTCTAAATTTCTAACGGATGTTTTCATATCTGTCCATGAAACCCCTTGCATGTGCTGTGCCGCAAATTGCATTTTGGAACATTCACGCGTAGGCCTACCACCATGTGCACATTGCTGCACCTAAAATATGAAGAAATTATAGTTTATCAACATTCTAAGCTAAACGTTCGGATCTATTCCATCAGCCTTATTAATTGATACACGTATACCTCCACTACACTAATTTGATACACATCGTGGGGATTAAGAAGTGAGTATATGCAATGCCCCTGAAAAATAAGTGGGTATATATGGCGTATGCCTGCGCATACCTTCCACTACACCACTGTTTGTCATTTTAGGGAACTATCGCTTAAACAAATGTTTGATGAACATTAATTCATATATTTGATGATGTGATTAAAAAGAAGGAATAGTATTCTCATTATTTCATCATTAAATGATTAAACATTCTGTGTAAGATAGAACCTTCCCATTGGGCACAGATGTCAACTATTCAACTATCTATTCAAATCAAATCTTATTGGTCACATACACATGTTTAGCAGATGTTATTGTGGGTGTAGCGAAATGCTTGTGTTTCTAGCTCCAACAGTGCAGTAATATCTAACAAGTAATAACAATTTCACAATAATACACACACAATACACAGAAATGTAAAGGAATGGAATTAAGAATAATCCCAAATTGGTTCTACGTAATTTAATTGAAATGACGTGGAAACAACGTTGATTCAACCACTGTGTGCCTAGTGGATTATGGCTGAACCCAGATTGACATTTCTGAGTCAGAAGATTATATCTGCCATTGCACCCCCACATTTCACTGCAATTATCCGGTGTATGTGACAATTAAACATAAAGAAAAAACAAAAAGACTCATTTAGAAATGTCTTAGGATTTTGGAACTCTGCACTTTTAGGTACCTTTAAGGTGAGGATCTTATTGGCTTATGAAATAATAATTCACAAAAAAAACTGTTCTGAGATCTGGGATATGAAAACGTCAATGCTCAATATCTCAGAACTATGCTTTGCGCAGATAGAATCTTACAGTCGAAGGTCTCGAAATGTCAACCTGTGTGCGGAGAGAGACTTGGATAGACAGTTGCTGTGTTCAAGACAACTTGGAACTCGAGAAACTCTGGAATTTGTTGATGTTTTCAAGACAACTGTGAACTCGAAAAGAAACAAGGTCAAATCGTGACGTCAGTGATCTTCAGGTCGGAGACCTAGACTGACCAGATAAAAGCTATGGTCACTTTTTAAATCCACTTCAATAGGTGTAGATGGAGGAAAATAAATATGCTGAAGAAGGATTTTTAAAACCCTGAGACATGGATCATGTGTGTGCAACTCAATATTAGGAAGGTGTTATTAATGATTTGTTCACTCAGTGTACATTGCATATTTTAATATTGGGAACTTGGGACTCTTCTGACATCTGACTTCAGTCCGTTCAGTATTAGGAAGGTGTTATTAATGATTTGTTCACTCGATGTATATTGCATATTTTAATATTGTATTATCTTAAAAGTGATTTGCTAAATTAGGATTTTACTATTTGAAAATTATTTATGATTTGCGTTGGGATTGTAAATTGCTGTATAATTCAGTCTATGACTGCGAGAAACAAATACATTCTACTACTACAGTACTACTACTACTCCACTTGGAAGGTATCTGTCACGAATCCCGCTTCCTGAGTCTGTTTTTGCATGTGTTCTGTCCTGGAGTGTTTTTTCCGGTGTCCTGGAACGCACCCTGTCTGGTTGCCGGGCGACGTAACTAGTTGGAAAATCTCTGAGTACCTGCACCTGTATCCCATCAGCTATCTGCACACCTGCTCTTGATCATCACCCCTCCACTTCATAAGCACTGACCTGACATCCATTCCCTGCCGGATCGTTAGCCATGAACAGTATGTTGTGCCAGCGTATCAGCCTCCAGTTTGATAGAGTTTGTTTTGTTGGTTTGTACGTCTTGCTTGCCTTGAACTCACCTCCGTTTTCTCTGTCTACAGTCATTCACCTGGAACACTCATCCCATCCCTACCTGGTCGTCGGTGACTTCAGTTACTTCCTTGGATCTGCCTATTCAATCCCATTAACTCACCTCCGCTGCCCGCTCCGCCACTTGGATTTTTCTATCACTACATTTAAACTTCTAAATAAATACTCACCTTCGTCTTACTCTCCTTGTCCTGGTCTGCTTCTGGGTTCTACTTTAGAAAACCGTGACAGTATCAGAATCAACCAATAGGAAGCTCTACGCAAAAAACATATGCAAATTTTAACTCTGAGGTTCTTTGTTGTCTTGAAAGCACCATTGAACGAAGTCAAATATCAAATGTCGGAAGAGTTCCAAGTTCCCAGTGGTCTTGAACTCGGCATCCAATTTGGAAAATCGTTGAAGAAATATGAGCTCCAAGTTTCCCACTTGAAAAGTATCAGAATCAACCAATAGGATGTTCTACGCAAAACAATGTACCCAAATTTCAACTCGGAGGCCCCAGGTTTCCGAGTTGTCTTGAAGGAACCAATAAACTCAGATTTTCCAACTTGGAAAGTTTTATGAAAAAAAAACGTACACCAATTCTAACTTGGCGATTCTGAGTTGTCTTGAAGCATCAGCTTGTGACCACTGAGGACAGTGACCCATTATGTGGGCTCAGCATCTGTGAAGGGGACACGGGCACGGGCACAGGACACACAGGACATGGGAGGGTATGGGGGATGGGGGGGACCTGCGAGATGTCACCAAACAATAGCATGATGCACAACACTGCCAAGTGGGACAGTTCGTGTCACTCACTCATCATTGGGCTTTTGTTTCAAATGCATCTTTCACTCTGAGTAACCTACCAACCATTACAACTAGCCACAGTTATAGGATGAAAATAACAGCTTGATAGCTACAGTGCATTCGGAAAGTATTCAGATCCCTGGACTTTTTCCAAATTTTGTTACATTACAGCCTTATTCTAACATGGATTAAATTGTTTTTCTCCTCATCAATCTACACACAATACTACATAATGACAAAGCAAAAACAGGTTTTTATAATTTTTTGCAAATTTCAACAACAAAAAACGAAAATACGACATTTACGTAAGTATTCAGACCCTTTGCTCAGGACTTTGTTGAAGCACATTTGGCAGCGATTACAACCTCTAGTCTTCTTGGGTATGATGCTACAAGCTTGGAAAACCTGTATTTGGGGAGTTTCTCCTATTCTTCTATGCAGATACTCTCAAGCTCTGTCAGGTTGGATGGGGAGCGTCGCTGCACAGAAGTCCAGGCTCTAGCTGGGCCACTCAAGGACATTCAGAGACTTGTCCCAAAGCCACTCCTGCATTGTCTTGGCTGTGTGCTTAGGGTCGTTGTCCTGTTGGAAAGTGACCCTTCGCCCCAGTCTGAAATCCTGAGCGCTCTGGAGCAGGTTTTCATTAAGGATCTCTCTGTACTTTGCTCCGTTCATCTTTCCCTCGATCCTGACTAGTCTGCCAGTCGCTGCTGTTGAAAAAACATCTCCACATCATGATGCTGCCACCACCATGCTTCATCGTAGGGATGGTGCCAGGTTTCGTCTAGATGTGACGCTTTGCATTCAGGCCAAAGAGTTCAATCTTGGTTTCATCAGACCAGAGAATCTTGTTTCTTATGGTCTGAGAGTCCTTTAGGTGCCTTTTGACAAACTCCAAGCAGGCTGTCATGTGCCTTTTACTAAAAAGTGGCTTCTGTCAGGTCACTCTACGATAAAGGCCTGAAATGTTCTCCCATCTCCACAGAGGAACTCTGGAGCTCTGTCAGAGTGAGCATTGGGTTCTTGGTCCCCTCCCTGACCAAGGCCCTTCTCCCCCGATTGCTCAGTTTGGCTAGGCGACCAGCTCTAGGAAGAGTCTTGGTGGTTTCAAACTTCCATTTAAGAATGATGGAGGCCACTGTGTTCAATGCTGCAGACATTTTTTGGTACCCTTCCCCAAATCTGTGCCTTGACAAAATCCTGTCTCGGAACTCTACGGACAATTCTTTCTACCTCATGGCTTGGCTTTTGCTCTGACATGCACTGTCAAGTGTGTGACTTTCCAAATCATGTCCAGTCAATTGAATTTACCACAGGTGGACTACAATCAAGTTGAAGAAACATCTTAAGGATGATCAATGGGAACAGGATGCAACTGAGTTCAATTTTGAGTCTCATAGCAGAGTCTGAATACTTATGTAAATAAGGTATTTCTGTTTTTTATTTGTAATAAATTTGCTAACATTTCTAAAAACCTGTTTTTGCTTTGTCATGATGGGGTATTGTGTGTAAATTGTTGAGAATTTGTTTTATTTAGTCCATTTTAGAATAAGGCTGTAACGTAACAATAATCGGAAGAAGGGAAGGGGTCTGAATAGTTTCCGAATGTTTTTATTTGACAATAAGTAGTAACCATTGGTGAAGCTATGGTTAAGTAGCTCTAAATTATGTGTTCTTGTTTGTGGACGTGAACATTTTTTGACAAGTAAATGAAACGATTATGATGACGAAACATGTATCAATGTGACGACAGCAAAACGCCACAGTAGATTGCGTCATTGTGCTTAGATGATGTATATCATCCTAACATTATGAACAGCCAGTTTGTAACTGTCTGGGCAGACTCACTCTCATGTGGGTCTCCAACAGTAGCCTAAGAGTCTGTTTATGTTATCATGCCAGCTCCTTGTCTCTCAATGTCATTCCAAGCATGTTTGGCTCACTTGACAATGACATCATTGGAGTTGACAAGAGCACAAACAGTTCTGGGACCAGGCTAGGAAGTAGGTGTTTACTTCCCTAAGGTACATTTCGGATTCAGCTACAAAGTTCTACCAGGTAAGTAAAGTGAACCAAAGTTTGTAAGCTTTGGTGAAGAGTGCTGCCAGACATCAGACAGCACTAGGACCCATTGCGAATGGGAGTTGACTTCTGACATGACACCACAGTACCACCCTATGGCATCATCCGGGACTGTCTAAGACTCATTGCTGCAGATTTAATGGGGCTTCGTGCCCCCTTAAAGTGTATTATTCTTCTACTGCACATTTAAATCAATAAATATTTTGATGAACTACATCAACACTGTCTCTTTTTTTAGGTGTCAGCACACGCACACACAAACTCCGGGCCTTTTTAAATACAGAAAAGAATGGCCCTATCTGTGTGTGTGTGTGTGTGTGTGTGTGTGTGTGTGTGTGTGTGTGTGTGTGTGTGTGTGTGTGTGTGTGTGTGTGTGTGTGTGTGTGTGTGTGTGTGTGTGTGTGTGTGTGTGTGTGTGTGTGTGTGTGTGTTTGCGTGCGTGCGTGCGTGCGTGCGTGCGTGCGTGCGTGTGTGTGAGAGAGAGAGAAGCAGATCACAAGTAGACACCTTGTTGTAAGGACACTTCCACAGAGTGAGTAACATTCTACATTGGACCGCAAGCATGCCCTGATCCAATTCACATAATATGTATATTTTTTCTTTTGTGATCTCGTTTTAGTCAGATTTTCTTAAATCAGCTATTACTATGGGATGTATCATGAGAACTAACTTCACGCAGATAAGCAGCTCATACAGTAAGAAAGACATTGGCCACATACATCGTTTAGGTTTGTTATGGAGAGCGAGGCCCAGTTCCAATCTGATGCTGCCTCCTAGGGGCTACCTTGAAATGTACATCAAACCACAAATAGGCTGCTACTAGTAGCAATGTGCTGCCTTTGCTCTAAACTGGAGTAAAAAAAATATATACACTGCTCAAAAAAATAAAGGGAACACTTAAACAACACAATGTAACTCCAAGTCAATAACACTTCTGTGAAATCAAACTGTCCACTTAGGAAGCAACACTGATTGACAATACATTTCACATGCTGTTGTGCAAATGGAATAGACAACAGGTGGAAATTATAGGCAATTAGCAAGACACCCCCAATAAAGGAGTGGTTCTGCAGGTCGTGACCACAGACCACTTCTCAGTTCCTATGCTTCCTGGCTGATGTTTTGGTCCCTTTTGAATGCTGGTGGTGCTTTCACTCTAGTGGTAGCATGAGACGGAGTCTACAAACCCACACAAGTGGCTCAGGTAGTGCAGATCATCCAGGATGGCACATCAATGCGAGCTGTGGCAAGAAGGTTTGCTGTGTCTGTCAGCGTAGTGTCCAGAGCATGGAGGCGCTACCAGGAGACAGGCCAGTACATCAGGAGACGTGGAGGAGGCCGTAGGAGGGCAAAAACCCAGCAGCAGGACCGCTACCTCCGCCTTTGAGCAGGAGGAGCACTGCCAGAGCCCTGCAAAATGACCTCCAGCAGGCCACAAATGTGCATGTGTCTGCTCAAACGGTCAGAAACAGACTCCATGAGGGTGGTATGAGGGCCCGACATCCACAGGTGGGGGTTGTGCTTACAGCCCAACACCGTGCAGGATGTTTGGCATTTGCCAGAGAACACCAAGATTGGCAAATTCGCCACTGGCGCCCTGTGCTCTTCACAGATGAAAGCAGGTTCACACTGAGCACATGTGACAGACGTGACAGAGTCTGGAGACGCCGTGGAGAACGTTCTGCTGCCTGCAACATCCTCCAGCATGACCGGTTTGGCGGTTGGTCAGTCATGGTGTGGGGTGGCATTTCTTTGGGGGGCCGCACAGCCCTCCATGTGCTCGCCAGAGGTAGCCTGACTGCCATTAGGTACCGAGATGAGATCCTCAGACCCCTTGTGAGACCATATGCTGGTGCGGTTGGCCCTGGGTTCCTCCTAATGCAAGACAATGCTAGACCTCATGTGGCTGGAGTGTGTCAGCAGTTCCTGCAAGAGGAAGGCACTGATGCTATGGATTGGCCCGCCCGTTCCCCAGACCTGATTCCAATTGAGTACATCTGGGACATCATGTCTCGCTCCATCCACCAACGCCACTTTGCACCACAGACTGTCCAGGAGTTGGCGGATGCTTTAGTCCAGGTCTGGGAGGAGATGCCTCAGGAGACCATCCGCCACCTCATCAGGAGCATGCCCAGGCGTTGTAGGGAGGTCATACAGGCACGTGGAGGCCACACACACTACTGAGCCTCATTTTGACTTGTTTTAAGGACATTACATCAAAGTTGGATCAGCCTGTAGTGTGGTTTTCCACTTTAATTTTGAGTGTGACTCCAAATCCAGACCTCCATGGGTTGATAAATTTGATTTCCATTGATAATTTTTGTGTGATTTTGTTGTCAGCACATTCAACTATGTAAAGAAAAAAGTATTTAATAAGAATATTTCATTCATTCAGATCTAGGATGTGTTATTTTAGTGTTCCCTTTATTTTTTTGAGCAGTGTATATATATTTCACCTTTATTTAACCAAGTAGGCTAGTTGAGAACAAGTTCTCATTTAAAACTGCGACCTGGCCAAGATAAAACAAAGCAGTGCGACAGAAACAACAACACAGAGTTACACATGGAATAAACAAGAGTACAGTCAATAACACAATAGAAAAAAAGAAAGTCTATATACAGTGTATGCAAATTGCGTGAGGAGGTAAGGCAATAAACAGGCCATAGTCGCGGAGTAATTATAATTTAGTAAATTAAACACTGGAGTGATAGATGAGCAGATGATGATGTGCAAGTAGAAATACTGGTGTGTAAAAGAGCAGAAAAGTAAATAAAAACAATATGGGGATGAGGTAGGTAGATTGGGTGGGCTATTTACAGATGGGTTATGTACAGCTGCAGCGATCGGTTAGCTGCTCAGATAGCTGATGTTTAAAGTTAGTGAGGGAAATATAAGTCTCCAGCTTCAGAGATTTTTGCAATTCGTTCCAGTCATTGGCAGCAGAGAACTGGAAGGAAAGGCGACCAAAGTAGGTGTTGGCTTTGGGGATGACGAGTGAGATATACCTGCTGGAGCGCGTGCTACGGGTGGGTGTTGTTATTGTTACCAGTGAGCTGAGATAAGGCAGAGCTTTACCTAGCATAGACTTATAGATAACCTGGAGCCAGTGTGTCTGGCGACGAACATGTAGCGAGGGCCAGCCGACTAGAGCATACAGGTCGCAGTGGTGGGGGGTCTAAGGGGCTTTGGTGACAAAATGGATGGCACTGTGATAGACTGCATCCAGTTTGCTGAGTAGAGTATTGGAAGCTATTTTGTAAATGACATCGCCGAAGTCGAGGATCGGTAGGATAGTCAGTTTTACGAGGGTATGTTTGGCGGCGTGAGTGAAGGAGGCTTTGTTGCAAAATAGGAATCCAATTCTAGATTTAATTTTGGATTGGAGATGTTTAATATGAGTCTGGAAGGAGAGTTTACAGTCTAGCCAGACACCTAGGTATTTGTAGTTGTCCACATATTCTAAGTCAGAACCGTCCAGAGTAGTGATGCTAGTCGGGCGGGCGGGTTAACGGTTAACAGCTAACGGTTGAAAAACATACATTTGGTTTTAACTAGCGTTTAAGAGCAGTTGGAGGCCACGGAAGGAGTGTTGTATGGCATTGAAGCTCGTTTGGAGGTTAGGTAACACAGTGTCCAAAGAAGAGCCAGATGTATACAGAATGGTGTCGTCTGCATAGAGGTGGATCAGGGAAACACCAGCAGCAAGAGTGACATCGATGATATAAACAGAGAAAAGAGTCGGCCCGAGAATTGAACCCTGTGGTACCCCCATAGAGACTGCCAGAGGTCCGGACAACAGGCCCTCCGATTTGACACACTGAACTCTGTCTGAGAAGTAGTTGGTGAACCAGGCGAGGCAGTCATTTGAGAAACCAAGGCTGTTGAGTCTGCCGATAAGAATACGGTGATTGACAGAGTCGAAAGCCTTGACCAGGTCGATGAAGACAGCTGCACAGTACTGTCTTTTATCGATGGCGGTTATGATATCGTTTAGTACCTTGAGCGTGGCTGAGGTGCACCTGTGACCAGCTCGGAATCCGGATTGCACAGCGGAGAAGGTACGGTGGGATTCGAAATGGTCAGTGATCTGTTAATTAACTTGGCATTCGAAAACTTTAGAAAGGCAGGGCAGGATGGTTATAGGTCTATAAGAGTTTGGGTCTAGAGTGTCACCCCCTTTGAAGAGGGGGATGACAGCGTCAGTTTTCCAATCTTTAGGGATCTCGGACGATACGAAAGAGAGGTTGAACAGACTGGTAATAGGGGTTGCAAAAATGGCGGCTGATAATTTTAGAAAGAGAGGGTCCAGATTGTCTAGCCCAGCTGATCTGTACGGGTCCAGGTTTTGCAGCTCTTTCAGAACATCTGCTATCTGGATTTGGGTGAAGGAGAAGCTGGGGAGGCTTGGGCAAGTAGCTGCGGGGGGTGCGGAGCTGTTGGCCGGGGTTGGGGTAGGCAGGAGGAAAGCATGGCCAGCCGTAGAGAAATGCTTATTGAAATTCTCGATTATCGTGGATTTATCGGTGGTGACAGTGTTTCCTAGCCTCAGTTCAGTGGGCAGCTGGGAGGAGGTGCTCTTGTTCTCCATGGACTTTACAGTGTCCCAAAACTTTTTGGAGTTAGAGCTACAGGATGCAAATTTCTGTTTGAAAAAGCTAGTCTTTGCTTTCCTGACTGTATTGGTTCCTGACTTCCCTGAAAAGTTGCATATCGCGGGGACTATTCAATGCTAATGCAGTTCGCCACAGGATGTTTTTGTGCTGGTCGAGGGCAGTCAGGTCTGGAGTGAACCAAGGGCTATATCTGTTCTTAGTTCTACATTTTTTAAAAGGGCATGGTTATTTAAGATGGTGAGGAAATTACTTTTAAAGAATGACCAGGCATCCTCGTCTGACGGGATGAGGTCAATATCCTTCCAGGATACCTGGGCCAGGTCGATTAGAAAGGCCTGCTCGCAGAAGTGTTTAAGGGAGCGTTTGACAGTGATGAGGGGTGGTTGTTTGACCGTGGACCCATAGCGGATGCAGGCAATGAGGCAGTGATCGCTGAGATCCTGATTGAAAACAGCAGAGGTGTATTTGGAGGGCAAGTTGGTCAGGATAATATCTATGAGGGTGCCCATGTTTATGGATTTAGAGTTGTACCTGGTGGGTTCCTTGATAATTTGTGTGAGAATGAGAGCATCTAGCTTAGATTGTAGGACTGCCGGAGTGTTAAGCATAAAACAGTTTAGGTCACCTAACAGTACAAACTCTGAAGATAGATGGGGGGCAATCAATTCACATATGGTGTCCAGGGCACAGCTGGGAGCTGAGGGGGGTCTATAACAGGCGGCAAAAGTGAGAGACTTATTTCTGTAGAGATAATTTTTTTAAATTAGAAGCTCGAACTGTTTCGGCATAGACCTGGATAGTATGACAGAACTTTGCAGGCTATCTCTGGAGTAGATTGCAACTCCTCCCCATTTGGCAGTTCTATCGGACGGAAAATGTTGTAGCTGAGTATGGAAATCTCAGAATTTTTGGTGACCTTTCTAAGCCAGGATTCAGACACAGCAAGGACATCAGGGTTGGCGGAGTGTGCTAAAGCAGTGAGTAAAACAAACTTAGGGAGGAGGCTTCTGATGTTAACATGCATGAAACTAAGGCTTTTTCGGGTTACAGAAGTCAACAAATGAGAGTGCCTGGGGACACGCAGGGCCTGGGTTAACATCCACATCACCCAAGGAACAGAGGAGGAGTAGGATGAGGGTACGGCTATAGGCTATCAAAACTGGTTGTCGAGTGAGGTTGGGGACAGAGAATAAAAGGAGCAGATTTCTGGGCGTGGTAGAATAGATTCAGGGCATAATGTACAGACAGGGGTATGGTGGAGTGCAGGTACAGTGGAGGGAAATGGGATTGGTTTTTACAGTAGTGTTGCAGTCCTCTGAATGCTTGGGAGTGTAGAGGCAGGATGATACTTGTCCCTGTGCTGCTGTCAGCCCCTTCTAGGGAACTCTGGAGGAGACATGGGTGTGCCCATAACATAGGTGAGGCTGAAAAGTGTGTACCTGCCTACAACAGACAGGAAACAGCACATTCGTGAGTGGAGGGGGCGTTAATGATGGCCTGATTAGGACAATTGGCAAATAAACGTGTGTAATAACATCCCACTTGGCACACCACGTCATTTTAAAGTGAAAATGTGTGTCATTTGTGGTTGAGATGTTGATCAATAAGATTTAAACCTTTATTCACTCACTCAAAAAGACTGAAGTTTTTTAAATTCCCAATGTGTTATCACTAGGTTTACAACACAACCAAAGATCAACATTTAAAGGAGATGTATCCAATGCTTGAATAGATATACAGTATCTAATGCTTGAGCCACTGGCCTAATTCTATTATTTAACTTTTATTTTTGGTTTAGTTGGAGACCGTTAATCCAACATATTATTTGTTAAATTGTTGACAAGTTAATAAGCTGTTTACTGAATTGCAAAAGTGATATTGAATTGTGTTTGGTTGTCAACGTAACCAAATATCAACATATGAAGAAGATGTATATTATGTGCCACTGACTTAGTCTGACTTTATTTCCAGTTTGTTTACAAAATAATAATTGATAAATTGGATTCTCCATTTCAACCAAAAATCTAAGTTAAAGAATAGGAATAAATCAAATCAAACTTTAACAGCACTTTAAATAAAGTTTGATTGATTTAGTCCTATTCTTTAACTTAGATTTTTGGTTGAAATGGAGATGTGAATCCAACATATTCATTATTAACATGAAGATTACATTTGACATCAATCAAAGCAGGAAAACCCTAGGCTTACAGTGCATTCGGAAAGTATTCAGACCCCTTGATCTTTTCCACATTACAGCCTTATTCTAAAATTGATTAAATAAAATTCAATCTTCATCAATCTACACACAATACACCATAATTAAAAAACGAAACAGGTTTTTAGAAATGTTAGCAAATTTATTACAACGCCCCCAGAAATACCTTATTTACATTAAGTATTCAGACTGTTTGCTATGAGACTCGAAATTGAGCTCAGGTGCATCCTGTTTCCATTTATCATCCTTGAGATGTTTCTACAACCTGATTGGAGTCCACCTGTGGTAAATTCAATTGATTGGACATGATTTGGAAAGGCACACACACCTGTCTATATAAGGTCCCACAGTTGACAGTGCACGTCAGAGCAAAAGCCAAGCCATGAGGTCGAAGGAATTGTCCGTAGAGTTCCCAGACAGGATTTTGTCAAGGCACAGATATGGGGAAGGGTACCAAAACATTTCTGCAGCATTGAAGGTCCCCAAGAACACAGTGGCCTCCATCATTCTTAAGTGGAGGACGTTTGGAATCACCAAGACTCTTTCTAGAGTTGGCAGCCTGGCCAAACTGAGCAATCAGGGCAGAAGGGCCTTGGTCAGGGAGGTGAGCAAGAACCCGATGGTCACTCAGACAGAGCTCCAGAGTTCCTCTGTGGAGATGGGAGGACCTTCGAGAAGGACAACCATCTTTGCAGCACTCTACCAATCCAGCCTTTATGGTAGAGTGGCCTGACGGAAGCAACTCCTCAATAAAAGACACATGACAGCCCACTTGACAACGCAAGAGTGACAAGTCTCTGAATGTCCTTGAGTGGCCCAGCCAGAGATCTTGGATGTTTCAACAAAGTACAAAGAAAAGGGTAAATGTGATATGTAAATGTGTTATTTTTCATTTGATTTAAATTTGCAAAAATGTCTAACCCTGTTTTTGCTTGGTCATTATGGGTTATTGTGTGTAGATTGATGAGGAAAAAACCCAATTGAATCCATTTCAGAATAAGGCTGTAACGTAACAAAAAAGTGGAAAAAGTCTGAATACTTTCCAAATGCACTGTATATGTATTGTCTATTTTTAGTTGAACCCTGGGGTTAAATTTAAAACAAGAGCTGTTGATGACTTTGCAAATGCTATAGTATATAGGCCTAAATAGTATCATTGATGATATGTAAAGTCTGCTTACACTTCATTTGATCTTTTAAGCCCTCCCTTTAAAATTACTTCGATAGCAACAGTGAATCTAGTCACTACATTTACATTTTAGTCCTTTAGCAGACTAAGTGACTTATCAGAGCAGTTAGGGTTAAGTGCCTTGCTTAAGGGCACATCGACAGTTTTCACCTGGTGAAAACTGAACCTTTCAGTTTCTGGCCCAACGTTCTTAACCCCTAGGCTACCTGTCGCCTGCTTATTAAGAGATCTCTCAATAGTCATTCTCACGGTAGCACATTGGTAGTAATTGGTGACAAATATCAAAGATAAGTGGGGCAGGGCTTGCTTAAAACCCTGGAGGGGGGACATAATGGATAGATGTAGATAGCTCAATTTTCCAGTAGGAGGTACTGCTCAGCCTATTGTTTACTTTTTGATAGTGGATATAATGTTGAAGATCTGACGTTGTTTCAAATGTACAACTTCAACATATTTAATACAAGGTTTGTCTATGTTAAAAATTGGTTACCATGATGACATAATTCTGTGGTTGAAATTTCACCCTCAAAACAGTTAACGTTGATTCCTTTTTTCAAATCAAATGTATTTTCCACATAGATTCCACGTCACAACACATTGACAAATTACATTGAAACAACGTTGATTCAACCAGTTTGTGCCCAGTGGGATGTGTGTGCTAACAGATGGACATGTGGATTAAGAATGTATAATCCATATACACACATGAGTAGTTGACTGTGTTATTCTGTGTTCTCTCTCTCTCTCCCCCTCACTTTTCTTCCTGTCATGTTACTGCCTGTGGGCTGTAATTACAGGGAGAGAAGAAGGTAGGGTTGAGGGGAGAACAGAGAGAGAGTGAAATAGAGACGAGTAGTAGTGGCAGAATGTGCAAGAAAAAAAAGGAAGATATATTCAGTTACATTCAAACACTGACCTTTAACCTAATACATTTTCAAATTACCAGGTGCACTCTCTCATGGTTGCTTCAAGACTACCTGCCCTAGAGACAATAAACTTTTGTTCAGGTTGCCTCGGGCTCAGACAATTATAAAAACCCTGAAACCATCCATTCAATCTGTACCAGAGATATTTATGCCCAGTATTGATTGAACTGTTTAATGATTCTACAATGTGGCAATAACTAGATGTGCTTTGGTATTCCAATAGAACTGTTCATGAAATTATAACCCGGAAGAGGTTAACGGTTTAACTGACATAAGAACACATACTGTACAAAGGTCTATTTCCACCAGAAATACAGGTCATGTCTATAAAAAATAACAGCAATAATAAAACCTATAGTCCAAAGATAGACCTCACAGATTCTCTTGGTTGACTATTTGTACTTGTAACATTTGTACTAACACATAAGCGTTCACACACAACCAATAAACGTGTTTCATCAGCGAAGTAGTGAACAGTGAAATCACACACACATGTTTGTTTTACTATCCTTGTTGGGACCAAACAATTGATTCTCATTCAAAATCATATTTTCCCTAACCCTAACCCTAATTGTAACCCAAACACCTAAGTCTAAAATGGCCTTTTTCCTTGTGGGAACCAGCAACATTTCCCCACTTATCTGAATTGTCCTTATTTTACTATCCTTGTGAGGATTTCTGATCCCCACAAGGATAGTAATACAAACACACACACACACACACACACACAAACATATAACCTATTGTGCAATAGCCAAGAAAACATTGTGTGAAGGCCAGGAATGTCATGTAGTATCCATCTGTTAGACTCTGATAGACAACTTGGCAGTCAGTAGTCTAACAGATATATTTATGTAAATTGCTTGGATTGAAATAATGATGCATTTCAGAGGCAGACCCAGCTTAACATTTTAGTGGGTAAGGAATAGCCTCGGCCTAAAACAGGCAGCCTATAGGCAGGCCTAATAGAGAGGCCTACGCTGCTAAATAAGCCTATATGTAGGCGTTGAATACAGAAATGTCAGTTTAGATCTCGTAATTTCTTCCCAGACTCTTTGGCATTTTTACAGCTGTACAGCCATTTTATAATCCTGGCATTGCGCTCAATTACCGATGTCCCCTGTCGAACAGTTTCATGCATCTCCTCTTCCAGTAATCCTTCGTTACTGTCCTCGCCACTATTCCGTGTGAACCCGTCATCTGACGTCGAGATGCTGACGCTTCGGATTTTATTGGCAAGTTCATCCGAACATGCGGAAAAGTTGTCTTTGCCC
The DNA here is from genome assembly GCF_029448725.1 of Salvelinus fontinalis. Lineage (NCBI taxonomy): Eukaryota > Metazoa > Chordata > Actinopteri > Salmoniformes > Salmonidae > Salvelinus > Salvelinus fontinalis. The sequence continues at coordinate 20,142,559 of NC_074691.1, forward strand.
AGGGACTCTATGACTTCGCCATTCAGTCCGCAGTATTTGAAGAAGGCATCAAAGTCGGCAAAGTTTTTGGAATATCTTGAGCTGATGTCAGAGTGAGAACGGCCGACCCCTTTGCGAGTCCTCCTCTGAACTTCCGCTACTCTTTTGTGAGTGGGTCTATGCATCACAGCTGGGGACACTTTTGGCACCGGGCTTCTTATGCCCGTCCAATCTTCATCTGTAGATATAGATTGTGTTTCTGGCTGTATGGGTTTCGAATAGCCAGCCTTTGAATCACATTCCTTGGCAAGTCCTTCGGGTGTCGTACATTTGGTATACATTTCCTCTTCCTCACATTCCTTACCTGATGCCTCAGGTAGTAAACTTGCCTTATCCAGAGAGCTGAGCAACAACCTGCGCCCCAAATTCAGTTTATTTTTCTCACGCGTCGATCCTTTCACAAGTTCACATTTCTGTCGGTACAGTAAAAGTGAGTCTCTTCTTTTGGAGCTCGTACGATGCACCACATGTTTGTCCTCCGGCGGCGAAGGCCCTCCTTGCACACTGCTTGTACCCGCAGGCGAATTCCTCCCACTGTTCCTACAGTTCCAGTTGGAGCTCCGGTGAGACGATCCGTTACTACTAACAGAGGCAGATCCAAAACTAACCACGGGCTCCTGTATCGAGTTGACCACCTGTTGACTTTTGACATACTGTTTTTTACTTGCGGCAAGCATCTCCACTGCGCTCATGCGTCCCGTCTCCTCGCTCTCCAGTTCCATCTGTTTCCGAAGGTATTCCGGACCCTTCTCTAGAATTCTAGTGGCATCTACACCTTTGTTAGTCATATTGTTGGTTTTTGCTTTCAAAACACTTCGCTAGCTGGCATTCCAAAACTGTACTCAGAATGTAAAGGGATCCCGCGTTGCCAATCCATGTTCGCGCAGTGCCTAAATGTCCAGAAGCTCGAAGTAAGAACAATGAAATGTTCTACTGTACAAACAAGCTCGTGCCTTGTCCAAGCACGTACTAAAGCGGGAGTGTTCACCTTTCTGCTTAAACACATTACACAACCCCATCCCGTCTTGCGCAATGCCAGGTTGAACCAAACAAGTGGTATGCAAAGTACACCTGATCATCACCAGTTGTTGATATCTACCCCCCAATTTTTTTTAAACTGGTTACAAGTAAATAAGTTATTTTTTGTTGTTGAGGAAACCTAACTACATTTGTTGAAACCAAATGTATGATTAAATGCCAACTGTTATATTTATTTTTAACAAATCTATATTTTATGTTGCAACCTATTTCTTTCAACACTCAACTTGCTTTCCCATTTGGTTAAACCTAACAAACAACATAAATACAAAACTAATATTTAATGTTAATACAGCCCATTTTTTATTATTTTTATTTTTAATCATCCCAGCCCCCGTCCCCGCAGGAGGCCTTTTGCCTTTTGGTAGGCCGTCATTGTAAATAAGAATTTGTTCTTAACTGACTTGCCTAGTTCAATAACGGTAAAATAAATAACAATAAAACAAATAAAAGTAGATTTTCACTTTGGAGTTACCTATCCAAATGTCTTTAATTGGGTTACAAGCAATTAGATACATTTCTGTAAATAAAGATATTGAGTTGGTTCCATAACATGAACTCATTTCACGATTTACCAAATACATTCTTTACATACGTTCACATTTACTGGCTACAATATTGTAACCAAATGGTGGCAATCTCGACAATGGAAACCTTTCCATAGTCTTTCGTATCACATGCACTTATACAAATATAATTTGGGATTCAGTGCTGGCAGAGTACAGGTATAAGCTTGATAATATTAAAACATAACACTTTAACTGTAATGAAATTCACACACTGAAAGCCACGCCTCCAACTCTTCTAATAGGATGCCTCTACTTTATCGCCCCCACTGCTACGCAATGCAAATGAGCATGAGGTGTTAAAAGCCATTTCACACTTTCTGTGAAAATGTTATGACCTACACTGCCATTGGATGCAATGAAACCACCCCACTTTATATCCGGAAAATCCCATGCAGCGATATTAGAAGTTCCTGCAGCCATGTTACAAGTTCAAACACTTGAAGGCGTGATGTTCTGTTGTAGGCTATAGGCCCTAGATTGACAGGTTTTAACCCCCCCCCCCCCCCCCCCCCATATCATCGTTTTGAACTTCTAACTCGGTAGGAATAATAACCCACTGGGCAATAACCCACTGGGCACAGATTCAACGTCTATTCCACGTTGGTTCAACGTAATTTAATTGAATTGATGTGGACACAACGTTGATTCAACCAGTGTGTGCCAAGTGGGAAGGAAGGGAGTGGTTTGTGACACACAAGAGCAACCGCGGGGTAACGCTCGATCTGATTGAATCAAGACCCTAATTTTAGAAAGATTAAAAGGGCTGGAGTACAGCAGAGTCTATATGGAAACTAGTAACGCGTTGCTACTGATCAAACCAATCAAGTTTTTTGCATGAGGGTAGTTGACTGGCAGCAGACTGGGCTGTGGGGGAAGTAGGCCAGGTACTGGTGGCGGCAGACTTGGCACTGGAGGAAGCAGGTTGGACTGTAGTGGCCTGGGTGGGGATTGCAGCAGAGAAGTCAGCAGTAGTGGTGGTGAAGTCATCCAGAAGACTACCAACTGTGGGGTCCATTGCATAGTCCTCAAAATCAGTCTCCTCCGAGTCAGGGTTCATGTCCTGCATGGCCTTCTCAGTCTGCCTGAGCAGATAGTCCACACACCAATTAACTCTCCTGAAAATGAAAAAGACAGCAGAATGCAAAACGAGACAAAAATAAATGAATATGATTACAATATCTTCATCAAAACACTGACACAGTTTTGTTTCTGCCATGTTGTAATGGATGTAATGCTATTAGTTAAGAAATGACACTGTGTTATGTACTGAGATTCCTCTTCAAGGCTATAGCAGAAGAGAGCACTTACAGCTTAGAGCTGGCGGTGCCCTGAGAGACAGCAGAGACAGTGGTGGTCTTCACAATGGCTGTAGCAGAGGGGGTCTGGGAGAAAGGTGAAGTGGTCTTTATAGAGGCCCGTAGCAGGGCTGGAGAGGGGCCGGTAGAAAGGGCAAATGGCTGATTATTATATATATATATATATATATATATATTATAACCTAATATGAAAATTATTTATGAGTAAACAGTATTAAAAACAAATACATTTAATCAAAGAAGCTATTTTTATTTTATTTAACTAGGCAAGTCCATTAAGAACAAATTCTTATTTTCAAATGACAGCGGGTTAACTTTCATGTTCAGGGGAAGAACGACAGATTTTTACATTGCCAGCTCAGGGATATGATCTTGCAACCTTTCGGTTACTAGTCCAACGCTCTAACCACTAGGCTACCTGCCGTCCCCTATTGACAGGTTAAACTATATAATATTTACGCGAACAGGCTTTCTAGGGACATCGTGCTGAAATGATGAAGGAAATACAGAAAAATATTGATATGAATACCGACAATTTTCTTTCTCCATCATGTTTTGATTGATGTACAGTGCGTTCGGAAAGTATTCAGACCCCTTGTCTTTTCTCACAATTTGTTACGTTAAAGCCTTACCCTAAAATAGGCAAAAAAAATAAAATTCCCTAAGCAATCTACACACAATACCCCACAATGACAAAGTGAAAACAGGATTTTAGAATTTTTTTGCAAATGTATAAAATATAAAACAGAAATACCTTATTTACATAAGTATTCAGACTCTTTGCTATGAGACTCGAAATTGAGCTCAGGTGCGTCCTGTTTCCATTGATCATCCTTGAGATGTTTCTACAACTTGATTGGAGTCCACCTATGATAAATGCAATTGATTGGACGGGATTTGGAAAGGCACACACCTGTCTATAGAAGGTCCCATAGTTGACAGTGCATGTCAGCGCAAAAAACAAGCCATGAGGCCGAAGGAATTGTCCATAGAGCTCCAAGACAGGATTGTGTCAAGGCACAGATCTGGGGAAGGGTACCAAAACATTTCTGCAGCATTGAAGGTCCAAAAGAACACAGTGGCCTCCATCATTCTTAAATGGAAGAAGCTTAGAACCACCACGACTCTTCCTAGAGCTGGCCGCCCGGCCAAACTGAGCAATCGGGGGAGAAGGGCCTTGGTCAGGGAAGTAACCAAGAACCTGATGGTCACTCCGACAGTGCTCTAGAGTTCCTCTGTGGAGCTGGACAACCTTCACTGCAGCACTCCACCAATCAGGCCTTTATCGTAGAGTGGCAAGATGGAAGCCACTCCTCAGTAAAAGGCACATGATAGCCCGTTTGGAGTTTGTCGAAAGGTAACCAATATTGAACTCTTTGGCCTGAATGCCAAGCGTCACATCTGGAGGAAACCTGGCACCATCCCTACGGTGAAGCATGGTGGTGGCAGCATCATGCTGTGGGGATGTGTTTCAGCGGCAGGGACTGGGAGACTAGTCAGGATCGATGCAAAGATGAACGGAGCAAAGTACAGAGAGATCCTTGATGAAAACCTGCTCCAGAGGACTCAGGACCTCAACCTGGGCCAAAGGTTCACCTTCCAACAAGACAACGATCCTAAGCACATAGCCAAGACAACGCAGGAGTGGCTTCGGGACAAGTCTCTGAATGTCCTTGAGTGGCCCAGCCAGAGCCCAGACTTGAACCCGATGGAACATCTCTGGAGAGACCTGAAAATAGCTGTGCAGCGACACTATCCATCCAACCTGACAGTGTCACACCCTGATCTGTTTCACCTGTCTTGTGAAACATTGTCTCCATCCCCTCCAGGTGTCGCTGATTATCCCTGGTGTATTGTATCCCTGTGTTTCCTGTCTCTCTGTGCCAGTTCGTCTTGTTTGTTTTTCAAGTCAACCAGTGTTTTTCCCGTACTCCTGCTTCTATTCTCTTTTGCTAGTCTTCCTGGTTTTGACCCTTGCCTGTTTTCTGGACTCTGTACCCGCCTGCCTGACCATTCTGCCTGCCCTGACCTTGAGCCTGCCTGCCACTATGTACCTCCTGGACTGGTTTTGACCTTTTGCCTTTCCAAGACCATTCTCATGCCTACCCTTTTTGGATTGTTTAATAAATATCAAGACTCAAACGCGTCATACCCAAAAAGACTTGAGGCTGTAATTGCTGCCAAAGGTGCTTCAACAAAGTACTGAGTAAAGGGTCTGTAAACTTATGTAAATGTAATATTTCCATCCGTAAATTAGCAAATATTTAAAAAAAACTGTTTTTGCTTTGTCATTCTGGGTTATTGTGTGTAGATTGATGAGGGAAAAAACATGTTTAATACATTTTTGAATAAGAATGTAACATAACAAAGTGTGGAAAAAGACAAGGGGTCTGAATACATTCTGAAGGCACTGTAAGTTCTAGGTATTAGTTCTAAAATGACAACAGTGCAAGATGTAGTAGGCACAATATCAGACTCACAGAGGCCAGAGGATGGTTGAGGCAATCACAGAGGTTGTAGACAACTTGGCTGGGCTACGGACAATTTGTGTGTGTAAAAATATGTAGTTGCATGAAGATTATTTAAGGTTATACTGTTATAAACACAGATCAATACAAACCCAGATTTGCAACAAAAAAAATCCCCACAATTTCAATCTTGTCTCATCGCTGCAACTCCCCAACGGGCTCGGGAGGCATGCGTCCTCCAAAACATGACCCCCAAACCGCACTTCTTAACACCCGCCTGCCAGCAACACCAATGTGTCAGAGGAAACACTGTTCAACTGATGACCGAGGTCAGCCTGCAGGCACCCAGCCCCCCACGAGCCAAGTAAAGCCCCCCCACAGCCAAACCCTCCCCTATCACAGATGACGCTCTACCAATTGTGCGGCACCCTACAGGACTCCCAATCACAGCCAGTTGTGATAAAGCCAGGGATTGAACCCGGGTTTGTAGTGACACCTTTAGCACTGTAATGCAGTGCCTTAGACTGCTGCACCACTAGGTAGGCCACAAACCAAGCTTTTGACAAGTTAGCCTGCATTTAATTTACCCGAGCAGGCTTCCTTGCCAAGTTAAGGTTTGTTCTTGCTGCAGTCACATGAGAGCCCCCAAAACCTTTGCCTTTTGAACTGCAAAATATATTTAAAAAAAACTCATAGTCACAATGAACAGAGGTAACCAAGTCCCCTGTCAAAAGGATTATCTGAATCGATGTTCTATCATTGCTGCAGAGCCATTGTAGTTGAGGAAAATGTTGTGACAAAGAAGTTTATATTTACCATTGACAACAAGTTTTATGCAGTCCTCAATGGAGTAGTCTGAACAGCAGACCCAGAAGCAGGCGCTGGCAGAGCTGTAGGTGCTGGCCCAGCAGGTCCCCTGGTAGAGTCGTGCTTCAAATATAGGGGCGGGGGAATACAGAGACAACACTACAGTATGGTATCTAATTTCAGTGAATCAGAAAAGAGAATACATGTTGTTTAAGCTTCTAAGCTTCATTAATTTGACCTCCTGGGGGTGAAATCCACAGACACGTCTCTGAAGCTCCCCTAGCAGAGTTGTCCACGGACCTGTATTGTAATTCTCTATCTGTAACACTACATAAGGAAGCCTGTGATAGGAAGTCCCCTGCTGGTGACTGCACCATCTCCCAGCCCACTCAAGCAGCTCACCCTACTACCCATCCCCCACACCCAAAATTGGAAGTCAAGGGCTGATGAACTCTAGCGCTCTCTGGAACTTTCCTTAACCTGTTGTTATTGGTTGACAAGATCACAGCTTGGGACTTTGACACAGTGTATAGTCTCTTTGTTACAGTATGCGATGACAATTTGATGGCCAAATATTATAATAAAGTTGCTGTTCACTAGTAGTAAAAGCCTACATTTAATGACAGGTATTTCTATTGCAGTAATACAGTATGTTTCTAGATGAACACAATGTTCATGTCATAGGCCTATGCATGTTTTCCCATTATCTTGTGTCATAATAAATATTGAGACTCTAAAGAAATAACATGTTGCCACTGTAGCATTTGATTGATTGATGCCAGCGAGCGTTTGTCTTCCTTGATACAAGAAATAAAACATAATTAGCCAATCAGTTGTCCCTGGGTTGCAGCAAAACACACCCCCAAGGGAGGCCAGTTTGGATTTGACTGCATACCAATCAAATCCCTTCCTTTGCAAAATGTCATTTTCAGAAAAACGTATCTGTTTTTGGTCTGCTTGTGTTGATGCCCTGCAGTAGCTAGCTTGCTAAATCGGCCCTTTCCTAAGCCATGGATGGAGATGGGGATTTGGACTTAATTCTCTGTACAGGCCAATGATTATGATGCCGATTCTGATCTGAACCATAAATGAATATGTTGTGTCACTGGCCTGAGACAATTGAAGTTCAATATGTAGCCTAGAGGTAGCCTAGTAGGCTCACATTAACTAGCGAGCTAGCTAGATAAGTTAGCTGGTTCATTGTTGCCCATGCGAGGAAGTCAGGCTAGCAAGTATTTTAGCTGGGTAGCCTATGACAACAAAAACTAAAAGTGTACTGTATGACAGAGCCATAGACGGTTTTGACAACATGAAAGAGAGGAGGATGGCATTGGCTTTCAACTAGTCTACAAGTAGATTCAAAAAATGTTTTTACTTGTGCACACACACACACACGCACGCACACGCACACGCACACGCACACTCACACAAATCAGTACCATGGACAGCCACATGATATTTAGCAACGTTGATTGGACTAAATTGTTTTGGTATCTGTAGTTTATTTTCAGTGTATTAAACTAAGCATATATAGCCTTGTTGATTTGATGATGTTTAAATGTTTAAGTGTAAATGGTGCTGGAACAGCGAAGGCAGGGCTCCTGTTGTCTTTGGGCTGACTTGCGGTAACTCTGTGGTTCTAAATCAGTAGTTGTTTAGTAAACTGTGGAAAACATTAACTTGACCATGCTACAGATGATTTAACTGTTGGTATGAAATATTTGCTTTGTGGACTTCACGGGACAGATGTTGCTTTCCGGTTATGTGATGAAACAGACATATGTGTAGTTGAATTTATTCCGCCTTTGTGTGACTGTTGTCTTTTTGTTGTCTCTGCCTTATTGTATATCACGGTGGCGTATGAACGAATGCGTTATAGGGCAAACAATGCAATTATTACAACATAGGTTGTAATATGGCTTTTTTACTGGCTTGACTTCCCTAGTGATTTTACCCATGCACCACTACTGAGTACTGTACAACAATAGTGCATAGTTCTGACGGGTCATCTATCGGTCATTTCTCTTCCCAGCACATCCCTCTTAGAGGTCAAAGCCTCACCATGATATGATGGGAACGTTGTTGAGGTTAAAACAAATGAGTCTAGGAGGGAGCCACCTAACAGACTGACTAACACCCTGATGAATTTCAGCACTCCCTTGTTAGACAAGATCGAGTTCTTCTTTCTGGCTCTTTTTCACTGGGCGTTGACCCATTCCAGTGAACGTCTGTTTGATGCCAGTAAACCTTCCTGCACTCCCTATGGAGATCTGAAAACTCTCTCTTTGTGTGTGTTTGTAGTGTGTGTGTTTCTTTGTCTGTATTTGTGTGTTTGAGTTTATTTATTTTTTAATTTATTTTATTTCACCTTTATTTAACCAGGTAGGCTAGTTGAGAACAAGTTCTCATTTGCAACTGCGACCTGGCCAAGATAAAGCATAGCAGTGTGAACAGACAACAACACAGAGTTACATATGGAGTAAACAATAAACAAGTCAATACCATGGTAGAAAAAAAAGAGAGAATCTATATACAATGTGTGCAAAAGGCATGAGGTAGGCAATAAATCGAGTAATTACAATTTAGCAGATTAACACTGGAGTGATAAATCATCAGATGATCATGTGCAAGAAGAGATACTGGTGTGCAAAAGAGCAGAAAAGTAAATAAATAAAAGCAGTATGGGGGGTGAGGTAGGTAAATTGGGTGGGTAGTTTACAGATGGACTATGTACAGCTGCAGCGATCGGTTAGCTGCTCGGATAGCAGATTTTTAAAGTTGTTGAGGGAGATAAAAGTCTCCAACTTCAGAGATTTTTGCAATTCGTTCCAGTCGCAGGCAGCAGAGAACTGGAAGGAAAGGCGTCCAAATGAGGTTTTGGCCCTTTGGGATGATCAGTGAGATACACCTGCTGGAGCGCGTGCTACGGGTGGGTGTAGCCATCGTGACCAGTGAACTGAGATAAGGCGGCACTTTACCTAGCATAGCCTTGTAGATGACCTGGAGCCAGTGGGTTTGACGACGAACATGTAGCGAGGGCCAGCCGACTAGGGCATACAGGTCGCAGTGGTGGGTCGTATAAGGTGCTTTAGTAACAAAACGGATGGCACTGTGATAAACTGCATCCAGTTTGCTGAGTAGAGTATTGGAAGCTATTTTGTAAATGACATCGCCGAAGTCGAGGATCGGTAGGATAGTCAGTTTTACTAGGGTAAGTTTGGCGGCGTGAGTGAAGGAGGCTTTGTTGCGGAATAGAAAGCCGACTCTAGATTTGATTTTGGATTGGAGATGTTTGATATGAGTCTGGAAGGAGAGTTTGCAGTCTAGCCAGACACCTAGGTACTTATAGATGTCCACATATTCTAATTCGGAACCGTCCAGGGTGGTGATGCTAGTCGGGCGTGCGGGTGCAGGCAGCGAACGGTTGAAAAGCATGCATTTGGTTTTACTAGCGTTTAAGAGCAGTTGGAGGCCACGGAAGGAGTGTTGTATGGCATTGAAGCTCGTTTGGAGGTTAGATAGCACAGTGTCCAAGGAAGGGCCGGAAGTATACAGAATGGTGTCGTCTGCGTAGAGGTGGATCAGGGAATCGCCCGCAGCAAGAGCAACATCATTGATGTATACAGAGAAAATAGTCGGCCTGAGAATTGAACCCTGTGGTACCCCCATAGAGACTGCCAGAGGACCGGACAACATGCCCTCCGATTTGACACACTGAACTCTGTCTGCAAAGTAGTTGGTGAACCAGGCAAGGCAGACATTAGAAAAACTGAGGCTACTGAGTCTGCCGATAAGAATATGGTGATTGACAGAGTCGAAAGCCTTGGCCAGGTCGATGAAGACGGCTGCACAGTAATGTCTTTTATCGATGGCGGTTATGACATCGTTTAGTACCTTGAGCGAATCCTATTCACGCCAGAACCTGGCTGTAAAATGTAATCAAAACTGAACATGATTCACTCATTTTGTAATGTACAGTAAGTATTCCATGAATCACTGTTACGTTTTGATTTCCCTGCTCTGACCTATGTGGGTACACAAACAGGCCTAGTGAAGCACTGTACCCTGAGTGATAAATCCTGCTTTCACCCTTTAAATGTAATGACTGGACTTAATAAAATTACATTTAAAAGGAAATTGGCATTTACATCCACTATTACATCCATTATGTTAAGGAGACAAAAACTCTTTCACCCTCCTGTAATTGAAAACATGGATTCAATCAATTTAACCACAAACATGTGTATGTGTGAGTCAAGCTGGAGATATAGGCTGTCAGACTTTAATTAACAGTCAAAACAGTAGATGGCAGCATGTTCATGGTTAGCGTAGTTTGAAAACCAGTAATGTGTTGTTGCATTATGATTAGTTGAAATACATTATCTGATGATGGCCAGGCTGTAATGTTTGTTTGCTGTTCACCTGACGGAATACCTTCCCAAGAGCAACATTAGGGAGGACACATATTTTTCCTATTTTCTTTCGATAATTAACTGCTTACAACACATTACTGTATATTTTGCATTAGGTCATTGTTGTGACAGCCTGTTACAAAATTGCTGCCTGCTCAGTTTGCACACAGGGTCATTGAGAGGAATCAATCAAAAAAGTAAAGGTGTTACTTCATTCAACTTAATTTTTTGTTATTTTACCTTTATTTATACAGGTTTTTTCTCATTGAGATAACATCTCTTTTCCAAGAGAGACCTGGTCAAACTCATTCAATTAGAGAAAATGAATTTAAAATAATTGTTTTCTCAAAAAGTCTATTGACTTGTACTACATGTTCTAGCTAGCAGTTGATTGGTTACAATTACAGTCACCCTTTCCCTTGATTGGCTGTCTTGGCTTGTAGAGCCTCACTCTCACTATTCATTGGAGGTTTTTGGTGTTCCTCTGTACTGTATCCTCACTTTCCCCATGAATAATGACCTTGTCCTGAAGAAATCCCCAAGAACATGTAGTCCTTGGCAAGGACAATGTACAGCAATGAAAAGTGTGTTATTTCTCACAGGGGCCTCCTCATAACAAGGCTTTAATCTATTACTCTTTGAATGTTGTTTTAGTAGTTAACCGTGGAATTAGATGGCCAGAGACTCCATAGAGTATGACACAAACATGCTTATAGATGCTCGCACACACACACACACACACACACACACACACACACACACACACACACACACACACACACACACACACACACACACACACACACACACACACACACACACACACACACACACACACACACACACACACACACACACACACACACACACACACACACACACACACACACACAAACACATCTAGTAGATTACAGAGTTAGAATCCAGTGATGACTGTGAATAAAATAATAACATACACTTTCATTTCTAATAATAAAAAAAGGATAACTTTGTTTCTTGGCTTTGTGTTGACAGCCAGATGGTTCTATATTCTCATGGCTTCTCTTTTTGATATAAAATGTATTCTTCAATAGAGACATTGTGATATGTAGCATATGTAATTTTGCTGTTTTTACTGTCATTTAAATATTTGAACACTTTGTATGCAATGTTATCCCCCTACTGAATAAGTCCATGGATCCACATCAAGCTCCCAATTTACTGAAATGAGATTTCACAGGAATCTCAGTTGCACAGATATTTTGGTTGGTAATTACTGTAGTATTCAACCTATTTATGTTTGCAAAACTAAATTAAATGTCTCACTTTCTCTCCCAACATAATTTAACAGGGTTGGTTCTGCACCAATGGCAAAGCCACAAACCAGCTCAAATTCCAGACAACCTGTGGAGAAAAGCAAAGCTTTAGTGAGCGAAAACTGTCCATAATCTACTGTAATTTAACAATGTCCTCTAAAACATTAAAAAATACTGGAAATCTAGAGGAGAAGATGAGCGGTTAGCCACTCGGCTAACACTGGCGGAGCCAAGCACATTCCACATGAGCGCGTGCCATTGGAGAGAAGATGCCCAGAAAGGGATATTGAGCGTGTTGCAGGGAGGCAGCTCAAACCACAGCATCATCCTCCTTGCCAATCTAAAAACTGGTAATAAGACCACCCTATAATAATGGGCTCTATGTAGTTAAACTTGCCTCCTCACACAGATGTGCTGTCAGTGAAAAGGATTTACAATCAATCAAACGTATCCTTCCCCTCCATAAGATTTTTGTTAGGCTTGGTATTTCAACCGTTTATCATGCCACGAGGAGACATAAGCCTATAGATTTACATGTGGTTCATATGATAGAGGATCTTGGACACAATAGGGGGGCATTTGGAACACAAAATAAAATCTAAAAGTGTTTTATTCAGGCTTTTGGGGATTCATCTCTTTGGAAAATACTATTTTTGTTGCACAACAGCCATTAAAGTTCAGTAAGTGGCAATATTTTCCTGAAGATCCTTCCAGTTAATACATTTGACAAATCTCAAAAGAAAGGCTTAATGAAAAAACAAGATCCCATGTATCACACACTGTCTTAGGCCAATAGATATATACAGAAAATACTTGTAGGGGTGAATACAACATATGAGGGATGTGTTGCAATGTGAGCGTATCCTAAATAAATAAAGGGGATTGAACATCATGTCTGATGGTCCCACTTTGTTGGGTGACCTGCGCCAAAGTACAGAAACTGTCTGCTGAACCCTAAGCAGATCCTTGGCTCAGATGTGTCTTAAATGTGAAATCCAGATGTGACAAGTATCTATTCAAACCGATTATACGCCCGTCCACCTTTCCCTTTAACACGCTCTCTCTCTTCCTCTCTTTCCGTCTCTCTCTCATTCACTCCCTCCATTCTGGATCTCATAATGGTTCGGGGACAGGGGTCCAAACACATAGCCTCATTAGTGTGTTATATTGGTGAAAGGAAAATGGGTGGCACACCGAGAGACGACCCCAGCACACACCCTGGGCCAACCACCACTCCCCCTCCATACGGCCTGTCAGCATGGGAGCCCACTATAATAGCAGTCTTGGCACCCGCCATAGACTGGCTCACATTGTAGTCTCTGATTCATGAAATAAAGATTTCTGAGGTCTGTTTGTGATTATGAGCAAGAATAGCTTAATGGTGAGAGAGAGAGGGAGAGATGAGAAATAGAGGCAAGACGGATATATAATGTACAAAGAGACAGGGGTAGATAGAAAAAGACAGGGGTAGATAGAAAGAGACAGGGATAGAGAGAAAGAGACAAGGGTAGAGAGAAAGAGACAGGGGTAGAGCGAAAGAGACAGGGGTAGAGAGAAAGAGACAGGGGTAGAGAAAGAGACAAGGGTAGAGAGAAAGAGACAGGGGTAGAGCAAAAGAGACAGGGGTATATAGACTGAGACAGGGGTAGCGCGAAAGAGACAGGGGTAGAGCGAAAGAGACAGGGGTAGAGCGAAAGAGACAGGGGTAGAGCGAAAGAGACAGGGGTAGAGAGAAAGAGACAGGGGTAGATAGAAAGAGACAGGGGTAGCGCGAAAGAGACAGGGGTAGAGCGAAAGAGACAGGGGTAGAGCGAAAGAGACTGGGGTAGAGCGAAAGAGACAGGGGTATATAGACTGAGACAAGGGTAGAGCAAAAGAGACAGGGGTAGAGCGAAAGAGACATGGGTAGAGAGAAAGAGACAGGGGTAGATAGAAAGAGACAGGGGTAGAGCGAAAGAGACAGGGGTAGAGCGAAAGAGACAGGGGTAGAGAGAAAGAGACAGGGGTAGATAGAAAGAGACAGGGGTAGAGCGAAAGAGACAGGGGTAGAGCGAAAGAGATAGGGGTAGATAGAAAGAGACATGGGTAGATAGAAAGAGACAGGGGTAGATAGAAAGAGACAAGGGTAGAGCGAAAGAGACAGGGGTAGAGAGAAAGAGACAGGGGTAGAGAGAAAGAGACAGGGGTAGAGAGAAAGAGACAGGGGTATATAGACTGAGACAAGGGTAGAGCAAAAGAGACAGGGGTAGAGCGAAAGAGACAGGGGTATATAGAAAGAGACAAGGGTAGAGCAAAAGAGATAGGGGTAGAGAGAAAGAGACAGGGGTAGATAGAAAGAGACAGGGGTAGATAGAAAGAGACAGGGGTAGAGCGAAAGAGACAGGGGTAGATAGAAAGAGACAGGGGTAGAGCGAAAGAGACAGGGGTAGAGCCAAAGAGACAGGGGTAGAGCGAAAGAGACAGGGGTAGAGCGAAAGAGACAGGGGTAGAGAGAAAGAGATAGGGGTAGATAGAAAGAGACAAGGGTAGATAGAAAGAGACAGGGGTAGAGAGAAAGAGACAGGGGTAGAGAGAAAGAGATAGGGGTAGAGAGAAAGAGATAGGGGTAGAGAGAAAGAGACAGAGGTAGAGAGAAAGAGACAGGGCTAGATAGAAAGAGACAGGGGTAGTGAGAAAGAGATAGGGGTAGAGAGAAAGAGATAGGGGTAGAGTAAGGTCATGAGCACAAACATTAGTCTATCAACCCAAACCACTTCTCTCCTCCTGACCTGGAACATTATATTTCTTGCAATTCATTTCATATCTCTACCTGCTTGTTATAAAAATACATTCTACCCTTTAATGTGCTACTGTCTGTGTGCATCATCTATTAATTGTGGTTTTAGTGATTCATTCACAACAATTAACAGCACTCTTTAAGACATGAATGAACCCCCTTGAGTCATTCATTATAACCGTCTCACAAATTACAAGATGTAATTGCTACAGGCATCTTTGCGTGTAACCCATCTTTAATGAGCTGTTATGCATACAGCACTAATTAACAGGCCTAAGGTCACTTCCTTGTCATTCAGCAGCTGATAAACACTGTTTATCTTCTTACACTAATTGTCAACTAATAACATCATCAGTGGAATAATTTCAGAGCATGTACGCAAAACAACACAATCGTCAAAACAACGGTTGAAATGTAAGGTGCAGTCATTTTATAATGGTTATTTGTTTCTTCTTGTAGGCCAACAGTAGCAAAACAAAGTAAGAAGATGCAAAACATACCTTTTAACATATATTTTTGGCTTTACAAAACATTTTCACACAAAAATGCCCCAGGACAATTGCACAATGTCAATTATGACTTCTGACTACCTGTTGCCCTCCAATCATTGTAGTCCAAACACTGGATCAGAGGATAGTTTGTCTTATTTAGTTTGGCTTTTGTTGCTTTAGCAAATATCAACTAAGAGAATAACTCTCCCTTTCAAAATGGCTGCCATTTCAAGCAGACAAGAGTACACGTAATTTTCTTTGCAGTAAATTAGCCCACGTCCCGGAGACAGCTAATTTAGTGAGGTAGCTATCATTATCATGCACTTGAACAATAATTACTTGAATGTGCTGAGGAAATCTACAGATCAGTGCTAACCGTAATAATCTTCGCATGGCTGGCATAGACCATTGGAAGATAGATATGTGGAAAGAACACATCTTGTCTTTATTCCACTTGAAACTGATGGATGAACACCTGGTCAAATAAAAAAAAAGTGATGAAAGGCCTAATTGTGATAATTCAGATTTATGTTCTTAGAGTTTTATTAATACCATTATACATTAAAACCTCTTAAGGATTAGCCCCTTTTTAAAATGTTCTCCTAAAATGACATACCCAAATTTAACTGCCTGTAGCTCAGGCCCTGAAGCAAGGATATGCATATTCTTGGTACCATTTGAAAGAAAACACTTTGAAGTTTATGGAAATGTAAAAGGAATGTAGTAGAATATAACACAATAGATCTGGTAAAATATTTTTTTTTGTACCATCATATTTGAAATGCAAGAGAAAGTCCATAATGTATTATTCCAGCCCAGGTGCAATTTATATTTTGGCCACTAGATGGCACCAGTGTATGTCTAAAGTTTTAGAATGATCGAATGAACCATTGCATTTCTGTAAAGAAATATGTATCAAGACTGCCCAAATGTGCCTAATTTGTTCATTAATAACTTTTCATGTTCAAAATTGTGCACTCTCCTCAAACAATAGCTTGGTATTCTTTCACTGTAATAGCTACTGTAAATTTGACAGTGCAGTTAGATTAACAAGAATGTAAGTTTTTTGCCAATATCAGACATGTCTATGTCCTGGGAAATTTTCTTGTTACTTACAACCTCATGCTAATTGCATTAGCATATGTTAGCTCAACCATCCCGTGGAAGGAACACCAATCCCTTAATGTATTCTCCCACATGAACCTCTGAGCTCTCTAAAACAACATGAAAAAGATCATGCTGATCTATGTGAACCAGTACAAATGGAAAATACAGAGTATTTTTTTGTAAAAATTACCAAAGGGCAGCTTGAGTTATGGGTCTATTTCCTGTTTTATTTTCCCTTGTTCAAATCAAAGTAAATAAAATTTAAACAGTGTTGAAAAATGACTGGCCCGAGTCAGACAGGGCCAAATCCTGTCAGGGAGAGAAGCTATGAACCTATATCTCCACAAGAGCCAAAAATCCCTTTAAAAATATGCACATATTTACTTTTATCCATTAAGATTCTTGCATGTGTGGCTCTCCAAAGCAGCATGACATGAATCACAGAGTATTGGTTTTCTGCACAGCCTCAGAAATGGTTGACTCACCCTGGCTCTGATGCTGTATTTCTCTCTCTCCAAACAGAACAAGACTGCCTGGTAGAAACGAGGTGATGTGAGATCCCCACAGGCCTCAACCAATCACAGAGCCCTAAAGATAGTCCATTTGTCTAGTAGAACCTCATGACAACCAATTACAAGACTTCAAAACCATTCTGGTCATTGTACTCAGAATCGGTCCAACTCCCTGATGGAGTATCAGAGTCAGAGAGAGTTTGGAAAAGTCACTCCTCAGAAATCAGAGCTTTTAGTTTTTTATCTGACAGTTATAAGTGTGTGGGGAATAACACAAGTAGGCCTATAGGTCTAATCTGCATGTGAGAGGAAAGCTCATGGTAAACAGGTTGTACAACAGCCAGAAAGAACAACAGCCTGTTGAAATAAACTCCTTATTCAGTCAGGACTTTCTCAGGATTTCCTTGTGACCTGCATAGTTCCTACTGTACCTCAGAGCAACAGTCTCTCTTGTCTGAACATCATGTTACATTTACTCTATCTACAAAACGTTGAGGAATTCAATAAAATAGCCTACCTTTGGGTATGAAAAGCTCATCTCGTTGGGACGGCAGGAAAAGTACAGCCTAGGGCAGTGGTTTTCAACCTGTGGTCTGCGGACACTGCAGGTGGTTCATACCGATTTCATAGTTCATACTGTACCTCAAGCAAGCATAACTTTTCAGGGAAATATAATGGCGTTAAAAATAGGACAATAAAAGGTATGCTTAAGGAGATTGCAATCTGGGGTGAACCTGAGGAGAGGAGTGGGATTGGTCGGTGCTTGAGCTAGACATCACGTACGGATCTGGAATGTGTTTAAACTGGGTTCATATTGGCAAACATGGATTTTTAGAGGAAAGGAGCCTGGCTGGCTTGCAAAGCTTATCCAGGCTGGCCGACAAAAACTCACAGGAGGTGACAAAAGATTATTTGTTCTCGCTGACCTTTCTGACCCTACTGTAGGCCTATACAAGTTTCTTTACATCTGAAAATGTAAAGCATCCAGACTACATTGGCAACATTTTCTTATTTTCTTGAGAAGTGGGGTATACTCCTACTAATCTATCAATAGAATATGAATAATCACTTAGTGACTCACTCTTACTATTGGGTCATGAGCCAAGTTTGCCCATTCATAGATGGTGATGTTAAACATTTACGTCATAGATGGTGATGTTAAACATTTACGTCATAGATGGTGATGTTCAACATTTACGTCATAGATGGTGATGTTAAACATTTACGTCATAGATGGTGATGTTCAACATTTATGTCATAGATGGTGATGTTCAACATTTACGTCATAGATGGTGATGTTAAACATTTACGTCATAGATGGTGATGTTCAACATTTACGTCATAGATGGTGATGTTAAACATTTACGTCATAGATGGTGATGTTCAACATTTACGTCATAGATGGTGATGTTCAACATTTACGTCATAGATGGTGATGTTCAACATTTACGTCATAGATGGTGATGTTCAACATTTATGTCATAGATGGTGATGTTCAACATTTACGTCATAGATGGTGATGTTAAACATTTACGTCATAGATGGTGATGTTCAACATTTACGTCATAGATGGTGATGTTAAACATTTACGTCATAGATGGTGATGTTCAACATTTACGTCATAGATGGTGATGTTCAACATTTACGTCATAGATGGTGATGTTCAACATTTACGTCTATTCACAAAAATGGCTGCCGGCTGAGGGCAGAGCCCCAACATTCCGACGGTGTCCTGAAGCTCTGCCTAAACATCAATACGCCTCGCTTGCAATACGGTTTTTGAAATATTTGGAACTTAACATTCATATCACAAGATTTGTTTTCTTCAAAAAACAAAATACTAAATTACTACACACCTTTATAGGGTTAGGTTTCCCACAAGGCCATATTTCCATGTTACATTGCTTGTTTACAGAAGGCAGACGGGAGACAGAGGCACCCACTTGTGCTAATTATCTATATCTAGTATGCTCCGAACACCTATGTGTAACAGAAGAAGGACGCCAGAAAAGTGCTGTAACTGAAAAAGACTGTCGACAGCAACTGTGTCAAAACCAGTTAAAACTGTCTACAGTAAGTGTATATTTTGCTTGTGGGAAATTATTTTGACGTGATATGAAATTAAAGGGCTTTGTGTTTCTAGAACCATATTACAATTGAGAATCGATTCACGTTTAGATGGAGTATTTGGCTGTTTTGGCAGCCAGAGCAAGTCTACCTCTGAACATAATATATAAGGTCCTTGGACGTTAAGGAGTAAAGGTAGGCTCGCCTATAATCCTTCACAGTACATTCTTGGTAGAGAACCGAGTCAAAAGTCAGCCACAGGAAATGCATTATTGAACACATTCCTTACCACTGACCAAATTCAGTCACCTCTGTTATCACTATCAACATTTAACACTGTGACTTTTGATTCATGAGTCATACTGAAAATATTTGGGTTAGTTTGTAAATAGATTTGACTTGAATAAAAAAGGGCTAGTTACGGATGTAGGATCTTAATTTGAGCCAGTTTGCTACAGCAGGAAAATAATCCTGCAGCAACAGGACATGTGAATTATTATGTTGATTTGAATTAATTGACCTTTATTTAGGGGTGGGTACATTTTTTAGGGAAATCAAGTTATAATTTTTAAAGTAGAAATAACAGACTTTGGAAGCCTTTTTAAACCTCAAATACAGTACACATTTTTTAAATCTCCTGCAACAGGGTGATCAAGTTAAGATTCTACATCTGTAATATCCTCTTATTTCACTGAGTTGATACCCTGTCCACTCTATCCACTAGAAGGTGCAACAGGTGTAATCTCGGCATTCAGAACCACAACAGGTGTAATCTCGGCATTCAGAACCACAACAGGTGTAATCTCGGCATTCAGAACCACAACAGGTGTAATCTCGGCATTCAGAACCACAACAGGTGTAATCTCGGCATTCAGAACCACAACAGGTGCAGCAACATTCTCTCTTTTCTGAGCATCACATTACATTTATTTTATTTACCTACAAAATGTTGATGAATTCAATAAAAAAGCTAATCTCTTCCACCACTTCCACCTTGGGAAGGAAGGCCAAGTATAGCCTAAGATGCAAAAATGTTAATACTTATTAGGTAGGCTAGAAGTAGTGGTAGGAGGGGTATGTAATAATTAAAAGGCTGGCAAAAATAACAATCATTGACTCACAAAACAGTCAAACAGGGTCAAAAAATCTAAATCAAATCTTCAAATGAATTCAAAGTGGTTCTGCCCTACAATCAGGCTGCAGGCACTGTGGTCAACGGGCTGCCTACCCACATAGATGATCTAAAAAAATGTACAAATTACAGATTACTTAATAATGTAATTACACAGGTATACATTAAGTAAATGAAACATCAACAACACCTGCTCTTTCCAAGACATACACTGACCAGGTGAATCCAGGTGAAAGCTATGATCCCTTATTAATCTTACTTGTTAAATACACTTCAATCAGATGAAGGGGAGGAGACAGGTTAAAGAAGAATTTTTAAACCTTGAGACATTTGAGACAGGGATTGTGTATGTGTGCCACTCAGACGGTGAATGGGCAAGACATAAGATTTAAGTGCTGTTGAACGAGTATGGTAGTAGGTTACCAGCCGCACCGGTTTGTGTCAAGAACTGCAACACTGCTGGGTTTTTCACGCGCAAAAGTTTCCCGTGTGTATCAAGAATAGACCACCACCAAAAGGCCATCCAACCAACTTGACACGACTGTGGGAAGTATTGGAGTCAAAATGGGACAGTATCCCTGTAGAACGCTTGACACCTTGTAGAGTCAATGCCCCGATGAACTGAGGCTGTTCCGAGGGCCAAAGGGTGGGGGGGGGGGGGGGGGGGGGGGGGGGGGGGGGGGGGTGCAACTCAATATTAGGAAGGTGTTCTTAATGTTTTGTATACTCAGTGTATATACACCTAGCACCACCCAGGGCTAAACTGGTTTTATCTAGACGGGATACTGACTTTTCAGAGCAGGTTAGAAGAACTAACGCAGCAGGTTAGGATAATTTACGAAGCAGGTTAGGAGAATTAGGTTAAGGTTAATAGGGAAAGAGTTAGGGTTAGCTAAAATGCTCAATTTGACAAAAGCTGTATCCCATCTAGACATGACCGGCTAAACCATAGCTTTAATGTGAGTTGACTATAATGGGCCTTTACAATTCAACCGGTTACATTTCTCATAAGCACATTTCCCAAATTAACATAAATGACAACAATATCGCTGGAAAAGAGCGCGCCTCTTTATTTGCAGATACACGAGCACACTCGCGGGTGACAGCAAGCAGGATTTCCTAGATTTTCAATCAGGCATGATATTTTCCAACCCAGTGAAAGTGACATTGACATAAGGAACCAGAAGCATATTGGGAGGTGGGAGGATGACTTGAGGCATAAAGAATAGCACACATACCGTGTTCACGTGCTAGTCGGAACTAGGATCTTGGAAATGTCCGACTAGGGTGCTGAGGAGTATTTCTGTCTGTAATAAAGTCCTTAGTGGGGAAAAACTAATTCTGATTGGCTGGGCCTGGCTCTCCAGTTTTTACAGTTTTTCTCAGTCGCTTTGGTGCATTTCTTAGATCAAAAGTGCAATTCTTGATACTACTTGTACAAATTCCAAATCATCTAGTCACTTGTGCACATCATTAAAGCAATTTCTTATTCCTTTGAACAAATTGCAATTGATAATGTACAAGTGTCAGCTTTTTTCCACATTATCAATTGCTCATGTCATGTTGATCAAAATATAGTAGATGGTTCTCTGTTGAATAGTCTTACCCCTCAAAACATCTAGGCATTAGTTCCTTGCATAAGCCATTACATGCAAAATTGTTGAACTATTTGTCATAAACTGTCAAGCATAGTTTTACACATTTCTATTAGACCTTTTGTACAAAAACGTGAATTGATGAATCGTGCAGGTGAAATTGACCCTCACTCATGAAGGAATGTAAAGTGTTAGTTCAACCAACAATCAACCAGTTGTCTTCTATGCAGCACCCTGTCGATGGTTGAGATGCTAACCGTATGCATGTTTTCAAAGACATCGTTGTCTTCTATAATGGGCCTTTGTATTTCCCAGAGTCTCATGGCATTGTTTGCTCGAACCATGGTGCAAATAGCCTCCTCCTGTTGAGGTGTGAAAAGGCGTCCTCTGCCACCGGTTTGAGGTAATCTTGCAGTCCTATGTGGGGAAAAATGCAGTGATGCATCGCACACTTTCACATAGACAAAAACTATGCGAACACACATTTTACTGTAAAACATACAGTTGGGTGCATGTAAGGTGCAGTATGTATCTGTATAGAGTATATTTCTGTATGCTGTGAAATACAAGTGGACTACTGTAATATGAAGCATTGTAGGAAGTATACAGTATACTGCTTATATACAGTAACAGTGCACTGTACATTGGTGGACATACCTGTTCTCTCTTCGAAACGTTTGAACTATTGAGGACACGGTTGATCTCCCAATATTCGGCTGCACCCTTCGACCCGCCTCAGCCATTGTAAGGCCATGATTGACAACATGGTCTAAAATAGTGGCCCTTATGTCATCAGATATGCGCCTATGTCCTCTTCTGCCTCTTCCTCTGTTTTGCTTTCCACCACGCATCCTTGCTCCTCTTCTTCCTCCTCTTGGCTGTTGACCCTGTTCGTTTCCTGGTCCATCCATTATTGGAAAATTGCAACTCTGTGTTGTGGTCTGTCTATATATGCTTGCCAATTGATTCTTCATGAGATGCACCTTTGAGCAATTTAGAAACCAGATGAGTATGAAACAGCTGTACCGTGTACCATTCCAAAGGAATGAGGACAGAGTTAAGGAGCTACGGTACCAGTATGTACAGGTAAAACATATATCTATGTAACTAATTTACAGCAACATTTTATAGTGATACATAGTACAGTAAGCATAAACTGCACACATTTCCATTGCTGTGGAAGGAACATGCAATATATGTACATTTTATGTCACTCTTCCTTACCAAAACAAATTCAAATGTGTGTTCTGGGATATAGCGTATAATGGAGTTGGAATCAAGTGAACCCTCTCACAACTTTGTATACGTGGATGAGGCTGGCTTCAACCTGACCAAATGCAGAAGGCGGGGTCGCAATATCATCGGTCACAGAGCTACTGTGGATTTGCCAGGCCAACGGGGAGGAAATATCAGCATGTGTGCTGCTATTTCGGAGCATGGTGTCCTAACCCATATCCCCCTTATAGGGCCATACAACACCCAGCATCTACTCATCTTTTTAGAGACTCTCTACAGGGCTCTCATCCCTGATGATGAGAGGGGTCTGTTTAGAGAGGATTTGCCAAAGTATGTGGTCATTTGTGATAATGTGAGTTTCCATCGATCAAACATCATAAGGCAATGGTTTGTGACCCACCCGAGGATGCTCATAGAATTCCTCCCACCTTATTCACCATTCCTTAACCCAATTGAGGAGTTATTTTCAGCATGGAGGTGGAAGGTGTACGATCGTCAGCCACAGACACAGATGACCCTGCTGGCTGCAATGGATGCAGCATGTGAGGACATCACAGTAGACGCCTGCAGAGGATGGATAAGGCATTCCAAAAGATTCTTTCCACGTTGCATTGGAAGGGAAAATATCCGGTGTGATGTGGATGAGAATATGTGGGCCGACAGACAGGAACGTCTGGATGTGTAGAGACAGCACAACAGTGCTGCGGGCAAAGTTGTGCCTTAGGGGTGGTTTCCTGTGTTTCTTTCTAATTTAGTTTTTTTTCCTTTGTGCCCCTTGGGTTGTCCAGTCTCTTTCAATCAATAACCCACATACAGTAATATGTAAATAGTACTGTTGAAATTGATATATGCCATAGAAGTGCAGCCTTGTGCATTTTCAATACAGTAACTGTCATCCAAACTGTAGCCTAAGTTTACATCAGGTAATATTGTCAAAGTACACAGTTACATTGACAACATGCCTCAACATTTTGACGACCTTGTTCTTGAACAATGACTCAATGACTTATCATTCTGATGACACTGACATGATCATTGGCATGAATATTTACTTTTGAGAGATGTACTAAGGATTTTTAGTAACTGACTAGCTTTAGAAACATATTTATTGTATATTGCAGTTTGTACAAATTGTTCTGAAAAATGCACTTATTATTTTGCACATGTTAGGGATGATGTAAAAAATGCACCAAAGCGACTGAGAAAAACTGTATATAACTAAGCAAGTCAGTTAAGAACAAATTCTTATTTACAATGACAGCATACCTACAGCAAATTAGAACACATCGACAGGTGTATTCGAACCAGCAACCTTTTAGTTACTGTCCCAACGCATTAACCACTAGGCTACCTGCCTGACTGCCAAGTGTGTGGGCCTATGCCCTCCAAGCCCCCCCCCCCCCCCCCCCCCCCCCCCCCCTCCCCCCCTCCCCCCTCCCCTCAAGAAGGGCAGCAAAGAAGCCACTTGTCTCCAGGAAAAACATCAGGGACAGACTCACATTCTGAAAAAGGTACAGGGATTGGACTGCTGAGGACAGGGGTAAAGTCATTTTCTCTGATGAATCCCCTTTCCAATTGTTTGGGGCATCCGGAAAAAAAGCTTGTCCGGAGAAGACAAGGTGAGCACGACCGTCAGTCCTGTGTCATGCGAACAGTAAAGCATCCTGAGACCATTCATGTTTGGGGTTGCTTCTCAGCCAAGGGAGTGGGCTCACTCACAATTTTGCCTAAGAACACAGCCATGAATAAAGAATGGTACCCACACATCCTCCGAGAGCAACTTCTCCCAACCATCCAGGACTCAAATGATGTCAATTAGCCTATCAGAAGCTTCTAAAGCCATGACATAATTTTCTGGCATTTTCCAAGCTGTTTAAAGTCACAGTCAACTTAGTGTATGTAAACTTCTGACCTGCTGGAATTGTGATGTAGTGAATTATAAGTGAAATAATCTCTGTAAACATTTTTGGGAAATATTACTTGTGCCATGCACAAAATAGATGTCCGAACCGACTTGCCAAAACTATAGTTTTTATAACAAGAAATTTGTGGAGGGGTTGAAAAACGAGTTTTAATGACTCCAACCTAAGTGTATGTAAACTTCCGACTTCAACTCTATGTACAGTAGGGTTAGATGGTGGTGCAATGCATTTTTCCCATTCTCCTTGTACCGTTTTTGTGAACAAATGTGAAATTCACACTCCAACCTGTAAAAGCCAGCAATATGCAACAAAGCGTCTTGTCTGCCTGAAAACTACACGAAGAAGAAGAAGAAGAAGAACGTGCCAGTGATGTGAACAAGGCTAGTTGGGATACATCCTATGTCAAATTAACGTCAAAAGTTGATTTTAACCCTAACTATTTTTCTGACCTTAACCCAATTATCTCAAACTGCTCCGTAAAGTATCCTAACCTGCCGCGTAAATTCTCCTAACCTGCTCCGAAATATAAATTCTGACATAAACTGTATCCCTTATAGCCAAAATCGAGTGATACTGACATAAAACCCTAAAAGCAAAATGGCAGCCAGCAGTGGAAAATCTGTTCTGTTCGTGTGTCTGGGTAAGAAACGACCAAGAAAAAAACCCACAGTCTCTGTGATTTCATGCACATAACGAGTCAATGGTGTGTCAAGGTGATAATACATAAAAAAATTGCTATACACTTGTAACTGACTGCCGTGTGTACATGAATGGCAAGTGATGCTAACGGGTGCTATGCTAGCTTCAGTAGTTACTGTGTAACTAGCTAGCTAAACCATTGAACACGTTGGTACAATAACTATTGCAACCGCTATTGAAGTTAGTTAGCTAGCTAACTAAATTGCACATATCAATTTCTGTATCCAACTTGTAATACCAAAACGTCAAAACGTCACTGCCATGATTTAGTATGGAATCAGTCCACATCTTCCTCTGAAAAACTAGTGACTACTCATCAAACTTGCCTAATATCCCTTACTAATATATCACCAGATTCTCCTTATCTGAAATGCAAAGGCATTGAAAAGGTTGCTCAATGATTCTACCACGGCCTAAGACCTTTGGACAGTAGAGTCCAATGTAAATTTATGTACGAAGATCTTGTGCCATAGCCAGGCAGGCTTAGGTGATTATGGGAATTCATTTTGTAGTCAACAGCCAGCTATCAAAAGTTTCTCATGTTTCCAATATGTTATATTGAACTGTTAATTGGAGATTTAATTTCAACGACGTTCCATTGTTCAGATTGCATAATGTAAAACGTGACCACATTGCCCTGTAATACCTCCAATCAAACACTGTAGTTGACTCAATTGGGTGTCAACAAGTTCAATTATTATTTGTCATTCAGAAATATAGGGTAGATATTCGCCAAGACTCCAGGGGATATTGTGAGATAATCAGTTTTTGCTGATGCAAGTGTAGCAGATGGGTATCTCCACTAGCGCTGCCAAATAGCTAACTTTTCTGTGGCTCGACTGGGTAAGACACTTCAGGAGGGCGGTCATATGTGTTTGCGAGGCAGAGGTCCTAGGTTCGAGACTCGGTATGAGCTGAGTTATGAGGAAGTGGTACTGGTGAAGCAAGCAGCGTGACCTAATTTAGCCAAGCACTCTAATGATAGTCAGCTTATTATGTGTCATTTTTTTTTTGAACAGGGAACATTTGCAGGTCCCCCATCGCCGAAGCCGTCTTCAGGAAAATGGCAACAGATGCTGGTGTTGTTGACAAGGTAAAGGCTTAAATGTATATGTGTGGGTAGATCTTCACAGGAACATATTGACAGCTCTGTTACATAGAAGTAATGCGTGGAAGTAATGCAAATATTTGATAACTTGTTTTGTGTAGACTTTGCTCCACATATGTTGTGCGTTTGTTGAGCTACTGTACTCTTTTGATTGATAAAGATTTGTTCCCCTACTGCATCATATTCCAAACTGTTTAAAAAATATATATATATATATATATATTTTTTTTTTAAATTAACTTGCCTAGTTAAATAAAGGTTTTATTTATTTTATATATATATAAAATAAATAAAACCTTTATTTAACTAGGCAAGTCAGTTAAGAACAAATGGGGGGCTGGGGTTCAAAATAAAAATGTATTAAATACAAATATAGGGCAAAACACACATCACAACAAGAGAGACAACACTACATAAAGAGAGACCTAAGACAACAACACAGCATGGCAGCAACACAACATGACAACAACATGGCAGCAGCACAACATGGTAGCAGCACAAAACAGGGTACAGACATTATTGTACACAGACAACAGCACAAAGGGCAAGAAGGTAGAGACAATACATCACACAAAGCAGCCACAACTCTCAGTTAGAGTGTCCATGATTGAGTCTTTGAATGAAGAGATGGAGATGAAACTGTCCAGTTTGAGTGTTTGTTGCAGCTTGTTCCAGTCGCTATCTGCAGCGAACTGAAAAGAGGAGCGACCCAGGGATGTATGTGCTTTGGGGACCTTTAACAGAATGTGACTGGCGGAACGAGTGTTGTATGTGGAGGATGAGGGCTGCAGTAGATATCTCCGATAGGGGGGAGTGAGGCCTAAGAGGGTTTTGCAAATCAGTATCAACCAGTGGGTCTTGCGACGGGTATACGGAGATGACCAGCTCTGCAGTCTTCTGCTTCTAGAGATGGAGATGCATTTTTAACAGTATAGGCTAAGGAAACAAACAAATTAGACTGAAATCTATCAACCTATTATTAGATTTCTCTAATGTGCTGCATGTGCTGAGTCATTGTGTGCATATGAATACATTTTGCTTTGTTGTTGCTGTTCTCCTGCTCTGCATAGTGGAGGATAGACAGTGCTGCCACCTCCACCTATGAGATAGGCAACCCTCCAGACCACCGTGGTCAAGCCTGCATGAAGAAACACGGGGTGCCCATGAGGCATGTAGCCAGGCAGGTACGACCAACCCCTTTATCCTTCCTGTTAGCATTAGCTAGCTAGCTCTTGTGTTCTCTGTTGTTGCAGTGGGTCATAGACAGTGGTGCCACGACTGACTGGAACACAGGCAGCTCCCCGGACGCCCGTGGTCTGGCCTGCCTGATGACACATGGCATTGAAACAAAACACAGGGCCCGACAGGTATATGATACATCAGTCACCCTGGGGTCCTTGCTGGGTTGCTTTGGAGACTG
Source organism: Salvelinus fontinalis (assembly GCF_029448725.1). Lineage (NCBI taxonomy): Eukaryota > Metazoa > Chordata > Actinopteri > Salmoniformes > Salmonidae > Salvelinus > Salvelinus fontinalis. Next base: position 20,170,568 of record NC_074691.1, read on the forward strand.
TATACAAGTGTGTGTGGCATGGACAGTGTGTGTGTGTGGGGGAGAGTGTGTGTGTGTGAGTTGGCTGTATTAGCCTAAATCCCATGAATAAAACACTTGCGCACAATGACTTTCCTAGCAGTACTAACTTTTATTGCCAATGCTTAGTATTGCATCCTGATAGACGCTGTTAAATCACACCAAGATGTTATGATGTCTGGTATCTAGGCTCTCTAAATCTACTCAGTCTATTGAAAGAGACAAGCTTGGGGTTAATTCCATTTCAATTCCAGTCAATTTAGGAAGTACACTGAAATTCCAATTCTTGTCAACCCTTTGCATTTTGGAAAATGTGTAAGTTGGATTACTTTTTTAATTGACTGGAATTGAAATGGATTTCACCCCAACCATATTTGCCAACTGTGTTATTGGGCCTCATGTTTTGCTGGTCTTTTTCTCAAGTTTTTCCAGCTCTCCCTTTCTCTCCTGCCAGCTCTCTGGTGCCCTCCCTGACCCAATGCTGGGAAGGGGAGCTGCCGTCATGTTGGTTTGTGTAACAGTCCTGACCTATTTATGTTAGTTTTTATGTGTTTTTGGTCAGGGCATGTGTTTTGGGTGGGCAGTCTATGTTACCTGTTTCTATGTTGGTTTCGGTTTGCCTGGTATGGCTCTTGATTAGAGGCAGGTGGTTTGCATTTTCCTCTAATCAAGAGTCATATTTAGGTAGGGCATTATCACTGTGTGTTTGTGGGTGATTGTCTCCTGTGATGTCTTCGTTATGTTAGATGTATTCACTTTTGGAGCTGTTTGGCTGTTCGTATGTTTCGATGTCCGTTCCTGTTCGTGAGTTTACGTTTGTCCATGTAAGTTTATGTTCAGGTTGCGTGTACGTCGTTTTCTTATTTTGTAGTTTGTTAAAGTGTTTGTTTTCGTGTCATCAGTTTTCGTATTAAATAAAAAGATGGCATATTTCCCTGACTCCGCATATTGGTCTGAAGATCCTTCTCTCCTCACCTCTTCCGAGGATGAGGAAAGCGACAGTTATGACAGAATCACCCACCAAAATACAGAGACCAAGCGGTATGGGAAAAATGCTCGACGGAGCAACAAGGACTTTTGGACTTGGGAGGAGATCCTGTCTGGTAGAGGACCCTGGGCGCAAACTGGAGGAAATCGCTGCTCTCGTGAGAAGAGTGAGGCAGCCACAGCCCAGGAGCGCTGGTATGAGGAGGCAGCTAGGAGACGTGGATGGAAGCCGGAGATTCAAGCTCGTAACCGGAATTATGAGGGGACACGTCTTGCACGGAAGCCCGAAAAGCCCGTGAGTAACTCCCAAAAATTTCTTGGGGGGGGGCTAAGGGGTTGTGGGCCAAGGGCAGGTAGGAGACCTGCGCCCACTTCCCAGGCTAACCGTGGAGAGCGGGAGTACGGGCAGACACCGTGTTACGCAGTAGAGCGCACGGTGTCTCCTGTACGTGTGCATAGCCCAGTGCGGGTTATTCCACCTCCCCGCACTGGTAGGGCTAGATTGGGCATTGAGCCAGGTGTCATGAGGCCGGCTCAACGCGTCTGGTCTCCAGTGCGTCTCCTCGGGCCGGCATACATGGCACCTGCCTTACGCATGGTTTCCCCGGTTCGCCTGCATAGCCCAGTGCGGGCTATTCCACCTCGCCGCACTGGCAGGGCGACCGGGAGCATTCAACCAGGTAAGGTTGGGCAGGCTCAATGCTCAAGAGAGCCAGTACGCCTGCACGGTCCGGTATTTCCGGCGCCACCTCTCCGCCCCAGCCTAGTACCTACAGTGCCTATATTACGCACTAGGCTACCAGTGCATTTCCAGAGCCCTGTTCCTCCTCCACGCACTCTCCCTGTAGTGCGTGTATCCAGTTCGGTGCCTCCAGTTCCGGCCCCACGCACTAAGCCACCTGTGCGTCTCCCAAGTCCTGTACACACTGTCACTTCTCCCCGTACTAGTCCTGAGGTGCGTGCCCTCAGCCAGGTGCCACCAGTGCCGGTACCACGCACCAGGTATAGAGTACGCTTTGAGAGTTCAGTGTGCCCTGTCTCTGCTCCCCGCACTAGTAGGAAGGTGCTTATCATTAGCACGGTGCCTCCAGTTCCGGCACCACGCACCAGGTCTACAGTGCGCCATATCCGGCCAGAGCCATCCGTCTCCCCAGCGCCATCTGAGCCATCCGTCTCCCCAGCGCCATCTGAGCCATCCGTCTCCCCAGCGCCATCTGAGCCATCTGTCTCCTCAGCGCCATCTGAGCCATCCGTCTCCCCAGCGCCATCTGAGCCATCCGTCTGCCAGGAGCCTGCAAAGCCGCCCGTCTGCCATGAGCCTGCAAAGCCGCCCGTCTGCCATGAGCCTACAGAGCCGTCAGCCAGACAGGAGCCGCTAGAGCCATCAGCCAGACAGGAGCCGCTAGAGCCGTCAGCCAGACAGGATCTGCCAGAGCCGCCAACCAGACAGGATCTGCCAGAGCCGCCAACCAGACAGGATCTGCCAGAGCCGCCAACCAGACAGGATCTGCCAGAGCCGCCAACCAGACAGGATCTGCCAGAGCCGCCAACCAGACAGGATCTGCCAGAGCCGCCAACCAGACAGGATCTGCCAGAGCCGCCAACCAGACAGGATCTGCCAGAGCCGCCAGCGAGCCATGAGCAGCCAGAGCCGTCAGTGAGCCATGAGCAGCCAGAGCCGTCAGTGAGCCATGAGCAGCCAGAGCCGTCAGTGAGCCATGAGCAGCCAGAGCCGTCAAAGAGCCATGAGCAGCCAGAGCCGTCAGTGAGCCATGAGCAGCCAGAGCCGTCAGAGAGCCATGAGCAGCCAGAGCCGTCAGAGCGCCATGAGCGTCGTGAGCCGTCAGCCTGCCATGAGCGTCGAGAGCCGTCAGCCTGCCATGAGCGTCGAGAGCCGTCAGCCTGCCATGAGCGTCGAGAGCCGTCAGCCTGCCATGAGCGTCGAGAGCCGTCAGCCTGCCATGAGCGTCGAGAGCCGTCAGCCTGCCATGAGCGTCGAGAGCCGTCAGCCTGCCATGAGCGTAGAGAGCCGTCAGTCTGCCATGAGCGTCGAGAGCCGTCAGCCAGCATGGACCTGCCAGAGCCGTCCAAACAGGACCTGCCAGAGTCCTTCAGCCGGGATCTGCCCCTTGTCCCGGTGCTGCCCCTTGTCCCGGTGCTGCCCCTTGTCCCGGTGCTGCCCCTTGTCCCGGTGCTGCCCCTTGTCCCGGTGCTGCCCCTTGTCCCGGTGCTGCCCCTTGTCCCGGTGCTGCCCCTTGTCCCGGTGCTGCCCCTTGTCCCGGTGCTGCCCCTTGTCCCGGTGCTGCCCCTTGTCCCGGTGCTGCCCCTTATTCCAGTGATGGTCCTTATCCTGGTGCTGCCCCTTGTTTTTGTGCTGCCCCTTGTCCCGGTGCTACCCCTTGTCCCGGTGCTGCCCCTTGTTCCGGTGCTAGCTGATTATTTAGGGGAAGGTAATGTTTGGGTGGTCAGTGGTAGGGGTAGACAGAAGAGGGGAGTGACTATGGTGGTATGGGGACAGCGTCCGGAACCGGAACCACCACCGTGGTCAACTGCCCACCCGGACCCTCCCCTGGACTTTGTGCTGGTGCGCCCGGCGTTCGCACCTTGGGGGGGGGGTACTGTAACAGTCCTGACCTATTTATGTTAGTTTTTATGTGTTTTTGGTCAGGGCATGTGTTTTGGGTGGGCAGTCTATGTTACCTGTTTCTATGTTGGTTTCGGTTTGCCTGGTATGGCTCTTGATTAGAGGCAGGTGGTTTGCATTTTCCTCTAATCAAGAGTCATATTTAGGTAGGGCATTATCACTGTGTGTTTGTGGGTGATTGTCTCCTGTGATGTCTTCGTTATGTTAGATGTATTCACTTTTGGAGCTGTTTGGCTGTTCGTATGTTTCGATGTCCGTTCCTGTTCGTGAGTTTACGTTTGTCCATGTAAGTTTATGTTCAGGTTGCGTGTACGTCGTTTTCTTATTTTGTAGTTTGTTAAAGTGTTTGTTTTCGTGTCATCAGTTTTCGTATTAAATAAAAAGATGGCATATTTCCCTGACTCCGCATATTGGTCTGAAGATCCTTCTCAACTCACCTCTTCCGAGGATGAGGAAAGCGACAGTTATGACAGTTTGTCTCTCATAACGGACAGAGGCCAACCCCGTTCTAATCTCCAGAAACTAGGGATGGGAGCTCAACGCTGCCCTGGCTCTGAGCCACCCATGTTTCCACGCAATGAACTTTGACAAGCTCTGAGTTTCTCTCTCGCTCTCTGTTCCCCCCCGTTCCCTGCTAATTTCAGTGAACTTTAACTCACTGTTTCTTGCCTCTAATGTAATGTCTCGGCTTGCCTCAGAAAATAATGTTTGGAGACAGAGGGTGCTCTGTTTAATAAAAAACGGGAGTTTGTTTTATTGAGAGACAACGGCAAGGGGATAGAATGGGGACTTAGTTTTTTGTTTTTTTGAGTTAATGAATCCATAAGTGCATCTTCACAGAGAAAGATTAAGTTATTTTAGTCTTAACACTGGAAGTCCCAGATATTTGATTGGAGGGGGCCCTGCAAGGGGTTTGAAGCGATATGATTTTTTGCCCTGAATGCAAATTGTCATAATCAAGCATACTTTTTTCAGTCTGGGTGTCATCCCAATTCCCATCACCACATTTGACTTACTGTAGCTTTAGACTGAGCTCTCGTAAGCAGATAGTTCCCTGCTCCACTCACTCCACACAAAGTCATACAATAACTCAACAACTCCACACGGTTTCTGAACTTTTTATCTGTCTGCTCTCAGACCGGGTCCTCGTTCTCCCTTATTTTTCCTTATATCTCTCCCCTCCCACCCGTTCCTCATATAACAGCCTCCCTGACTGTCAGTCAAAAATGCCAGAAATCCAACCAGGCTCTATCGCTGCATTGTGGAGGGGGTTCACATGAGGATTTTGACCAGAGATTATTGCAAAGGGAGAAGACAAATATTGTGTGTGTGTGTGTGTGTGTGTTTGCGCTGTAAAGCCCAAACGGGGAACTACAGAGTTTAAATAGCAGTGGATGGAATTTGACATTTTGCCAACTTAACTTTCATTTTGCAAGGGTTTTTGGATCAATACAAATACTACATACACAACACCTAATTATTATATACTCTTATTATACAAATCTGGAATGGTCAATTTCTGGCGAGCTTTCATGTAAATGGCTCTTTCTCTCTGTCTTTACTCCCTCTACTTCTTTCTCTTCACTCTTTTAACCTCTCCATTCCCAAGTCCCACCCTAGAAACCCTTTCAAACCATAATTGAGGCATGGCCTCACTCTCCTGAGTCATGGCTGAGTAAGTGTTGCACAACAAGATTCACACACAGTGCATTCAGAAAGTATTCAGATACCTTGATTTCCCCCCCCCACCCCCACACATTTTGTTACGTTCAGCCTTATTCTAACATTGATTACATTTGTTTTTTCTTCTCATCAATCTGCACACACTACCCCATAATGACAACGCAAAAACAGGTTTTCAGAAATTTGTGAAAATGCATTACAAATATAAAAACAGATATTTAATTTACATAAGTATTCACCCTTTACTCAGTACTTTGTTGAAGCACGTTTAGCAGCGATTACAGCCTCGAATCTTCTTGGTTATGATGCTACAAGCTTGGCACACCTGTATTTGTGGAGTTTCTCACATTCTTCTCTGCAGATCCTCTCAAGCTGTCAGGTTGGATGGGGAGCGTTGTTGCACAGCTATGTTCAGGTCTCTCCAGAATGTTAGACCGGGTTGAAGTCCGGGCTTTGGCTGGGCCACTCAAGGACATTCAGAGACTTGTTCCGAAGCCACTCCTGCATTGTCTTGGCTGTGTGCTTAGAGTCGTTGTCCTGTTGGAAGGCGAAACTTCGCCTTCGCTTCTGAGCGCTCTGGAGCAGGTTTTCATCAAGGATCTCTCTACTTTGCTCTGTTCATCTTTCCCTCAATCCTGACTAGTCTCACAATCCCTGCCGCTGAAAAACATCCCCACAGCATGATGCTGCCACCACCATGCTTCACCGTAGGGATGGTGCCAAAACACGATGCACCTGAGCTCAATTTCAAGTCTCATAGCAAAGGGTCTGAATACTTATGTAAATAAGGTATTTCTGTTTTATATTTTTTATAAATTTGCAACATTTTTAATACCAGTTTACGCTTTGTCATTAGGAGGTATTTAGTGTAGATTGAAAATTATTAATTGAATCAATTTGAGAATAAGGCTGTAACGTAACAAAATGTGTAAAAAGTCAAAGGGTCTGAATACTTTCCGAATGCACTGTACTTGAAGATGTACTGCTTTGATCCCTTTCATAACCCTGAACATGGAGGGACCCAGACACCGCTCCTCTCCATCTCTCTCTCGATCTCCCTCTCTTTCTCTTTCTTCTTCTCTCTCTGAGTTCTCTGGAACCTCTCAATTTGACTCAACGAGAACCAGGGAGAGGTCTTTACCACTGTAATGGAACATATATACCAGGCAGAAGTTATATAGGGCCTAGTGCCTGACAGTTAAACTTTATAGAGAAAGCACAGCATCCAGTCTTGTGTTGTCAACACACACCAGTACCAATGTTAACATTTTGTCTTCTGTGTTTTTTTTCTTCTAGGTGACAAAGGAGGATTTTATGTCATTTGACTACATTCTGTGCATGGATGAGAGCAATTTGAGGTATATGCATCTTAACCCTATGTTCGTGTGTGAGTGTGTGTATCCATGCGTATATGTGTGTGTGTGTGTGTGTGTGTGTGTGCTCGGTCTGCTTCCTTTGTTCAAGAGGGGGGTGAACACAATTTGCTACATCTGCACGGATACTCTGACTCACAGAACGGTGTTCTGTGCCATGACATCACAAGTCTATTCTATTCCGGGCTGCCATTCAAAATTATTGGAGTAAAAATGAAAATGTTTAAGTAACATCCTTGGCGTTTACTTGTTCTATGACCCTATGGCACTTACCCAAACATGATTACCGGGGTCACAAACTAAGTCAGAGAAGAGCTTATGCGGAGTGTAGAAATGGTCCGGGATATTGAGATAGACCGAACAGACCGAGCAATAAAAGTACAATAGAAACGAGGTAATTGTCAGATCCAAACTTTATATCAGGAACTTGGTGATGGCTGTCGTCCATTCAAAATGTCATTGTCTGTATGTTAAAGTTAGGCTTTCCCTGCAACGGGTCAGGTAGGGGGATGCCTTGGCGATTGTGGAGAAGTATGTTGTGTACACACACACAGATGCAGACGTGACATACAGGCAGACATGTACACATCAAGGTCTATGTAAAGTGTAGGGGTAAAGTCTGTCTAACAAGTGAGTGTCCCTAAGCTGTTTGCATGTGAAGCCTGGGCAGGGGGAGGGATATTTCTTGCTACTTTGAACGTTCAGGGATCATTTAGAGATCACATGCCTAAGGCGGTGCGGTCTGTAAGCAGCTTACTGAGGTCTTTGGATGCCTCGTCTTTTCTGTTTGGGGGCGACTTTTCCCTTTTCTTCATCCATTCTGTTTCTCTCTCCAAGTATTTGGTTGGCTAGCGAGAGAAAGAGATTAACCTTAACTCCCCGCCAATTATTACCAATGACCTAATTAATCATCACCAGTTAGTTTTTACATGTTTTATTATTGTGTTGGATTATAGTGCTTTACTTACCTTTCAGTTTAGTCAGTGGGAACAAGGAGCCCTTTCCTCTCCGCTGCATTCTACATTTACAATGCAGTGCTATACAACTCACCTTAAACCCCCCCCCATGAAAGCGTCAGCTGCTCTACCACCGGGTTAGGCACAGGAGGTGGCAGTGGGGCGGTAGTTCCCTGTTTTGAGTCCCATTCCCAGCATTGGAAGCTTCCCAGCTTGGCCCCATACCCTCATTGTGGGGGAGTCAGTCCCCTCTCGGTCCAAGCAGTATGGCTGGCCATTTCATTTGAGCCATTACACTACTTACAATAGGAAGGACCTGGCAACAGCTTTGTTTTAGTGTCTGGGTTAGTAATAGTTTTTAAATATCCGCTGCATTTCTAGACCCCTGTGGTCTGGTTTACAGCCAGGCATGGTGCATGGATCCTTCCTAGCTGCTTTTATTACTGAGTGTATTGTTGTATTTATAAGCCCAATTACCCAAGCATCAAAATAAAAGAAACCAGTAAAGTCAATAAAAGACTAATTTCCACATTTGGATTGTGAGGACTTGTTTGAAGAAGTTGTGTAGCCTTTAAGTAACTGTTCTAGTAACTGTCAAAAGGATTTAGTCACAAATACATTCTCATATATTGATAGTTGGTTTCAGAGTTTGACTTGTTGTGCACTGATAGCGTATACCACAGTAAGCCATTTAGAAGACTTGGAATAGAATAGATGTGTTGTCTGTGATGGGCTCTTGCGTGTCACAGAAACACCAAACCAACAAAATGGGTGTCTAAGACTTATTAAACCTTTTTTATTTGGTTCCATTTGTTATGGACAGATAGCCATTTATACCACAATAAAAGTTGTTCTATCAAATTGGTGGTTACATTTGTAAAAGTCTGTCAGATATTTGGTCCAAAATAGCACTGGTGGTATTTGATTTTAGTATTGTCACAGGAACAAATCCTAACCGTCTCTGACTTCTCTCTCTTTACAGTGACCTGAAAAAGAAGGCAAACTCTGTGAAAAACAGCAAAGCCATGATTGAGCTGCTGGGCTCGTACGACCCAGAGAAACAACTGATCATCAAAGACCCATACTACGTAAGTCTACTGCACTGACAGTGTTTTCCCACCAGTACTAAGTGGCCCTATCACAACTGGGTTACTAGATTTAGACAAAAAACAGATTCTGCTGCTCACGTTGTGAATAAAAAACATGACTGCATATGGCTTAACCCACCAACATTTTTCTAAAGTACTGTAGGCTACATGAATCCATACACTTACAGCGAGATAAGGTAACACATTCAGTAGAACAATGTCCTGTTCTCTACAGGGTAAGTTTCCATGTTAACTCCCATAATTCAGAGAGTCCTTGTGTCCTCACACCAGCACTATCTATGTCTAAGCCTCACTCTGGGCTCCCGAGTGGTGCAGCGCTCTAAGGCACTGTATCTCAGTGCAGTGCAGTGCCAGTCCCTGGTTCAAATCCAGGCTGTATCACATCCGGCCTTGATTGGGAGTCCCATAGGGTGGTGCACAATTGGCCCAGCGTCGTCCGGGTTTGGCAGTCATTGTAAATAAGAATTTGTTTTTAACTAACTTGCTTAGTGTAAAAAAATACAAAATAATCCCCAGTTAAAACCACTGTATGGAACAATTGGTTTCTGATGGGAAAAGTTATTGTCTTCCTCTTCCTCTCATGTCCTGAGATACGATATTATCATGGTACTTTGGTGCCGACACGATATATATTGTGATTCGATAATTAGATTCTTTTGCAATTTGATGTTCCAATCATATTGCTCACCATATGTCTGCTGCAGAGGGACAAGAGAGCCATGAGAACGTTTTGATCAGTCATGGAAATAAAACTGTTAAACAAATTGTCTCCCTACTTAAAAAGATGGAGAACAAGCTATGAAGGAAAAATACTGCAGTTTTGGAGCAGTTACAGCCAATTAGCGCAAAAATAATATTGCGAAATTGTCAAAACGATATGATATATCGTCAAAAATAATATCCTGATATGTACAGTACCAGTCAAAAGTTTGGACACACCTACCCATTAAAGGGTTTTTCTTTATTTTTACTATTTTCTACATATTGGTGAAGACATCAAAACTATGAAATAACACATATGGAAACAGCGTTCTGCAGTGATACGCCATCCCATCTGGTTTGCGCTTATCATTTGTTTTTCAACAGAACAATGAGACAAGAAAAACCCTGGAATGTGTAGGTATGTCCAAACTTTTGACTGGTTCTGTAACTATCGATTTTTGTCCCCCGTCACTAGTGTCCTGTGTCCTCAAGTCTCTCTGCAGCCGCACTTTACCATCTCACAACATGTTTAATGGCTTTGTTAACTTTTCCCAGCTTTAAATGCTTCCTATGTAAGTCCTGCCAAATGGCATCGGAAGTGGAGGCCGGTTGGTTTGTGCAGTGTTAATAGAATTTTACATGGATGTGATGAGGGGGGGGGGGGGCTGATACTGGGGGAGGAGAAGGGCAGTTAGTTTGATAATTGAAGTCCAGTTGTTGGTCTACTACAGTCTCTGTTGGTCTACTACAGTCTCTGTTGTTGGGTGTGGAGGAAGATAATTAGAAAAAAGGAGGGAAATGTTTCAGGAATGTGAAAATGCAGGCAAACTGCATGTTTGGTTTGATGAGGAATGCTATATAAATCATATCCCCTGTCCTATATTCTTGTTAAAATAATAAATGAATTAATTTGTTGTGTGGTCTTGACCAGGGACATGCATGTTGCGGGTAGACCGCTGATCGCATAATGTCATGTGTGGGTAATTGAGATGTCTCTATTAGGGTTTCAGGAAACATCCCTTTTGATAGAATAATGACAGTAAAGTATTAATGTTGCGATGGTTGTGGTTGACCAAAATAAAGTGTCTGTGTGCACTCTGGTTCAATCATGTGTGTCCCTCTTCTTGGCTGTCTGTCCCTGTGTGTTAAAATCCCAGTGCTGTCAAAAATGTGATTTTCCTATGTTTTATATATATTTCCACACTGAGGTTGTAAAAATATTGTGAAAATGATCCTGCCCTTTCAGTGTACGAGCTGTTTGATAAAAAAGAAAACGCCTGGAATTTCAGCCTGTTTTGGTGGGATGGAGTTTTGGCTTCACCAGGCAGTAAATTAGTTAATAGACCAATAAGAGTTCTAAATCTCTTTGCCAATAACAGCAAATTTTCAGTTTTACCCTCCCCACTTAGACCACTACAACAGTCCTAGCAAAATTCTTGCTTGAGAAATTACTCTTTGCTAAGAAGGTATTTTTGTTTCTTTTTGATCATTTCAATTAGAAACAGTCACAGTAAGGTATCTAATTGTTACCCAGAAATGATTTGCTATTGAGATAAAAATGTCTGCATTGGACCTTTAACACCAGCTGTGAGTGTATGGTAGCCAGAGGGAGCTTAGCCTTAAGCCTGGTTTCAGAGGCGCGTAAATAAATATTTTGGCGTGTTGACAGCGCTGGGTTGTGGTCCGTCATCCTTCGCCACAACGCATGGCAGAGAAGCCCAGGAAAGGACTAGAGCCAGACGGCTCTGTTTTTTAAATAAATTGAGACACGAGTTTCTCAGTCCAACCTTAGAGCCGATGACAAGCTCTGAGGAGGACGTAGCTGAATGTGGTTCCAAAGACTTAGTTTGGAGCCTTTTTGTTTGGATCAGAGACTGAGTTTGGGGGTTGAAGGGGGTGGAGGGGGTGGAGGAACTGGGTGGGTGTTAAGAGTCTTCAGGTGTGGTTGGCTGTTCTCCTGCCAGCGAAGGAGTATATTAAAAGGCTAACTGTCAAATGTGTCCAAGTACATTTTGTACAGGGACTCATTTTTGAACGATTCTGCTTTTGATTTGAGTTCCAGCATGGTATAAAACGAGCCGTCCGTTATTAAAAACAATACAATTTTTCAGACGGTTTCTACCTTTTACAAGGGCCTGAACAAGTAAAAAACAATTTAAAACGTATTACAAAACGGCGTGTGCACTCTACTCCTAGACCATTTCTGAGGAAAGAAAATATCTTTCATTTTTGGATGAACTTTTTAAAGTTAGGGTTACATGCCTCTGTCATGCATAGACTGAGTTGTCGGCCATCTTCCCTGGTTGTTACAGATATTATTGTTTGTGAATATGAGATCATCGCTTTAGGAGTCCCCAACCGGCCTCTACAATGGACTGTCTGTTTCACCAATGCATGTGGACAGATATTACATCTATTGTTGTTTATTTATTGCATCTCTCTCTGTTTTGTATATTTTTCTGGAAAGAGTCTCTTCTTGATGTTTTAACATTACTATTCACACAGTGTAAATTTGAGTTTTAAATTAGTTTGCCACACAACACGAGAGAGAGAAGTTAAGAGGAATGCACTCTAAGGTTTCTAAAGGCAAACGCTGAACATTTCAAAGGACAAGACATGCCCTTTTGGCACTTTGGATTGGTGTCACAGGTCTCTGAAAGGTGTAACGTTCTTTATGGTGGGCCTGGAAAGTTGGCTTGGGCTGTTTTCTTCTCTATTATTGGCTAATTTAATGACAAGAGCCAATTGGACAGAATTGTGTGGGTTTTGGGGGGGAAAACGTCACTGAAGAAACCCCTATCCAATGTCAGCTCTATATTCTACTGGGTTGGGAAATTATTGAGCTAGTAACTATAGGCTTTCTGATTCAGATTTTGAGAAAGATTAACTGCTTCATTGCTCATGGAAAAGGCTCTTTCCTGCTGTTTTATTTTGATGGCACTATTTAAATGCCTTAATAAAAGAATATTGATGAACACATCAAATTTTATTTAATAGCTTTCTGAAAAGCAAAAATGTATAACTTTTATTCATACAATATTTTGGGGCAAAATTCATTGATTTCCCTTTTTTCTGTTCTATAGGGGCATGAGGAAGACTTTGAAAATGTGTACGAACAATGTGTGAGATGCTGCAAAGTGTTTTTGGAAAACAACTCGTAATCAGACCCAAGATCTGACCGGTGAACATCCACCCAAACACGAGACTGATAGTAAAGAAACCATCCTCCGTTATCATCCATAGTTGTGCAGTTACAATACACATCTGCCAGGTCACACTAACAGTAGTTCCCATCAATATGGTGTAGCAATCAGTTGATTGTCACATAATCTACAATATGTCTGTAAAACGAACGGTTTACTGTACTGTGTCCTAAATAAAATGCTTTTTTTGAGGAATCTGCAGATTGTCTGGTCTCTTCAAATAAACAATACATACTCAACAGAACTAACAATGCACTATTCTCTCTCTTTATCTTATTTCTCTTTTACATTTTGTAAATTGTTAGTCTAATCTAGTCTAACATAGCCATCAACGTTTATAGAGATTAATATGGATGCATTATGGCATGACCAGACATTTTAGGGTTCAGAGGGCAGGGTTAAAGGTTGAGACCAGGCTCAAAGTTAATGCTTGCCCAAATGATAATCTTGTTGGGTATTTGACACGGGCTTAGTTAGTTACTTTCATGTCACAATGTTTTTTTAATTTTGAGTTATTCTTCCATTTGTACTCCTCCCATGACATCTTACTTCGAACATCAGGGCTTTGATAAAACAAAACCTATAAAATCACTTTAATGAGTGTAATTACTGTAGCTCAGCTATTGGTATTTTAGAGAAATGAGAGGACAAAAATAGTCAGCAATAATTTGTTCTCATAACTAGCTAATGATGCTACTTAGCCTCTTTATCTTACCACTGGCACCTCCACCATTATGCCTGATTTGGACCTGCACATATTCCTCCTTATGTCAAAAATGATTAAAATCCCAAACCATGGCAGCCCAAGGTAGTGCAGAATGCTGCCTGTTGAAAATAAAAACCCTGAATTGTACGTTTTCAGGTGTATATCACTGTGGATTTAGTTCCTAGGCTGTGATTGACAGAAATTGGGAGCAGTAATGCATAATAAACCAGAGGAAGTAGATGAAGGCATTGATACATCGTGTTTGAGTGGAACGACCAAAGGAATGTCCCTCCACATACTGTTCTCTGCTAGTGTGGTCCATTCTATCCTAGGCCTGTGCTCAATCCAAACCAGCAAACCAGTTTGTCGTACTAGGGTAAAGCCAAAGCATGGTGAATTATTTATTCAGCATTGCACAAGAGAGTATTTGAATTAATCTAAAGTTGAGTGTCTGATTTTGATTGAGTAGGATTCTTACTGTAGTATCATGCTGAGAAAAAAAGTGTTACTTAGGGTTAATCACTCTGCCTGCTAGCTTGTACAAACATATGTTGGCACGGGGGAATGGGATCCACAAAGCATAAATCCTGCAGTACAACAAATGGTTGATTGTTTGGTTACTTTGTCATTTGAACCTAAACAAATAGACATTTTCAGACAAATATTTACTCTCTTAGGTAAAGAGAACTTCCATTGACAGAATACATTTTCCCAGGCGGCAAGTTCACTCAATGCTCATTAAGCAAAAACTACTTGCCTTTAAAGGGATACTTTGGGATTTTGACAATGAGGCCCTTTAATTCCCCAGAGTCGGATGAACTCGCATGCTAATGCTAGTTAGCATTGGCTTGTGAAACTACCTCTTACTTCCATCATACTGGACACAGAGACATAAAAATAGTATCCACAAGTTCATCTGACTTTGGGAAGGTAGATAAAGGGCCTCATTGCCAAAATTCCAAAGTAACCCTTTAATGCTCATTGTCCATTACAATTACAGTACATAATGTGAATTTTAGATAACTGACTTTGCAAAGTGTTTTATTTGTCTTTTAATCTACAGAGAACAAAAAATATAAATGCAACTTGCAAACTTTTCAAAGATTTTAATATGTTACAGTTCATATAGGGAAATCAGTCATTTAAAATAAATGAATTAGGCCAATGGATTTCGCATGACTGGGAATACAGATATGCATCTGTTGGTCACAGATACCTTAAAAAAAAGGTAGGGGCATGGATCAGAAAAAACAGTATTGGGTGTGACCACCATTTGCCACATGCAGCGTGACACATCTCCTTCGCATAGAGTTGATCAGGCTGTTGATTGTGGCCTGTGGATTTCTCCCCCCACTCCTCTTCAATGGCTGTGCGAAGTTGCTAGATATTGGCGGGAACTGGAACACGCTGTCGTACATGTCGAACCACAGCATCCAAACATGCTCAATTGGTGACATGTCTGGTGAGTATGCAGGCCATGGAAGAACTAGGACATTTTCAGCTTCCAGGAATTGTGTACAGATCCTTGCAACATGGAGCTGTCCATTATCATGCTGAAACATGAGGTGATGGTGGCGGATGAATGACACGACAATGGGCCTCAGGATCTCGTCACGGTATCTCTGTGCATTCAAATTGCCATAGATAAAATGAAATTGCGTTCATTGTCCGTAGCTTATACCTGCCCATAACATAACCCCACCGCCCTCACGGGGCACTCTGTTCACAACGTTGACATCAGAAAACCGCTCGCCCAGATGGCGCCATACACGGTCTGCCATCTGCCCGGTACAGTTCAAACTGGGATTCATCCATGAAGAGCACACTTCTCCAGCGTGCCAGTGGCCATCGAAGGTGAGTATTTGCCCACTGAAGTCAGTTATGACGCCAAACTGCAGTCAGGTCAAGGACAACGAGCACGCAGATGAGCTTCGCTGAGACGGTTTGACAGTTTGTGCAGAAATCCTTTGTTTGTGCAAACCCACAGTTTCTTCAGCTGTCCGGGTGGCTGGTCTCAGACGATCCCGCAGGTGAAGGAGTGGGATGTAGAGGTCCTGGGCTGGCGGGGTTACAGGTGGTCTGCGGTTTTGAGGCCGGTTGGACATGCTGCCAATTTCTGTAAAGCGATGTTGGAGGCGGCTTATGGTTGAGAAATTAACATTCAATTCTCTGGCAAGAGCTCTGGTGGACATTCCTGCAGTCATCATGCCAATTACCTAAAAACCTGAGGCATCTGTTGCATTGTGTTGTGTGACAAAACTGCTAATTTTTTACTTTTATTGTCCCCAGCACAAGGTGTACCTGTGTAATGATCATGCTGTTTAATCAGCTTCTTGATATGCCGCACCTGTCAGGTGGATGGATTATCTTGGCAAAGGAGAAAATGCACACTAACAGGGATGTAAACAAATCTGTGCACAACAATTTCTGTGATCTTTTATTTCAGCTCATGATACATGGGACCAACACTTAATTAACATGTTGCATTTATATTTTAGTTCAGTGTATTAATCTAGACCTGTAAGGAAGCCAGAGACCTGTGCAACCTACTGGATTCCTATAGATTCCAATTGAATCATATTGCCTGTTATAGTCAGTGATGAACAACACCACGTACTTTAAGAAACAACAGAGAGAGGCCGCTCATATTTGTACCAATCTTATAATTTATTTAAATATATTTCATGTTTTTGATATATATTTTTTAACACCAAGTTAATATACGTCAAACACTTTAATTTATGGTTGTTATGTGGATTCCTTTTATGCTTTTTACAATATGTACATATTGCACTCAGGTTAGAATGTTTATACATACTGTATACAGAGGAAAACATATGACAACTTGAATATATAAATATACTATGTACCACACTACCACACTCAGACTCACAGGAGGGTTTCTTCTTACACACAACTTCTGACTGCAACCAGTGCCTAATATATAGTGTCTCTTGTTTTAATATATGTCTTACAAAGACATAAAAAGGCAAGGAAATTGTCATGCAGTTAATAATTTAATCAAACGTTTCAGTGTGGTCACAGGTAGGTGAGAGAATGTCCGAGATAGCCTTTTATCCACTAATAGGTAGTGCTGCTGACAAAGATATGACACCGAACCACAACATAAATACAATCTAAAAAGGCATGTCGCAACCCAACCAAAAGATTTGATTGATTTCAATTGTTGTTGTTGTTTTTTTTGGGGAGGGGGGGGGGGGGGGGTTTAAAAACAAACAAAAGCAATCCCTTTTCTCTTTTGGTAAAAACCAAGAAAGAAAGAAGAAAGTAGAGTTTGTCCAGCCAGCAGGACAATAATAACCCCAAAATCTGTGGTTGCTGCCATTTTTCCCCCTTCACGTTCTGTATCTTCTGTATAGTCTCTTGTCAAGACCCGCAGTGACCACAGACTGTGTAGGGTCCAGGGAGGCCTGTGAGTGGTAATCCATGTCTTTGTAAAATAGTGAACTCTGGTGACAGATACTGCGTAATGGCGGACGTGACTGGTTCGAGTTTGTTTGGTTTCCCTGTTGTTGTCTAAGGCACTTTTTGTCAGGGCTCTCTTCTGGACAGCTCTGGTTTGGCTTCAACCTGCGAGAGAGAGGAAGTGAAATTTAGTGCTCTCTCGTACTTGGCAGCGCCCAGAAATTCTTTCCTCTCCAAAAGTACCATGAAAAATGGAGAAAGAAACATGATTTGTTACAGATCTGCATTTCATGCTGTGCTCCAAAAACTGTGTGGACACCGTGCATGGCACTGATTAGATCTACCTATAAGGCTGAGAAAGACATTTTAACATTACTTAACTTCTTCCTTTCAACTTAATGCTATGACTCTACGCAGTAAATTGAAACCATGTGAGGTGCAGTTCACCTTGGCCAGGTGTTTTAGGTCACATTTCACTTTTGCAACAAGTATTTTTTATGTGGGATAAGTACTATTGATTTGTGTCAGGTTTAACAATGCATATTATTATACATGTAACAGGTGTATTTGATTAACACTTTCTGTTTGACCTGTGTAAAGCCCATTAGACTGTTATTAGTTTCACTGAATAGACAAGGACCTGAGCCATAAACAAACATACACAATACTTAGAGCCCTGTGCTCTTCCAGACCATGTGACCTGACTAGGAAAAACTCTTTTAAAAATTATATGCACACTTACTTGATTTCTGCTACCCTTCTGTACATCGTGGGCTCCCTGCTAAGCGTGTGAGAAGCCGTGCACATCTTTTGAAGTCTTAAAAGGAAAGAAAAGAAATAGAGGGATGAATGAATGCCTGGGAGACAGTACTATGCCTCCCCTTATACATAACACATGTGGTGTGCCTATAAACACGGCTTTAAATCCAGGGAAAATGTATTCTTTGTCATATGAAGAGGTTGAGGAACTTACATGCAGGTATTGTGCAGTCTCTGGTGTTGTGATATAGTCTGTATACGTGCTTCCTGCATTTGGGATTGAAATACAGAGGACCTGAGGGACAGAGAAAGCCTTTGAGTTAAAGCCGAGCAGACCAACTACTATCACCTTTCTCTCCTTTTCTTGTCCTTTACATCCTGACCCACCCTTCTCAAATCTCTCTCTCTCTCACACACACACACATCATATGATGTGTATCTCACCTGTTAAGTGTTTTAAAAACTTTTCTTTCTTTCTGAGATCTCTAGGAAATATTTCTGAAAGACAAAAAAGAAGGCAGGGGGTGAGAACAGGAGATCAAAGTGTGTTACTAACTGTAAGTCGCTCTGGGTAAGAGCATCTGCTAAATGACTAAAATGTCAAATGTAAATCACTTTCTTAAGATTCAGCAACTTCAAAATTCCCAAGGCATAACATATTTGAATGATGTGCACCCAGTACCCTCATAGCGCTTTACATTCCGTGGTGGTCTTTTTACACCACCATTTAAGACTGTTATACAACATATTTTGGAGTTCATGGTAACGCCCAGCTGTCAATGTGCAAACTCACCAATAATTTGATCGCCACTATCTGTTTTGAGGTTTCGTAAATCCCTTTTTGTCTCAACTGGGGATTCTCTTCTAGAAGTCGACTGCGATGCTGCGTTCGTGCCGTTCTCACCGCGGCTCTCCTCCACGTGCTTCACTATGTCTGCAATCCGCCTGAGTAGGCTCTTGTCGTTCCTCGCGACCGTGGGAGCCGTGGCTGGCGCGCTCTCCTCACAGTGGCTGGTAGTACTGCAGATCAGCAATATGAGTCCCATAACTACAGGCTTGCACAGTCCGCTCATTGCTACGGCAGGCTGAGGAAAGGGATCTCCCTCTCTGACTCTGCGGTGAGTTTAACGAGACCCCTGCAAGAGTTAAGACTTGGGGGTCACAAATGAAGCCCTCTGACGCACAGAACCATTACATTGTGTTCTTATCTTCAGCATTTCTCCAATATAAATTATTACATTATATAACCCCACATCTACCATGCCTATATATCCTGTCCTCTTAAACAGCGTATTTCACTGTTAGTCTACACCTGTTGTTTAAGAAGCATGTAAAATACAATTGTATTATATTATATATTACCTATTCACACCCATTCATGCAAGCAAATAGGATATCTACTTTCTATAGGAGATTAGCAGGCGACGAACCAACTTTCATTGATCAAATCGATCCATATTTGTTTATTCAAACAAAATAGACGGTCAACTTTGTAGGTTAGTTCCAAACAAGTTAACTTTTTGTTACAATTCCTTATAGCAATTCCAATGGTTCTGCTTATGTTGGACATTAATGTTGCCTTTATGAAATAAAGTGCTATAGTTAATCAGAATGCTGTGCACTTGAGAAAGTGTCAGAGAGAAGTCCGATGGAAAACTGTGAAATTACCTGTTTTGTCTCCGTTTCTAATATCCTCCAGTAAATCCGTCGATGTTTTAATGTCAACGCTATTGAACCGCGCCGGATAATTCAGTCTTCGCCACCGTTCTGCCCCATACCATTCCACGATTTAAAACACGACCACAGAGGAAAGGAGAGAATCATCAGTTTTTATAAGAAGTGTATTTGGGCTGCAAGTACGGTCATCTTCTGATCCTTCCTTGACCGAATTGATGGGAGAGAATGGAAAAGTAATTAAAAGGTCTGCTCCATATAGCCTATAGGCTAACTTCTGTGTGCGCCTTGATGAAGTCTCAGGTTGTTTGTCAGGGTGCCACTCACTTTTTATTCTCGCTCTCATGCGTAAGGAGCTGTCCCTCGAGGATCACCATGTCTTCAATTAGAATGGCGTTATGAACACTCGTAAATAGGAAACATCACTCAAATTTCCCGATCATCCGCTCTGCCTTGTCAATTTCTTTGCGCTCTCCCTTTTTCGTCACTCCACTTATAGCCTATCTGCAATACGCGCTTACCAGGAAGCTTTTTTTAATTGTTTCCTTGAACTGAAATTCCAAATGACCGATGTGAACGTTCACAGATAACCGCATCTCGTCTTGCATATACTCATAATAACTTCCAATAACCTCGTCACTTTACAAAGCAATAACAAATAAACTGAAAGACAATACAATTACCCACCATGACACAAGCTTTCGTAATTATTATATTATTTGCGTAATTCCAACATCGATTCATGAATAGGTGCCAACGGACTGAGAGGAACAAGTCAACTGAAGCCTTCGCCCGGTTTAAAATTCGTTTTGTTTACTTTCGTTGGTACAACTCCATCTAAGTAATGCCTCATTGTGTAATTGGCTTGGTTTCACTGACCTGCCTCCCCCTAAACGCTCATAATTGGTTTCAATCTGTTGGATGAAAGTTGAGATCTGTTAGATGATGACCAATAGCCTACTTATCAACTTGTTGCAAAACCTTCACCTGTTTGAAACTTTCCCCATGTGTCTCCTTATTTGTGTTTATGGAGTCTTCATGACAGCCAGTAACAAATGTTGCCAAGACTACTTCGTTTATCGGATGTTCAAATTATAGCAGGCCTATATAACGATAATGGACACGACATCTGGTGTATTTCGATAAAGGCAACGCCCAGGTTAAATGTTACTGCCGTGCGTAAGGACAGTGTGGTGCTGAAAGGATAGCGCTCACCTGCAGTGCGCACCTTCGAGGGTAGCTGCTGCTACACCAGAGGGGAGTGGGGACTGGTGTGTAATAATACAATTGGCTAGAGGGTTGTGTATAATAATATATTGTTATTATTATATTTAACTTCATTTCTCACTTTTTTCAATCTTTCTGCCTATTATCAACAATGTAAATCAATCAAACATGTCTGAGTGTCCATTCCGTTCGTCTTCATCCCTATAGCTTACTCACTGGCATTACATCAACACTATACCTTTAACACACACCGGTATTATCTCTTTGGGCATACAGATACAGGCTATGACTCTACTAGGGAGGGAAGGAGAGTTCTGAAAGAGAGAGCGTGTGTGTCAGAGATATAGAGAGCGCATCCGTGGAGGTAACATTAATATATAACGTTAATAGGTTAAAATCTACTGCTGTGAACGCTGTGTCAAGTCTGTGACTAGCGAGTGAGCTCTATAATGAACGAAGGCGGGCGTTGAAACAGAAACGCTGAACGCTCTCATGCGATCCTGAAACACCTTGAACACTGGGCGTATCTACCACCACCAACAACCACAGCGAGTCAACTCAATCAACCGAAGAAGAGTGCGTTTAGCCTTTCTCTGTGTGAGCCCTCGTGCCTTTCCCTATAACAAAATGTCGTATTCATATCCCCTCCACAAATATGCCTTACACCTGCTGATAACACCACATCTCATGTCACATTCCGCTGGAACTTTTGGCCAGGCGACAGACCCACCACATGTCACAATGTGACAACTACCTGTCCTGATGAAGAGTGAGTGATAAGGAGTAAAAACTACACATACAGCCAGCCACATGCTATGTCTCAGTCACAAGGCCTTTGTCAATGCATAAAGAGATGGAATAAAGAGGTCCGTTTAGGCAGTTGGTGTCCCAGTCTGCTATGATTTTAATGAATAAAAGTAGCCTATCATGGAGTGTTTGCCTGTAGTGAAATACCCTATTTAACCCTGTCAATGTTCAACTCTTAAACATTCTTCTGACTCATAGGAATTAGCAGGGACACAACTTTGGTTTTAGAAGTGGGGGGGCATAGTAAAAAAAAAAAAAGTTTTATCCAGTCTGATTAACACTCCAAACAGCCTACCTGACCGCCCAGAGGCATCCGCATGGTCCTAAAGCACACTGTTGCCCTAACCCTAACGTGGACAGTTGATGACCCCAATGCTTTCCTTTTGTAGACATAATTTTTTTAGGGACATGTCCCTCCCGTCCCAAGGAAAGTTGCACCCCTGGGAATTAGTGACCCCGAACAAACATATTCACATGAGGATTAGTCATTGTTCACCTTACTTGCCCACAAATGTTCCCTTTCTCAACTTATCTGTTTAAAAAAAATACTCATACCACAGTGATAAATGATTTTTATATCTTCTTTTATGACCTACATGTCCAGAACATGCTGAATGTATAAATTACTATGATTAACCTCTGCTCTCACAATAAGTGACCTCTGCTGGTCACCTGATTTTCTGTCTGGTGGGTTTTGTGGGAGGTCTCTAATTTCTTCTCCTTTTCCCCCTCTCTCTTTTCTGTGCTGTGTGTGTTCTTCCTGGGTGATGATATTATACATTTGATATTATACATTATACCTCTGTCATGCACCATTCTCCTCAGGGTGTCCCGTCATCAGTTGGTTTTTACTTCCTCAAGGTGCTATTTGACATGATTCTCTGTTCTTTGTCAGAATAATGAATGAGATGTCCTTTGCACTTGGCGCCACAGCAAAGGAACCAATGTTGTCGTAATCAGGAATGTTGGAATATCTTCAGTTGTGAGGGTTGGTGACACTTTTTAGATTTTGGCTTTTGGAATCCACTAACTGTTACATTAGGGCCCAACTCAAAAACCGGTAACTGGATTTCCAGGCTGATTTGAAATTGTGTGAAAGTGTAACCGGTGTGAAATGGCTAGCTAGTTAGCGGGGTGCGCTAATAGCGTTTCAATCAGTGATGTCACTTGCTCTGAGACCTTGAAGTAGTTGTTCCCCTTGCTCTGCAAGGGCTGTGGCTTTTGTGGAGCGATGGGTAACGATACTTTGAGGGTGGCTGTTGTCGATATGTGCAGAGGGTCCCTGGTTCGAGCTCAGGTAGGAGCGAGGAGAGGGACGGAAGCAAAACTGTTACATTGGTGCTGTGATCCGGATCACTGGTTGCTGCGGAAAAGCAGGAGGTCAAAAGTGGGGTGAGTGTAACCGATGTGAAATGGCTAGCTAGTTAGCAGGGTGCGCGCTAATAGCGTTTCAATCGGTGACGTCACTCGCTCTGAGACCTTGAAGTAGTTGTAACCCTTGCTCTGCAAAGGCCACGGCTTTTGTGGAGCGATGGGTAACGATGCTTCGAGGGTGTCTGTTGTCGATGTGTGCAGAGGGTCCCTGGTTCAAGGCGGAAGCGAAATGTTACAAAGCAAAGCAGTAATTCAGAACTTAATCTAGATCAAAATTATACATTCATCCTCTTAGTAATTCAGTGCAAAAAAGAAACTGTCGTCTCTCCTGGCCCCCCCGTATTTATTGAATAGGGCTCTTAAGCTCTGATAAATGCAGGAAGGAGAATGGCATCCACCCTAAAACATATGTGTGCTTTTGGGATGTCTTCCTCCCCCTTTCCATATGTACGCCTGTTATCTTAAATATTAGCCCCATTTCCTATCCCAAATTACAAACTGCTGTACACACCATTGTAAACCATTACAAGACCTTCTCTGCATGTGTTTCTGGTCAGTCTTAATCCTGTTCAGATATAATACAGACTCCTGTTGCTGTGTCTTTCCCTCCCTCCCTCCATCCCTCACAGTCACACTGTCTCCCTCCCTCACCCTCTATACAGCTCTCTCTCAATCTCTCTTTCTCGCGCTCTGTCTCTTGTTACATCTTATCTATTCATACATTTTCCACTCATTGTTCACACTACTAATCCTCTCTTAAAATCATCCATAACCCCCAGATGTTGGTTTCTTACTGTGATAACCGTTCCCACTCCTCCTTCTGGATCCTATCATCTCTCCTTAATTCCTGCTTTGGCCCTCCGCTTAGGTGAAAATGTTTTTGGGCCAGCCAGCCATCTCTCTCTCTCTCTCAATTCAATTTCAATTCAAGGGCTTTATTGGCATGGGAATTATATGTTTACATTGCCAAAGCAAGTGAAATAGATAATAAACAAAAGTGTAATAAACAATAAAACATGTACAGTAAACATTACACTCAGACGTTCCAAAATAATAAAGACATTTCAAAGGTCATATTATATCTATGTACAGTGTTGTAACGATGTGCAAATAGTTAAAGTACAAAAGGGAAAATAAATAAACATACATATAGGTTGTACTTACAATGGTGTTTGTTCTTGGTTGCTCTTTTCTTGTGGCAACAGGTCACAAATCTTGCCGCTGTGATTGCACACTGTGGTATTTCACCCAATAGATATGGGCGTTTATCAAAATTGGATTTGTTTTAGAATTTTTGTGGGTCTGTGTAATCTGAGGTAAATATGTGTCTCTAATATGGCCATACATTTGGCAGAAGGTTAGGAAGTGCAGCTCAGTTTACACCTAATCTTGTGGGCAGTGTGCACATAGCCTGTCTTCTCTTGAGAGCCAGGTCTGCCTTCGGCGGCCTTTCTCAATAGCAAGGCTATGCTCAATGAGTCTGTACACGGTCAATATTTCCTTAATTTTGGATCAATCATAGTGGCCAGGTATCCTGCCACTGTGTACTCTCTGTTTAGTGCGAAATAGCATTCTAGTTTGCTAATTCTTTTGTAAATTCTTTCCAATGTAATTATCTTTTAGTTTTTTTTCATGATTTGGTTGGGTCTAATTGTGTCGCTGTCCTGGGGCTCTGTGGGGTGTGTTTGTGTTTGTGAACAGAGCCCCAGGACCAGCTTGCTTAGGGGACTCTTCTCCAGGTTCAGCTCTCTGTAGGTGATGGCTTTATTATAGAAGGTTTGGGAATTGCTTCCTTTCAGGCGGTTGTAGAATTTAACGTCTATTTTCTGGATTTTGATAATTATTGGGTATCGGCCTAATTCTGCTCTGCGTGCATTATTTGGTGTTTCACATTGAACACTGAGGATATTTTTTGCAGAATTCTGCATGCAGTCTCAATTTGGTGTTTGTCCCATTTTGTGAATTCTTGGTTGGTGAGCGGACCACAGACCTCACAACCATAAAGGGCAATAGGTTCTATAACTAATTGAAGTATTTTTAGCCAGATCCTAATTGGTATGTAAAATTTTATGTTCCTTTTGATGGCATCGAAGGCCCTTCTTGCCTTGTCTCTCAGATCATTCACAGCTTTGTGGAAGTTACCTGTGGCGCTGATGTTTAGGCCAAGATATGTATAGTCTTTTGTGTGCTCTAGGGCAACAGTGTCTCGATGGAATTTGTATTTGTGGTCCTGGCAACTGGACCGTTTTTGGAACATCGTTATTTTTGTCTTACTGAGATTTACTGTCAGGGCCCAGGTCTGACAGAATCTGTGCAGAAGATCTAGGTGCTGCTGTAGGGCCTCCTTGGTTGGGGAGAGAAGCACCAGATCATCAGCAAACAGTAGATATTTGACTTCAGATTCTAGTAGGGTGCGGCCGGGTGCAGCAGTCTCTCTCTCTCTCTCTCTCTCTCTCTCTCTCTCTCTCTCTCTCTCTCTCTCTCTCTCTCTCTCTCTCTCTCTCTCTCTCTCTCTCTCTCTCTCTCTCTCTCTCTCTCTCTCTCTCTCTCTCTCTGTCTGTCTGTCTGTCTGTCTGTCTGTCTGTCTGTCTGTCTGTCTGTCTGTCTGTCTGTCTGTCTGTCTGTCTGTCTGTCTGTCTGTCTGTCTGTCTGTCTGTCTGTCTGTCTGTCTGTCTGTCTGTCTGTCTGTCTGTCTGTCTGTCTGTCTGTCTGTCTGTCTGTCTGTCTGTCTGTCTGTCTGTCTGTCTGTCTGTCTGTCTGTCTGTCTGTCTGTCTGTCTGTCTGTCTGTCTGTCTGTCTGTCTGTCTGTCTGTCTGTCTGTCTGTCTGTCACACACACACACACACACACACACACACACACACACACACACACACACACACACACACACACACACACACACACACACACACACACACACACACACACACACACTTCTTGTTTCTGTGCCAGTATCTTAATCTCTGTCTCTCTTTTCCCTTCACCTCTTCAATTCTCATCAGTTGTATGGTGGAACAAACTGTTCCCACTGCCAGCTTCAGAATTCCACTGTCTCTCATTGCATTTTGTTCCCTCCAGGGGTCTGGGCAGTGGATATTGGTGGGTCTCAACACAAACACTCTGGGAACCACTGAGACATGATTTTTCTCTAATAATAAATCCCCTATTAGTCCTACTAACTTGGTCCCTCTTGTGGTCTGACAGGAGATTTAATTGTTTCATATTGATTGTACGTTTTACAATTTTTAGCTGAGTCACATCGGGCCTCTGGCCTCTCACATCAAAATATGGTATGAGCTGGGTAAGAGCTGGAGACAGAGTGCGAGCAACTTTGTCTTGAGTGTTTCTGGATTTTGTTGTTTGTTTATGGTCCCCAGTGAAAAACAATAATGTCTAATCATGGCACAGTTATGCTGGATATGATTTGTTCCATGCAATAATTTTCAAATGAAGAAATGAGAGTAAACCAATACTTTGAGCTGAAATGTTTCTGCTTTGAGTGTGTTCTGTACTTATGGTTAACAGACTCTATAAAACACCAACCACCATACATCGCAACCAATTAGCTTCATCCTTCAGCTCCCATCCTCTCGCAGAATACCGCTGGTCTTGTCAAACATGCAGTTGTCCTAATACTTTATAAAGTGTTATTCAATATCAATAAACTGTGAGGTGTCTTTGTTTTATGATGAGAAAATGAAAAATGTTTCCTGATTGCAAAACTGCAGGTTTTCAGTTGCAGAGTTCACACCAACGTGTCAATGGAAAAATGTGCTCTTCACTCCAGGGACGTGGATGGGGAATGCAAAAACATTCCCCAACAAAATGAAAATAATGTTGAAAAGAAAATATGGACTTGTGTTGAAAGGTCTTATTTACATGTACTCAATGCTATGTCCTCTCAAAACACAGGCAAAAAAAAAAAAATATATCAACCCTGTTCAGTTACTCACAGAAGTTGTAGAGAAGATGTTGAATACAGAGGTGGGACCAAGTCATTGTTTTACAAGTCACAATTAAGTCTCACGTCTTAGCACTCAAGTCCCAAGTCAAGTCCCAAGTCAAGACAGGCAAGTCCGAGTCAAGTCTCAAGTCAAGACCATCAAGTATGAAGTCAAGTCTCAAGTCCGAAACTTTGAGTTTCGAGTCCTAAACAAGTCATAATGTGCTCTTCACCAAATGTAATACCATTTCATATTTTTAACAAGAGTAATAGTTAGTATATTACATTTATGCAAATCATGAATGCTTTTAAAAATATCCATATATTTATTACTCTCCAAATAAACATTATATTTCCATGGAAATACATGGGTAGCCATGAGAAAGACCCCCCCAATAGTGATCGACTATCGCTCTGGAGTGCAATTGGGCGGGGTAGGCTTGTACACAATCGCCCAATCTTAACACACACACACACACACACACACACACACACACACACACACACACACACACACACACACACACACACACACACACACACACACACACACACACACACACACACACACACACACACACACACACACACACACACACACACACACACTGTGTGGTTACAGTAGACTAATGTATGTCAATGGTTTTAGGAACAGCATTAACATCAGGCAGGCTTTAGGCTACCAACTGCCTAGCCAGTTGCTGCTCAATCTTGGGTGCAATGATCACGTTCCCGCATTGACTGACTGTGTGGAGGCTCATTGGTTTAACGTTATGTTAGCCTACATTATACACTAGTAAAGAAATAAAATATATAGCTGTCGGCTATATTAGCCACGACTTACCGTTCTTTGTGCAGCTTCAAATGTCGAACAAAGTTGGATATTGTTGCGCCTCCGTCTGTAATTTTCTTCCCGTATGTTTTGCAAGTTGCAATCCGTTTTTTGTTGATACAGTGTCGACTTTATATCTGAAAATAATACTTTTTGGTATCATCTTTCCAAGGGCTCCATCTGAATTCACCCGCCGATATACCTCTGCACTGCCACGCACAACTTTTTCTCAGCTGGCACAATTTGATTGGCTGCTGTCCGATTCAAACTGTAGTCCGTTAAATGAAGATTTGATGCGCTGTACACCTTTTTTAATAGCATCATTTTTTATATTTGGGCTTGGGGAGGGTGTCAAGTCAGTTCGAGTCATAAGGCTCAAGTCGAAGTCAAGTCACGAGTCATTGGTGTTAAAGTCAAAGTCAAGTTTCAAGTCATCATATTTGTGACTCGAGTCTGACTCGAGTCCAATTCATGTGACTCGAGTCCACACCTGTGGTTGAATATATAATGAAACTAAGCCCTCTCTTTTGGGTCAAGAAGTTCCTCTGAAGGTATCTCTTCCGAAGGGTTTGTCTTTGGCACTGTCATCTCAGGCTATTTAGGAGTTTGATTTGTGTGTGTGTGGTGTGCTTGCACGCACACCGGTCACTCTTACGCTTTCCTCTGATGTAAATTCTTTTCACATCTTAAGCAGTTGAATCACATATATGAGGGTAGTGGGGGTGGGGAGGGATTAGATTCGTAGATATCAAATTGTATTTGTCGCATGTGCCGTATACAACGGGCTTGCTTACGAGCCCTTACCAGCGATGCAGCTTTTAAGAATTACAATAAAAATAGTAACACAAGAGGAATAAAATACACACGAATGAAGCTATATACAGGAAGTACCAGTACCAGATCAATATAGAGCTATATACAGGGAGTACCAGTACCAGATCAATGTGGAGCTATATACAGGGAGTACCAGTACCAGATCAATATGGAGCTATATACAGGGAGAACCAGTACCAGATCAATGTGGAGCTATATACAGGGAGTACCAGTACCAGATCAATGTGGAGCTATATACAGGGAGTACCAGTACCAGATCAATGTGGAGCTATATACAGGGAGTACCAGTACCAGATCAATGTGCAGGAGTACTAGGTGAGTGTGCATGAATGCTGAGTGTAGGGGGTAGTGGGCTCCCCAACTAGCCGTTTGAACAGTCAATCACATGGGCCCAGTTTTTAAAAGTTATCTGGATTTCGCTTATCAGATTGGATTAAATGCATAGAAATAGTATTAATAGAACAGACAAATAATTGTCCTGAATGGGGACTCCCATTCCATTAATTACATGTATATGCATTTAATCCTATCCGATAGGCGAAATCCAGATTGATAACTTTTTTTTAAACTGGGTCCTGAGTATTACTATAGAATCTTGTGACCCTGCATGTTCTCTCTAGACATACTTCACTGCTGCAAAGGTCACATCCAATATTCTCCATGTATGATCATATAAGTACTTATAATGTTAACTTTAATACACTACATCACAAACAGTATGTGGACACCCCTTCAAAATTTGTGGATTTGGCTATTTCAGCCACACCCGTTCCTGACATCTGTATAAAATCGAGCACACAGCCATGAAATCTCCATAGACAAACATTAGCAGTAGAATGGCCTTACTGAAGAGCTCAGTGCCTTTCTACATGGCACGGTCATAGGACGCCACCTTTCCAACTAGTCAGTTCGTCAAATTTCTGCCCTGCTAGAGCTGCCTTGGTCAACTGTAAGTGTTGTTATTGTGAAGTGGAAACGTCTAGGAACGCAAAGTGGTAGGCCACACAAGCTAACAGAACAGGACCTCCGAGTGCTGAAACGCGTAAAAATCATCTGTCTTCGGTTGCAACACTCACTACTGAGTTCTAAACTTCCTCTAGAAGCAACGTCATCACAAGAACTGTTTATCGAGAGCTTCATGAAATGGGTTTCCATGACCGAGCAGCCGCACACAAGCCTAAGATTACCATGTGCAATACCATGCATCGGCTGGAGTGGTGTAAAGCTCACTGCCATTGGACTCTGGAGCAGTGGAAATACATTCTTTGGAGTGATGAATCCCACTTCACCATCTGCCAGTCCGACGGACTAATCTGTGTTTGGTGGATGTCAGGTGAACGCTACCTGCCCCAATGCATAGTGCCAACTGTAAAGTTAGCTGTAGGAGGAATAATGGTCTGGGGCTGTTCTTCATGGTTCGGGACCCTTAGTTCCAGTGATGGGAAATCTTAACGCTACAGCATACAATGTCCACATACTTTTGGTCATGTAGTGTATATTGGAGAATAATACACTGGGATAGGAATTCAAGAAATCGAAGGATAAAGCTCAATATTATATAGTGAATGATCAATGTTTAACTACTATCCGATAAGGAATTAATGGAATACATATTTCAACCCCCCCCCCCCCCCCCCCCCTCAAAAAAAAACTTGACATGAAACAAATGCTTTTCTTCCATGTTAAACACACATGTTTGTTATCAGAATTTGGAGACCGGGAGAGAAAAGGCTAGAGAAAGTGTAGGATGCGGGTGAATTGGCCATAATGCATTTCACATGCGCCCTGGTGTCCTCGTACAAACCCGGGCTCAGCAACCTGCACGGGAGGCTAGGGCGACTGGATGCCATGAGCCACAGCCCCCCCTGTCTGGATCCAGCCTTGGACCCTCTCATCCACCATGCAGAACTAACTCTGCCAGTGTGTAAAACAAAAAGGAAGCAGCCTGAGGAGAAACATACGTAAATGATAAACACTTTATACAACCGCATTTCATATGATGTGCAATAGCCTGTACAGCGTTCCATATGCAAAATACCCTGAAGAAGGCACAGTGATGCCGAAACATGGTGTTTTACACAATAAATAACTGGGAGTTTATATATATATATAGTGTATGACTCTCTTTATTTTTGTAGCTTACAGTTCATGCTTTTATTAGACCATATGCAAAATAGAACAAATTAAACTGTGCAAACAGTCATGCTGTAAACACACGTAGTATCATGCTGTAAACACACGCAGTATCGTGCTGTAAACACATGCAGTATCATGCTGTAAACACACGCAGTATCACGCTGTAAACACATGCAGTATCATGCTGTAAACACACGCAGTATCGTGCTGTAAACACATGCAGTATCATGCTGTAAACACATGCAGTATCATGCTGTAAACACATGCAGTATCATGCTGTAAACACCTGCAGTATCGTGCTGTAAACACATGCAGTATCATGCTGTAAACACATGCAGTATCATGCTGTAAACACATGCAGTATCCTGCTGTAAACACATGCAGTATCATGCTGTAAACACATGCAGTATCATGCTCTAAACACATGCAGTATCATACTGTAAACACATGCAGTATCATGCTGTAAACACATGCAGTATCATACTGTAAACACATGCAGTATCATGCTGTAAACACACGCAGTATCATGCTGTAAACACATGCAGTATCATGCTGTAAACACATGCAGTATCATGCTGTAAACACATGCAGTATCATGCTGTAAACACCTGCAGTATCGTGCTGTAAACACATGCAGTATCATGCTGTAAACACCTGCAGTATCGTGCTGTAAACACATGCAGTATCATACTGTAAACACATGCAGTATCATGCTGTAAACACACGCAGTATCATGCTGTAAACACATGCAGTATCATGCTGTAAACACATGCAGTATCATGCTGTAAACACATGCAGTGTCATACTGTAAACACATCCAGTATCATACTGTAAACACATGCAGTATCATGCTGTAAACACATGCAGTATCATGCTGTAAACACACGCAGTATCATGCTGTAAACACATGCAGTATCATGCTGTAAACACATGCAGTATCATGCTGTAAACACATGCAGTATCATGCTGTAAACACACGCAGTATCATGCTGTGAACACATCCAGTATCATGCTGTGAACACATGCAGTATCATGCTGTAAATACACGCAGTATCATGCTGTAAACACATGCAGTATCATGCTGTGAACACATCCAGTATCATGCTGTAAACACATGCAGTATCATGCTGTAAACACACGCAGTATCATGCTGTAAACACATCCAGTATCATGCTGTAAACACATGCAGTATCATGCTGTAAACACACGCAGTATCATGCTGTAAACACATCCAGTATCATGCTGTGAACACATGCAGTATCATGCTGTAAACACATGCAGTATCATACTGTAAACACATGCAGTATCATGCTTTAAACACATGCAGTATCATGCTGTAAACACATGCAGTATCATGCTGTAAACACGCGCAGTATCATGCTGTAAACACATGCAGTATCATACTGTAAACACATGCAGTATCATGGCCCATCCTTTTTTGGGGGATTTTTATGTGCAATGAAAAGGCGCTACTGATTTTTAGAAAGGGAGGTTATCAATGTGGAAGCGATTACAATCTCTCCTCCAATCGACCAAGCTCACATATCACGGATGGTGTTGTGGCTGTAAGTGTCGGTAGAATTGGAATTTGTGTGCGTTGTAATGGCTGCGGTGACCTCTGGCTCAGGGTCACCTTTAGGAGGTGGAGACCAGCCTTCACTCAGTCATGACATCTTTGTTTTCAGGCGACGAAACCCACCGCAGCCTGTCTAAAGCACGATTTACTCCGAGATAAATTAAATCTGCTGTTATTCACTGTTTCAACGCTTCCATACCAACCTCACACAATCCCTCTCCCACACAAGCAACCCACAAACCAAGATAGGGCTGGCCTGGGGCTAAAAGGTGAACAGTTCAAGTTCTCAGAAAGTAAACTGGAAGTCATTTCTGAGATGTAAATTCATCAGGCTTACACCTTGACAGGTGATAATTCCCTCAGCGAGCGTGCCACTAGTATCTGCTTTTCTTTGAAACAAAATCCAAGTCCAAATCCTTTGCTTCATTTTATTTGGCTTGTACTTGGAGCAGTGAACGCCAGTTAAAATGACACTCAAGGAGGTAATAGTTTCCAGACAGTACGCTTTGAAACCAGAACAGAACAGTGATTGAGATGATTCTGTAGTG
The DNA here is from genome assembly GCF_029448725.1 of Salvelinus fontinalis. NCBI lineage: Eukaryota > Metazoa > Chordata > Actinopteri > Salmoniformes > Salmonidae > Salvelinus > Salvelinus fontinalis. The sequence goes on from NC_074691.1 coordinate 20,203,085, forward strand.
TAGATACAGCCAGTCCCAGCTCTCTGTTGTATTATTATTGAAGGTCGTATCATCCCCATGTTAGCATAATGCCTCGATGGGATTCAGAACTCTAAGTGCTGTCTGGGATCCTTGGGACGGCCCTACCTTTAACCCTAACTTGAACCACCACCCTAACCTTAACCATAACCAGAAACCTTACCTAAGCCTAACCTTAACTCTTACCTAAACATTTTAAATGTCAACTTCAATGGGGTAGGGACGTCTCAAGGATCCCGGTTAGCTTGAACCGATTCAGAACATGCTCCTCAGTATTAGCATGATGACACTCGTTGGCTATTCTTCATTGGATTGGAAGGGTTTATTCTCAACAGAAATCTTCAACATTAATGTCATCTAGAGGAAATGTTACATGACAAAAACAGAGGTTTGTGTTTAGGAAGGAAGATATAATGGGAACTGGCTTTGAGTTGGTCCCATCCTCTCTCTCTCTCTCTCTCTCTCTCTCTCTCTCTCTCTTTGACAGATTCTCTATCTGTTTCTAATGATGACAGAGAGGCATATGGGGAATAGCTGTGAAGAGAGTACCTCCCTAAATTGCAATGGGGAAATCCACAGGCCAATGTATACCACAAAAGTCTGACCAATCACAGCAGATCTCCCTTTCACAGCAAACAAATTATTATTAAGATTTTATTTCATACGTCATTTTTTTTTTACACTTCTCCAGTTGGTTTTTAGATTTCTATTCCGTTCTTTTCTATTCTCAATCTAGTCCAGTCAAAAGTCAAATATAGACTCCTAAAAATATCTATCTCCTTTATCTAAATTAATGGTTTAACCATCAATCACTCCTTCAGAAGTGAAGTCACAGTAATGTGACCTACTGCTCTCTCTCTCCGGTTTGGAATACTGACTGTCCAAACAGCAAGTTACAATTGACCAAATCGGATTTGTGTGTGTTCAGACAGCAGTAATTTGCTGACATGGCTACGCTAGTTTTCATAATAACAGTGGGTGTGTGTGCAGTGGTGTAGGCTGATTGGTGGTGGTGCTTGTGTTTCCTATCACTCAACAGTTATGTCGCAAGCTGAGGTGACAACAATGCCTGCCATGGATGTTTCCCTGTTGCTTTGAATGTACAAAATCCTAGTTTAATAATACTTTTAAAGCCTCAAAGGATAAGATGATTCACCTTTTAACTTTGGCTAGTTGCAGCAGTCAACTAACTAGCTAGGTAGCTGTTTGGCTATCTAGCACATTCACTAATTTGTTTGTAACCAATTAAAAAGCTAGTTAGCTACCACATTATTTTGTCAAACTGTCAACAGAGTAGCTAGCTAGCAAGCAACAAGATATGCCAACAGTCTAAAAACCACTTGAGGTCAAATTAATCAGATTTAACTGTTCAGACACAAGTAGTATGGCCAGGACTTAGATTTGTATCTGAATTCAAACCACCTACGAAGGTGGTTTAAATGTGGCTTCAAATGTCCAATTCCATGTGCTTTTTGGCAGTTCAGACTGCAGGAAAAATAACAAATTCTAATCGATATCTGATTAGAAAAAAAATGGATTCACTTCAAACTGCTAATGTGAACAAGGCTTATCTCACCTCCATAACACACCTGTCTAACAGACCAGTTACTCCGGAGGTCTTCAGTGGTCCTGTCAACACCAGTCCTCACTGATACTTTCTCACCACTTCCTGGTTTTAACCTGTGCGAACTCGACCCCCTCACACACACTGTTAAGAATCATTTTCCGATGATTATTCCCTATTGGAATTCTGGCCTCCAGGTACCCTCTCTAAAGCCAGAGGTTACCATAAAGCAGGTCTTAGAAACTGATATCTGGGCCCTTGAGCCATAAAATTGTCCACGGGTGTCCTTAAGCGATTAAGATGTTTCAAATGTATAGTCTATTTAACCCCAAGGTCTCAGCCTTGATTTAATGCTTTGGAACTAGGCACGGAAGGATGAAACAACAAACAGATGAGTATTTAGGTCCGCCCTTTCCTCTGGAGGGTGGCAGATTGTCTCCCTGTGCACATCTTTGTTTAGTATAAGTTTACATCTTATCTCTTGCATTCAGCAATTCTCCACACCATGACCAGTTTTCAATTCCTAACACACACACACACACACACACACACACACACACACACACACACACACACACACACACACACACACACACACACACACACACACACACACACACACACACCTGGTATGAGTCACTGACAGCATCAGCATGCACACAGGACACAAAGGCTGTGATGCTGTCATTATTAAGGGCTTTGCGGCTTTAGTTTAGTGACCTGGAAAGTGCAGAAACATACACAGAGGCGTGTAGTTAAAAAGGAAACATGTGTTAGGACAGCATGTTGTCAATTCAACTCGACACTTACCATCTAAGAGACTTGGGGCTGCCGCAAAGACTAAACAAAAAGTTTTGTTTACAAGAATGAAAGGGATTTCAATTCAGCATTGGTGTTGAGCGAAGAAAAACAATGATGAGGCTTTTAAAGAGAGGTAGATGTGAGAAAGCCTTGGCAGCCTTTCCCCCCTAAATATTGTCTTCTTGTCCCAACTGGCAAATGTGAGGACAAATGACTCTGCTAAAACTGAGTCCATTAGGCTTCATGATAAATACACAGTGGGTGCGGAGAAACAGAAATACAGACGCAAGAAAAACTTAAAGGATATAAATTACACCCGAAAAGCTAAAAGACAGAGCAGATACCTCATTTATGGTGTGTTATACAGCATACTGTGCGTTCAAATACTGGGAAATTGGGCCTGTGTACTCAGTCATCATTGTTTTTCATCATACTGCCCAAAATCAACTGACTAAATCTTTTGATCATGGTAATATGATTAAGTGACTGTATTGTTTATAATATCTCTTAAGATGTGTTGGTCATCAGAACATTGTTGCCTGTCATGCAGAGCCTCAGGTGTCAGAGCCTCCTCAAGCTTTGATGAAGAAGACGTGATTAGGACGCAGTCATTGGCGGACATCTTTTGTGTTTGCACGCTATTTTGCAGAGTCTTTGAAGTTTTTCTCACATCTGCATGGAAGATGGCGACAATGGTTGGAGCTGAGTAAGGAATGAAGGGTTGCTGAATGGGAAGACTGGTTATTGGTGCAGTAAAACAATCCTGCAACAAATCAGACAACTGTCTGGATTTGTTGGTTTTTGGACATTTTGTTATGTGTGTGAGCACTAAGCACCTATTTTACCTGATTCCTGTTTGTTTTGTCTGATGCTGTTATATACTGTGTGCTCTGAAGAATTGGATCGCTCGATTAGAGGCCAGACTGTTTCTCTGTCTTGCCCCTGTCTCCTGCTGCTAAAGAGTTGAGGTTAAGAAGGCTTACCAGCTCTGCCTTCAGCCCCCCAACATGAACAATCTTTGGCTGCTCTTGCCAATAAGCAGGGTGGGAACAGCAAGCGACAAAGTGGGGGATAAAGTGTGTCTGTGTGTGTGAGAGAGAGGGAGAGAGAAAGAATGAGCAAGAGACAGAGCAAGAGAAAGAGAGAGAGCAGAGAGCAAGAGAGATGCCAGAAGTGAAATAGCCCCTTCATTCCATTCCACAACGTTGCATCTCAACTCCAAAATCACCATGACAATAAAAAGAACATTCCTCTGACTGTCTTCCACCAGATTCTACAGTTATGGAAGAATGCTGAAGTCACAAACAAGGGTTTCTTCCTGAACCGTACATAGAACAGTATCTAGACCTGAGTCAAGTACATGCACTTTGTACTTTTGGGACTATTCCATTGGTTCTATTTACCAAACATACCAACTGATGCACAGCTGAAGTGTTTGAAAGAATATGAACATACAGTGAGCTCCAAAAGTATTGGGACAATACTTATTATAATACATTATTTACAATTCTATTCTATTGGGCAGAAAATAATCTGAAACACAGCCAAAACAAATAGCATATGCATCCAACAAATGTGTAGAGTCACAAGCTTGATGTAGTCATTGTGTGGTATGAATATGGGACCAACTGAAGCACAGCTGAAGTGTTTGAAAGTATTTGAACATACAGTGATCTCCAAAAGTATTGGGACAATACTTATTATAATACATTATTTACAATTAATTTCTATTGGACACAAAATAATCTGCACCGACCAAATCAAACAGCAAATGCGCCAACACATTTGTGGAGTCACAACCACGATGTAGTCATTGCGTGCTATGAATATGGGACCAAAATATTAAACTTTTTACTACTTTATTAAACATATAAGTGAATTTGTCCCAATACTTTTGGTGCCCTAAAATGCGGGGACTATGTACAAAACGGTTCACTTGATATGGATTAAAATACCCTCAAATTAAAGCTGGTTTGGAAGAACTTGTTGTGGAAAACTACAATGATTCCCCTTTGTATGAGCATGTACTTTAATAATGAATATCAACCAAATGTTTCCGCTATCTGTTATGGACTGCTTGGGGGTTGTCTAGGTGCCAGTCTGTTTGTGCTTGAGCCAACACTTCCTTGTTCTGCCATTGTTTAATGCTAGCTTGGTGGGAGGGATGAGTTGGGATATAATACAGCAGCATCACTGTCAACGTTCAGGCTGAGTGAACACTTTCTGACTAAGAGATTAAGAGATTAAAGACTTAAAGACCAAGTGCAGTCAAAAACATGATATTCCTGTGTTTTATAAACACTGAGTACACCTTCCTAATATTGAGTTGCATGGAATCTAAAAGGTGTCGAAAGCGTTCTACAGGGATGCTGGCCCATGTTGACTCCAATGCTTCCCACAGTTGTGTCTAGTTGGCTGAATATCCTTTGGGTAGTGGACCATTCTTGATACACACAGGAAACTGTTGAGAGTGATAAACCCAGCAGCGTTGCAGTTCTTGACACAAAACGGTGCACCTGGCACCTACTATCAAACCCCGTTCAAAGGCACTTAAATCTTTTGTCTTGCCCATTCATCCTCTGAATGGCACACATACACAATCTGTCTCAATTGTCTCAAGGCATACAAATCCTTATTTAACCTGTCTCCTCCCCTTCATCTACACTGCTTGTAGTGGATTTAAAAAGTGAAATCAATAAGGGATCATAGCTTTCACTTGGATTCACCTGGTCCGTCTATGTCATGGAAAGAGCAGGTGTTCTTGTAACGGAATTCCTCCTCCTCTTCATACGAAAAGGAGGAGTGGTGATTCGACCAAGACGCAGCGTTGTAACTTGACATTATATTTATTAAACAAGACGAAAAAACACGAAACGAAATACACTTGAATAATTAACAAAATAACAAAACGGAGTAGACAGACCTGGACATGGAACTTACATAAAACACGAAGAACTCACGAACAGGAACAGACTACATAAACTGAGACAGTCCCGTGTGGCGCGACAAACACTGACACAGGAGACAACCACCCACAACAAACAATGTGAAACAACCTACCTTAATATGACTCTCAAATAGAGGAAACGCCAAACACCTGCCTCTAATTGAGAGCCATACCAGGCAACCCATTAACCCAACATAGAAAATACATAACATAGACTACCCACCCAAAACTCACGCCCTGGCCAATTAAACACATACCACACAACAGAAAACAGGTCAGGAACGTGACAGTTCTTAATGTTTTGTAATGGTGGAAAAGGTACTCAATTGTCATACTTGAGTAAAAGTAAAGATACCTTAAGAGAATATGACTCAAGTAAAAGTAAAAGTCACCTAGTAAAATACTACTTGAGTAAAAGTCTAAACGTATCTGGTTTTGAATGTACTTAAGTACAGTGGTGGAAAAAAGTACTTAATTGTCATACTTGAGTAAAAGTAAATACATCAAATTCCTTATATTTAGCAAAACAGATGGCACGATTGTTTATTTTTAAAAAAATGTATGGACAGACAGGGGAACACTCCAACGCTATTTATTTGAGTTTAGTGAGTCTGCCAGATCAGAGGCAGTAGGGATGACAATGTGTAGAGCTTTTTGAAGATCTGAGGACCCATGCCAAATCTTTTCAGTCTCCTGAGGGACAATAGGCGTTGTCGTGCCCTCTCCACGACTGTCTTCGTGTGTTTGGACCATGATAGTTTGTTGACGATGTGGACACCAAGGAACTTGAAGCTCTCAACCTTCTTCACTACAGCCCCGCCGATGAGAACGGGAGTGTGCTCGGCCCTCCTTTGTCTTGATCACATTGAGGGAGAGGTTGTTGTCCTGGCACCACACTGCAGGTCTCTGACCTCCTTCCTATAGGCTGTCTCATCGTTGTCGGTGATCAAGCCTACTACTGTTGTGTTGTCAGCAAAGGGCAGTGTGGAGTGCAATAGAGATTGCGTCATCTGTGGATCTGTTGGGGCGGTATACGAATTGGAGTGGGTCTAGGGTTTCTTGGATGATGTTGTTGATGTGAGCCATGACCAGCCTTTCAAAGCACTTCATGGCTACAAACGTGAGTGCCATGGGTCAGTAGTCATTTAGGCATGTTACCTTGGTGTTCTTGGGCACAGGGACTAGGATGGTCTGCTTGAAACATGTAGGTATTACAGACTCGGTCAGGGACATGTTGAAAATATCAGTGAAGGCACTTGCTAGTTGGTCAGTGCATGCTATGAGTACACGTCTTGGTAATCCGTCTGGCCCTGCGGCCTTGTGAATGACCTGTTTAAAGGTCTTACTCACATCGGCTATGGAGAGCGTGATCACACAGTTGACCGGAATGTGAAATGTCAGAATAATAGTAGAGATAATGATTTATTTCAGCTTTAATTTCTTTCATCACATTCCCAGTGGGTCAGAAGTTTACATACACTCAATTATTATTTGGTAGCATTGCCTTTAAATTGTTTAACTTGGGTCAAACGTTTCGGGTAGCCTTCCACAAGCTTCCCACAATAAGTTGGGTGAATTTTGGCCCATTCCTCCTGACCGAGCTGGTGTAACTGAGTCAGGTTTATAGGCCTCCTTGCTCGCAAACACTTTTTCAGTACAAATGTTCTATAGGATTGAGGTCAGGGCTTTGTGCTGGCCACTCCAATAACTTGACTTAAGCCATTTTGCCACAACTTTGGAAGTATGCTTGGGGTCATTGTCCATTTGGAAGACCCATTTGCAACCAAGCTTTAACTTCCTGACTGATGTCTTGAGATGTTGCTTCAATATATCCACATCATTTTCCTATCTCATGATGCCATCTATTTTGGGAAGTGCACCAGTCCCTCCTGCCGCAAAGCACCCCCACAACATGACGCTGCCACCCTGTGCTTCACGGTTGGGATGGTGTTCTTCGGCTTGCAAGCCTCCCCCTTTTTCCTACAAACATAACAATGGTCATTATGGCCAAACAGTTCTATTTTTGTTTCATTATACCAGAGGACATTTCTCCAAAAAGTACGATCTTTGACCCCATGTGCAGTTGCTCGTTTTACTGTGGTTATAGATACTTTTGTACCTTCCTCCAGGATCTTCACAAGATCCTTTGCTGTTGTTCTGGGATTGATTTGCACTTTTCGCACCAAAGTATGTTCATCTCTAGGAGACAGAACGTGTCTCCTTCCTGAGCGGTATGACAGCTGCGTGGTCCCATGGTGTTTAAACTTCCGTATTATTGTTTGTACAGATGAACATGGTGCCTTCAGGTGTTTGGAAATTGCTCCCAAGGATGAACCAGACTTGTGGAGGTCTACAATGTTTTTTTCTGAGGTCTTGGCTGATTTCTTTTGATTTTCTCATGATGTCAAGCAAAAAGGCACTGCGTTTGAAGGTAGGCCTTGAAATACATCCACAGGTATGCCTCCAATTGACTCAAATGATGTCAATTATCAGAGGCTTCTAAAGCCATGACTTCATTTTCTGGAATTTTCAAGCTGTTTAAAGGCACAGTCAACTTAGTGTATGTAAACTTCTGACCCACTGGAATTGCGATACAGTGAATTATAAGTGAAATAATCTGTCTGTAAACAATTGTTGGAGAAATTACTTGTGTCATGCACAAAGTAGATGTCCTAACCGACTTGCCAAAACTATAGTTGTTAACAAGAAATTTGTGGAGTGGTTTAAACCTCTACCGAACAAAACATACATGTATTGTGCAACATGAAGTCCTATGAGTGTCATCTGATGAAGATCATCAAATGTTAGCAATTCATTTTATCTATATTTCTGCTTTTTGTGACTCCTCTCTTTGGCTGGAAAAATGCCTGTGTTTTTCTGTAACTTGGCTCTGACCTAACATAATCGTTTGGTTTGCTTTCGTCGTAAAGCCTTTTTGAAATCGGACACTGTGGCTGGATTTACAACAAGTGTATCTTTAAAATGGTGTAAAATACATGAATGTTTGAGGAATTTTAATTATGGGATTTCTGTTGTTTTTAATTTGTCGCCCTGCAGTTTCACTGGCTGTTGACGAGGTGAGACGCTACCGTCCCACATACCCTAGAGAGGTTAATGCAACCGCTGTGTCAGATTTTTAAAAAACTTTACGGAAAAAGCACACCATGCAATAATGTGAGTACAGCGCTCAGAGACCAAAACAACCCAAACAGATATCCGCCATGTGTAGTCAACAGAAGTCAGAAATATCATTATAAATATTCACTTACCTTTGATCATCTTCATCAGAATGCACTCCCAGGAATCCCAGTTCCACAATAAATGTTAGTTTTGTTCGATAATGTCCATCATTTATGTCCAAATACCTCCTTTTTGTTTGCGTGTTTAGCCCAGTAATCAAAATTCATGAGGTGCGATCACTAGGTGCAGACGGTTAGATGTCCTAACCTACTTGCCAAAACTATAGTTTGTTAACAAGAAATTTGTGGAGTGGTTGAAAAACGAGTTTTAATGATTCCAACCTAAGTGTATGTACATTTTCGACTTCAACTGTACATACAGTACTAGTCAGAAGTTTGGACACACCTACTCATTCCAAGGTTTTTCTTTATTTTACTGTTTTCTACATTGTTGAATAATAGTGAAGACATCAAAACTATGAAATAACACATTTGGTTATGGACTCTTTTGCCAGCAATAAAGCTTCCACGGCCTGTTCCTCGGACAGTGAACATCTGGCAATATCTACATTTTTGACCCCTTGATCAGCTCGCTCTCTGAAAGTAAAGAAGATAGCTTATTTTTTGTAGATATGAAAACAATAACTAAGATATGACCGTTCAATCTAAAACAGCAGATGTAATTTTCAGGATACGTCAATACAGCGTAGAAAGCTTAATACCAGGCTGGTATTGTGGTTGTTCATTAAGTGATGGGAATATGCAATGATACCTGCACCATCTACACGCTGCAAAGACTTGCTAACTCTTCGTGATAAACATATTGTGTTCTTTCATCCTTCTGTAAAAAAGCTAACCGTTACAATGTCATGAAATATGATTATATATCGACTATGAAACATATGACATGGCCTGCTTATGATTTGCCATGAAAGAAAGTTAGATTAATTCAACTGAAAATGTCGAGAACAGGCGTTCGTACCTTAATGCTTTTGGTTAGCTTGAGAATAATAATTGCATGATTTATCATTCTACGGTATGTATGTAATACAGTAGAATGTTAGCTCCAACGATTCAGTGTCGGTTCATAACTACTAGCTATGTAAAAGTTGGATGGAAGAACGCCCAGTGCTGCTTACCTGAGATGCCATCATCACACAGTCCTTCTTCGTAGGTGTCCACTATGTCTTCCTTTGTGTCGGAAAAAGGTTGCTTCAGAACAATTCTTTTTGATTGAAAATAAAAAAAGTTTTGCTCTCGACAAAATGACGCCAATGTACCTCCATAGCATATAACAATTTGTCTGTGAATAACCACACAAAACCATACAAACTCTCTACTGTATGCAGAATTCTTGACGCACAACCGAAAAGGCTACAATATCCTGCCAGCACGCTCACAAGCGAGCCACTCAGGCGCAGAATGATGAACAAGATGGGAACAACAACAATTTGTTGCAAGTTGGGGAGAGGGGATAATAGCTGAACAATAGACTATTCAAGCTTTACTAAAGAATAGTCTAATAGCCAAGCTAGGTGTGAAACCTCCCTATCACAGACCAGATTTGCCCTAATGACCAAGGGGTAGCTTGCTACTCAATGTAATGACTTTTCAAATAAGTTACCTTACACGTTACGTTGGCTGACAATTTGTTAGCTTCGCTGTCCTTACGAACTGTATAGCATATCATTACAGCAGTATGTACCGGTATGTTAGCTAGCTACCTAACGTTAGTAAACTCAGCAAAAAAAGAAACGTCCTCTCACTGTCAACTGTGTTAATTTTCAGCAAACTTAACATGTGTAAATATTTGTATGAACATAACAAGATTCAACAACTGAGACGTAAACTGAACAAGTTCCACAGACATGTGACTAACAGAAATGGAATAATGTGTCCCTGAACAAAGGGAGGGTCAAAATCAAAAGTAACAGTCAGTATTTGGTGTGGGCACCTGCTGCATTAAACACTGTTTCCCATGCTTGTTCAATTAACCATAAACAATTAATGAACATTCACCTGTGGAATGGTCGTTAAGACACTAACAGCTTACAGACGGTAGGCAATTAAACCCTTTACAATGAAAATCTGTGAAGTTATTTGGATTTTTACGAATTATGTTTGAAAGACAGGGTCCTGAAAAAGGTACGCTTCTTTTTTTGCTGAGTTTAGTTATACATCAATGCTTTTCCAACAGTCTGAGGCCTGACCATTTTAACTCAGTGACTCACTTTCTTGGACTCTATCAATCTGGAGTATAGGTCATGTCCCATGTTTAAGAGTGGTTATGTTCTGATCTATGAAAGCATTGTGTCACATCCTGATCTGTTTCACCTGTCCCTGTGATTGTCTCCACTCCCCTCCAGGTGTCGCCCATCTTCCCCATTATCCTCTGTGTATTTATATCTGTGTTCTCTGTTTGTCCGTTGCCAGTTCACCTTGTTTGTCAGGTCAACCAGCATTTTTGTTCTCAGCTCCTGTTTTTCCCAGTCTCACTTTTTCTCGCCCTCCTGGTTTTGACCCTTGCCTGTCCTGACTCTGAGCCCGCCTGCGTGACCACTCTGCCTGACCCTGAGCCTGCCTGCCGTCCGGTACCATTGCCCCACCTCTGGTTTACTGACCCCTGCCTGCCTTGACCTGTCTATTGCCTGCCCCTGTTGGAATATTAAACCATTGTCAATTCGACGTGTCTGCATCTGGGTCTTACCTTGATTTCTGATACATTGGAGAAGAGAGATTCATTTATATATATTGGTGGTGTATGGTGATGGTGACCTCTTATTATCCATTTGTTTGGGGAATGTTGAGAATATTACATTTATATATACACTGTGTACAAAACATGATGAACACCTGCTCTTTCCATGACAAACTGACCAGGTGAATCCAGGTGAAAGCTATGATCCGTTATTGATGTCACTTTTTAAATCCACTTCCATCAGTGTAGATGAAGGGGAGGAGACAGCTTATAGAATGATTTTTAAGCCTTGAGACAATAGAGATGTGTGCCATTCAGAGGGTGAATGGGCAAGACAAAAGATTTAAGTGCCTTTGAACAGAGCATGGTAGTAGGTGCCAGGCGCACCGGTTTGTGTCAAGAACTCCAACGCTGCTAGGTTTTTTACACTAAAAAGTTTCTCATGTGTATCAAGATTAGTCCACCACCCAAAGGACATCTAGCCAACATAACACATCCCTAGCCGGGTCCTCAGAACATGCGCTGACCAGCTGGCTGGAGTGGTTACGGACATATTTAATCTCTCCCTATTCCAGTCTGCTGGCCCCACTTTCTTTAAGATGTCCACCATTGTTCCTGTACCCAAGAAAGCAAAGGTAACTGAACTAAATGACTATAGCCCCATAGCACTCACTTCTTTCATCATGAAGTGCTTTAAGAGGCTAGTTAAGGATCATCACCTCTGCCTTGTCTGACACCTTAGACCCACTTCAATTTGCATACCACCCCAATAGATCCACAGATGATGCAATCTGCAAGAGAAATACCTATGTAAGAATGCTGTTTATTGACTGTAGCTCAGCCTTTAACACCATAGTACCCCCCAAGCTCATCATTAAGCGCGGGGCCCTGGATCTGAACCCCGCACTGTGCAACTGGGTCTTGGACTTCCTGATGGGCCGCCCCCAGATTGTGAAGTTAGGAAACAACACCTCTACTACGCTGATCCTCAACACAGGGTCCCACAAGGGTGCGTGCTCAGCCCCCTCCTGTACTTCCTATTCCCCCATGAGCACGTCGCTATGCACGCCTCCAACTCAATCATTAAGTTTGGAGACGACAACAGTAGTAGGCTGGATTACCAACAATTACGAGACAGTCTACAGGAAGGAGGTGACGGCCCTGGCGGAGTGGTGCCAGGAAAATAACCTCTCCCTCAATGTCAACAGAGCAAAGGAGCTGATTGTGGACTTCAGCACTCCCCTATCCACATCGACGGGACTGCAGTGGAGAAGGTGAAAAGCTTCAAGTTCCTCGGTGTACACAATCTGAAATGGTCCACCCACACAGACAGTGTGGTTAAGGCACAACAGCACCTCTTCAACCTCAGGAGGCTGAAGAAATGTGGCTTGGCCCCTAAAACCCTCACAAACTTTTACAGATGCACAATCGAGAGCATCTTGCCGGGCTGGATCACCGCCTAGTACGGCAACTGCACTGCCTGCAACGGCTGGGCTCTCCAGAGGGTGGTGCGGACTGCCCAACACATCACCGGGGCATACTGCCTGCCCTCCAGGACACCTGCAGCACCTGATGTCACAGGAAGGCCAAAAAGATCATCAAGGACATCAACCACCCGAGCCACGGCCTGTTCATCCCCTATCATCCAGATGGCGAGGTCAGTACAGGTGCATCAAAGCTGGGACCGAGAGACTGAAAAACAGCTTCTATCTCAAGGCCATCAGACTGTTAAATAGCCTTCACTAGCCGGCTACCACCCAGTTTCTCAACCCTGCACCTTAGAGGCTGCTGCCCTTTGTACATAGAGATGGAATCACTGGTCACTTTAATCATGCTTACATACTATTTTACTCATTTCATATGCATATACTGTATTCTATTCTACTGTATTTTAGTCAATGCCACTCCGACATTGATCATCCTAATATTTATATATTTCTTAATTCCATTCTTTCACTTTTAGATTTGTGTGTATTGTTGTGAATTGTTAGATACTACTGCACTGTTGGAGCTACAGTAGGAACACAAGCATTTCACTACACCCGCAATAACATCTGCTAAATATGTGTATGTGACCAATACAATTTGATTTGATTTGATTTGAAACGTGGGAAGCAGAGTCAACATGGGCCAGCATCGTTGTGGAACGCTTTCGACACCTTGTTGAGTCCATGCCCCGACGAGGGTGTTCCTAATGTTTTGTACACTCAGTGTATAATGCCGTATTCTTCAGGTAAAAATATAACAAACAAGCACATCATAGCAGGACCTACAGTACAACACATTGTGACTCTGATGTGACCAACATCAACACTCCAGAGATCATCAATAATAGCTTTGATCAAAGTTTGTTCCTGACAATATGAATAAACATCAGTAGAACCCACCACAACAAACCTCATGTCAGTCGATCACTGAGTCTTAACACACCTATTATCAGGTGAGAACATTAGCACCCTATCCTTCCTTTGCTGCAAGAGGCCCACTTTAAAACGCTTCATGTCCTTAACCTTTCACACTTCCACTTGTGTGTGTGTGTGTGTGTGTGTGTGTGTGTGTGTGTGTGTGTGTGTGTGTGTGTGTGTGAACAATAGCGTCAATGGCATTGCGGGGTGACTAATTGTGACATCCTCTCCCCCTGTGATCCTAAAGGTCAGCAGTAGCTGGTTGAAGGATTATATAAAGGATAAAGGAACATAGAGATTAGAGATACAGTGCCTTCAGAAAGTATTCACACCCCTTGACATTTCTACATTTTGTTGCAGCCTGAATTTAAAATGCATAAAATGTGATATTTTGTGTCACTGGCCTACACACAATACTCCATAATGTCAAAGTGGAATTATGTTTTTACAAAAAGTTTTACAAATTAATTAAAAATTAAAATCTGAAATGTCTTGAGTCAATAAGTATTCAACCCTTTTGTTATGGCAAGCCTAAATAAGTTTAGGAGTAAAAATGTGCTTACCAAGTCACATAATAAGTTGCATGGACTCACTATTTGTGCAACAATAATGTTTACCATGATTTTTGAATGACTAGCTCATCTCTGTACCCCTCACATACAATTATCTGTAAGGTCCCTGTCGAGCAGTGAATTTCAAACACAGATTAAACTCCAAAGATCAGGGAGGTTTCCCAATGGCTCGCAAAGAAGGGCACCTATTGGTAGATTGGTAAAAACAAAAAAGCAGACACTGAATATTCCGATGAATATTAATGACACTTTGGATGGAGTATCAATACACCCAGTCACTACAAAGATACAAGTGTCCTTCCTAACTCAGTTGCCGGAGAGGAGGAAAATCGCTCATGAGTCCATTGGTGACTTTAACACAGTTACAGAGTTTAATGGCTGTGATAGGCGAAAACTGAGGATGGATCAACAACATTGTAGTTTCTACACAATACTAACCTAAATGACAGAGTTAAAAGAAGGAAAACTTTACAGAATAAAAATATTCCAAAACATGCATCCTGTTTGCAATAAGGCACTAAATAAAACTGCAAAAAATGAACTTGATGTCCTAAATACAAAGTGTTATATTTGGCGCAAATACACACAACACATCACTAAGTACACTGTTCATACATGTATTTTCAAGCATAGTGGTGGCTGCATCATGTTATGGGTATGCTTGTCATCAGCAAAGACTAGGGAGATTTCTGGGATAAAAATAAACAGAATGGAGCTAAGCACAGGCAAAGTCCTAGAGGAAAAGTCTGCTTTCCAACAGACACTGGGAGACAAATTCACCTCACAGCAGGATAATAACCTAAAACACGAGGCCAAATATACACTGGAGTTGCTTACCAAGATGACATTGAATATTCCTGAGTGGCCTAGTTGCAGTTTTGACATAAATCGGCTTGAAAATCTATGGCAAGACTTGAAAATGACTGTCTTACAATGATCAACAACCAACTTGGCAGAGCTTGAATCATTTAAAAAAGAATAATGTGCAAATATTGTACAATCCAAGTGTGCAAAGCACTTAATGACTTACCCAGAAAGACTCACATCTGTAATCGTTGCCAAAGGTGATTCCAACATGTATTGACTCAGGGGTGTGAATACTTATGGAAATATGATATTGTCTAAAAACATGTTTTCACTTTGTAATAATGTGTGTGTGTGTGTGTGTGTGTGTGTGTGTGTGTGTGTGTGTGTGAACAATAGCGTCAATGGCACTCCAGGGGGACTAATTGTGACACCCTCTCCCCCTGTGATCCTAAAGGTCAGCAGTAGCTGGTTCCCCTCAGACAAGGAGAGGGGCATTGTGAGGAGTTGATGATGTCAGTGACGAGCTTGCTGATAGGTCTTCATGTTTGTATAGTCCCTCACTGAGTCGCTGTCACGCGATGATGAGCCACACAAACTGTTGATTCCAAGACTGGTTTCATTCACATTAGTCTGATAGAGATGTCTTTCTATTCAAATTTGCACATTTCAGTGACGATGTACACATCTTAGTTTGATAGGTGCAGGTCAAAGATCAAACTTAGAATAATTAGAAATGTCCTAACACTGATGACCAGTCTTATAGTGTATTGAGTGCTTTCATGTCTAAGATAAGAGGTCTGTATGCAAACAATTAAGTTTCACCACGGAACCAGTAATTGATTTTTATATTAGTCTACCATGGTGCTGCTTTAAAAAGATATGATTACTGCTATAATTGTCTCCCTCTCTTTTCATTCTTGGATGGCTTTCAAATTCATATTGTTGGCTTTCGAAGAACCAGTGTTTCCTCATATAACATCTGGAAAAACGTTTGTATCACGGCTGGACAAAATGTTCTGAAAGATCACTGTTGTCTCACGCCAAGAAATAGATCTCTTCAGAAGAGGTGCAGGGGAGGTAAATATGTCATGGTTGGAGAGAGAGGGGGAGATTGATGTATAGAGGGAACGAGAGAGCATGAGAGGTAGAGAAAGAGGATGAGAGGGAGATGAAGGGAGAGAGATGGAAAAAGAGATGGCTTGAAAGAAAGAGAAGGATAAGGGAGAGATGAAGAGAGAGAGAGATGGAAAAGGAGAAATAGAGAAAAAGAAAGGAGAATAGAGAAAGAGAGAGGGGAAAATATTTTTTTAATATGAAGGGTGTTCAATGGGGTGTTTTTTTTTGCCTGGGTGTGGTTTCAGGACAATCCCAGACGGGTATGCGTACAGAGTTGCGTAGCTCCATGTGAATTTGGCTGGGTTCCTATCTCCCATGGGTCAGAAGACAAACAGACAGAGGGATAGCTGGGTCGTGTGATACATCTCAAGTCGGCGATAAGAACAGAAGTCAGCGTAAAAATATGATAAATTAAATACTTCAAATTACAAAAGCACATAAAAGTTTTCCTCCTGGGTGTTGAAGACTGCCTCTGACATGTAATGATGCAGACAATACAACATTTGTGTTGGATGTGTTTCAAAAGGGAGTGTATTAAATTTCGACCCAGATCAGATCACAGAACTCACTGAATCAAACATGTCTGTGAGGCGTGAGCCATTAATCACAGACACTTACACACTTACCTCACACAATATTCTGTCTGACTCCGTGCTCATCCGTTACCTTTATTTTGCCTGGGAGAATTGCTTGACTAACTTATAGCAACCCCACTTAAATCTGTTCAGGTCTCCGGTTGTTGTTCTTACTAAATACTGTAGATGGCGACAAATAAGTTACGAGACAAACTGAATACTTAGTAAGTTTATATTTAAATGCTGTACATTGTGTACTCTAAAGTCTATCTGAGTTTATTCTCAACAGGAAAACTCAGTGAAAGATTGTATCATCAGTCATGCTAGTTTGAAAAGCATGAACGTTAAGGGAACCGGAAGACAGAAAAGTAAAAAATAGAGTGACAGGTTTGCTGAATGAAATAAGCTTGTTAGTCTCCATTCTAACACATTTGTGTCGGTCTGGACACTTTGTCTACTTGAGAGTGAGAGTCTGTGCCTCCACTTACGCCAATTTGGGCTTGTGTCTGAAACGCACGACTCATTCCTCAGATTGTGAGGAATTATGGAACCCTGTACGTTCAGATCAGATACGACTCATTTCCTCTCTGCGCGTGTCATTTCCTCATGGTCCAGTCAGAGGTGGAGGGAGTGAGAGAAGCCCATATCATTCACTGTAGACATATCTCTCCTTACCCTCTGTACCCTCCCTGGTACTGATAATAATGCATACTACATCAATCTAGGTGTCACGATGATGTTTGAAATATAGACTTTTGTTTTTGAGGGATGATTCAATCTATCTTTGTTTGAACAAATAATATTTTAAACAAGCAAGACATGACTACCTTCATTGCATTTGAGTTATTTAGCTAGCAGAGGCTTGTGTCGAGGTCCCTACAAGTCTCATAGTCTCCACAGAGAACAAGTTCACTGCCAAGACACCAGTAGCACCATTCTCCAATCAATCAATGTGACACCCCTATTATTTCAAACAAACACTACCAATGAGCAAAACAAGACATCTTCTACATTACACTGGTTTTTAACTCCACAAGCTACTTGTCTTCTGGATACACCATGATTCATTGGCCCACCCTGAGTGGGAGCAAATGTCATTGTAACAGGTCCGGTCTGGGGACAGTCTGCGATTCTTGTGCTGCGATGAGTGGATGGGTGGAAGTTTTGAAGAGTGGTGTTGGTGCTCTTCGATCATGTTGGAGACCCAGAGGTGATGTCCACAGGGGGGTTAGACGGTAAACATAGAGACCCCTCCACCCTGAAGCTGTTTGGGCTGGACCTAGACACAACACCACCCTGGTTGCACTGAACACAGTACGCTCCATACAGGATGAGAGGGGAGCACAGGACAGGAATTTAAAGTAACTGTCCCGTGTTTCCAGATTTCTTTGAAATTTAACCAAAAAATAATTACAATATGAGTGAAATGTATGCTTTGGCCACAAATACAAGTATAGGATGAGTCAACAACATTATTTGGGTCTAAATTAACAGATAATGAGCTTTTAAACTTTAGATTTTCACTGGACACTAGCTGGAAGATGTCAAGTTCAAACAGGACAGTAGAACAGTGTATGAGAGACAGCTACTGCTCTCCCGCTCCGGCGCTCCACGTCACCTGTCCACTAACCACCGGTCCTGGCAACCCATCTTTACGCATACCTCGCAAGCATCATTAAGCACACCTGCACCCTATCATCAGCGCTGGATAGTCAACCAGTAGAATCCAGGACAATCACGTACATCACAGCACCACTCACTCTCACCGTGGAATCCATACATCAAGAAAGCCTTCCCTTCATCTTCATCAGTGCACCCGTACACAAGATCATCCCCATCATCTCATGGCCGAGGATGTAAATCACCAACTGGGCACCCGAATGCCGCAAGAACGGCTTTTCCTTTCCCTGTGGTTCCACGTCGGTTGAGACGTCGAGCTTCAGCCCAACATCCCAGAAGTATACTAGGATCTTTGGGAGTTTTTTTCCCAAGACCAGCACCACCTGTCTCCCTCCTCATCGCCCCTGGGATTGTGCCATCGACCTGCTTGCAGGCTCTACGCCTCCGCATCTACCCTCTGTCGGTGGCTAAAACCAAGGCTATTGAGGACTACATCGAGGAGACTCTCCAAAATGGTTTGATTTGCACGTATACCTCCCATGCGTCAGTAGGCTTCTTCTTCAAGGCCAAGAAGGATGGAGGGTTGCGCCCGTGCATCGATGACAGAAATCTGAATTCCATTACCACGAAGTACTGCTACCCTCTGCCGTTGGTGACGGCCGCGATCAAACAACTCTGCGGAGCCAGTTTTTTTTACCAAGTTGGACCTGGGGAGTGCCTACAATTTGATCCGCATCTGGGAGGGGGATGAATGGAAGACAGCCTTCAGCATGATGTCAGGTCACTACTTGTACTTGGTGATGCCATTTGGATTAGCCAATGCTCCGTCAGTGTTCCAGGCATTCGTCAACGAGGTGTTCTGGGACATGTTTGGACGCCAGGTGGTCGTGTATATCGATTACATTTTACATTTACATTTTAGTCATTTAGCAGACGCTCTTATCCAGAGCGACTTACAGTAGAGTGCATACATTTTATTACATTTTTACATACTGAGACAAGGATATCCCTACCGGCCAAACCCTCCCTAACCCGGACGACGCTATGCCAATTGTGCGTCGCCCACAGACCTCCCGGTTGTGGCCGGCTGCGACAGAGCCTGTGCGTGAACCTAGCCCAGCCTGGGCGCGAACCCAGAGACTCTGGTGGCGCAGCTAGCACTGCGATGCAGTGCCCTAGACCACTGCGCCACCCGGGAGGCTATCGATGACATCCTGGTCTACTCGACTACCTTGGAGGATCACGTCGCTCATATCCGAGGACTCCTGGAACCCCCTCCTGGCCAACCACCTGTACGTCAAAGGGAAGAAATGCCAATTCCTTCAGGAGGATGTCTCCATGTTGTGTTACCAGATCTGCCCGCAAGGAGTCATAATGGATGAGAAGAAGGTGGATGCTGTCAGGTCATGGCCAGTGCCAACCACCATAAAGGGGTTACAGCATTTTTGGGGATTTGCCAACTTCCACCCGCTGATTCAATAAGAACTTTAGCTCCATCGCCTCTCCTCAATGGTGGTCTCCGGAAGTTGGGGTGGAATCCTGCAGCTGACGAAGCCTTCCGCCTACTGAAGGGACTTTTTACCTCTGCTCCGTTGCTCAAACATACAGATCTTACGCTGCTCTTCGCGGTGGAGGTGGACGCTTCAGAAGTAGGTGTGGACGCTTCAGAAGTAGATGTGGGGGCTGTCCTGTCCCAACGTCAAGGTAATGCACAGGAATTGTATCCATGTACTCTAAAAAGCTGTCTCCTGCAGAGAGGAACTATGATGTTGGCAATCGGGAGCTCCTGGCGGTGAAGTTGGCAGTGAAGAGACACTGGCTGTAGGGCGCCCAGGACCCAACCTGGAATACATTTGGACAGCGAGGTGACTGAACCCGCGCCAAGCCAGTTAGACCCTTTTCTTCACCAGATTCGATTTCACGCTGACTTATCACCCAGGTAAAATATACATCAAAGCCGATGCCCTGTTCTGTCTCCACGAAACTGTTTCCCCTTCCCGTGCCTCAGCGTCCCTGGTCTCATCTGTCCATTGATTTTGTTACTGATCTCCCCTCTTCTGATGGTTTTATCACCATTTTTGTGATAGGGGACAGATTCTCTAAATCATGCCATTTCATCCCTCTCTCTGGTCTCCCGACCGCTATCCAGGTCGCTGAGGCACTGTTCCAGTAGGTCTTTTGCCACTATGGCCTTCCGGAGGATATCATCTCTGATTGTGGCCCCCAATTCACATCATGTGTATGGAAGGTCTTTTTGGAAAAGCTAGGGGGTCACGGTCAGTCTCACTTCTAAGTACCGGCCTCAGTCTAACAGCAGATGGAGAGGATGAACCAGGATCTGGGTTCCAGCGCGCCGTCCACCGTCAGAAAGAGCAGACTGGCTCTCCACCAGGAACCTTCCGCTCTGCCTGCCCTGTAAGAAGATGAGTTTGTGGGGCCGTTCAAGGTCCTCGGGAGGGACCTACTCTCGCACCAGTGCTCGACGTCACAGGTCTACTAACCACCGGTCCTGGCAACCAATCCTTACGCACACTTGGCAACCATCATTACGCACACCTGGGCCCTATCATCAGTCACACCTGAACTTCATTACTAGCTTCATTACTTACCATTTATCTAGCACTCTGTTTTGTCAGTCATCAGGTAGTATTGTTTGTGATTCCATGTCAGACGCTTTTCTTGTTTTGTTTGTTATCATTAAACTCACTAACTGCACCTGCTTCCTGACTCCCTGAGACCACATTACAGCTTATTCTGTCTATCATGATGGTCCTTAGGAAACAGAGATTTGCCTGGATCCGTATGCAATTAGAGAGATGAAACGTGTTCTGATTCGTGAGAATATTCTAGTCAGCCACGCTGAACATCAGTGACCATGGTTCACACACCTTTCCAGTATGGAAAGTATTAATGAATGTGGCTATGAAATTATAATATGATTCAGCTTTACTTTAAGTCACAACTTTCTAAATCAGACAGGCCCGCCTCTGGACTCTTTCAACTCTCTCACCAAGCTTGTGTCAAGAAATCAAGAAAATTAACGATTCGGAATTAAACTGCTGTAAATGTTGTGCAGTTTAATAAGTCCTTCACATAACTCACACATCCACTGTATTTCACTCCTATTCTGAGTGAGAGGAACTAGCCATCGCCTAGTAATGGGGTTGGAGAGGGAGAAAAGTAGACCTCTATCCACATGTTATTACTTAATTGAATATCATTAAATCAGCATTAACCAAGATGCAAGCCAAAGCACACACGGTTCATATTTGCACTCACACAACATACATTACAGAACATGTTAGAAACAGACATATGGCTGATTATTTTACAAGGAATAACATCTGGCTTATGGCGAGAGTGTGAGGGAGAGACGGAGACAGATTGAAGGATGTATAGAGAGGATAAAGGAACATAGAGAAAGACAGATTTAGAGATACATTCCCTTCAGAAAGTATTCACACCCCTTGACATTTTCCACATTTTGTTGTGTTACAACCTGAATATAAAATGGATTCAACTTGGTATAAAAAGTGGAATTATGTTTTTACAAAAAGTTTTACAAATTAATAAAAAATGAAAATCTGAAATGTCTTGAGTCAATAAGTATTCAACCCTTTTGAATACTTATTTAGGCAAGCCTTAATAAGTTCAGGAGTAAACATATGCTTAACAAGTCACATAATGAGTTGCATGGGCTCCCTCTATGTGCGATAATAGTGTTTACTATGATTCTTGAATGACTAGCTCATCTCTGTACCCCACACATACAATTATCTGTAAGGTCGCTGTCGAGCAGTGCATTTCAAACACAGATTAAACTCCAAAGACCAGGGAGGTTTTCCAATGGCTCGCAAAGAAGGGCACCTATTGTAGATAAAAACAAATAAATATAAAAACAAAAAAGCAGACATTGAATATCCCTTTGAGCATAGTAAAGTTATTAATGACACTTTGGATGGTGTATCAATATACCCAGTCACTACAAAGATACAAGCGTCCTTCCTAACTAGGTTAAGAGAAAAGTGAGGATGGATCAACAACATTGTAGTTACCCCACAATACTATCCTAAATGACAGAGTGAAAAGAAGGAAGCCTGTACAGAATAAAAATATTCCAAAACATGCATCCTGTTAGCACTGAAGTAAAACTGCAAAAAATTACTTTATGTCCTGAATAAAAAGCGTTATGTTTGGCGCAAAAAACACATCACTGAGTACACTGTTCATATTTTCAAGCATGGTGGTGGCTGCATCATGTTATGGGTATGCTTGTCATTGGCAAGGACTAGGGAGTTCTTTGGTATAAAAATAAATGGAATGGAGCTAAGCACAGGCAAAATCCTAGAGGAAAACTTGGTTCAGCCTGCTTTCCAACAGACACTAGGAGACAAATTCACCTTACAGCAGGACAATAACCTAAAACACAAGGCCAAATATACACTGGAATTGCTTACCAAGATGACCTTGAATGTTCCTGAGTGGCCTAGTTACAGTTTTGACATAAATTGGCTTGAAAGTCTATGGCAAGACTTGAAAATGTCTGTCTAGTAATGATCAACAACCAACTTGGCAGAGCTTGAATCATTTAAAAAAGAATAATGTGCAAATATTTTACAATCCAGGTGTGCAAAGCTCTTAGAGACTTACCCAGAAAGACTCAAAGCTGTAATCGTTGCCAAATGAGATTCTGACTCGTGCGTGAATACTTAGTAAATGGCATATTTGTGTATTTCACTTTCAATACATTTGCAAACATTTCTAAAAACATGTTTTCACTTTGTCATTGTGTGTGTTTTCACTTTGTCTGTGTGTGTGTTTTCACTTTGTCTGTGTGTGTGTTTTCACTTTGTCTGTGTGTGTGTGTGTGTGTGTGTGTGTGTGTGTGTGTGTGTGTGTGTGTGTGTGTGTGTGTGTGTGTGTGTGTGTGTGTGTGTGTGTGTGTGTGTGTGTGTGTCTGTGTGAAGGAATCCAAGGGGGTGTAGACCTTCCATAGACACTGTATATGTGTTTTATGTACACTGGGTATCATATATTTTGACTTTGTCATTATGGGGTATTGTGTGTAGATGGGTGAGAAGAAAAATATATGTCATCAATTTTCAATTGAGGCTGTAAACAAAACAATACTTTCTGAAAGCACTGTACCTGAGAGAGATAAAGAGAGATAAAAACAAAGATGTTGAGGAATAGAGTGATGGGGATAGAAAAATAGAGAAAAATAGAGACAAAAAGAGTTAGAGTATCAAAGGGAGTTTTAAACATTTCCTCCTTGCTTTGGAACAGAGAAGTCTATAATGATTGGCTATTCTCTCTCCCTCTCTCCCACACAGAACTGTCTCACACATCTTCCCTGATCTATGACTCATACTCATAGCTCTGTAACAGATCTCATCAGTTCACATGTTTCAGCTGCACGTTGGACCATTAGACCGAGACTGTCTCTCTCTGAACACCACTTTAATAACGCAACACCCATCAATGCTGTACACCTCTCAACGCTCTCATTAGTGCAAAACCTAACACCTATTACAGCTGATAGGCATCAACTGACCCGATCTGAGTCACGGCACCAATGTGACTGACAGGGTTTGAACTGTGTCGCCTGGGTCATTACATGTGCATATGTGTCAATTACCTAATGATTGCTGAGACTGTGTAAGTGACTGCAGTTGCACCTTGAATATAAGACTTGAATTACAGGTCATACCATAGGTCAGCTTCTTCCAGCCCTACCCATTACATATACTGTACATATACCGTGACACTGGGATTCAAAAATGACTGTTTGATGTATAAGTTTGATTCTGCTTTATAAGTTATGCAGGGACAGCTGTGGCGGTTGGTGACGTTTAAGAGGATGCTTTTTTTTATGAGCATGGCCTTATTTCTATTACAACATATTGGAATACTGTCATTCATATTCCATTCACCCAGCTCAATGCAACATTGATAGGTTTAGGCTACTACATGATACTAACATTTCCCTGTACCCATTCCCTGTACCAGCAGCATACCACCCTGCATACCACTGCTGGCTTGCTTCTGAAGCTAAGCAGGGTTGGTCCTGGTCAGTCCCTGGATGGGAGACCAGATGCTGCTGGAAGTGGTGTTGGAGGGCCAGTAGGAGGCACTCTTTCCTCTGGTCTAAAAAATATCCCAATGCCCCAGGGCAGTGATTGGGGACACTGCCCTGTGTAGGGTGCCGTCTTTCGGATGGGACGTTAAACGGGTGTCCTGACTCTCTGAGGTCATTAAAAGATCCCATGGCACTTATCGTAAGAGTAGGGGTGTTAACCCTGGTGTCCTGGCTAAATTCCCAATCTGGCCCTCAAACCTAATAATCCCCAGTTTACAATTGGCTCATTCATCCCCCTCCTCTCCCCTGTAACTATTCCCCAGGTCGTTGCTGCAAATGAGAACGTGTTCTCAGTCAACTTACCTGGTAAAATAAAAAAAATGAGGTTGCTACAACCTAGCCTATGAATTAAAGTTTACAACGTAGGTGCACACAGGTCGAGAGAAAAATTAAAAGTAATCAAGGGGACAGACATTGACACATTCAATACCGCCTTGCACACACTTGCCTGCATCTAGCTGATCTAGGGTGTAATAACACAAATTCAGGTATGTTTATCCATGTTTCGTTCCGTTTGCTTCCGTTTAAGAAACATTTTTCAACAGAATCGGCGGAATCAATACACCCCTGATCACACGCCAAACACAGTTCACTTTCATCAAATCAAATCAAATGTTATTGATAACATACGTGTTAAACAGATGTTATTGCGGGTGTAGCGAAATGCTTGTGTTTCATGCTCCAACAGTGCAGTAATATCTAACAAGTAATACTTAACAATTTCACAACAATACACACATCTAAAGTAAAGGAATGGAATTAAGAATATCTAAATATTTGGAAGAACAAAGTCAGAGCGTCAAAATCAAATCAAATTGTATTGGTCACATACACATGGTTAGCAGACGTTAATGCGAGTGTGGCGAAATGCTTGTGCTTCTAGTTCTGACCGTGCACTAATATCTAACAATTTCTCAACAACTACCTTGTACACACACAAGTGTAAGGAATGAATAAGAATACGTACATATAAATATATGGATGAGCGATGGCCGAACACCATCGGCAAGATGCAGTAGATGGTATAGAGTAAAGTATATACATATGAGATGAGTAATGTAGGGTATGTAAACATTATATAAAGTGGCATTGTTTAAAGTGACTAGTGATCCATTTTTTACATCCAATTTTTTATTATTAAAGTATTTAGAGATTTGAGTCAGTATATTGGCAGCAGCCACTCAATGTTAGTGATGGCTGTTTAACCGTCTGATGGCCTTGAGATAGAAGCTGTTTTTCAGTCTCTCGGTCCCAGCTTTGATGCACCTGTACTGACCTCGCCTTCTGGATGATAACGGGGTGAACAGAAAGTGGCTCGGGTGGTTGTTGTCCTTGATGATCTTTTTGGCCATCCTGTGACATCGGGTGGTGTAGGTTTCTTGGAGAGCAGATAGTTTGCCCCCGGTGATGCGTTGTCCAGACCTCATTACCCTCTGGAGAGCCTTGCGGTTGTGGGCGAAGCAGTTGCCGTACCAGGCGGTGATACAGCCCAGCAGGATGCTCTCGATTGTGCATCAGTATAAGTTTGTGAGGGTTTTAGGTGCGAAGCCACATTTCTTCATTCTCCTGATGTTAAAGAGGCGCTGTTGTGCCTTCACCACACTATCTGTGTGGGTGGACCATTTCAGTTTGTCAGTGATGTGTACGCCAAGGAACTTGAAGCTTTCCAACTTCTCCACTGCGGTCCCGTCGATGTGGATAGAGGGGTGATCCCTCTACTGTTTCCTGAAGTCCACAATCAGCTCCTTTGATTTGTTTTCCTGGCACCACACTCCCATGGCCTTCACCTCCTCCCTGTGGGCTGTCTTGTCATTGTTGGTAATCAGGCCTACTACTGTTGTGTCATCTACAAACTTTATGATTGAGTTGGAGGCGTCATGGGTAAACAGGGAGCACACACCCTTGAGGATCAAGGTAGTGGAGATGTTGTTTACTACCTTCTCCACCTGGGGGCGGCCTGTCAGGAAGTCCAGGACCCAGTTGCACAGGGCGGGGTTCAAACCCAGGATCTCGAGCTTAATGATGAGCTTGGAGGGTAGTATGGTGTTTAATGCTGAGCTATGGTCAATGAACAACATTCTTACATAAGTATTTCTCTTGTCCAGATGGGATAGGGCAGTGTGCAGTGCGATGGCGATTGCATTGTCTGTGGACTTATTGGGGTAGTAAGTGAATTGAAGTGGGTCTAGGGTGTCAGGTAAGCTAGAGGTGATATGATCCTTGACGAGTCTCTCAAAGCACTTCATGATAACAGAAGTTAGTGCTACGGGGTGATAGTCATTTATAGCAGCCACATGCAAACAGCAATATAATTTTGCTCTTTGTAGCATTCCTTCTCGCATCTATGCAATCTTCTCTTCTCACCTTTTCCCGTCGCTTGTGGAATTGAGTGCACATCAACAGCTGTCTGTGACCAGGTGGAAAAACCTTCCCAAGCCAAACCTTCAAACCATAACCGCTAACATCTACAAACAGCCTACATCATTAGTGTCACCATATTAGCTAACATCATAGCTATTCATAGCTACTAGAATTAACGTGTTAGTAAACCCGCTACAATCATGCAGTACACAGTTACACCTGCGGGCCCCAGTGGCAATAAATGAATAAAACCAAAAACTTACCTTGACTTGGAAGAGTTCCAGTGCTGAATAGCTATAACCAGCTAGCTAACATAGCATCACTCTATATTTGAGCCAGTTGTTTAAGTAGGCTAAACTAGTGAAAGTGAAAAGAAATACTATGAAATATAGCTCTCTTTCTCTTTCTCTCTCTTGCTTCTCTTTCATGTTTAAGTAAATGTATGTTTAAAACTGTTCAACTTTCTCTCTCTTTGAGTCAACCACTCATCACATTTTATGCACTGCAGTGCTAGCTTATGCTTTCAGAACTAGATTCATCCTCTGATCCTTTGCTTGGGTGGACAACATGTCAGTTCATGCTGCAAGAGCTCTGGCAGGTTGGAGGACATCCTCCAGAAGTTGTCATAATTACTGTGTAAGTCTATAGATGGGTTGAGAACCATGAGCCTCCTAGGTTCTGTATTGAAGTCAATGTACCCAGACGAGGATGGAAACTAGCTGTCCTCCGGCTACACCATGGTGCTACCCTACAGAGTGTTGTTGAGGCTACTGTAGACCTTCATTGCAAAACAGTGGGTTTTAATCAATTATTTGGTGACGTGAATATATTTTGTATAGTTTTATCTAAATAGGATAACTTTATTTTTCAGAAATTCACTGAGGAGGATGGTCCTCCCCTTCCTCCTCTGAGGAGCCTCCATTGGAGGACAGTATTATTCAGGCTGATATATCCTCCTTGGCATCTATTCGCTGGAGAGTTTAAGTATTTACGTGTCTGCATGCTCTCCTGTATACCCTTGTCACAGATCCATGGGAGAATGTGAACCAGATGAGTAGGCGAAGGGCGGTGAGAGGTGGGTGGAGGGTGGAGGTGGAGGGGTTATTTAGTGGTAGTCAATCAGCCAGTGAGACCTGCTGAAGTTGGCAGCCTGACTGCTGCACTGTGGTTCCTCGTCCGCACATGTTTCCAATGCCTGGACATACGAGTAATAACTCAAGTCAATAAATATGTGATGTTCATGCATATCCACTGGTGTAAGATTCTGAAATACTTAACACTCCAGATAATATCCCCTTTCCTCCTGGAATAACGACACCACCCAAATGCCAGATGTTTTACAAGACTCACTAATCAGCAAACAAAAGAGGATTTCAGGAGAGGATTTCACAAGAAGTGCCAAACAGTCATTGGAGTAAAATGGAAACATTTTAATGCAGTCCGCAGAGGGTCGGACTCGGCAGACATTTTGCAGGAAAGAAGTTGATGAACTGTCAGCCTCCTGGCAGATGCAACCAGGTTTTTGGCTAAAATGTCCTGGTACTTGGTAAAGTTTGTGATGCTGTTGAACTTAACAAGGGCCCCAGGACCAGTGGAAGCTAATAATATCAAAGATCCACCACCATATTTTATAGTAGGTATGAGGTACTTTTCTGCATATGCTTCTGTTTTTCAACACCAAACCCACCACTGGTGTGCATGGCCAAAGAGCTCTGTTTTCATGTAATCTGACCATAGCACCGCCTGGAGTTTGATAAATGTCATTGGCACTTGGATTGGATCCTGTGCTATGGTCAAATGTCATGAAAATAGAGCTCTTTGCCCACACACCATTTTAGCCAAAAACCTGGTTGCATGTGCTGCATGTGGATCTTCCAGCAAGACAATAACCCCAAGCACTAATCAAAATCCACAAAGAAATGGTTTATTGGCCATAAAATCAACATTTTTCAATGGCCATCTCAGTGTTCAGACTTGAACCCCACTTGAAAACCTGTGGTTTGAATTGAAGAATGCAGTCCATAAGAGCAGAGGAAGGATATCAAGGATCTGAAAAGATTCTATATGGAGGAATAGTCTAAGATCCCTCCCAATGTGTTGCAAGTGGAGGATGCTAGAGTATTGACAACAGGGGTGCCAATAATTTTCATCCTTATCTTTTTAAAATATTTGTATTAATTGTTAAACAAAATCTATTTCTCTGAGCAATTGTATTAGTATAAAATAATATCATTTTCCCATTGTTTTGAGCATACAATTGGAAATATACATATACTGTATACAATATAAAATATAATCACAATATAAATTACATTATATGATAATTATAATACATTATATTACATTATAATATATAACATAGCTCAGTATTTGTGTTATTTATTTTATACAGTCTTTTTTGCTCATCTTTATCAATAATTATGGACCTGACTGTACATACAGTGCATTCGGAAAGTATTTAGACCCCTTCCCGTTTTATACATTTGGTTACCTTACAGCCTTATTCAATACCCCATAATGACAAAGCAAAAAATGTTTTTTTAGAAATGTTAGCAAATGTATTGAATAAAATAAAACAGAAATACCTTATTTACATATGTATTCAGACCCTTTGCTATGAGACTAGACATTTATCTCAGGTGCTTCCTGTTTCCATTGATCATCCTTGAGATGTTTCTACAACTTAATTGGAGTTCACCTGCGATAAATTCAATTGATTGGACATGATTTGGAAAGGCACACACCTATATAAGGTCCCACAGTTGACAGTGCATGTCAGAGCAAAAACCAAGCCATGAGGTCGAAGGAATTGTCCGTAGAGCTCCAAGACAGGAGTGTGTCGAGGCACAGATCTGGGGAAGGGTACCAAAAAATGTCTGCAGCATTGGTCCCAAAGAACACAGTGGCCTCCATCATTCTTAAATGAAAGAAGTTTAAAACCACCAAGACTCTTCCTAGAGCTGGCCAAACTGAGCAATCGGGGGAGAAGGGCCTTGGTCAGGGTGGTGACCAAGAACCTGATGGTCACTCTGACAGAGCTCCAGAATTTCTCTGTGTAGATGGAAGAACCTTTCAAAAGAACAACCATCTCTGCAGCACTCCACCAATCAGGCCTTTATGGTAGAGTGGCCAGACGGAAGCCACTCAGTAAAAGGCATCTGACAGCCTGCTTGTAGTTTTCCAATTGGCACCGAAAGGACTCTCAGACCATGAGAAACAGGATTCTCTGGTCTGATGAAACCAAGATTGAAGGCTTTGGCCTGAATTCCAAGCTTCACGTCTGGAGGAAATCTGGCACCATCCCTACGGTGAAGCATGGTGGTGGCAACATCATTCTGTGGTGATGTTTTTCAGCGGCAGTGACTGGGAGACTAGTCATGATCGAGGGAAAGATGAAAGGAGTAAAGTACAGAGATCCTGGCTTCGGGACAAGTCTCTGAATGTCCTTGAGTGGCCCAGCCACAGCCCGGACTTGAACCCGATTGAACACCGCTCCCCATCCAACAGAGCTTGAGAGGATCTGCAGAGAAGAATGGGAGAAACTCCCCAAATACTGTAAAGGTGTGCCAAGCTTGTACCGTCATACCCAAGAAGACTTGAGGCTGTAATCACTGGCAAAGGTGCATCAACAAAGTACTGAGTAAAGGGTCTGAAGATATATGTAAATGTTTTTTTTTGCTATACATTTGCAAAAATGTATAAAAATACATTTTTGTTTTGTAATTATGAGGTATTGTATGTAGATTGATGAGTGAAAACAATTATTTAATCAATTTTAGAATAAGGCTGTAAAGTAACAAAATGTGGAAAAAGTGAAGTGGTCTGAATACTTTCCGAATGCTCGGACCGAAAATATACTTCCATTAAAAAACATGGAAAACAGTAATGGAAAACATTCCATTAAAACACACATAAATCATGTGTGTCCCACAGTGCATAGAGTGCATGACACCCCAATGACACGGGGGCATGAAACCCCGGCCAGCCACACTATAGACAGAGCTAAATTCAACCCTCCACAACCTCTTTCTCTCTTCCCTCTTCGTTCTTTTCCCCTCCATTTTCTCTTCCCTCTGTTTTTCCGCTTACCCTTATGTCTCGGGGGGGGGGGGCCAACACATGATATCGGGCGGACGTTTTAGGCGTGACGCTCTCTCTCAGCACGGTTCCCCTTCAAACGTTGGGCCGCTCACAGAGCAGTCCGGATCTCTCTTCCTCTCCTGGCCATTAAAGAATAATGTGCACTTCTCTGTTGTAGTGTTTGTTTTCATCCCTCTGTTACAGGTGGACTGTAAATATTGAAAAGGAGCCCATAGAACAGCTAGGGATAGTTAAGATTAGCCTGTGTCATGACTTTTGACTTAAGATTCTCACACGGGTCAGTGAAACCCAGTCAGGCCAAAACCCATATATCATTCAATGAGGATCGCCTTAAAAATGTACCATTTACAAAAGATAAATATTTTTATTGACAAAGGTAAATCTACTTGACAAATACTGAGAATTTCAATTGTAAGTGTTCACTTTTGACAGCAACGTTCCTTGCTCTTCCCTGTCACGCCCTGACCTTAGAGATCCTTTTTATGTCTCTATTTGGTTTGGTCAGGGCGTGATTTGGGGTGAGTATTCTATGTTCTTTAGTTCTATTATTTGTATTTCTATGTTTTGGCCAGGTAGGGTTCTCAATCAGGGACAGCTGTCTATCGTTGTCTCTGATTGAGAACCATACTTAGGTAGCCCTTTTTCCTACCAGTTAACTTTGTTTGTGGCACATAGTCCTTTAGCTTCACGGTTGTTTGGATTGTTTATTGTTTTTGTCGGCGTCATATAAATAAAGGAATATGTATGCTCACCACGCTGCGCTTTGGTCTACTTCTGTTGACGTCCGTGACACTTCCCAAACTACGAATGATCATGAATAGTTTTTAAAATTACTTCCTTGAGTGATATCTAGACCTATATTTGAGATATTGTATGACTACTGTACATACACAAAACCTGGTAAATCAAGTTGAGATTAGTTGGTTCTTTAAGTAAATATGAATTAATAACTTATCTGTTGTGACAATCCTTATTTCACTCCATTCTATCACTCCTGGTGTTATCAAAATATCAAACATATCACCAGACATTCAAAAGCTATGAGGCTCTAGCTTCCTCATGTCACGCCCTGGCCTTAGTTATCTTTGTTTTCTTTATTATTTTGGTTAGGTCAGGGTGTGACATGGGCGATTTATGTGTTTTGTCTTGTCTAGGGGTGTTGTATGTTTATGGGGTGTTTCCTAGTCTAGGTGTTTGTATGTCTATGGTTGCCTAGATTGGTTCTCAATTAGAGGCAGCTGTTTATCTTTGTCTCTGATTGGGAACCATATTTAGGCAGCCATATTCTTTAGGGTTTTCGTGGGTTATTGTCTATGTGTCAGTTGCCTGTGTCTGCACTTTCGTATATAGCTTCACGTTCGTTTGTTGTTTTGTATAGTTTGTCAAGTGTTCTTTTTTTTCTGTAAATAAATAGAAGAATGTATTACTATCACGCTGCTCCTTGGTCCTCCTCTCTTCAACCAAACGATGAACGTGACAGAATAACCCACCACAACCGGACCAAGCAGCATGAAAGGAAGGAACAGCGCTTTGTGGAGCAATGGACTTGGGAGGAAATATTAGACGGCAAGGGACCATGGGAACAGCCGGGTGAATATCGCCGCCCCAAGGCAGAGCTGGAGGCAGCGAAAGCCGAGAGGCGGCATTATAAAGAGCTAGCTCGGCAGCGCGGCTGGAAGCCTGAGAGGCAGCCCCAAAAATTTATTTGGGGGGAACACGGGGAGTGTGGCGAGTTCAGGTAGGAGACCTGCGCCAACTTCCCGTGCTTACCGTGAGGAGCCGAAGATGGAACCAGAGCCAGTCGGGGTGGAATTGGAGGTGAGCAAGGGGAGTGAAGCAGAGACTGTGAAGGAATTAATGGGGAAATTGGAGGAGAGTGAAATGAGGGAGTTGCTGTGTTGGTGCATGAGGCACGGCGGCCGCCCGACGGAGCGTGTCCGGGATTTGATGTTACCTGAGTCAGCTTTCCATACTCGTTCTGAGGTGCGTGCTAACCGTCTGGTAATGACAGTGCTAGTCCCATGCACCAGGCCTCCTGTGCACCTCCCTAGTCCTGCACCTCCTGTGGCAGCCCCACGTACTAGCTCTCATGTGGCAGCCCCACGCACCAGCTCTCCTGTGGCAGCCCCTCGCACGCGCCACGAACCAGGCCTCCAGTTCCAGCACCCCGCACTCACCTTGAGGTGCGTGTCCCCAGCCCTGTACCAACAGTGCCAACACCACACACCAGGCTTCCTGTGCGTCTCCAGAGCCCTGTACGCCCTGTTTCTCCTCCCCGCACTCGCCCTGAGGTGCGTGTCCTCAGCCCGGTACCACCAGTGCCGGTACCACGCACCAGGCATCCAGTGCATCTCCAGGGTCCAGTACTCCCTGTCCCTGCTCCTCGCACTCGCCTTGAGGTGCGTGTCCCCAGCCCTGTACCACCAGTTCCGGCACCACGCACCAGGCTTATAGTGCGCCTCGGCAGTCCATTAGGCCCTGTTCCTTCTCCCCGCAATCGCCTTGAGGTGCGTGTCCCCAGCCCGGTACCACCAGTTCCGGCACCACACACTAGGCCTACTGTGCGCCTCCAGGGTCCAATATGCCCTGTTCCTGCTCCCGTCTGTCCAGCGCCGTCAGAGCCGCCCGTCTGTCCTGAGCCGCCAGAGCTGCCCGCCAGTCAGGAGCCGCCAGAGCCGCCCGCCAGTCAGGAGCCGCCCGCCAGTCAGGAGGCGCCCCTCAGTCCAGAGGCGCCCCTCAGTCCAGAGGCGCCCCTCAGTCCAGAGGCGCCCCTCAGTCCAGAGGCGCCCCTCAGTCCAGAGGCGCCCCTCCGTCCAGTGGTAAGGATGAGAGCAGTGGTGTAGTCTATGGTGATACGGATATCACTTATTATTGATATCTACATAGCGCATTGATGTGAATCACACTGCTGCTCTCTCATTTAGCTATTTGCGCCTCACGGATTATGCTTGTTGTGGATGGCTGTACAGAAATCTAATTGTGTATTTGAACCCAATAATGGTTGAATTCAAGAAGTGTAAGCTGCCCATCAATCATTGTTTTTGAAACCAGTGTACAGCCAGAGAAAAACGCGCTCTTGCAACAGCTGCATAGTGAGGATCCCAGCATATGGAATAAAAGTGGGGCTTTTATTGCTCAAAAAATATCCATAGGCCTGTTGTGTCTTTGGCTATGCCGGATTAAGTGATATGACATGCTATTCTATAAAATCTTTTGTTCGTAATTAATATTACCTGATTGAGCTAATCATGTGAATGTAATTAACTAGAGAGGCAGGGCACCACGAAATAATATTTATAGAGCTGTTATCTTCTGAATAAACTATTAAAGGCCTAGTAATATTTTACATCAATAGCAGTTAATATTAATTGTCACCTTATTTCAGTCTCATCTGAAAATTGTAAATTCTTGGTTATCTTCACGAACCCTGGCTAACAAGTTGAATCAGCAAGACAACATTGGGTTTAGTTATTTATTTACTAAATACCTAACTAAATCACACAGAATTACATATACACAGAATGAATCATACCTTGATTACAAATTACGTCATAAAGGAAAACGTCCCTAGCGGGCGGAACAGATATGACAGCTGGTTACACAAAAGAAATGGGTTTGAGTGAAAGAGCGGGAAGACTTGAGGAACCAAGGGAGAAGCCATGCTATCGTAAATACAGTATCTTATGCATTCTAAATTACCGCGCATTTGGAAAAGGAAAATGCAATAAATATTTACTCTGAGCTGCGCTTCGGTAGGTTGGTGGTAGATGGAAGGCCGTGTTGCCCAACCGAGTCCTTTGTCCTTTGAAGAATGTCTCTGCTGGTAAATTGGATACGTTGTAGTAACGTCGTTGTGTGGTAGACAGGATACTCTGTTCTTTCCTAATTTACGTTTGCAGCTGCTGTTGCTAACTCAACGTCTAGGCGGTATCACTTCTGTAGTGAATAAAAGTTCAAAGTTCATACCATTCGCAACCAAAGCTCACACTGATGTTGGCTTAGTTCTGTAGTTGACATGTTCGTCCTTTTCAACGTATGGACCGTCGTCCTCACATCCTTGGAACAGGAAGGTTACATTTTCGTCAAGGGCTCATATAGTGGAGGGAGAAAAGGGGTGTGTTTCATAATTTACAACCTATGTCTCTTCACGTGGGCGGGCCACTGAGTCGGGCCTAATTCACTCATGAAAACCCAATTCTCACATTTTAGAAGCTAAAATCACATTTCATCGCATCACGAATAATTTCATATTCAAACATTTAAATTGAACAACAATTCCATGTGAATCCGATAACTCTGATGTGTAGACTTTCACTATAGAGTTTATGTCATTCTATCATTGATGAGAATGTGCCAGATGACAACTGAACTGGCATAATATACATTAAGTACCACCACATATGTTCAATTGGTCGGATTACCAGAATATAGTTAATTTCCCCCCACCTTTCTGATGTTCCCAGAATCTCTGTTAACAAAGGGGTTTTCAAATTTCACATCAGTAGGGTAGAGAGAGGGAAAAAGGGGGGGAAGAGGTATGACTCTCATAAACCTACCCCCAGGCCAACGTCATGACAGGCCTAATGGACACATGCTTAAACTCATACACTTTTGATTGACTTAAAGGGGCAATCTGTAGTTGCTACATCCATTTTTGTACTTATAAATTATATATAATAGTGTAAAGATATAATTTAATCATATTATTATATGTATTAGAAAGCGATGGGTTAGAAGAAGCCTACACAACCAACCGATAAAGTAACATTTAACATCCATATATGTCCAGCTATGTAAATGTTAACATTGATCGATCCTGCAATAGAGGTTGTTCAATTGTTAACATACATTTTTGTCTTCTTCTAATGCCTCTTAGGGGAAAGTAATCAAAGTAACTGAATGTAATCAGATTACATTACTGAGTTTGTGTAATACAAAAGTTACATTACTGATTACAATTTTGGACAGGTAACTAGAAACTGTAACGGATTCCATTTAAAAAGTAACCTACCCAACCCTGGACTGATCTGCTTATCTATCTTGTTGACGCTGAGTACACTCCGTCCTTGGGAGGGGTAAAACCCTCATATCTTCCAGAGCAAACTGCACTACAAGCCATTGCCTGGCCCTTTCCTGTGTCACCAGCCTGTTTGCTAAGGTGTCCAGCTCGGACAAGGAGACTATCCCTCCCTGTTTAACACACACACAAACAAACACACAAGGTAATTTCCCAGTACAAGGAGACAGCAAACATGCATAATCTAAAATTGCTCCCCGGGACTCAAAAGGGTGTTTACTCCTCAGAGAGGGAGATGAGAGGCGAGATGGGTGGAGGGTGTCAGGACCTCACAGGGTCTTCCAATCCTAGCAGCCCGTCAAGTCAAACAAGAGGAATGAGGAACATCCTCTCTGTGAATGATAACTCTGAGGAAACTTCAATAATGGCTAAAGATAAAGAAAGATTATGTTCTCCCTGGTGAGATGTAGAGGCCTATTCATCATCAGGTCGATGAAGGAGTGGCCTGGGTATCCAGGTGACCCTGTCTGTGGCCTGAGCTTTATATATCATCCTGTTTCCTGTGTCTGTGTCTGTTTGTGTGTGATAGTATCTGCTGATAGCGCCACTTTACTAAACATTGATGATCATAATATGAGTCAGACGTCCATCGGATCAGGTGTACTTTACAAAATAGATTAAAGTTCTCCTTGCATTTCACAGAAGTGAGACAATAGCAGGTCTTCTCATTTATCAAAACATTGGCAATAACTCTACCCATTACCTCACACACATTTCAAATAGATGAATACCAATAATGATGTCACTAACGATGTCAATGGATACCTTGTGGTGGAACATTCACCTTCTTACCAATTTATATCTGTTCAATATTAGTCCTGATGGTAATAGTAACAACAAGAGACCTCAGACACCACAGGGAGATGTACTGTAATACGCTTTAAGATGCAAAACCATGTTTAACCTACCAGTGCTCTTTTAATCAGCTCACTCTTAATTCTATTTTTGATATTTGTTTGAATTATTCACCAGTTAACCTGGGTGAAGACCTTTTTGTCCTTTGTACAGTACAGTATGCTGAGGCACTATACATGTCTTGTTGTAAGTCTACGCTTTCACCTGTGTAAATTATTGATATTGGACATAACAGTAACAGTTTGCTCTGTTGTAGCTTCTTGGTTCTATCCACAGAGGACACAACACTGTATCCTACATTAGGTCATAGACCACATGCCCTATTGTTATATCACAACAGATAACACTGATGCAACAATGATCATGTAGGCTATTACTCCCTCCTCTCCTGTCATCGCCCCCATGGATGGAACACTCAGCAACCCTGTCAACCGATGCTATGGTTACTCTGGATACTATGGCAGGCTGGCTGGGAAATAAAAAATGCACTCTGCTTAAGGAGGAGGTGGATTTTATTACTTAAATGTTTGTTTATCGTGAATGATCAACATAAACATGAACAAATAATAAGACAAATCTAAATTGTGATGTCAATCAAACTAAAGGGATATCAGGTGCACCGTGTAGAGGAACCAAGAAATCCTAAGCCCCATGCGGTACAACCCTAAATCCGTAAACATGGGCACCCACATAGACATTATCCTGACCAACTTGCCCTCAAAATACACCTCTGCTGTATTCAGTTAGGAGCTCAGCGATCACTGTCTCATCACTGTCAAACGCTCCCTAAAACACTTCTGCGAGCAGGCCTTTCTAATTGACCTGGCCCGGGTATCCTGGAAGGATATTGACCTCATCCCGTCAGTTGAGGATGCCTGGTCATTCTTTAAAAGTAACTTCCTTACCATCTTAGATAAGCATGCCCCATTCAAAAAAATGCACTCCAGACCTGACTGCCCTTGACCAGCACAAAAACATCCTGTGGCGGACTGCAATAGCATCGAATAGTCCCCACGATATGCAACTGTTCAGGGAAGTCAGGAACCAATACATGCAGTCAGTCAGGAAAGCAAAGGCTAGCTTTTTCAAGCAGAAATTTGCATCCTGTAGCTCTAACTCCAAAAAGTTCTGGGACACTGTAAATTCCATGGAGAACAAGAGCACCTCCTCCCAGCTGCCCACTGCACTGAGGCTAGGTAACACAGTCACTACCGATAAATCCATGATAATCGAAAACTTCAACAAGCATTGCTCAACGGCTGGCCATGCCTTCCACCTGGGTACTCCAACCTCGGCCAACAGCTATGTTGTCCGGTCCTCTGGCAGTCTCTATGGGGGTACCACAGGGTTCAATTCTCGGTCCGACTCTTTTCTCTGTATATATCAATGATGTTGCTCTTGCTGCGGGTGATTCCCTGGTCCACCTCTACGCAGACGACACCATTCCGTATACTTCTGGCCCTTCCTTGGACACTGTGCTATCTAACCTCCAAACAAGCTTCAATGCCATACAACAAGTCCTTCCGTGGCCTCCAACTGCTCTTAAACGCTAGTAAAACCAAATGCATGCTTTTCAACCGTTCACTGCCTGCACCCGCCCGTCCGACCAGCATCACCACCCTGGACGGTTCCGACCTAGAATATGTGGACATCTATAAATACCTAGGTGTCTGGCTAGACTGTAAACTCTCCTTCCAGACTCATATTAAACATCTCCAATCCAAAATCAATTCAAGAATCGGCTTTCTATTTTGCAACAAAGCCTCCTTCACTCACGCCGCCAAACT
Organism: Salvelinus fontinalis; assembly: GCF_029448725.1. Taxonomy (NCBI): domain Eukaryota; kingdom Metazoa; phylum Chordata; class Actinopteri; order Salmoniformes; family Salmonidae; genus Salvelinus; species Salvelinus fontinalis. Next base: position 20,241,707 of record NC_074691.1, read on the forward strand.
TACCCTAGTAAAACTGACTATCCTGACCGATCCTCGACTTCAGAGATGTCATCTACAAAATAGCTTCCAATACTCTACTCAGCAAACTAGATGCAGTTTATCATAGTGCCATCCGTTTTGTTACTAAAACACCTTATACCACCCACCACTGCGACCTGTATGCTCTAGTCAGCTGGCCCACGCTACATATTCGTCGCCAGACCCACTGGCTCCAGGTCATCTATAAGTCTATGCTAGGTAAAGCTCCGCCTTATCTCAGTTCACTGGTCACGATAACAACACCCACCCGTAGCACGCGCTCCAGCAGGTATATCTCACTGGTCATCCCAAAAGCCAACACCTCATTTGGCCGCCTTTCCTTCCAGTTCTCTGCTGCCTGTGACTGGAACGAATTGCAAAAATTGCTGAAGTTGGAGACTTATTTCCCTCACCAACTTTAAACATCTGCTATCTGAGCAGCTAACCGATCGCTGCAGCTGTACATAGTCCATCTGTAAACAGCCCACCCAATTTACCTACCTCATCCCATTACTGTTTTTATTTATTTACTTTTCTGCTCTTTTGCACACCAGTATCTCTACTTGCACATTGATCATCTGATGATTTATCACTCCAGTGTTAATCTGCTAAATTGTAATGATTCGCTCCTATGGCCTATTTATTGCCGACTCTTTTTTTTTCCTACTGTGTTATTGACTTGTTTATTGTTTACTCCATGTGTAACTCTGTTGTTGTCTGTTCACACTGCTATGCTTTATCTTGGCCAGGTCGCAGTTGTAAATGAGAACTTGTTCTCAACTAGCCTACCTTGTTAAATAAAGGTGAAATAAAAATAAAATAAAATGGGTTTAAGTGTAAGCCCAACACATGAAACTAGAGTGGCTGAGAGTAAGTGGATCTCCTCAGCTTAGAGACAAGTCTGTATTACCAAAGTTCTGACTCCCAGTCAGCCCACCGTACGCTTCCACCGCTTCGCCTTGCCTGGTCAGCTGGACTCAGCTGGTTTGAAATGAGAAGAGAAAAGGAAATATAGGAGAGGATTTAGAAGTGGAAATTAGAGGAGAGGGCCCACTGGACACACCATATAATTTCAATGTGTATAATTGGGTAATATTTGGTTGTGATGTTGATCAATGAGATTACAACCTATTTTCACCCACTCAAAAGTTAGACAGCCAAAAGTTTGTTGAATTTCCTGTGTTATCACTGTGCTTTTGAACAACAGCCAGTCAACAGTGGCTTTTATTCCACGTCTCAAATAAACCAACATGATTTGCCCTAAGTGTCTAAACACTGTACTGAAAATCATCATGGACCCCACCAACCAGGGATTCTGGAATTCTGTCATGATAGAATGTGCACAATGTGAAGGTGATCATGATGCATTTAGGAGTGTTTACACTTCCTCCAGGCTGCAGGAGTGCTCCAGAGAAGATGTGCCATTTGATATAGATGTGAGGATGGTTCTTTTAGCCCACAAACTTGGACTTGGTTACCCAGCTCTAAACAAAAAATGCAAAGTCCTAGGGATTCTTTCCTTGCATCTCAGCTCATATCAGAGACATGACAGGAGAGTGACAGGTAAATAAAAAGAGAGAGTAGGTGACTTGCTGTGTATAAATAATATCTATTTCCTTGTTCCAGCAAATGTATTCAAAGTGAATAAACAGAGTGATAGAAAAACATAGCTACAGTTGAAGTCAGAAGCTTACATACACTTAGGTTGGAGTCATTAAAACTCGTTTTTCAACCACTCCACAAATTTCTTTTTAACAAACTATAGTTTTGGCAAGTCGGTTAGGACATCTACTTTGTGCATGACACAAGTCATTTTCCAACAATTGTTTACAGATAGATTATTTCATTTATAATTCCCTGTATCACAATTCCAGTGGGTTGGAAGTTTACATACACTAATTTGACTGTGCCTTTAAACAGCTTGGAAAATGCAAAAAATTATGTCATGGCTTTAGAAGCTTCTGATAGGCTAATTGACAATTTGAGTCAATTGGAGGCATACCTGTGGATGTATTTCTAGGCCTACCTTCAAACTCAGTGCCTCTTTGCTTGCCATCATGGGAAAATCAAAAGAAAATCAGCCAAGACCTCCAGAAGTCTGGCTCATCCTTGGGAGCAATTTCCAAATGCCTAAAGGTACCACGTTCATCTGTACAAACAATAGTACGCAAGTATAAACACCAGCCGTCATACCGCTCAGGAAGGCGACGCGTTCCGTCTCCTAGAGATGAACGTACTTTGGCACGAAAAGTGCAGATCAATCCCAGAACAACATCAAAGGACCTTGTGAAGATGCTGGAGGAAACAGATACAAAAGTATCTATATCCACAGTTAAACAAGTCCTATATCGATATAACCTGAAAGACCGCTCAGCAAGGAAGAAGCCACTGCTCCAAAACCTCCATAAAAAAGCCAGACTACGGTTTGCAACTGCACATGGGGACAAAGATCGTACTTTTTGGAGAAATGTCCTCTGGTATAATGAAACAAAAATAGAACTGTTTGGCCATAATGACCATCGTTATGTTTGTAGGAAAAAGGGGGAGGCTTGCAAGCCGAAGAACACCATCCCAACCGTGAAGCACGGGGGTGGCAGCATCATGTTGTGGGGGTGCTTTGCTGCAGGAGGGACTGGTGCACTTCACAAAATAGATGGCCTCATGAGGTAAGAAAATTATGTGGATATATTGAAGCAACATCTCAAGACATCAGTCAGGAAGTTAAAGCTTGGTCGCAAATGGGTCTTCCAAATGGACAATGACCCCAAGCATACTTCCAAAGTTGTGGCAAAATGGCTTAAGGACAACAAAGTCAAGGTATTGGAGTGGCCATCACAAAGCCCTGACCTCAATCCCATAGAAAATTTGTGGGCAGAACTGAAAAAGCGTGTGTGAGCAAGGAGGGCCAAAATTCACCCAACTTATTATGGGAAGCTTGTGGATGGCTACCCGAAACGTTTGACCAAAGTTAAGCAATTTAAAGGCAATGCTACCAAATACTAATTGAGTGTATGTAAACTTCTGACACACTGGGAATGTGATGAAAGAAATAAAAGCTGAAATAAATCATTCTACTATTATGCTGACATTTCACATTCTTAAAATAAGTGGTGATCCTAACTGACCTAAGACAGGGAATTTTTACTAGGATTAATAAATGTCAGGAGTTGTGAAAACTGAGTTTAAACAAAATAGACAAAATCCCTAATCACGGTAGATGCTAGTCATCTTGGTGCTGGTACCAGCAAGCCCTAGAAATGGTGAAGATCCATGGAGGCCATATATTTTTTTAATAGAGAGGTTGCACATGAAATGGTATCTCTATATCATAGGATGTCAAATGATAACCTCCTGAAAAGAATGCAGCACGGAGGAACACAGAATGCAAATGAATGTCTGAACTCTGTAAAATGGTAGTAATGCCCCAAAACTGTCTTCGTGGGCAAAAGCTGCATTGACGCAGCAGCCAGTATGGCAGTTTCCATGTTCAATGAGGGAGCCACTGCTATATCAAATGTGATGTACAAATTGTGGCTTGACAGCGCTTTGGTGACACTAAAAGCAATCAAAGAGGAGTTGTGAGAGCTGATGCTGCTTCAGAGTGTGCCATGACATAGTCAAGAAAGTAGAGGCCCCAGCAACAGCTCAAAGAGGGGCAGGCATAGCTGATTAATGATCTGCACATTTCACCAGCCATACAAAAGCCTTGTATGTGACAAATTGATATGAGAATTTGCTCAAAACTGCAGATTTTCCCAACATACCAATATTCAAAGTATATGATCTATTGCTTGAAACAAATGTCTTAAATGTGCTAATGTTTTTGTACAATGTATATTTGATGTTTATTTGTCAGTTTAGAAGTGATATATAAATATGAGATTAATGTGACAAATGGTAATATTTATGGAAAGTACTTTTTAATTGCATTAGCCTGTTTTTAACGGCCATTTTCCCATGCGGCAATTCGTATTTTTCAGTCTACTAAGGACGTACATTCAAATTATCCCACACATCCCAAGTTCTTAGATCTTATAGTCAGACTTATACAGAGGCTTTTTTAAATATCTTGTGTCATTTTGATTTTAAGTGTAATTTTATCTGTAAATATACGGAAAATATGCATCCATCATACATATGAATAGTGTTTTATAAATCATTCCATGAAAATGACAATATTTTGATGAACTGTTCTGTAAAGGTCTGACCACTGAGTGTCTTACCACAATAAAACAAAAACAAAAATTCTGCCTTGAAGCAATGTGTTGAAAAATGAATTCTCGTAATATGCAAATTAGCACATATTTAAGGAGGTGTTGCCTCATTTGCATATTTTAATTTTAAAATAAATAAAACTTCTAACGCAAAAATATATTGTATTTATGTATACTTTCAACTGGTTGTCACGACTTCCCCCGAAGTTGGTCCCTCTCCTTGTTCGGGCGGCGTTCGGCGGTTGACGCCACCGGCTTTCTAGTCGCCACCGATCCAGGTTTCATTTTCGTTTTGTTTTGTCTTCATTATACACACCTGGTTTCCATTCCATAATCAATGTTCCTTATTTAACTCTGGCTTCCCTTTCTGTTTTGTGCGTGATTGTTGTTGTCATGTGGGTTCGTTATTTTTGTGCTCTGGATATCTGTATTTTTCCTTGTTGGAACATTGCTTGAATTTTGAGTAAATTCTGTTTATTACTCATACCTGTGTCCTGCGCCTGACTCCGCCTTATCCATTCACCAAACCGTTGACACTGGTCAAGTTTCAGTCTGAAAAGAATTGATTTTAAATATATATATATATATAAATATTTAACATTTATTTAACTAGGCTAGTCAGTTAAGAACAAATTATTATTTACAATGACGGCCTACCAACAGGGTTGCCACTGTCATTTCAGCACTGAGGGGCCCTGGACCGGGGTGCCGGGGTCTAGGAAACGGACGGACCCGAGGTCGAGTCCTACGAGCGCTTCCACCTCCTCTTCCGCCCGGTGTTTGATCATCCTGTGGAGGGTGGAGAGGCGGGTGAGCGCCTACTCCGACTACACCAGGGATCTAGGACCGCCTTGGAGTTCGCCCTGGAGTTCCGGATCATCGCGGCCTCCACTGGATGGAACAAGTCGGCTCTGATTTGCAGATGGAGTTAGCCTGCTGTCAGGGACTTTAAGCATGAGCTGTCAGAGCAGCTTACCGATCACTGTACCTGTACACAGCCAATCTGTAAATAGCACACCCAACTACCTCATCCCCATATTGTTATTTATCTTTTCTGCTCTTTTGCACCCCAGTATCTCTACTTGCACATCATCATCTGTACATCTCTCACTCCATTGTTAATGCTAAATTGTAATTATTTCGCCTCTGTGGCCTATTTATTGCCTTACCTCCCTAATCTTCTACATTTGCACACACTGTACATATATTTTTATATTGTGTTATTGACTGTACATTTGTTTATGTGTAACTGTGTTGTTTTTTGTCGCAGTGCTTTGCTTTATCTTGGCCAGGTCACAGTTGTAAATGAGAACTTGTTCTCAACTGGCCTACCTGGTTATATAAAGGTGAAATAAAAATAAATCAGAAAATATGCTAAACAAGAGAAATGTGTCCTTTTTGGGCTACCTCATATCCACGGAGGGAGTGGAGATGGAGGAGCAACGTGTTAGCGCAGTCAGGTATTGGCCCATCCCCAACTCTGTGAAAGCAGTGCAGCGATTCCTGGGGTTTGCCAACTATTTCCGGAGGTTCATCCGGGGCTTCAGCATGGTGGTCGCACCTCTTACCTCCCTGCTGAGAGGAGGTCCCCAACAGCTTTGTTGGACGGGGGAAGCGGAGAAGGCGTTCGAGACGCTGAAGGCATGCTTCACCACTGGCTCTCTATGGTCAGGGCGTGACACTAGGGGCTAGCCATTGTAAGTTCAGAGTCACTCGCCCCATCAGTGCGTGCGTGCTGGAGGCGAGCGAAAGCTCGGGAGAGAGGGGGGATTGTGGTTGGGGTACCTGTACCAGACAGGGGGAGACAGGCCAGGACAGACGGTGAACAGATTGCCACGTGGAATCCAAGCAGCAGTGCAGCAGGCAACGGGAGTAGGTGTCACATCCACTTGGGAGAAGCTTTTATTTCTGGGGGCAGATTTCTTGTAGAAAATGCCACTGGATGGTCTTTGGAAAGCAGGAGGGGGCTTCAAAGACTCCTGCCACTTGTTGGGCCCAAAGGCCTCCACACCGTTCACTTCCCACCTCAGTGCTAATTGAAGTGGTATCTGGTCTGTCCTAGCAAGCCTGGCAGCCTTAACTGAGCATTCAGTCCCCATAAAGTAAAATCTATCATTGTAATGTACTTTTTTTTCTTATTTTTTTTCTTGGCTTTCAAAATAGCATCAGATCAAACACTACTCACTCAGTTCCAGGTTGGATGGTGTCCTCAGGTCTCTGCTGTTTGTTTGCTAGAGCACCCTCCGTATAGCTTGGAAACAGGAAACCTTGGTACCAGTAATCTATCCAGTTAATGTCACGTGTGCTCCCTCTCCGGCCTCTAGTTATGGCGCACACCTGTCACCATTGTTCGTTATGGCGCACACCTGTCACCATTGTTGCGCACACCTGCGCATCATCAGACTCACCTGGACTCCCTCCCTGATCCTTCCCTATATATATATATGTCACTCCTTTGGTTCCTTCCCCATGTGTTATTGTTTCTGTTCCATTGTTAAGTAAGTCTGTGCATTGTTTGTGTTTTATATTGCGTTTATTTATTAAAACACTCGCTCCCTGAATTTGCTTCCCGACTCTCAGCGCACATCATTACAGTTCATTTTGTTCAAAATTAGGTTATAGGTTTGATCTGGAGTGAAGGCCATGGTGTGGAGTGTAGCATCTTGCATATGTCCATGGCAAAAAAATACAAGTTTATCCTTTTGTAAAAAACATGTTGAAAAATGTGGATTCTTTAACTTTTATTTTTGGTTGAGTTGGAGACGTGAATCCAACTTGTAATTTGTTAACAATAGGCTATTTATTGTATTTCAAAAGTGATCTTGAATTGTATGTTTGGTTGTCAAGGCAACCGAATATCAACATTTGAAGGAGATTTATCTTCTGCTTGGATAGTTCCATCTGTGCGACTGATTGACTTTAATTCCAGTTTGTCTACAAATGAATTATTTATATGTTAGATTTTTGGTTGAGATGGACACCTGAATCAAAGTTAACTTTAAACGCACTTTTAAATAAGTTTGATTTGATTTAGTCCTATTCTTCAACAAATGTTTGGTTGAGATGGAGACATGAACACACCATATCAATTATTAGCTTGAAAACAAACTATCCAAGCAGAAGATACATCTCCTTCAAATGGTGATATTTGGTTGCATTGACACTTAAAACACAATTCAGTACCTGTCACACCCTGGCCTTAGTTTTCTTTGTTTCTGTAATATTTTGGTTAGGTCAGGGTGTGACAGGGGCGATGTTTTGAATGTATTTGTCTCGTCTTGGGTGTTTGTATTGTATAGGGGGTTTTGTTGAGTGTATGGGGTTGGGTTTAGTATAGTTGTCTAGGCAAGTCTATGGTTGCCTGAATGGTTCTCAATCAGAGACAGCTGTCATTCATTGTCTCTGATTGGGAGCCATATTTAAGGCAGCCATAGACAGTAGGCTTTCATGGGTAATTGTCTATGTTGAACGTTAGTAGCTTGTGTGTGCACTTTCGTTTATGGCTTCACGGTCGTTTATTGTTTTGTTAGTTTTGTAAGAGTGTTTCGTTTCGTGTTACGTCTTCGTCTAATAAAAGGAAGATGTATTTCTCTCACGCTGCGCTTTGGTCCACTCATTATCCTCAAGACGATCGTGACAGAATTACCCACCAAACAAGGACCAAGCAACATGATTCAAGGCAGCAGCAGCAAATGCAGAATTAAAGAAATTGGGAGGAAATGCTGGACAGCGGAGGACCCTGGGCACAACCGGGAGAATATCGCCGCCCCAAAGCTAAGCTGGAGGCAGCGAAAGCAGAGAGGCGCCGGTATGAGGAGCTAGCACGGCAGAGCGGCTGGCAACCCCAAACATTTCTTGGGGGGGGCTCTCGGGGAGTGTAGCTGGGTCAAGTAGGAGACTTGATCCAGCTCCCCGTGCTTACTGTGAGGAGCCGAAGAAAGAACCAGAGACAGTCGGGCTGATATTGGAGGTGAACAATGGGAATGAAGCTGAGACTGTGGATGAATTAATGGGGAAATTGGAGGAGAGAGAGAAGAGGGATTTGCTGTTGTGGAGCATAAAGCACCGCATCCGCTTGAAGGAGCGTGTGCGGGATTTGATGTCACCGGGAACAGCTTTCCATACTCGTCCTGAGGTGCGTGGTTAAGACAGTGCCTACACCACGCACCAAGCCTCCTGTGCGTCTCCAAAGCCCTGTTCCTCCTCCACGCACTAGCCCTATGGTGCGTGTCTCCTGCCCATTACCACCAGTGCCTAAACCACGCACCAAGCCTCCTGTGCGTCCTGTTGCTGCTCCCCGCACTAGCCCTGAGATGCGTGTCCCCAGCCCGGTACCACCAGTTCCGGCACCACGCACTAGGCCTAATGTGCGTCTCCAGAGCCCTGTACGCACTGTTCCTGCTCCCCGCACTAGCCTTGAGATGCGTGTCTCCAGTCCGGCACCACCAGTTCCGGCACCACGCACCAGGCCTACTGTGCACCTCAGCAGGTCAGAGTCGGCCGTCTGCCCAACGCCGCCTGGACTGCTCGTCTGCCCAGCGCCGTCTGAGCTGCCTGCACTGCTCGTCTGCCCAGCGCCGTCTGATCTGCCCGTCTGCCAGGAGTCGCCAGAGCCGCCCGCCAGCCAGGATTCGCCGGAGTCGCCCGCCAGCCAGCCAGGATCCGCCGGAGCCGCCCGCCAGCCAGCCAGGATCCGCCGGAGCCGCCAGCCAGCCAGCCAGGATCCGCCAGAGCCGACAGCCAGCCAGCCAGGATCCGCCGGAGCCGACAGCCAGCCAGCCAGGATCCGCCGGAGCCGACAGCCAGGATCCGCCGGAGCCGTCAGCCAGCCAGCCAGGATCCACCGGAGCCGCCAGCCAGCCAGGATCCGCCGGAGCCGCCAGCCAGCCAGGATCCGCCGGAGCCACCAGCCAGGATTCGCCGGAGCCGCCAGCCAGGATTCGCCGGAGCCGCCAGCCAGGATTCGCCGGAGCCGCCAGCCAGCCAGGATCTGCCGGAGCCGCCAGCCAGCCAGGATTTGCCGGAGCCGCCAGCCAGCCAGGTTCCGCCGGAGCCGCCAGCCAGCCAGGATCCGCCGGAGCCGTCAGCCAGCCAGGATCCGCCGGAGCCGTCAGCCAGCCAGGATCCGCCGGAGCCGTCAGCCAGCCAGGATCCGCCGGAGCCGACAGCCAGCCAGCCAGAATCCGCCGGAGCCGAAAGCCAGCCAGCCAGGATCCGCCGGAGCCGACAGCCAGGATCCGCCGGAGCCGACAGCCAGCCAGCCAGGATCCGCCGGAGCCGACAGCCAGCCAGCCAGGATCCGCCGGAGCCGTCAGCCAGCCAGCCAGCATCCGCCGGAGCCGTCAGCCAGCCAGCCAGGATCCGCCGGAGCCGTCAGCCAGCCAGGATCCGCCGGAGCCGCCAGCCAGCCAGGATCCGCCGGAGCCGTCAGCCAGCCAGGATCCGAGGGAGCCGACAGCCAGCCAGCCAGGATCCGCCGGAGCCGTCAGCCAGCCAGCCAGCCAGCCAGGATCCGCCGGAGCCGTCAGCCAGCCAGCCAGCCAGCCAGGATCCGCCGGAGCCGTCAGCCAGCCAGGATCCGCCGGAGCCGCCAGCCAGGATCCGCCGGAGCCGCCAGCCAGGATCCGCCGGAGCCGCCAGCCAGCCAGCCAGGATCCGCCGGAGCCGCCAGCCAGCCAGCCAGGATCCGCCGGAGCCGACAGCCAGCCAGCCAGGATTCGCCGGAGCCGACAGTCAGCCAGCCAGGATCCGCCGGAGCCGACAGCCAGCCAGCCAGGATCCGCCGGAGCCGACAGCCAGCCAGGATCCACCGGAGCCGACAGCCAGCCAGGATCCGCCGGAGCCGTCAGCCAGCCAGCCAGGATCCGCCGGAGCCGCCAGCCAGCCAGGATCCGCCGGAGCCGCCAGCCAGCCAGGATCCGCCGGAGCCGCCAGCCAGCCAGGATCCGCCGGAGCCACCAGCCAGGATCCGCCAGAGCCGCCAGCCAGCCAGGATCTGCCGGAGCCGCCAGCCAGCCAGGATTTGCCGGAGCCGCCAGCCAGCCAGGTTCCGCCGGAGCCGCCAGCCAGCCAGGATCCGCCGGAGCCGCCAGCCAGCCAGGATCCGCCGGAGCCGTCAGCCAGCCAGGATCCGCCGGAGCCGCCAGCCAGCCAGCCAGCCAGGATCCGCCGGAGCCGCCAGCCAGCCAGCCAGCCAGGATCCGCCGGAGCCGCCAGCCAGCCAGCCAGCCAGGATCCGCCGGAGCCGCCAGCCAGCCAGCCAGCCAGGATCCGCCGGAGCCGCCAGCCAGCCAGCCAGCCAGGATCCGCCGGAGCCGTCAGCCAGCCAGCCAGCCAGGATCCGCCGGAGCCGTCAGCCAGCCAGGAGCTTCCCCTCAGTCCGGAGCTGCCCCTCAGTCCGGAGCTGCCCCTCAGTCCGGAGCTGCCCCTCAGTCCAGTGGCACCCTCTGGGATGGTATTCAGTCCGGGACTCGCAGTTCCAGAGACGCCACCAAAGCGGTTAGTGACTATGGTGGAGGGGGGTCCACGTCCCGCACCCGAGCCGCCACCATAGGAAGGCCCACCCGGACCCTCCCTTTCTGTGTCAGGTTTTGCGGCCAGAGTCCGCACCTTTGGGGGGGGGGGGAGTACTGTCACACCCTGGCCTTAGTATTCTTTGTTTCTGTAATATTTTGGTTAGGTCAGGGTGTGACAGGGGGGATGTTTTGTATGTATTTGTCTCGTCTTGGGTGTTTGTATTGTATAGGGGGTTTTGTTGAGTGTATGGGGTTGGGTTTAGTATAGTTGTCTAGGCAAGTCTATGGTTGCCTGAATGATTCTCAGAGACAGCTGTCATTCATTGTCTCTGATTGGGAGCCATATTTAAGGCAGTCATAGACAGTAGGCTTTCGTGGGTAATTGTCTATGTTGAGCGTTAGTAGCTTGTGTGTGCACTTTCGTTTATAGCTTCACGGTCGTTTATTGTTTTGTTAGTTTTGTAAGAGTGTTTCGTTTCGTGTTACGTCTTCGTCTAATAAAAGGAAGATGTATTTCTCTCACGCTGCGCCTTGGTCCACTCATTATCCTCAAGACGATCGTGACAGTACCACTAAATATCATTACATTTGAAATCAACCAGAGCTTAAAACCCTAAATCGATGTATTGCCATTTTTTTGTGGAATCCTTGGTTGAATTGAATCTATAAATGTTGATGACTTTGCAAATGCTACGTATAAACTGTAGTCCGAAACAGCATCATTGATGATATTTGAATGATAAAGTATGGTCACATTTCATTTGCTCTGTTAAACCTACCCTTCTAAATGACTTTGATAGCAACAGTAAATCTATTTAGTTTTTAAGTGGAGATTGCTCAACAATCATTGCCACGATAGCACATCTGTAATAGTCAGTGACAAATATAAAAAGGGTACCTGTCGATAGATCAATTCTCCAGTTGGAGGTGCTGCACAGTATATATATAGTTTTAAAACATTTCTGATAGTGGATATAACATTGAAGATCTGACGTTGTTTTAAAGGTACAAATTCAACATATTTTATGCAAGGTTTGTCTGTTTAAATTTGGATCCCATGATGGCAAACAACAGTTTACGTTTGACATTTTTCAAAATCCAATGTAGATTCCACGTCACATTACGTTGAAACAACGTTGATTCAACCAGTTTGTGCCCAGTAGGGGGAGAGGAATTCAGCGGAAAACATAGAATAGGGGAGAGGCGAACTGAGAAGTGAGAATAGAGTAAGAGAGGAGAGTGTGGTTTACTACCTGTGTGTACGTCCCACCCACTGCAGTCACCTGGCTGGCCACCTCTGTAAAATGTGAACACAACTTGTAGCTTGATGTGAGGACTCCCGAGATCCCACTGTTAAAACGAAGCACACAGAAAGACCTGGTATAGACAACACTGGCCTGGCAAACACCAGCAATGGATAGAGAGCTGTCAGAGCAGCCAGCAAGAGGGAGAGTAGTCCTGCTTTCAATCGGCCTGATTCTAAACAAACGGAATTCCAAAATCACCAAGATAGCAAACAATTGAACTTTTCTCTATTTGGCCAGGAATGCTTTTAAGATGTTTTAAGATAAATGTAGGCAAGTTTTGGTGAGGTAAAGTGGGAGAAATAATTCTCTGAGATATTTGTTTTTCAGGTCATGCATTTTTCATTTACATTTCAATACATTATTCATCCTCTTATAACATTCGCCGTTTACCCCACTTCCTGAGGTGAAACGTTAAAATGTGTCCTTTTTTTCTATTAATAAATCATTCAGTGCCCAAAGGGGATTCTGTGTCAAGCATCAGTGTTTTTATAGCCTCCCCCTTGTCAAAACTGCAAGCCTCTGACAGACAAGGAAGACAAGGGCTGCATTTCAATAGTCTATAATAGCTTCCTCCAAATTTGCTACAACAATAAAGATTTAACGATTCAACTGTTGGAATTGGCTGACAATTCATACACTTTTAAGAGAGCTAAGAAACCATTACATAGCATCTCCAATTTCATGAAAGGAACCCCTGTTGCTTGACGGCGCGGCAGATAGTCTAGTGGTTAAGAGCGTTGGGCCAGTATCCGAAAGGTTTCTGGTTTGAGTCCCTGAGCCGACATGGTGAAAAATCTGTTGATGTGCCCTTGAGCAAGGCACTTTAACCTAGTCCCCCTGTCTGCTAAATGGTACAAATGTAGGAAGTTGGTTGCATCCCACAGAGTCATGTAGAGTTGAAGTGGAGGAGCCCTATTTGTGGAGTTTAGGATCAGGGGTGAAAGTATGGTGTGCAGGCAAAATAAATAGTGGGGGTATGTGGTGCTGCTAAACAATAATTAAAACAAAATGTCAAGACAACTGTAGGCCCGTACACCATTATTTATCATTACCGTATGTCAGAGGCATGAAAAATGTACGAATGGACTTGAAAACGGGTGATATAGTCTACACTCCAAAATGCAATGTGGTTAGACGAGAACACTCACATTTTGTCATGGCAGAGATGAGCGGTCGACAGTGTCATTCAACTTTTAGCTGTTTTGTATAACAGATTTCTCTTTCCATTCACCACTGTTTGGAGCCTGGAAATACTGTATGTTAAAAGTGGATGAACGTGTGTGGGTAGCCTAGTAAAGGTGCCCTTTGAAGTGATAGTTCGACCATTAGATGAAAACATAATGACTGGTTGTTTATGCCACAATAAAAGGTAATACATTTTAAAAGTTGACAAACCTTTACGACTAGGCCCACGCATACATAGGAGGTCCTGTACCGGGAAGAAATGAAATCTTCTTTCACCCCTGCCATGTCTCTACACTCTTGTCTCATGTCCCCACCCTGGCTCAACCCTAACCCTAGCCATAACTCTAGCCTTAACCATAACCATAGCTTAATGTCCACAACCTATCTCAACCCTAACCCTAGCAATAACCCTAACCTTAGCTTAATGTCCACACCCCTGCTCAAACCCTAACCCTAGCAATAACCCTAACCCTAGCTTAATGTCCTCAACCCTAACCCTAACCATAGCTCAGCCTGGCTCTGCCTTCGGCCCAGGGTGCAGGAGCCCGGCTTCAAGTAGCTCATCATAACCAATGCATATATCCCACAATAAACTCACATCAGAAAGTGAATGGGATCATGCTGACCCAACTTTGACAATGTCAGGTGGTAATTATTAGTTTTGTTGCACATTTTAAAACATAAAATAATGCATCTAGTCAAACAATCACCAATCAACCAAATCATATAAATCCCTTAAGATTCCGTTACTGGTTGGCGTTCCTTTACTGTAGTACAAGGAGGAATACTGTGGCGGAATTTTTTAATACCTGGAAAAGAGCACTTGGCCATCAAATGAGAATGTGTTCTCAGTCAACTTACCTGGTAAAATAAGGGTTAAATAAATAAAATCAGAACAACACTGTATGTGCTAAGAAAACTTTACACAGTATCCCAATGGAATTCCAATTCCAGGAAGTTGTGGTACGCCATGCAGAGTAATGTAGAATCAAATCAAACTATTTGTCACATGCGCCGGATACAACAGGTGTAGTAGACCTTACCGTGAAATGCTTACTTACAAGCCCTTAACCAACAATGCAGTTCCAGAAAGAGTTAAGAAAATATTTACCAAATTAGCTAAAATAATAAAAAGTGACACAATAAAATAACAATAACAAGGCTATATACAGGGGGTATCGGTATTGAGTCAATGTGCGGGGGTACAGGTTAGTCGAGAGACTTTGTACATGTAGGTAGGGGTAAAGTGACTATGCATAGACAATAAATAGCAAGCAGCAGCTCCGTAAAAATAAATGGGGTGGGGGGGTCAATGTAAATAGTCCGAGTGGCCATTTGATTCATTGTTCAGCAGTCTTATGGCTTGGGGATAGAAGCTGTTAAGGAGCTTTTTGGTCCTAGACATGGCGCTCCGGTACCGCTTGCCGTGCAGTAGCAGAGAGAACAGTATATGACAATTTTTGGGGCTTTCCTCTGAATAGTATTTAGGTCCTGGATGGCAGGAAGCTTTGTCCCCAGTGATGTATTGGTCCGTACGCATTGCTCTACATCACTCCTACGCTCATATCAAATAGTTGATTAATTGGAAGCAGACCCCATCTGTTGTTGTCAGGTGGTAGATATTAGTTTTGTTGCACATTTTATTAGATCAATCTATGCCTGTAGACAAACACTCAGGGGCTCCTGAGTGGTGCAGCAGTCTAAGGCACTGCAGCTCAGTGCTAGAGGCGTCACTACAGACACCCTGATTCAAATCCAAGCTGGCTGTGATTGGGAGTCCCATAGAGGGGCGCGCAATTCTCCAAGTGTTGGCCGGTGTTGGCCATCATTGTAAATAAGAATTTGTTCTTAACTGACTTGCCATGTTCAATAAAAAAAATACAGTCAGAAGTCATATTGATGTGTTGTTTAGTTATTGGCATACTTTTGGGTAAATCCATATGAATTCAATCACTTTTTGAGAGTATCCCTTTTGATTTAACAGTTGTCAGAAAGTTACTTTTTGGACCTGAATGCCAAAGCATTCAAGAGATAGAGATGCTCAAAGTTGGCTCATTTGCATAACCCACCATACCATGAGACATCCATGTCTTCATTACTGGAAAATAAAGAAGGTTGAGTTTGATATCATTTAGAAGCTTACAAACCGGGTTGTCAAACTATTTTCTAATTTATTGAGAAATATGTTTTTGAATAAAAACAACATTTTCTACCTTTAACGAAAATTATCCAAAAATGTGTAAACAGTTTTTTTTCATAGTTGCCTATGTTGTAGCTTAGACCTTACACCTTTCAAGGTTTTTGTGTTGTGCCCGCCATCTGTTGTGCCTGACTCAACTTGCTCTTGAACACAAAGTGGGTGTCATTTCAATCATATAAATATAATTCATAGAATCGACCTATCACTTTAGACCACTACAATTTAGCTGGTACACCATACCATTGACATTTAAATTGAATTTACATGTTTACTTCTAATTACTACCACAAAGATGGCCGCCAATCCACCCACCATTGAATGTCAACATAA
The DNA here is from genome assembly GCF_029448725.1 of Salvelinus fontinalis. Classification (NCBI taxonomy): domain Eukaryota; kingdom Metazoa; phylum Chordata; class Actinopteri; order Salmoniformes; family Salmonidae; genus Salvelinus; species Salvelinus fontinalis. The sequence goes on from NC_074691.1 coordinate 20,257,476, forward strand.
ATGGTCATGTCTATATTATTATCTATATTTCTATGATTTCAATAAGTTTCCTATGGAGGATTGGCAGTATAATTTAAAGCAGATATTCCCATTCAAGTCAACCTCATCTGATCTGTGGACCTCTGTCTTTGTGGTACCATTTGAAAGTCAGAATTTCAATTCTATGCCTATTTTAGAACATTTATCAGACAAAACCTGACACCCACCCTGTATTCAAGAGCATGTTGTGTCTCAACCGATAGTGGGCACAACACAAAAACCTCAGATCATGTAAAATAGGACTAAACTACAACATGAAATAAATTGGAGTTTACGCGTTTTTAGATATTTGACGTTTAAAGTAAAAAAAAATGTCAATTTCTATTCAAAAAAATTATAATTAAAGAAATTATAAAACAGTTTGACAACTCTGTTTGTAGCTGTTAATTTATATCAATCTCAACCATTTATCTTTTCCAGTGATGAATTTTGAGCACCTTTATCTCCTGAATGTTTTGGCATTCAGGTCCAAGAAAGTCACTTTCTGAGCACTTCTGCAATGGGCAAATATATGCTGAACACGAATATAAAACACAACATGGAACAATTTAAATTATTTTACTGAGTTACAGTTCATAGAAGGAAATCAGTGAATTTAAATAAATTTATAAGGCCCTAATCTACTATACACCCACCCACTTGGGAGCCAGGCCCAGCCAGTCTTTCCACACAAAAGGCTTTAATTACCAACAGAAACACTCCTCAGTTTCATCAGTTGTCCAGGTGGCTGGTCTCAGACGATCCCACATGTGAAGAAGCCGGATGTGGAGGTCCTGGTCATGCGTGGTTACACGTGGTCTGCGGTTGTGAGGCCGGTTGGACGTACTGCCAAATTTTTGAAAACTACGTTGGAGGCAGCTTATGGTAGAGAAATTAACATTCAATTATCTGGCAACAGCTCTGGTGGACATTCCTGCAGTCAGCATGCCAATTGCACGTTCCCTCAAAACTTGAGACATCTGTGGCATTGTGTTGTGTCAAACAAATTGCACATTTTAGAGTGGCCTTTTATTCTCCCCAGCAAAAGGTGCACCTGTGTAATGATCATGCTGTTTAATCAGCTTCTTGATATGCAGCACCTGTCAGGTGGATGGATTATCTTGGCAAAGGAAAAATGCTGTTGGTGTTTTGGGTTAAGTTTGGAACAAATAGGCTGGCCAATACCTTGTCATCTAAAAGGCTTAAAAGAGGAACTGAGAAATAAATAGTTGTAAAAGTATTTTTTTTTACTGCAGACTACAAAGTAAACACACATGGCTGGTGGCTAAAACTAATGGCTCTCCCACAGAGTCAGGAAACACACCTTTTCAAGCAAACACACAGGCCCTGATTTCACATTGCAGGCACCTGTGCCAAGCAGGCACTCCCACCAATTAGGCAATATGAGCAATGCAATACAACAGGACATGTTTGGATGTGACAGAAAGCACAGGTTGTGGATTAAATGAATGATGAATTGGTGGAGAAAATACATAACATTGCATCCAATAATCTATTTAAAAAATGTAAATAAATACTTTGAATTCATATTTAAAAATAGCATTTTGTCCATAGTGAAGGGCTCCGCTTCATATTCCCCATAGTGGTCCACTGCTTGTGCCAGAAAGAGATATCCCACTGGGTACACCATGTCATTTCAACGTGGAAATGCTGGTAATATTTGGTTGAGACGTTGATCAATGAGAATTCAACCTTTATTCACCCACTCAAAAACACAGCCAACAGTTATTTTGATTTCATTACTATCAAGTTTGAAAACAGTACTCAACTAATAATCAACTACATTTAAATGTTGGAGTGAGGTTAAGAACACATTGTGATCTGATTTGATCAAATCACACCATGAATTCAACAGGGATTGTCAACAATGAAGTGTTTCGCGGACACTCCTGGAACATAAGAGAGATGGTTGCTGATAATGGGCCTCTGTAAGCCTATGTAGATGTTCCATAAAAAAATCAGACGTTTCCAGCTACATTAGTCACTTACAACGTTAACAGTGTCTACACTGTATTTCGGATCAATTTAATGTTATTTCAATGGACAAAAAATGGGCTTTTCTTTCAAAAACAAGGACATTTCTAAGTGACCCCAAACTTTTGAACGGTAGTGTATAATAAACAATAAAAAGTGCTGTAGGAACAGGCTTTGATGCTTTTAACATCTTAAGCTCTTCCATTCCCTTACTCATTGGCCCTCCCACTGCCTCCCTTGCGGTTAGGTGCATATTTCAGGCAGGTTGACATTGCCTGTTCTATTTTTGCCTCTGTAGCTTTTGATTCGCAAAGACTCACACCTGCTGTAAAGGGGGAAAACAAATATTAGCTGGAGAAGATATTCAAATGTCATGTAAAATGTCATGATTTGGACTCCACTGTACCTATAATGTCTGCAAAGGTTGGAGTTCTCGAAGGCCCTCTTCCCTTTGTTTCCTTTCATATTCATCGTTGACATGAGGCCAGTTGTCAGGGTTCTGTATAGAACACAACATATGTACCTTACAAGCAACACACCATGACCTAATTTAAAACTGAAACAAATATGGTAATAGTTTACCGGTGCATTGCTCTCTATGCCCAGTCCGGGATGTCTCTCAGCTTTGAGATTCTGTATCTGTAATTTTACAAAAGGACACTAATGCATTACACATGTACAGGATTTTTCCATCCAGTATGACATGGAAATATGATGACATTCAACTCATACCAATGAAACATTTAAAGCTGCAATATTTAACTTTTTTGGGTAACCCCGACAGAATTCATATAGAAATGTGAGTTATAGATCTGTCATTCGCATTGAAAGCAAGTCTAAGAAGCGGTATATCTGTTCTATGTGCACTATTTCTATGCTTCCCATTCTTCTATTTTACTTTTGTTTTTGTACACCAGCTTCAAACAGTTGAAAATACAATAGTTGTGGGTATTTCAAATATATTTCACAGTGGTTTAGATGGTACAATGATTCTCTACGCTTGCTTGTTTTGTCACATACACTGAAATTAGGCGAACTATTAGAATTTTAGCAACCAGGAAATTGTGGATAGATTTCTGCATATTGCACCTTTATTTTCTCACCGTGTATTTAAAAAACTCCTTCTCCATTAGCTGCTCTTCCAGCTTTAGTAAATCGTCCTCCGCCTCGTTCAGGTTGAAGTCGAATTCATCAACCGGATGAGATATCGGATAATTTTTAACAATTATTTCTGAAACAAAGTATTTTGACATTCGTTCCCTTCCAAATCAAACAGCCTAGTTTCAATATAATTAAAAATGGTTAAAAATAAATATGTCATACTTACTTTTGACATAGGAAAAGGGTCTGAGCCTTGCAGCGTTTTGGTGATCTGAAGGTCTGACTTGTGCAGCGTTTTAGTTTGCCGTTTCCCCATCCTCACACTTGGTGGCTTGCAGGGCATTTTAGCCTTTTGCTTCTTAGCGGTACTGGCACAGGTTTTCTGGCGGGTCGGTGCAGATTTTAGTTTGGGCTTGAGTAGGCCAACAAAAAAGAACACATGCAATTGTAAAATAAAGTTTTTTCTACACACAACCTACACGCAATCATATTTCAACCCAACTTTAAATCTAAATTCTAAATGGAGAGTTTCATACTTGCATCTGTCACAGGAAAAGGTTCTGATCCTTTGCAGCGATTTGGTGAGGGGGATCATCTCAATTAAGGAGGTAGAAGGAGACCTCAAGCCCTCAAGTTCCAGGGTTAAGCTATGTAAGAGACCAAGATGATTTTCTTCAATAAAATATTGTACAACATCATGCCAATTGTCTTTACAATTAGAATTAGAATATCTTTGTCAAATACAATGGTCAAGAATAATAAGTTGGCTTACGTTGTAAAGGGTCTGTCATTACCATAAAAGATGCCGATGGCATTACCCGTATGGTTGATGAGGATCTCCATATTGCAAATGCAGGGTCCATTACTAGATGTCCACAAGTGTTTTTATAATCGGCCGATTGTCTCAGGTCCTTCCCCAGGGACGGATCTTCCTGGAAGTCATCAAATAAAGTCGCTCGGACATTTGGTTTCCGTTTTATACCATTTTTAATTTTGGTAATTTTTCCGCTGTTCCGGGAAAATTCCACCAGATGGTGACTGGCTGCTTATTGCAAATGGACAAAACATCACCAAAGTGACATGGCCATTTCTCCTAAATGGAAAAGAATTTGAAGATGAAACTTGGCGAGCACAGGTTTGGCCAAATGGGCTTTTAGCCCAGAAACAAGATGGCGTCGAGGCCTCAACGCTTTTTGAGTTAAGGCCCATTTTCTGGGATTAAAGGTCAAAAAAGGTAATAGAGCGCTAATTTGACTGCTTCACGTCAAAGTACATGAACCTACGGTGTAAGGAAAAAAAGAACCAGCCATTTATCTATTGTAATTTACGAGAAATAATTCTGTCTGTTCGGTGATGGTTAAAGAAATTTGTTTTTTTTCAACAAAAGAGTTATAGATCCAGTTTAGAATTGTGTTCAGATGAATCCGTTAAGGCGGGTTTCAGAGCTCTACGTGATTTCTGTGATTTTCTGAATTCACACACACACAGTCAATGGGGAGTGACACAGTGTGAGGCTTATGGACACACAGAGCCTGCAATAGTTACTTGCGTTCGAACTATCAAAGAGCCATCAGACCTAGAGCACTTAAACTTTATACACAAGTTCTAGAGCTTAAGTCGATAGTGCACAGTGAGTTATGTGGCTCTAGAAGGTTCTTAGGCCGAGAAACAGCCTCGTCCATTTGCAATGACTTCAATTCATTTTGATCATCGCAAAAATTTTGACATTTAGAAAAGTCCCAGAATCACAAGACTAGGTGCATTGAAACCACCTCAACCCACAGAGACATGTCCGATAGCTCATTCATGGACCCCGTAGCAAGGCCCGGAAAAAGTGAATTTTCAGCACTAATTAAGGTTGCTGCTCGGGTTCCGAATGACCTATCGAGCCGAAACTCGGGATTCGGGATCGCCTCAGCTAGGCCTATACATAATGTCAGGACTGGACCTGCAGCTAGAACGTAACTATGTGTTTTAAGTTTTTTAATGGTTTTAACAGAAGGCGCTATGAATTTTGGGCCTGCACTGAAATATGTGATGGTTGGCTTCTAAACGAGTTGGACAAAGTGGATTTGGTGTCAATGTGTATCAGTTTGGTGTCAGAATGATATCTTATTGACTGATGGATGCTTACTTGATGGCTAACTTTTGTCAGTTTGCAATAAGTTTATTAAACAGTGATGAACCATCACCAAAATGACAAACTGAAATCAACACTAAAAGTGTTGACAAATGGGTTCAAGGAGATGCCCCACTTGACCATAGCTCAATATTGTTAGTAATATTTTGCGCCCTTGCAATTCAGCAGTTGTTTAGGAAAATGATCCTGCTAAAGGGATCTGTAGCGCAGAGAAGTTAAGGGTTAATTCCACATGGTCAAGGTTAGGCTTGCACAGATTGGAAGGACCTTAGCAATGTTCCTGTGGTTGAATTATGCTTCTAGCCTTAATCCACCTATCGTGTCAGATTTTGAAAATATGCTTTGCAGCGAAAGCAATCCAAGCTTTTGTGAGGTTATCAATCAATTTTACAACAGCTATCCCCAAATTAGCATTGTCACGAAAGTCAGAAAAGCAATAAAATGAATCGCTTACCTTTGATAATCTTCGGATGTTTGCACTCACGAGACTCCCAGTTACACAACAAATGTTCTTTTTGTTCGATAAATATTACTTTTATAACAGAAAACGCCATTTGGGTTGCGCGTTGTGTTCAGAAAACCAAAGCCTTGTTCCGTTCGACGAAAATTCCAAAAAGTATCCGTAATGTTCGTAGAAACATGTCAAATGTTTTTATAATCAATCCTCAGGTTGTTTTTAACAAACATAATCGATAATATTTAAACCGGACCTTAACCTATTCAATAAAAGAGAGAAAGAAAATGGAGAGCTACCCCTCTCCCACGCAGGAACTAATCAGAAGACACCTGACTAGTTTTGAAAAATCTCGCTAATTCTTCAAAATAAAAGCCTGAAACTATGTCTAAAGCCTGGTCACAGCCTGAGGAAGCCATTGGAAAAGGAATCTGGTTGATACCCCTTTAAATGGAAGAAAGACGGGCGAGGAAACACAGATTTAAACATTTTAAAAATAACTTCCGGTTTAGATTTTCTCAGGTTTTCGCCTGCAGAATCAGTTTTGTTATACTCACAGACAATATTTTGACAGTTTTGGAAACTTTGGAGTGTTTTCTATCCTAATCTGTAAATTATATGCATATTCTACGATCTGGACCTGAGAAATAGTCCGTTTACCTTGGGAACGTTATTTAATAAAATATACAAAAATCGGACCCCTAGCGTCAAGAGGTTTAACAGTGAAAACAGGGTGTTTTCTTCTAACAGTTTACAACGACATCTCTCCCCATAGGAATACATTGCCTGCTTCCCTAACTTCAACCTGAAGCCTATGTGGGTTATGAATGCCATATCAAACTGGCTTCGATGACAATCCATAAGGCCACTATGAGGACTACCTGTGTTGATTCTAAGCTTCCTGGAGCAACAGGAAGTGGTTAAATTCACGTGTGTTTTGATTTTACCAACCTGCAGTTAGGTAAAAACACTGCGTTCAACCCTCTGTAAATCAGTCAGTTCTTAACATAAAGACTTGAAACTCAGGATTCTGTAAAAGCATACCCCAAAGAGGATATGTTTTTACGTTCAGCTTCCTGTGATAACCGGAAGTGCCTTAAATTGGGGTCATAGGGGCTGTTTAGAAGGGTCAAGAAGGTCACATCTTTCCAAAATGTCATATGTGTGATTAGGCAACCCTCATGAAAATAAGTATTTTTTTTACCATCAGATTTCCAAGAAACACACACACACACAGCAAGGAAGGAGCAACACAGTGTGGGGCTTACAGACACAAAGTGCCTGCAATGGATACTGGCGTTCGCACCATCAAAGAACCATCAGACCTAGAGCTCTGAAGCTTTAGAAACCTGTTCTAGAGCTTAAGTCGATAGTGCATGGTGAGTTATGTGGCTCTAGTAGGTTCTCAGGCGGAGAAACAGCCTTGTACATTTGCAATGACTTTAATTCATTTTGACCATCGCAGAAACCCTCGCCAACAGCCAATGAAATTGCAGGGCGCCAAATTCAATCAACAGAAATCTCATAATTCAAATTTCTCAAACATACAAGTATTAGGCACCATTTTAACCTGTTGGGGATGGGGGCGCTGTTTAGACTATTTATGCTAATGTGGCTAATTTTTTAAACGGCTTCCCACAAAATCCTTGATCGTACAATATGCATATTATTATTATTATTGGATAGAAAACAGTCTATAGTTTCTATAGGAGTTGAAATTTTGTCTCTAAGTGGAACAGAGCCCATTCTACAGCAATTTCCCTGACATGGAGTCAGATTTGAGAAATGTTGGCCACTTTTCTGAAGTCAGTTAAAAGGGCACTGTCGTTGCTATGACTATACGGACACTTCTTACGTCTTCCCCTGGATGCCTTTACGTGATGACGATTCCAACGGGGTCGATTGCTCGTTCACAGGCCCTACAAATGAAAAAAACCTTTAGCTAGCAAGTCTTTTCTTGCTGCGTAACGCGCGTGGAAGACACCGACCCTCTCCTGTTCCAAGCGTTAGTTTAGCCTGTTATATTTCTCCGGTCATCTTTTCACTCGTTATAGGAGTTACAAACATCATAAAGTAGTTAATTTAAAGCGTTTTATAGCAATTTATATCCGTTTAGTGCGATTTTGGGACATTTATTTTTGCAACGATGTGAAAAGTTGGGCACGCTTTTCAGTTCATCCCGAACGCAGTTGACATTTCCACATGGCAAGAGGACAGCTTTCCACCAAAAGACGATTTCTCCCAAGAAAGGATCCTTTGCCCAAGATACTGATGGAAGAACAGCTCAAGGTAGGACATTTTTATTATGATAAATCGTGTTTCTGTCGAAACATTTTAGTGGCTTAGGACGCCATGTTTTTTGACGTAGCTTCGCTTGGCGCAAACTGTATTGAAAAGTAAGGATAAATTAAAAAATGTAATAACGCAATTGTATTAAGAATTAAATTGTCTATCAATCCCTGTCCACCCTATATTTTTTAGTCACGTTTATGAGTATTTATGTATAAGAGTAGATCACTGTCTAAGTGGCGCAAGGACAAATTCTGACCAGCTGAGTTACATTTCACATTGTCTAACCATGATTTTGGTGGCTAAATATAAACATTTTCGATCAAACTGTATATGCATGTTGTAATGTGATGTTACAGGAGTGTCATCGGAAGAATTCTGAGAAGGTTAGTGAAAAAATTAATATCTTTTGGCGATGTTGACTTTTATCGCTCACTTTGGCTAGAATCAATGCTGGGCTGCTAATTGCTATGTGCTAAGCTAATATAACGATTTATTGTGTTTTCGCTGTAAGACACTTAGAAAATCTGAAATATTGTCTGTATTCACAGGATCTGTGTCTTTCGATTCGTGTATGCTGTGTATTTTTACGAAATGTTTGATGATTAGTAGTTAGGTAAACACGTTGCTCATTGTAATTATTCTAGTCCATTTGTGATGGTGGGTGCAATTGTAAACTATGCCATCTACCTGAAATATGCACTTTTTTCTAACAAAACCTATCCCATACCATAAATATGTTATCAGACTGTCATCTAATGAGTTTTTTTGTTGGTTAGGGGCTATAAATATCTTAGTTTAGCCGAATTGGTGATGGCTACTGGTGTTGGTGGACAAATAAAAGATGGTGGATTATGCTAATGTGTTTTTAGGTAATAGATGTACATCTTTACATATTGTGTCTTCCCTGTAAAACATTTTAAAAATCGGAAATGTTGACTGGATTCACAAGATCTGTGTCTTTCATTAGCTGTATTGGACTTTAATGTGTGAAAGTTAAATATTTTAAAAATATTTTTTTTTTTGAATTTCGCGGCACTGGTTTTTCAGTGGGGGGGGGGGGGGTGTGCCGCTAGCGCCACGCTGATCCTAGACAGGTTAAAGATAAAATTCCCGTTAATCCAACCACAGTGTTCGATTTCAAAAACGCTTTTGGGTGAAAGCAGAACATATCATTATGTTAGGTCAGCAACTAGTCACAGAAAGCATTCAGCCATTTTCCAACCAAAGATAGGAGTCACAAAAAGCATAAATATAGATAAAATTAATCACTAACCTTTAATGATCTTCATCAGATGACACTCATAGGACTTCATGTAACACAATACATGTATGTTTTGTTCGATCAAGTTCATATTTATATCCAAAAATCTTCGTTTACATTGGCGTGTTACGTTCAGTAATGTTTTGCCTCCAAAACATCCGGTGATTTTGCTACGAGCCACATTAATTGACAGAAATACTCATGATAAACATTGATAAGATACAACTATTATACATGGAATTATAGATACACTTCTCTTTGTTAACGCGCTTCGTGAGTTTTGATTTATTTACCAAACGTGGTAACAAAAGTAGCTATTTGGACATAAATGATGGACAATATCGAACAAAACAAACATTTATTGTGGAACTGGGATTCCTGGGAGTGCATTCTGATGAAGATCATCAAAGGTAAGTGAATATTTATAAAGCTATTTCTAACTTTGTTGACTTTCACAATATGACTGATATCTTTTTGGCTTGATGGGTCTCTGAGCGCCGTTATCAGATTATTGCATGGTTTGCTTTTTCCGTAAAGCTTTTTTGAAATCTGACACAGCGGTTGCATAAAGGAGAAGTTTATCTATATTTCCATGTATAACACTTGTATTTTCATCAACATTTATAATGAGTATTTCTGTAAATTGATGTGGCTCTCTGCAAAATCACCGGATGTTTTTGGAACTACTGAACATAACGCGCCAATATATACTGAGATTTGTTATATAAATATGTCCTTTACCGAACAAAACATACATGTATTGTGTAACATTAAGTCCTATGAGTGTCATCGGATGAAGATCATCAAAGGTTAGTGATTAATTTTATCTCTATTTCTGCTTTTTGTGACTCCTATCTTTGGCTGGAAAAATGGCTGTGTTTTCTGTGATTTGGCGGTGACCTAACATAATCGTTTGCTTTCGCTGTAAAGCCTTTTTGAAATCAGACACTGTGGTGGGGATTAAAAACAAGATTACCTTTAAAATGGTATAAGATACTTGTATGTTTGAGGAAATGTATATATATGACTATCTTAAATGTTCCTTATTTAAAAGCCTATCTGAGACCCAGAGCATTTTACAATTACATCAAAACTGCTTTATAATGTAATTTGATACATATCAGGGTCAATTTGCTAAATTATGATCATATTATTGGGTCAAATGACATTCATTACAGCTAAATAATTGAATGCATTAAATTAATAGTTTAGTTTCAAAACGACATAAAAAACACTTTTAGTCTTTTATATTGCAATAGTCTACACAGCATATAAATACAATGCTGTAACGGTTTTCCTCCTCCTCTTCAACCGAAAAGGAGGAGTAGTGAGGGAACCAAAATGCAGCGGAGTTTGAAGACATGATTTATTAAAGAAAAAACACGAAAACACGAACTTGACTAATCAACTAACAAAACAACAAACGGTGTAGACAGATCTGGACGACGGACTCACATAACACACGAGAACGCACGAACAGGGAAAAAAGCCTACACATAAAAATTAACGATGAACAAACAAACCGAACAGTCCCGTATGGTGCGACAAACACAGACACAGGAGACAACCACCCACAACGAACACTGTGAGACAACCTACCTAAATATGACTCCTAATTAGAGGAACGCCAAACACCTGCCTCTAATTAAGAGCCATACCAGGCAACCCATAAACCAACATAGAAACAGAAAACATAGAATGCTCACCCAAACTCACGTCCTGACCAACTAACACATACAACAAACTAACAGAAATAGGTCAGGAACGTGACATAACCCCCCCCATAAAGTGTGAACTCCGGACGCACCAGCACAAAGTCTAGGGGAGGGTCTGGGTGGGCATCTGACCACGGTGGTGGCTCAGGCTCCGGGCGAGGTCCCCACCCCACCATAGTCAATCCCAGCTTCCATTTCCCCCTATGAATGCCCACCCTCATCTTACCCCCACTAAATCCTTTTGGTAACATCGACACCAGGGGCAGCACCGTGACAGAGGGATAGCTCAGGACAAAGGGATAGCTCAGGACAAAGGGATAGCTCAGGATAATGAGGTAACTCAGGATAGAAAGGTAGCTCAGGATAGAGGGGAAACTCCGGACTGAAAGGCAGCTCCGGACAGAGAGACAGCTCTGGACTGAGGGGCAGTTCTGAATAAATAGCCGCTCTGGGCTGAGGAACAGCTCATGACTGGCTGACGGCTCTGGACGCTCATGGCTGGCTGACGGCTCTGGACGCTCATGGCTCGCTGACGGCTCTGGACGCTCATGGCTCGCTGACGGCTCTGGACGCTCATGGCTCGCTGACGGCTCTGGACGCTCATGGCTGGCTGACGGCTCTGGACGCTCATGGCTCACTGACGGCTCTGGCAGATCCTGTCTGGTTGGCGGCTCTGGCAGATCCTGTCTGGTTGGCGGCTCTGGCAGAGCCTGTCTGGTTGGCGGCTTTGGCAGAGCCTGTCTGGTTGGCGGCTCTGGCAGAGCCTGTCTGGTTGGCAGCTCTGGCAGATCCTGACTGACGACTGTCTCTAGCGGCTCCTGACTGACTATCGGCTCTGACGGCTCGGGACAGACGGGCGGCTCTAATGGCTCGGGACAGACGGATGGCTCAGACGGCGCTGGGGAGACGGATGGCTCAGACGGCGCTGGGGAGACGGATGGCTCAGACGGCGCTGGGGAGACGGATGGCTCAGACGGCGCTGGGGAGACGGATGGCTCAGACGGCGCTGGGGAGACGGATGGCTCAGACGGCGCTGGGGAGACAGATGGCTCAGACGGCGCTGGGGAGACGGATGGCTCAGACGGCGCTGGGGAGACGGATGGCTCAGACGGCGCTGCGGAGACGGATGGCTCAGACGGCGCTGGGGAGACGGATGGCTCAGATGGCGCTGCGGAGACGGATGGCTCAGATGGCGCTGCGGAGACGGATGGCTCAGACTGCTCCTGTCTGGCGGAAGGCTCTGGCTGCTCCTGTCTGGCGGAAGGCTCTGTAGGTTCATGGCAGACGGGCAGCTTTGCAGGCTCATGGCAGACAGGCAGTTCCTGCGCCGTTGGGCAGACGGCATACTCTGGCCGGCTGAGACGCACTGTAGGCTTGGTGCGTGGTACCGGACTGAGGGCACGCACCTCAGGACGAGTGCGGGGAGAAACAGTGTGCACAGGACTTAGGAGACGCACAGGTGGCTTAGTGCGCGGTGCCGGAACTGAGGGCACTGGGCTGGAGACACGCACCATAGGGAGAGTGCGTGGAGGAGGAACAGGGCTCTGGAGACGCACAGGTGGCTTAGTGCGTAGTGTAGGCACTGGTGGTACTGGGCTGGGGCGGGGAGGTAGTGCCGGAAATACCGGACCGTGAAGGCGTACTGGCTCCCTTGAGCACCGAGCCTGCCCAACCTTACCTGGTTGAATGCTCCCCGTCGCCTGACCAGTGCGGGGAGGTGGAATAACCCGCACCGGGCTATGTAGGCGAACCGGGGACACCATGCGTAAGGCTGGTGCCATGTAAGCCGGCCCGAGGAGACGCACTGGAGACCAGACGCGTTGAGCCGGCCTCATGACACCTGGCTCAATGCCCAATCTAGCCCTACCAGTGCGGGGAGGTGGAATAACCCGCACTGGGCTATGCACTCGTACAGGAGACACCGTGCGCTCTACTGCGTAACACGGCGCCTGCCCGTACTCCCGCTCTCCACGGTAAGCCTGGGAAGTGGGCGCAGGTCTCCTACCTGCCCTTGGCCCACTACCTCTTAGCCTCCCCCCAATAAATTTTTGGGTGGTACTCACGGGCTTTTCGGGCTTCCGTGCTAGACTCATCCCCTCATAACTCCAGTTCCCTTCTCCGGTTGCCTCTGCTCTCCTCAGTGCCTCCAGCTGTTACCATGGGAGGCGATCCCTACCAGCCAGGATCTCCTCCCATGTGTAGCAACCTTTCCCGTCCAATACATCATCCCAAGTCCATTCCTCCTTTTTCTGTCCCTTACTCCGTTTACACCGCTGCTTGGTTCTGGAGATTTGGTGGGTGGTTCTGTAACGGTTTTCCTCCTCCTCTTCAACCGAAAAGGAGGAGTAGTGAGGGAACCAAAATGCAGCGGAGTTTGAAGACATGATTTATTAAAGAAAAAACACGAAAACACGAACTTGACTAATCAACTAACAAAACAACAAACGGTGTAGACAGATCTGGACGACGGACTCACATAACACACGAGAACGCACGAACAGGGAAAAAAGCCTACACATAAAAATTAACGATGAACAAACAAACCGAACAGTCCCGTATGGTGCGACAAACACAGACACAGGAGACAACCACCCACAAAGAACACTGTGAGACAACCTACCTAAATATGACTCCTAATTAGAGGAACGCCAAACACCTGCCTCTAATTAAGAGCCATACCAGGCAACCCATAAACCAACATAGAAACAGAAAACATAGAATGCCCACCCAAACTCACGTCCTGACCAACTAACACATACAACAAACTAACAGAAATAGGTCAGGAACGTGACAAATGCATTTTACACAGCATACTATGATACCCAGCGTGCATTTCAACTCCCAAGATGCAATGCCCCATCCAGGGCTGTTGGCTGGCTAGTGGCTACTGTTAATAAGCCCAGACAATCGTGAAGTATGATAAATACAGTGCATTCGGAAAGTATTCAGACCTCTTGACTTTTTCCATATTTTGTTGTTACAGCCTTATTCTAAAATTGATGAAATAGTTTTTTTCTCTCATCAATTTACAACCAATACCCCATAATGACAAAAACAAAAACAGGTTTTTAGACATTAGACATATTTATTAAAAATTAAATACTGAAATATCTAATTTACTTTACTATTCAAACCCTTCACGCAGTACTTTGTTAAAGCACCTTTGGCAGTGATTACAGCTTAGAGTCTCCTTGGGTATGATGCTACAAGCTTGCCACACCTGTATTTGGGGAGTTTCTCCCATTCTTCTCTTCAGATCCTCTCAAGATCTGTCAGGTTGGATGGGGAGAGTTGCTGCACAGCTATTATCAGGTCTCTCCAGAGGTGTTTGATCGGGTTCAAGTCCGGGCTCTGGCTGGGCCACTCAAGGACATTCAGAGACTTGTCCCAAAGCCAATCCTGCGTTGTATTGGCTGTGTGCTTAGAGTCGTTGTCCTATTGGAAGGTGAACCCTTGCCCCAGCCTGAGGTCCTGAGTGCTCTGGAGCAGGTTTTCATCAAGGAATCTTGTTACTCATGGTCTGAGAGTCCTTTAGGTGCCTTTTGGCAAACTCCAAGCAGGCTGTCATGTGCCTTTTACTGAGGAGTGGCTACCATAAAGGCCTGATTGGTGGAGTGCTGCAGAGATGGTTGTCCTTCTGGAAGGTTCTCCCATCTCCACAGAGGAACTCTAGAGCTCTGTCAGAGTGACCATCAGGTTCTTGGTCACCACCCTGACCAAGGCCCTTCTCCCCCCATTTCCTCAGTTTGGTCGGGATGATGGCGGTTCCAAACATCTTCCATTTAAGAATGATGGAGTCCACTGTATTCTTGGGGACCTTCAATGCTGCAGAAATGTTTTGGTGCCCTTTTCCAGATCTGTGCCTCGACACAATCCTGTCACGGTGCTCTACAGACATTATGGCTTGGTTTTTGCTCTGACATGCACTGTCAACTGTGGGACCTTATATAGACAGGTGTGTGCCTTTCCAAATCATGTCCAATCAATTTAATTTACCACAGCTGGACTCCAATCAAGTTGTAGAAACATCTTAAGGATGGTCAATGGAAACAGGGTGCACCTGAGCTCAATTTTGAGTCTTATAGCAAAGGGTCTGAATACTTATGTAAATAAGGTATTTCTGTTTTTTATTTTTTATAAATTTGCATTGATTTCAAAAAACACTGTTTTCACTTTGTCATTATGGGGTATTGTGTGTAGAATGATGGGGAAAACAATTAATTTATTCAATTTTAGAATAAGGCTGTAATGTAACAAAATGTGGAAAAAGTCAAGGCGTCTGAATACTTTCCGAATGCACTGTATATTGCTGTCAATGCTATGTTAGTGAATTTCACATTCATTTGAGGTTGTAATCATATCATAACACTCACATGAATGTCATGCTGAATATATGTTAATGTCTTTGTCACTCAAAAATAATTTGAATTCAGTTGCTGGTAGATTGCAGTTTTGAAACTGCAGTAAAAGTGCAGTAACTTCAGTCGACTGTGGTATTTTGGACACAGTAATTGCAGAATAACTGCAGTGTACGGCCAGCCGTGCCCAACCAAGTGTCCATCCAAGTGCAGTCAGCGGAGGACCTGTATCCGACCTGTACCATATGCCAAGAGTGTGCAAAGGAGTCATCAAGCCAAAGGGTGGCTACTTTGAAGAATCTCAAAAATAAAAAATATTTATATTTGTTTTAAAAAAAGAAAATTTACTACATGATTCCATATTTGTTATTTTATAGTTTTGATGTCTTCACTATTATTCTAAAATGTAGAAAATAGTACAAATAAAGAAAAACCTTGGAATGAGTCGGTGTGTCTTAACTTTTGACTAGTAATGTATTTCACTCTCTGTGAACCTTCTGTGGTTCAGGAATGGAGGAATGTTCCCAGTGACTCCTGCAGGCATCAATCTCTGGATCAAGAAGCCTTTGTTTGCCAAAATCATGTCTCCAGACGTGAAGATCTTCTCAAACCCTGACTTCTGGACAATGGCTTTGTCAAACACAAAAACTAGATACACATCACTGCAGTATGTTATCACCACATTAGGTACTCCCTAATGAAGGCATTAAACGGTACACAGAATAGGTTTGCTTCTCCAGATCCATCTGACTTGGAGTAGCAACTTGTATGTCAGGACAGTCAATAGTTTCTGCTGAACCTGAAAGAGATGCAGGCAAGCACAGTTGGTTCTTCTCCCAACTTGGAACAGTCTTCATGATGCTAATGAAAAAATCTTGTGGATCACATGAATGAAAGTGATGGTAACATTGCTGACAGTGCTTTCACTACAACAGAATAGTTGAGGCCAACCTGGCCTGAGAGCATATCATATTATTCTGTACATGAATCTGAAACACTTAATTTAGTATGATATTTTATGTTTCATATGGTATGTATTAGTTTGTGGATATCCATCACCCATTTCATATGATATGTTATGAATTACAATTGATATCATATGTTGGAATGAATGCCCTCCAAACATAACGATGGTCATTATGGCCAAACCGTTCTATTTTTGTTTCATCAGACCAAAGGACATTTCTCCAAAAAGTACGATCTTTGTCTCCATGTGCAGTTGCAAACCGTAGTCTGGCTTTTTTATGGCGGTTTTGGAGCAGTGGCTTCTTCCTTGCTGAGCGGCCTTTCAGGTTATGTCGATATAGGACTCGTTTTACTGTGGATATAGATACTTTTGTACCTGTTTCCTCCAGCATCTTCACAAGGTCCTTTGGTGTTGTTCTGGGATTGATTTGCACTTTTCGCACCAAAGTACGTTCATCTCTAGGAAACAGAACGCGTCTCCTTCCTGTGAGGTATGTCAGCTGCGTATTCCCATCCTGTTTATACTTGCGTACTATTGTTTGTTCAGATGAACGTGGTACCTTCAGGCGTTTGGAAATTGCTCCCAAGGATGAACCAGACTTCTGGAGGTTTACAATTTTTTTCTGAGGTCTTGGCTGATTTCTTTTGATTTTCCCATGATGTCAAGCAAAGAGGCACTGAGTTTGAAGGTAGGCCTTGAAATACATCCACAGGTACACCTCCAATTGACTCAAATTATGTCAATTAGCCTACCAGAAGCTTCTAAAGCCATGACATAATTTTCTGGAATTTTCCAAGCTGTCTAAAGGCACAGTCAACTTAGTGTTGTCACGCCCTAACCATAGATTGATTTGTATGTTTCTATGTTTTGTTTGGTCAGGGTGTGATGTGGGTGGGCATTCTATGTTGTATGTCTAGGTTGTCTGTTTCTATGTGTTTGGCCTAGTATGGTTCTCAATCAGAGGCAGGTGTCAGTCGTTGTCTCTGATTGGGAGCCATATTAAGGTAGCCTGTTTTTCATTTGTGTTTTGTGGGTGGTTGTTTCCTATGTTAGTGTTTTCACCATACGGGACTGTTTCGGGTTTTTTCAGTATTTTGCACTTTGTTATTTTGTATTGTTTAGTGTTCAGTTTTATAATAATTAAAATGGACACTTACCACGCTGCACATTGGTCCGACATTTCATACTCCTCTTCAGACGAGGACGAAACCCGTTACAAGTGTATGTAAACTTCTGACCCACTAGAATTGTGATACAGTGAATTATAAGTGAAATAATCTGCCTGTAAACAATTGTTGGAAAAACTACTTGTGTCATGCACAAAGTAGATGTCCTAACCGACTTGCCAAAACTATAGTTTGTTTACAAGAAATTTGTGGAGTGGTTGAAAAACGAGTTTTAATGACTCCAACCTAAGTGTATGTAAACTTCCGACTTCAACTGTAGTTCTAAAATCCCCTATGGAAAAATGAATGGTGGAAAAACGATTGGAACCATTTTCGTGTTTGACCGTATTTCCATTATATGGGTATTATGACACATATTGTGTTACTCAATACCTACATGTTTCAATTATTAAACCACCATAGTCCCTGTGCCCAGTAATGCCAAAGTAACCTGTCTAAATGACTACCGCCCCATACCACTCACATTCGTAGGCATGAAATGCTTTGAAAGGCTGGTCATGGCTCACATTTACACCATCATTCCAGAAACCTGAATTCTCATTCCAGAGAATTATGTTAATTGACTACAGTTCAGCGTTCAACACCATAGTGCCCTCCAAGCTCATCACTAAGCTAAGGACCCCGGGACTGAACACCTCCCTCAGCAACTGGATCCTGGACTTCATGACGGGCCATCCCTAGGGTGTGAGGGTAGGCAACAACACATCCGCCACACTGACCTTCAACACGGGGGCCTCTCAGGGGTGTGTGCTTAGTCCCCTCCTGTACGCCATGTGCAGCCATGACTGCATGGCCACGCACGTCTCCAACACCATCATCAAGTTTGCTGACAACACGACGGTGGTAGGACTGATCACAGACGACAATGAGGCAGCCTACAGGGAGGAGGTCAGAGACCTAGCGGTGTGGTGCCAGGACAACAACCTCTCCCACAATGTGTGCAAGACAAAGGAGCTTATCGTGGACTACGGAGGGCTCAACACAACCCCATCAACAGGCCTGTAGTGGAGCGGGTCAAGAGCTTTAAGTTCGGTGTCCACATCACTAAGGACCTACCATGGTCTAAACACACCAACACAGTTGTGAAAAGGGAATGACAGCGCCTCTTCCCCCTCTGGAGGCTGAAGAGATTTAGCTCCATTGAGAGCATCTTTGCTGGCTGCATCACCGTTTGGTATAGCAACTGCTTGGCATCTGACCGCAAGGTGCTACAGAGGGTACTGTGTACGGCCCATGCCATCCAGGACCTACTTCATACCCCTGCACATTAACTCGGTACTGGTACTCCTTGTATATAGCCTTGTTATTGTTAGTTTATTGTGTTACTATTTCCTCTGCATTGTTGAGAATGGGTTTGTAAGTAAGAATTTCACGGTAAAGTCTACACACCGCATGTGACCAATAAAAACGTTTTGGATTTTATTTAAGGGGGAAGGCCAGCATCCTGGAGTCACCTCTTCACTGTTGACGTTGAGACTGGTGTTTTGTGAGTACTATTTAATGAAGCTGCCAGTTGAGGACTTGTGAGGCATCTGTTTCTCAAACTAGACACTCTAATGTTTTGTCCCCTTGCACAGTTGTGCACCGGGGCCTCTCACTCCTCTTTCTATTCTGGTTAGAGACAGTTTGCGCTGTTCTGTGAAGGAAGTAGTGCACAGCATTGTAGCAGATCTTCAGTTTCTTGGTAATTTCTCGCATGTAATAGCCTTCATTTCTCAGAACAAGAATAGACTGACGAGTTTCAGAAGAAAGGCCTTTGTTTCTGGACATTTTGAGCCTGTAATCAAAACCCACAAATGCTGATGCTCCAGATACTCAACTAGTCTAAAGAAGGCCAGTTTTATTGCTTCTTTAATCAGAACAACAGTTTTCAGCTGTGCTAACATAATTGCAAATGGGTTTTCTAATAATCAATTATCCTTTTATCCTCTGTACGCCTATGTAGATATTTCATCAAAAAATCTGCCGTTTCCAGCTACAATAGTCATTTACAACATTAACAATGTCTACACTGTATTTTTGATCAATTTGATGTTATTTTAATGGACAAAAAATGTGCTTCTCTTTCAAAAACAAGGAGGGTGGGGGGTCAAGGTGAGGAGGGGTATTATTTAAGAGACTCCTTTAAGAAGTATCTTTTGGAAGATGGGCAGGGACTCTGCTGTCCTATCTTCAGGGGGAAGCAGGTTCCACCATTGGGGTGCCAGGACATAGAAGAGCTTGGACTGGGCTGAGCGGGAGCTGGGTGTGGGAGAGCCAAGAGACCAGAGGTGGCAGAATGGAGTGCTCGGGTTGGGGTGTAGGTTTTGAGCATAGCCTGAAGGAAGGAGGGGCAGTTCCTTTTGCTGCTCCATAGGCAAGCACCATGGTCTGGTAGTGGAGGCAAGCTTCGACTGGAAGCCAGTGGAGTGTGTGGAGGGGTGGGGTGGCATGGGAGAACTTAGGGTTGTAAACTAGGCAGGCTGCAGCGTTCTGGATAAGTTGCAGGGGTTTGATAGCACAAGCGGGGAGCCCAGTCAACAGCGAGTTGCAGTAGGCCAGATGGGAGATGACAAATGCCTGGATTAGGACCTGCCCCACTTTCTGAGGGAGGTAGGGTCGTCCTCTACTGATGTTGTAGAGCATGAACCTGCAGGAGCGATTCACTGCGTTGATGTTTGCAGAGAATGACAGGGTGTTGACCAGTAGTGAGAGTACGTAGGACAGACACATATCCTCTCCTTGTCACCTGGTAGGAGCGGCCAGCCAGGGAGGCTGCAATCCAAGAGCCAAGAGTGTGCAGAGCCTGAGACGCCCAGCCCTAAGAGGGTGGAGATGAGGATTTGATGGCTCACAGTGTCAAAAGCAGCAGATAGATCAAGGAGGATGAGAACAAAGGAGAGAGAGTCAGCTTTGATAGTGCGGAGAGCCTCCGTGACAAGGAGAAGAGCAGTCTCGGTTGAGTGACCCATCTTGAAGTCTGATTGGTTAGGGTCAAGAAGATCGTTCTGAGAGAAATAATGAGAGAGTTGATCAGAGACAGCACGCTCAAGTGTTTTTGAAAGAAACTAAAGAAGGGGTACAGGTCTATAGTTTTTGACGCCAGATGAGTCGAGTTTTGGTTTCTTGATGAGGGGAGCAACTCGGGCCATTTTGAAGTCAGAGGGGCCAGTGGTCAGGGATGAGTTGATGAGGGTAGTGAGGAATAGGAGAAGGTCTCCAGAGATGGTCTGGGGAATGGAGAAGGGGATGGGCTTGAGCTGGCAGACCTCACTAGTTGCAGGATTTAATCTGGAGAGAGAGGGGAGAAAGAGGTCAGGGCGTACGGGTAGTTCTGTATGAGTGAGACCAGTGGACTCATTAGGCTGAGTGAATGAGGAGCGGATATTGTCAACCTTCTAACAAAGTGGTTGACAAAGTCGTCCACAGAGAAGGAGGAGGGAGATGGGGAAGGATAAAGGAGGGAGGAGAGGGTGGAAAAGAGTTTCATATGGTTAGAGGCAGAAGCTTGACATTTAGAGTGATAGAAAGTGGCTTTAGTGGAGTCATATGATGCGGAAAGGTAGGAGAGTAGGGTCAAAGAGGCAGCATCAGGAGACAGGAGGGCTAAGGATTTAGCAGAAGGGAGAGATGATAGGATAGAAGAGGAGAGAGTAGTGGGAGAAAGAGAGCGAAGATTGCGGCGGCGCATGACCATTTGGGTGGCTAGGTTTGGAGGAAAGGGAGACAGAAAAGGAAACAATGTAGTGATCAGAGACCTGGAGGGGGGTTGCAGTGAGATTAGTAGGCGAGCAGCCTCTAGTAAAGATGAGGTCAAGCGTATTGCCTGCCTTGTGAGTTGGAAGGGATTGGGAAAAGGTGAGGTCAAAAGAGGCAAGGGGGGAAAAAGACAGTTGGAAATAAATAAATTGAAGGCAGACGTTGGGAGGTTGAAGTTGCCAAGTACAAAGAGCGGTGGCCATTGTCAGGAAATTAGTTATCAAGGTGTCAAGCTCAATTAGGAACTCTCCAAGGGCACCTGGTGGGCGATATATGTGTTACAACAATGTTAAGCTTGAGTGGACAAGTGTGTGACAGCATGGAATTCAGGTGAGAGAGGGAGAAAAGAGAACATCTCCATTTAGGAGAAATTAGTAACCCTGTTCCACCACCGCAATGACCAGATGCTCTTGGACCATGAGAGAAAACATAGTCAGATGAAGAAAGAGCAGCTGGAGTGGCAGTGTTCTCTGGGCTGATCCTTGTCTCCATCAGGGCCCAAAAGTAATGGGACTGAAGGGCAGCATAGGCTGAGATGAACTCTGCGTTCTTGACCGCATGTCGGCAGTTCTAAATGCTGTCAGAATTCCACATCTGTTGTGCATACAGGGTACACTAAATTAGAAGGGTTGCAGCCAATGGGTGGGGAGGGTCTGTAAAGCCTACAGGGAGAGGAGTGAACAGGTATAGAAAACACATGCATAGTTGCATAGCTACAAAGGAGCAAGTGAGATAAAAAAAATAACTAGGTAAGATACTCAATTGATAGAGTGGTGTGGAGCCGTCCTCTCTTTACTTCCGCAAAGAATTCCGCAGAAAAACCTGGCCGAACCATCTATGTGTCGGCGACGGTCTTAGTTTTGCTGACGAGACCGCCACTGACATGACCGTCCCTTTCAGTATGATCACTTATTGAAACACTGGAAGAGGTGTCACTCAAGTTACCATCTACACTAGTTTCAGTAAAAATGTCGTTCCATTATCGCTAGACTTTGCCAGAGCTAAAACATCTGCATGGAATTTACGGCATTGTTTATGACAAGCCATAGCTAAATTGCAATAGACAAACAAACAGTCAATCACTGTGTGTCTGTGTGTACCAAACAAGCAACAATCTAGTAACAACATGTATAAAAGGAAACTGAGAAGACTGGCTTCATATATGAGTGACACAATTCCAAAACTCTGGCCAACACATGGAATACAGTATGCAATGTAAATCCATTGCTTGTTGAGTGTGGACAGCGAGCAAATTTGTTACGACAAAGAGTTAATGATTCAGCGATTGGAATTGGCTGACGTAATATTTTTAAGAGGGCTAAGAAACCATTCTCTCTCCCATTTCATGAGAGGAAGCTGGTTGGACCCCACAGAGTCATGTAGCCAAGGGTTGAATTGGTCATTCAGAAGTGGAGGAGTCCTATTTGGAGAGGATAGGGTTAGGATTAGGTTTGAACCATGCTCACTGTCATCTGCCATGTCTCTCCACAATTTCCTCTTGTCCAAAGTCCACACCCCTGCTCAACCCTAACCCTAACCATAACCCTAACCCTAGCTTCATGTCCACACCCTGAATCAACCCTAACTCTAGCCCTAACCCTAGCATTATGTCCACACCCCTGCTCAACCCTAGCCATAACCCTAACCCTAGGTTAATATCCACATCCCTGCTCAACCCTAACCCTAGCCATAACCCTAACCCTAGCTTAATGTCCACATCCCTGCTCAATCCTAACCCTAGCCATAACCCTAACCCTAGCGTTATGTCCACACCCCTGCTCAACCCTAACCCTAGCCATAACCCTAACCCTAGCTTAATATCCACATCCCTGCTCAACCCTAACCCTAGCCATAACCCTAACCCTAGCTTAATATCCACATCCCTTCTCAACCCTAACCCTAGCCATAACCCTAACCATAACTTAATGTCCACATCCCTGCTCAACCCTAACCCTAGCCATAACCCTAACCCTAACTTAATGTCCACATCCCTGCTCAACCCTAACCCTAGCCATAACCCTAACCCTAACTTAATGTCCACATCCCTGCTCAATCCTAACCCTAGCCATAACCCTAACCCTAACTTAATGTCCACACCCCTGCTCAACCCTTACCCTTACCCTAGCCATAACCCTAACCCTAACTTAATGTCCACATCCCTGCTCAATCCTAACCCTAGCCATAACCCTAACCCTAGCGTTATGTCCACACCCCTGCTCAACCCTTACCCTAGCCATAACCCTAACCCTAGCTTAATGTCCACACCCCTGCTCAACCCTAACCCTTGCTCAGCCTGGCTCTGCCTTTGACCCAGGGTGCAGGAAACCTCGTCAAAGCAGCTCATCATAACCAATGCATGTATCCCATAATAAACTAAGATCAAAGCAGAGAATGGGAGCATGCTGACCCAACTTTACTGGTTGGCATTCTTTTAGTACAAGGAGGAATACTTTGGCGGAATTCTTTAATACCTGGAAAAAAGTACACTGTAAGTGCTCAGAGGCCTTTACACACTATCCCAATGGAATTCCAATTCCAGGAAGTTGTGGTACGCCACGCACAGTAATGTAGACCTATCACGTCATATCAAATCACTCATATCAAATAACTGATTATGGGAAGCAGACCCCATCTGTTGTTGTCAGGAGGTAGATATTAGGTTTGTTGCACTTTTTATTAGATCAATCTATGCCTGTAGTCAAACAATCACTGGTCTTATTGATGTGTTTAGTGATTGGCAGATATTTTTATTACAGTGAGGTATACTTTCATTACTGGAAAATAAAGACTAGGTTTAATCAAGGAAAGATAATGTTGGTTTTCTGTGCTATTAAGTTTAAAACAAAAAGATGTAGATGGCAAAGTGGCTGTTTTGAGCTGAGAAGGTTTGAAGGAAAGTAAAGAACTTTCTTCCTCATAGCGGTCCATTGCTTGTGCAAGAGAAATCTACACTAATGTTCGAAAGTTTGGGGTCACTTAGAAATGTCCTTGTTTTTGAAAGAAAAGCAATTATTTTGTCCATTAAAATGACATACAATTGGTCAGAAATACCATGTAGACATTGTTAATGTTGTAAATTACTATTGTAGCTGGAAACGGCTGATTTTTATGGAATATCTACATAGGCGTACAGAGGCCCATTATCAGCAACCATCACTCCTGTGTTCCAATGGCACGTTGTGTTAGCGAATCCAAGTTGATCATTTAAACAGGCTAATTGATCATTAGAAAACCCTTTTACAATTATGTTAGCACAGCAGAAAACAGTTGTGCTAATTAAAGAAGCAATAAAACTGGCCTTTAGACTAGTTGAGTATCTGGAGCATCAGCATTTGTGGGTTCGATTACAGGCTCAAAATGGCCAGAAACAAAGAACGTTCTTCTGAAACTCGTCAGTCTATTCTTGTTCTGAGAAATTAATGCTATCCCATGCGAGAAATTACCAAGAAACTGAAGATCTGGTACAACACTGTGTACTACTCCCTACACAGAACAGCGCTCTAACCAGAATAGAAACTGTCTCTAAGCAGAATAGAAAGAGGAGTGGGAGGCCCCGGTGCACAACTGAGCAAGAAGACAAGTATTGTCACGTTCCTGACCTATTTATGTTAGTTGTTTTGTGTGTTAGTTGGTCAGGACGTGAGGTTGGGTGGGCATTCTATGTTTTCTGTTTCTGTGTTGGTTTTGGGTTACCTGGTATGGCTCTTAATTAGAGGCAGGTGTTTGGCGTTCCTCTAATTAAGAGTCATATTTAGGTAGGCGTTGTCACAGTGTTCGTTGTGGGTGATTGTCTCCTGTGTCAGTATGTATGTTCGTACCACATGGGACTGTAGCGTTTGTTTGTTTCGTTTCGTTTCGATGTCGTCTGTTTCCTGTACGTAAGTTTATGTTTAGTTATGTAAGTTTATGTTCAGGTTTCGTCAACGTCGTTTTGTTATTTTGTAGTTTGGAAAGTGTTTGTTTCGTTTCGTGTTGCCATCTTATTCTTAATAAAGATGGCTTATTTCCCACAAGCTGCGTTTTGGTCTTCAGATCCCTCTCTCCTCACCTCATCCGAGGATGAGGAGAGCGTCACCCGTTACAGAATCACCCACCACGCTAAGACCAAGCGGCAAGGGAAAACTAAACGGAGTAAGGGACAGGAGAGAAAGGAACAATGGACATGGGACGATGTTTTGGATGGAAAGGGTTGCTACACTTGGGAGGAGATCCTGGCTGGGAGGGATCGCCTCCCATGGGAACAGGTGGAGGCACTGAGGAGAGCAGAGGCTACCGGGGAGAGGAACCGGAGCTATGAGGGAACGCGTCTGGCACGGAAGCCAAAAAAGCCCGTAAGTAATTCCCAAAAATTTCTTGGGGGGGGGCTAGGAGGTAGTGGGCCTAGGAGGTAGTGGGCCAAGGGCAGGTAGGAGACCTGCGCCCACTTCCCAGGCTTACCGTGGAGAGCGGGAGTACGGGCAGGCGCCGTGTTACGCAGTAGAGCGCACGGTGTCTCCTGTACGAGTGCATAGCCCAGTGCGGGTTATTCCACCTCCCCGCACTGGGAGGGCTAGATTGGGTATTGAGCCAGGTGTCATGAGGCCGGCTCAACGCGTCTGGTCTCCAGTGCGTCTCCTCGGGCCGGCATACATGGCACCTGCCTTACGCATGGTTTCCCCGGTTCGCCTACATAGCCCGGTGCGGGTTATTCCACCTCCCCGCACTGGTCGGGCAACCGGGAGCATTCAACCAGGTAAGGTTGGGCAGGCTCAATGCTCAAGAGTGCCAGTACGTCTCCACGGTCCGGTATTTCCGGCACCACCTCCCCGCCCCAGCCTAGTACCTACAGTGTATACACTACGCACTAGGCTACCAGTGCGTATCCTGAGCCCTGTTCCTCCTCCACGCACTCTCCCTGTAGTGCGTGTATCTAGCCCGGTGCCTCCAGTTCCGGCCCCACGCACTAAGCTACCAGGGCGTCTCCAGAGCCCTGTACAAACTGTATCTTCTCCCCCTACTAATCCTGATGTGCTTGTCCTCAGCCCGGCGTCACCAGTGCCGGTACCTCGCATCAGGGATAGAGTAGGCTTTGAGAGTACAGTGTGCCCTGTTCCTGCTCCCCGCACTAGTAGGAAGGTGCTTATCATTAGCACGGTGCCTCCAGTTCCGGCACCACGCACCAGGTCTACAGTGCACCGTATCCGGCCAGAGCCATCCGTCTCCCCAGCGCCATCTGAGCCATCCGTCTCCTCAGCGCCATCTGAGCCATCCGTCTCCCCAGCGCCATCTGAGCCATCCGTCTCCCCAGCGCCATCTGAGCCATCCGTCTCCCCAGCGCCGTCTGAGCCATCCGTCTGCCAGGAGCCTGCAAAGCCGCCCGTCTGCCATGAGCCTGCAAAGCCGCCCGTCTGCCATGAGCCTACAGAGCCGTCAGCCAGACAGGAGCCGCTAGAGCCATCAGCCAGACAGGAGCCGCTAGAGCCGTCAGCCAGACAGGATCTGCCAGAGCCGCCAACCAGACAGGATCTGCCAGAGCCGCCAACCAGACAGGATCTGCCAGAGCCGCCAACCAGACAGGATCTGCCAGAGCCGCCAACCAGACAGGATCTGCCAGAGCCGCCAACCAGACAGGATCTGCCAGAGCCGCCAGCGAGCCATGAGCAGCCAGAGCCGTCAGAGAGCCATGAGCAGCCAGAGCCGTCAGAGAGCCATGAGCAGCCAGAGCCGTCAGAGAGCCATGAGCAGCCAGAGCCGTCAGAGCGCCATGAGCAGCCAGAGCCGTCAGAGCGCCATGAGCAGCCAGAGCCGTCAGAGCGCCATGAGCAGCCAGAGCCGTCAGAGCGCCATGAGCGTCGAGAGCCGTCAGCCTGCCATGAGCGTCGAGAGCTGTCAGCCTGCCATGAGCGTCGAGAGCCGTCAGCCTGCCATGAGCGTCGAGAGCCGTCAGCCTGCCATGAGCGTCGAGAGCCGTCAGCCTGCCATGAGCGTCGAGAGCCGTCAGCCAGCCATGAGCATCGAGATTCGTCAGTCAGCCATGAGCTGTCCTTCAGCCTGAAAAGGCTGGATACCCAGAACTGCCCATCAGTCCAGAGCTGTCTCTCTGTCCGGAGCTGCCTTTCAGTCCGGAGTTGCCCCTCTATCCTGATCTCCCTCTCTATCTTCATCTATCTCTATATTCTTATCTATCCCTCTGTCTTGATTTATCTCTCTGTCCCGGTGTTGTCCCTATTAGGTATATTATTAAGAGGATTTTGTGGGGGAAAAAAGAGGGTGGACATTCTTGGAGGGAGGAAGCTAGGATGGATTATGGTGGGGTGGGAACCGCGCCCGGAGCCTGAGCCACCACCGTGGTTAAATGCCCACCCAGACCCTCCCCTAGACTTTGTGCTGGTGCGTCCGGAGTTCGCACCTTGTGGGGGGGGGTACTGTCACGTTCCTGACCTATTTATGTTAGTTGTTTTGTGTGTTAGTTGGTCAGGACTTGAGGTTGGGTGGGCATTCTATGTTTTCTGTTTCTGTGTTGGTTTTGGGTTACCTGGTATGGCTCTTAATTAGAGGCAGGTGTTTGGCGTTCCTCTAATTAAGAGTCATATTTAGGTAGGCGTTGTCACAGTGTTCGTTGTGGGTGATTGTCTCCTGTGTCAGTATGTATGTTCGTACCACATGGGACTGTAGCGTTTGTTTGTTTCGTTTCGTTTCGATGTCGTCTGTTTCCTGTACGTAAGTTTATGTTTAGTTATGTAAGTTTATGTTCAGGTTTCGTCAACGTCGTTTTGTTATTTTGTAGTTTGGAAAGTGTTTGTTTCGTTTCGTGTTGCCATCTTATTCTTAATAAAGATGGCTTATTTCCCACAAGCTGCGTTTTGGTCTTCAGATCCCTCTCTCCTCACCTCATCCGAGGATGAGGAGAGCGTCACCCGTTACAAGTATATTAGAGTGTGTAGTTTGAGAAACAGATGCCTCACAATTCCTCAACTGGCAGCTTCATTAAATAGTACCTGCAAAACACTAGTCTCAACGTCAACAATAAAGAGGCGACTCCGGGATGCTGGCCTTCTAGGCAGAGTTCCTCTGTCCAGTGTCTGTGTTCTTTTGCCCATCTTAATTTTTTATTTTATTGGCCAGTCTGAGATATGGCTTTTTCTTTGCAACTCTGCCTAGAAGGCCACTCAAAGCCTGTTGGAAAGCCATTCTGGTGTGTCTTTGGCATTAATATTTGTGTAATTGTCCCGTTGAAAAAGAAAACTCTATCCCAGGGTTAGGTATCAGTAATAAGGCAGGGTTTCCTCAAACTTTTTATCTGAGCTTTGCTCTTTTCATATTTATTTTGAGCCCGACAAACTCACCAGTCCCTGCTGGTGACAAGGATACCCATAACATGATGCTGCAACCACAATACTTGACAATACAGAGGATCAACAACATTGCATTCACTCCACATTACTGGCCTGTATAACAACGTGAAATGAATGAAGCCTGTATTAAAAAATGCACTTCAAATGATCCATTCATTGGCAACAATCATTGTTAAGTAATACTGCAAGACAACACAAAGAAATAAACTTTGAGGCCTAAATTAAAAACTACAGGCTTGGTTCAAATCCAATACAACACATAGTGAAACCCAACCAAATTTACTGAGCTTGAGCAATTTTGACAAAAACAATGGGTATTTGTTGCCCTGAGAGTTGTGCAAAGTTGATAGAATCTCATTGTAAAGTTTTTACAACAGTAATGGCTGCCAAAGGTGCTTCCGCAGAGAATTAACTCTGGGGTGTGAAGACATACTCAATCAAGACATCTTTGTATTTATAATTAATAATTATGTAATTTCTATAATTTCTATTGGACTTTGGAAATGTGGAGTAGGTGTGTACGTCAATATAAAAAAAATCTAATTTAATCAATTTCGTTATTTAATTTTAAGGTAGGGTGTATGTGTATTGTGTCTTCCTGTCCTTCTTGGGTCCACACACATCGCAGCACTTCTTCTTGGTGCTACCGGCTGCAATCTAGGATGATGGAATTTTACTAACATCTCACTCACTCACTCATATATATAGTTACAGCAGACCAAGGTATGATGAGCTCTGGCTTGTTTTTCGTATTGTTCCTACCACCATCAGCTTCCTCTTGAGGAGCTTCTGTCCCAGCTTGAGCGAAGTAAAAAAGGTGCTGCATGTGATGTTGTGGCCACGTGTCACGTCCAAGACAACCCGCAACCCTTGGTTCTTCTCAGGGGCTCCTCCATCTGGCTTCCCTGTATACACTTACATGCATATGATGAAGCAGCATCACAAGCAGCCCAGATCTTGATTCCATATTTTGCGGTTATGTACTGCCTGAAGGCGCAGCGGCCCCTGAATGGCGTAAGCTGCTCATCAACAGTAAAGTTGGGCCCAGGGTTGTAAAACAGGGGAAGGGGGTCCTCCCACTTGTCCCACACTGACCTGATTGCAGCTAGCTTGTTTCTCTGCCGCCGAGCTGGTCTGGTGTCTCGGTTATCAAAGCAGATAATCCTGGAAATAATGTGGAAGTTTTCCAGAGACATTGTTGCACAGTAAAGTTCTCTGCCTGTTTCTTCATCCCACAAGGGTTCTGTGGATTCCCCATTGGATGTGAAAACACCAGCAAGGATAAGAATCCCAAAGTATGCACGTAAATTAGTTTGGTCCATCTCCTTCCATCTCCAAAAACACACCTTCCCTCCAAATTAGTGCAGTCCAGAATGATTTTCTGGATGATGTCAGGGATGAACAGTTCAAAAGAAGACTTTATGTCCTGTACATGAGTATCCGCCATCCGCCTCGGTCCTGGTTGCATCCTTATCACATTGGCAGCCATGCGGGGTGGTTCATTACTTGGGCAAGAAGACCATTCAATTTCAAAAGATTTTGCCATCTATATTTCTCCTCCTGCAGGCTGCTGATGAGCTGGTTGCTGACTGGCTGGTCCTGGGGCTGGCTGCTGATGAGCTGGTCCTGGGGCTGGTTGAGGGTCAGTCTCATCCTCTTCTTCCAACTCACTGTCAGACAACGAATTGACAGAGATATGATACTCATATTCAGAAAAGTCTTCAACTTCCAAAGTGGAAGACGCTCGTTCCACACTAGCTTCTCTCTCTGCAAAAGTTATTTCTAAGGCCCTCTGAGCAGAGATAATTTTTACCATACTGATTGATTGTGGTAAGGTGTCACACCCTGATCTGTTTCACCTGTCCTCATTATTGTCTCCACCCCCTCCAGGTGTCGCTTGTTTTCCCCAGTGTATTTATCCCTGTGTTTCCTGTCTCTCTGTGCCAGTTCGTCTTGTATGTTTCCAAGTCAACCAGCGGTTTTACCGTTCTCCTGCTTTTTGCATTCTCCTTTTTCTAGTTTTGACCCTTGCTTGTTTCTGGACTTTGTACCCACCTACCTGACTATTCTGCCTGCCTTGACCATGAGCCTGTCTGCCACTCTGTACCCCCTGGACTCTGATCTGGTTTTGACCTTTTACCTGTCTACGACCAATCTCTTGCCTACCTCTTTGGATTAATAAACATTGTAAGACTCCAACCATCTGCCTCCTGTGTCTGCATTTGGGTTTCGCCTTGTGCCTTGATAGTAAGGAGTCACACATGCAAAGATGTTTATTTGTGTCCCTCCCCCAATTTGCACCTGGCTGGGGTAGAGTGTGAGAAAATACAGAATAATAATAAGAGTGCAAGAAAAGCATGAGACAGGCAGGGAGACAGAATGGTGCTATTTAATGGTGCTAAGTTGAAACAGCAGGCCCAGGGAGGAAGACAGAGTGAAGGCACACAGCAAACCCTTTTGTTTCATTTTTACATGTTTATACCTACACACACACTTTCCCACACTTTTATTACCCCCGGGTCCAGTGGACCCGAACACCACATGTAAGATAAATGTGTAGGGGGGTGCACACTCAATGAAAATGTGTTATTTCACGTTCTTCACAGAAAAAGGCCAATAATTAATTGTATCAATTTTCTTTTAGTAAACATTGAAAATGAGTTCCACAGACCTGAACACCACACAAGGGTTAATCAACATTATCAGCACCCAGGGAGTAGTTGTTGGGGGTTAATTACCTTGCTCAAGGGCAGAAAGGCAGATTATTTTCACCTTGCCGAGTCTGGGATTCAAACCAGCAACCTTTCAGTTGTTGGCCCAACTCGCTTAACCGCTAGGCTACCTACCACCCCTGGGTGGGGGTGAGTCCTCATAATGGAGGCTAACTCTAGGCCAGTTACAGAGGGCATCATCAAGGCAGGTCTCAGAGATCTGCAACTGTCCAGGTCGTAAAAAAGGAATTTATGACCTTCTGATTAAAACATACACAAAACATACAGGGAAAAGGGAAGTTTAAACTGTAATCAAATGGGTAGGGGTCCAGGCACTCCAAGTACAGATGGGAAAGAGTGTGTATAAGGTCTTGGAGAGTGTTTTGAGTTTGTCCCCCGAAATCACACATGAAAACTTAAATAGCCTCTTTATAGAGTGCAACGCAAGCCAAGAGGTAAGCAGATACGATGGATTTCCACAAAGTTAGTAAACAGAAAACGCTGAGGCTTGGCTGAGTTTAACTCATATATGTTTTGACTGTTTGTGTGTGTGTGTGTGTGTGTGTGTGTGTGTGTGTGTGTGTGTGTGTGTGTGTGTGTGTGTGTGTGTGTGTGTGTGTGTGTGTGTGTGTGTGTGTGTGTGTGAAAATTTTTAGTGAAAGGGGAGTGAGGATTCCAAATACATCCCTTGACCTCCAAAAGTTTGGGCCTTTTTGACAATTTCCTTTGGTGTGGACCCAAATAAAACGTTGAAATGTGAGTGTTTGTGAGTGTAGTTTCCATTGCTTCATCCACTGAGAATTAAGTCGTCTTTGTGCTTGTGTATGTGCGTGTTTACTCTCTACTCTGCTTCGGGGGTCGAAAGTGAAGAGGAGCTGTTGAGATCTAGGTATTATGAAGGATTAATACATTTCTCTAAGTTGGAGGTGTTTATGAGCTACATCAAAGTGTGCGTAGGACCAGATAGTCTGGAGTTAGTGTGACTGACTGACCCCTATGTGACCCTCTGTGTGTGATCCTCCCTTAGTTACCCTGAGAATCACCCCACTTACTCACTGAATAGATTTATCACATGAATGATTAAACTAATAAAGAGCTTGATGATAAGTGGTTTAGTTGAATCAGGTAGGTTACTCCTGGTCAAGAGCAAACATGTGTGAGCTCCCGGGATGCAGAAATCCTGCTATGTCTAGTCAAGGGTTGTCAAATATAAGGCCCCATTTAGTTTAGATGTTTTTTGGGGGCGGGGGTGGGGGGATCAGTATACTTAAACATTTTCAATATACTCTCTAACCAAATCGAAACTGTGCAGGAATGATAATGGACCTACATTTATAAAGTTTCTCGACTGTGTCCAGGTCGCTAATAATCATAGAAATTAAAGCTAGACAGTCAGGGAGTATCGAAAATTCCAAAAGCGATGGATAGAGGACCAACTTTTTCAAATTTTGACAGCAAAGAAATATAACCAATTTTCAGTACGGTCCTCTGGACCTTGTTGAAGACTGAATGCGGCCCCTGGGGCAAAATTAGTTTGTCACCACTGGTCTAGACAATTCTGTAACTCTGTCTACATAACCACTCACCACCACACTAAGAGAAAGCATACATTGGGATAAATTAACTCTAGATTTGATTATGAAAGGCGTGTGTGAGGTAAGTTCTCTATTTCCTGTCCAGTTGGGCTGTTCCTGCTAGAGACATGATTCCAAGCAGGGCCATGCATTTCCTGCTCACGCTCAGTGTTCTTGTCATCAGAGGAAAACATTTGCCACCTTCAGAAGGTTTTCACAACCTTTGACTTTTTAATATGCATAACAAGTCACATAATAAGTTGCATGGATAAACTCTGTGTGCAATAATAGTGTTTAGCATGATTTTTTAATACCTCATCTCTGTACCCTACACATACAATTAACTGTAAGGTCCCTCAGTCGAGCAGTGAATTTCAAAAACAGATTCATCCACAAAGACCAGGGAGGTTTTCCTATGCCTCACAAAGAAGGCCACCTATTGGTAGATGCGTAAAAAAAAGCAGACATTGAATATCCCTTTGAAAATGGTAAAGTTATAAATTAAACCAGCAGCATACCACACTGCATACCACTGCTGGCTTGCTTCTGAAGCTAAGCAGGGTTGGTCCTGATCAGTCCCTGGCAGGAAAACCAGATGCTGCTGGAATTGGTGTTGGAGGGCCAGTAGGAGGCACTCTTTCCTCTGGTCTAAAAAATATCTCAATGCCCCAGGGCAGAGATTGGGGACACTGCCCTTTGTAGGGTGCACTTTTAAATGGGTGTCCTGACTCTCTGATGTCATTAAAGATCCCATGGCACTTATCGTAAGAGTATGGGTGTTAACCCTGCTGTCCTGGCTAAATTCCCAATCTGGCCCTCAAACCATCACATTCACCTAATAATCCCCAGTTTACAATTGGCTCTTTCCTCTCCCCTGTAACTATTCTCCAGGTCGTTGTTGTAAATGAGAAAGTGTTCTCAGTCAACTTACCTGGTAAAATAACGGATAAATAAAAATAAACTAAAAAAATTACACATTGGATGGTGTATCAATACACCAAGTCACTACAAATATACAGGCGTCCTTAGTAACTTAGTTGCCGGAGAGGAAGGAAACTGCCCAGGGATTTCACCATGAGGACTTTAAAACAGTTACAGAGTTTAATGGCTGTGATAGGAGAAAACTGAGGATGGATCAACAACATTGTAGTTACTCCACAATACTAACTTAATTGACAGAGTGAAAAGAAGGAAGCCTGTACAGAATAAAACTATTCCAAAAAATGTATCCTGTTTGCAACAAGATGTTAAAATAATACTGCAAAAGATTTTACTTTTTGTACTGAATACAAGGTGTTATGCTTGGACAAATCCAATACAACACATTATTGACTACCATCTCCATACTGTATATTCAAGCATAGTTGTGGCTACATCATGTTATGGGTATGCTTACAATCGTTAAGGACTTTTTCAGGAGTTTTTCAGGATAAAAATTAATCGGAATGGGGAGAAGCACAGGCAAAACCAGGGAAACCTGATTTAGTCTGCTTTCCACCAGACACTGGGAGATGAATTCACCTTTCAGCACAACAATAACTTAAAACACAAGGAAAAATCTATGCTGGAGTTGGTTACCAAGAAAACAGTGAATGTTCCTGAATGGCCGAGTTACAGATTTAACTTAAATCTACTTGAACATCTATGGCAAGACCTGGAAATGGTTTTCCAGCAATGATCGACAACCAATTTGATAGAGCTTGAAGAATTTTGAAAAAAAATATGGGAAAGTGTTGCACAATCCAGGTGTGGAAAGCTCTTAGAGACTTACACAGAAAGACTCACAGGTGTAATCACTGCCAAAGGTGCCTCTAGTATTGACTCAGGGGTTTGAATACTTATGTAAATGAGATATTTCTGTATTAAATTCTCTATAAATTAACTACAATTTATAAAAACAGGTTTTCACTTCATCATTTTGGGGTATTGTGTGCAGATGGGTGAGAGAAAAAAATATATTTAATAAATGTTGAATTCAGGCTGTAACACAACAAAATGTGGAATTGGGCAAGGGGTATTAATACTTTCTGAAGGCCCTGTACATCAGACAACACTGATCAGAAACAACAATGCTCTGTAACCAGAAGGATCAGCCCCTGTATCCTCTCTCTCTCGCCAATACATGCTGGTAGTATCAGGCAAGTGGCTTTGGTGTAGTGATACTTTCTATGAAGCATTTTAGCACAGGTGCTTCCATTTCTCAGTAGAGTAGCTTCTGGTGTGTTTGAGTTTGCATGTGCATTGTGGGTGTGAGCAAGAGAGAGGAAAAGAGGCTGCGTGTGTATGTGAATTTGTTGGTGTGTGTGGCTCTCTGCATGTAAGTGTGTGTTAGTGTGTGTGGTGCATGGCTCTCTGCATTTTCAGTAAATGTGCATGGTAAGTGCAAACCTCTATTTTTTGTGTGTGCGTGCATGTGTGTGTGTATTTTGTGTGGACTGTGTGCTGCCATATCCGGTTTCGTGAGTGAGGACAAGCTACACTGCTCTGTCATCAGAGCAGGAAGCTGTGACGGGAATCCTGGATACTTGGGTCACGTGACTGGGAAGAAGGATGCCCACGTCAGAGAGGATGATGGGAAAAGCGTGTCACATACCATAAAGGGGGAGGATGGTATGCCATCAGAGCCGTGTGGTCACTTGGTGGTGGATGTGAAAACACAAAAAAACTCCACTCACTCAAATTAAAAAGATCAGTTACAACACAATAATGAGGGAAGGACACTTACAGTAAACTCAGTTTACTCTGATTGTCCACTCCGTTTCCAGCTCACTTAGTGGCAACTCCCATACATTTAAAGCATATTGGCATCTATGTAATAATAATAAGATGATTATTGTCACATACACCGGATAGGTGGAGTAAAATGTGTTGTTTTACATGATCAGCCCTGGAGCAAATGATTTATTTTTATTATTTTTATGTTTAGATTTTTTTATTTATTACATTTCTACTATGTTGTTATTTTTGTATTTAATTTTGTATTATTATTTACTACCATTTTATATTATTATTTGTTATTGTTTATAATTTTATTACAATGTATATTGTATGCATTGTTGCTTTGGCAATATTGACACAATGATTTTCATGCCAATAAACCATCTTGAATTTAAAAAAAAAACAGGGTTAAGTGCCTTGCTCAAGGGAACATCAGCAGATTTTTTTACTTTGTCCCCTCAGGTATTTGAACCAGCTACCTTTCGGGTTATGCCCCAATACTCTAACCGCTAGGCTACCTGCATGTAGTACTGGCCACCTTTCTCCTCTCCAACCTGGCCAGGTTAATTATATACTGGTATAGCAAAGTCTAATCTTATGACCTCATTATACCTCACACAGTCAGGGAAGCACTTGAGAAAGAGCAGAGCGCACAGAAAGAGATTCCAAGAGAGATCAACTAATAGTCATATTGGGATGTCATTGCTTACTGTTCACCTCAGTTGATCAGATGATTTAAGTTGTAAGCAACACAGATTAAAGAGCATTTGTTTATCTCCCAGGTATATATATTCAATGTTTGGTGTTTATTTGGTTTGTCATTCAGCACAGATGGGGGTGCAATCAAAAACATCTGCAAGATCTACTCTGATTCCAGCTCACTTAGTGGCAACTTCCATACAGTCAAAGCGTGTAGGCATCTATGTAATAATAATCGGCACTGCAACAGGGTGAAGTTTTCACGGGTTGAGGGGGATCTTTTTTTAAAAGCTCGCAGTAACTGCTCGCTCCTTGTTCTTTCAACTGGGTTTGCCAGGGACCTGTGCCAAGGGTTTGTGAGGATGTTTTGCAGATGCTTGTCTGAAATCCGATTCACAACATGGACTAAGGTTGGGAACGTTTCTAACAGTTTCCTCGGCACTGCAATGGCCAGGCCGGAATCTGGGAATGGAATCAAACAGGAATTCCCTGACAAGGCCTACAAGGTGAGAGAGATGGGTGGTGAATCATTCACGGATCCAAACAACATGAGGTTTTGGGCATCTGCAGGCCACAACACCGCAAACCCTGACGGCACTTTGTCAGAAAATAGGCGAGCTCACAAGCACAGAATACAACTGGACGAGAGCTTAAGCACCAGTTAGCTTTTTCAAATCTATATTGTGCTTAGATTTCAGAAGTGGATAAGTTACCACATATGGTTTCCATAGTCTCTTTTAATATTTCCATGCAATCCTCCCTGTATCTGAATACTCTTTGGTAATTTCTTTACTTTTACATATTCCCACATTAGTTTATATCCCAGAACATATTCAGAAGATTAGGTCTTGTGCATGCATGTAAACCAGTGTGGATGAGCAAGCACCTGTCTATCCTCGCCATAGGAGGACTTCTAAAGCCCATCTTTTGGCAGGGGAATCACTGCATAGCTATCCTGAAGGGGGAAAACATCAGGCCTCAGCATGCAACAACACCACAGACCAGAGACAATGAATGCCCTGCCAAGCCCCTCCTCCTCTTTAACTCCTCAGATGAATTTCAGAACATGATTGTAACCGAGAACATGATCATGTCCGTAGCTATCAACCCTGGCTGATCATGAAAGGAACCGCATACCAACACAGGAACCGCATTCCAATACACGTCGGACGCATCTGGGAAAATAAAGAATGTGAATAAATAACTTGCAGCTGGAATCAGATGTCCCTCCTCTCTCTGAGATAAAGAGTGAAAAATGGGGTGTGAGTTATTGGACCTCTTTTAAAGGGTCGGCCCTTCTGTAAATATAACTTAAGTTTTCTTAGTATCTGCCAAAGATCAACATGATAATACCCTTGGTATTTTATCTGCTTTTACCTGGTGAAATAAATGATGTATTCATTGTAGCATCATCTACACTGTTAATCATCTTTAAAGGCTCCTTTGCTATTGATCCTTGATGTCTCTCCTTATGGAGCACTAACCTAATGTAGCGGCGTTTCTGGTCCCGCCGGGGAGGGAAAAAAGTGTCTGGGGAGGTTCTCTTCTGCACTGTTGAACCAATCCAGTAAATATGGAGGAGGAGTTAAGATGGAGTGTCGCCTTGTTAAAGTCCTCATTATTCATTTCCCATGAAAACCAGATTTATCCGGTTGTTTTACGAACCCCGCAGAGGGTGTTGGAGCACAGAGCGTGTAGTCATTGGGCCACTATCGCCCTATTGTGGACTGGTAGAGAACAGAATAAGTGCAGGAGTGGATTCACATGGTTCCATGAATTCACATTAAATAAGGGGTTCAAAAAAATTGCATTTATGCCTCAATACAACATTTTATTTTCCAGAAACATTATCACTACATGAAAAATAACGACAATATTTGCCATGAGCATTACACTGTTGTGCAAAACAAGTAGGCCACCTTCCCATCACATAATATGAAGATTTTTTTTTATAAATGTTTGATAACATATTTGGTCCCCTTAATAAAAGTTTTATATGTACACTGTATTCCATCAAACGATATTCACTTAATGAAAAAAGGCAACTTTACCACAACCATACTTCTTCAGCCATCCAGTCTGTTCTGATTTGCAGAGGGAAGTCAACTTGGGCAAGTATATAAGCAACGCAGGTGTGAGATTTACCCATTGAAAAGATGGAAGACAATAGTGATCACCCCCTCCACTCTTCTCATACTGTAGTTAATACAAACACAGTACAGATCTACCTTTCAAAAAGTTTAGGCAGTCGAAGCACTGGAACCAACCATGTTGTGATGCAGACGTTTGCCATCTGATGCTGATGTGGCACCATGTTAGCCAAGCTAACATGGATCCCGTTGAAGTGATTCCCAGCATCAGCACCCCACTGATCTCAATGGAGGTCCCAGAGGAGAGTGATTAGTCAGTCTTCTTGTTCTGCTCTCTACGGGCCTTTCTCTTCAATTGCAGGGTCTTCAGCTCTATCATGGTGGAGAACGTCCTGTACACCCACAACGCCTGAGACACACACACACACACACATGCACAGATCTGTTAACACAGGCCTAGGATCAGCTCTCTTTCACTTGGGATTTAATGGTTGAGAATGACCTTTAAAACTTACAACAATGATGATTGTGTTGAGCAGAAGGGGAATGGAGTAGACCAAAGATATGAACATCCCATTTGAGTCAAAGTACTGGAACTTGGAAAATGACCTGTGAAATTACAAAATAAGTTGTTCCTCACCACACTAACTAAATTACACAAAAAACAGTCAACATATTTTCTCCCAGTATACCATATACTGCAGCTCAATTAGATCTTTACCTCCAGTTCATGGCTGCCACCTCATTCAGATATTCAGCGCTGTACACCATACATACTGTGGAGAGAGGGGAAACAGTAATTACTGGATGTCATGAATAAATGTTTGTGTATAAAATGTGTAGTGCTTTTCAAAGATACAGATCCCATTACATATAACCAACAATATGTTATACAATGCTAGTAGTTGAAACACACATCCACTTACCCATAACCAGGAACTGGCATATTTGCACTCTGTAGAATCTACGTGTCAGGAGAGTTGCGAGGAGACAGACAGCATGGAACCCCAGAAGTCCAATAAGCCACGGCTCAGACCACTGTATCTGCAGACATGAAATTAAACAGTGGTTTAGCTAGCTATCTACATTTCCAAACAACCAACAGCATCGTGTTAGAGGACAGTGGGTTGGCATTGATACTAGCTACTAGATAAGCAGCAAGCTAACTCATAAGCAACATCTGTAATAGTAGCTAGCTAGCACTCTAAATTCACAACAACCAGATAACTGGTCAGACCTATCTTTTTAACTTAATCTATTTTATCTTGTAAGATATTTCTCTATTTTGACTAGCAGAGAAACCAACAAAGATAGCTAGCTCTCAAGCTAAGCTAGCTAGGCTAACTAATCTTTCCTAAGGCAAGCTAGCATCAAAGAGAACGTTCCGAGGAATAAGAAAGACAAATCAAACTTACAGACATCAGAAATGTCCATATTGATGTGATTCGCATATTGCTAAATGCATCGATTGGAATAGAGCTTATATTTTGTGCTTTCTGATCAGTCATCTTGACAAAATACACGTTCACAACTACTGTGTAAACACAAGAAACGAATGCGGAAGAAACGCCCCCTCCGTCGCTGAAACTTGACGTCACCGTTTCTTCTTCTTCTATGATATAGTGGCGGTCCGCAAACAAACGTAAAGTTGAATGCCGCTGCCTACTGTACTGGAGTGTGTGGTCTTCTTTGGTGGGGTTTATCGGTGGTTGGCATCCAACGTCATGGTGCATTACCGCCACCTACTGTACTGGAGTTTGGACCAGAGACAGGGAGAAACTAAATCCTACCTGTCAGCCCATTGCTCTTAAAAAGATGACAAAACATTTGAGACTACATCTAATGAAGTTTTACTCGATATACTCTTTAAACTAATTTCCTGTATCCCCTTCTCCCTCATACTAGATCTCAGCCTCTCTCTTTCCCTCTGATACTGCCCACACCGTAGCAATACATGCTCCACGGGCTCTGTTTCCAGGCAATAATCACACTTTCCTGTTGGATGCTTTCCTTTGACATTTAAGGTCCTATTCAACTGGCTGTGTCCCACCCTTAATCTTGTAAAAATTGCTTCCTCTCTTCTGTCCCTTCCTGCCGTCCTTCCCTCCCCGACTTTCCTCTGTACTTGAAATAAATGCCTGCCCTTAGTATGTCTATTCCACTGCTCCTGCCGTCTCTGCACCATCACTGTCCATATCAGCCTTTTTGCCTCTGCCTTGCTCATTGAAACTACAACATCAACCTCCCCAATTCTAAGTGCTTGTTTAGCCAGTACATCAACTGCCTCGTTCCCCTCTACCCCCACATGGGCTGGGACCCCTCTTATCTGTACACCCATCTGTCTAATCCTGCCATGAGTTTGTAGCACCTCATAAAGCAGGTCTTGTCTGCTATGTTAGCTAAAAGACTGGACACTCATTAACACTGCACATGAATCAGAGCAAATAACTACTCTGTCTGGCTTGACCTCCTCCACCCACTGCAACGAGCGACTGGAACAAGCTGCAACCAACACTCAAAATTGACAGTTTTATCTCAATATCTTCATTCAAAGATTCAATCATAGCCTAAGAAAGTAGCAGAAATGTGCAGAAGGTAGTTTGAATGGATTTATTGAAGGGAAACAATAACAGTCTTGAATGTTTTTGGCAACATAGTGATATATTTTTTATATACTGTACAATGAGGAATTCAACTACAAAATACTAGCCTTCTCCCATTTTTTTAACCATTGCCCCCACCCACAGAGTGTATACACAACAACAATAAATAAAATAAAATAAAATAGAATAAAATAAAATAAGATAATAGATACTAAACAAAAATGTGAAGAACATAAATCAATCAACTCTAATTAGTACATGTAGGACAGTATGCAAGTGTGTGTGGATGGACTTTGCAGATGTATTTCTCACATGTGCACTACATAGTATTTGTTTTACAGTCTTTCTTTGGAGGGCAGAATTGGCATCTCCTCTTCTTGCCTGCCCCAGCTGCAGCCTCAGGTGGATCAGAACAAGATTCATCCCCCTGAACAGTTTTCACAAGCGCTGCAGAGGTTGCAGTGTGGGGGAGGCACTCCCTTCTTTGAATGTGTGGAGTTATAAGTGCATTTCCCATCTGCTCCAGGAACACGCTCCTCTTGTTCCACCTATCAGGCATCCAGGTAGGGTTGATCTTGTTCCATATCATGAAGGCATTGTATGAGGACACATCAATGATGTTATGGAAGATGACCAGGGGCCAGCGGACAGTCATCCTCCTGCAGCTGTAAGTTCTAATTACCTTGTCCAGGTTGTCCACACCTTTGTTGTGGTTGTAGTCCATGATGATAGCTGGCTTCCTGTACTCATGATCACTGATCTCAGCCATTTTGTGAGGTGTACTCAGGAGGGCCACATTCTTGTTCCTCTTTGGGAGGTAAGAAACTAGAGTGGTGGTGGGGGTGAAGGCAAACTTTGATGAGATGGCCTCTCTCCCCCTTGTTGCGAGAAGTGCAGGGGGGAGCTCAGGCTTGTTCTTTCTAACTATGCCAACCATTGTGATCTTCCTCTACAGGAGCTGCTGGCTGAGTTCAATCAGTAGCACACATAATCTCAATTTCTCATTGAGTGTGTGTGTGTGTGTGTGTGTGTGTGTGTGTGTGTGTGTGTGTGTGTGTGTGTGTGTCTTTGTGGTTTTTGTGGTGTGTAAATGATTGTATAGCTGCCGGGTCTAAAATGACTCTAAGACAATTTTTGTACCCTGGTGATGTACAGCTTTCATGGAAATATGAACAAAGGCGATGTTTCACTTATTCTAATGTTGGGGTCACTCTAGGAAAAGTCATCAAATTTCAAGTTGAAAAAAACGAATGTAGTGGGTTTTCTCTGCTGTTAAACATAATGGTGAGTCATTTCTTTACAAGGGCACACCTCATCTTTCCCAGGTGAAGTTACCACAGCCTAACCTATTTAACTTTTTCACCTCTGCCATGGTAAATGGTGCATTCATCATTTACATCCTCCCTCCTATCCAGCACTCCAGGATGCTCCTTTCTCTCCCCCTCTTCTGCCAAATTTGCCGAGCTATGCACTTGGACAAACGCTTTGGCCGTCATCTCTACCTTCTCCTCATCTGTTACTGCCACATCCTTCCCGATGGTCAACACTGGAT
The DNA here is from genome assembly GCF_029448725.1 of Salvelinus fontinalis. NCBI lineage: Eukaryota > Metazoa > Chordata > Actinopteri > Salmoniformes > Salmonidae > Salvelinus > Salvelinus fontinalis. The sequence continues at coordinate 20,299,983 of NC_074691.1, forward strand.
AATCCCACTCCCTTCTGACCCCACTCGTCCTCTTAATCATCCCCACACTTCTCCTACAGGTGTCGCCCTTCCATTGGTGTCACAGAACCGATGCCAACATGACCTCTTTGCCTGACGGATAGTTCTCCTCACCAGAGCCTGTGCCTGCTTATACTGAATCAAATGTTGGATGTTATGCGTCCTTTTCAGTACTCTAAATGTCCTGTTCCTACTCCTCAACATTGAACAACACTCCTCCATCCACCACGGGACTGCTTTCCTCCTCCTCCCTGAACTCTTAGGTATAGCCTCAGTAGCTGCCCTCACTAGCGCTGTTCTCACCCAGTTATTCATACTATCCACATCCCCTCTCATATACACCTAAGCCATCACCTGCTCACTCAGCTCCTGAAACGAATCCCACTTTGTCCTTCCCAACACCCACCTGCCTCCTCCATCCACTGACACCTCCTCCTCCCTCCAGCCTACTGTGCATACTACGGGGTAATGATCAAATTAAATCTCCTTTTATTTGTCACATGCGCTGAATACAACACGTGTAGCCCTTACAGTGAAATGCTTACTTACAAGCCCCTAACCAACAATGCAGTTTAAAGAAAAATACCTACAAACATAAGAAATAAAAGTAACAAATAATTAAAGAGCAGCAGTAAAATAACAATTGCGAGGATTTATAAGTTGAGGTAATATGTACATGAGGTAGAGTTATTAAAGTGACTATGCATAGATAATAAACAGGGAGTAGCAGCAGCGTAAAAGAGGGGAGTGGGGGGCAATGCAAATAGTCTGGCTGGCCATTTGACTAGGTGTTCAGGAGTCTTATGGCTTGAGGGGTAGAAGCTGTTAAGAAGTCTCTTGGACCTAGACTTGGCGCTCTGGTACCACTTGCCGTGTGGTAGCAGAGAGAACAGTCTATGACTAAGGTGGCTGGAGTCTTTGACAATTTTTAGGGCCGCCTGGTATATAGGTCCTAGATGGCAGTAAGCTTGGTCCCAGTGATGTACTGGGCCATGCGCACTACCCTTTGGCCGAGCAGTTGCCATACCAGGCAGTGATGCAACCAGTCAGGATGCTCTCGATGTTGTAGCTGTAGAACCTTTTGAGGATCTAAGGACCCATGCCAAATCTTTTCGTTCTCCTGATGGGGAATAGGTTTTGTCGTGCCCTCTTCACAACTGTCTTGGTGTGCTTGGACCATGTTAGTTTGATGGTGATATGGACACCAAGGAATTTGAAACTCTCAACCTGCGCCACTACAGCCCCTCCTTTTCCCGTAGTCTACAATCATCTCCTTTGTCTTGATCACGTTGAGGAAGAGGTTGTTGTCCTAGCACCACACAGCCAGGTATCTGACCTCCTCCCATTAAAATCCCCACACCACATTACCTTACTTCTATCCTGGCCCTCCACCCTCTCCAACACTTCCAGGTCCAATATCTGACACAGATTATTGTAGTTCACTACCACTGTCACCCCTCCTCTCAACCACACCTCCACCACCACATATTCCTGTCAATACCTTTGTGTAGCATCCTGTAGGAAAGTCCTTTTTTCATGAAGGTGGCACACCCCTCCCCCTACATCTCTGTCCCCACGAACCATTACATATCCCTGTATGATAAACTCCATAGTCGGTTTGAGCCATGTTTCCTGCACACAAATCACATCAGGCTTAGCTGGCATATCTACAATGAACTGCTTGAACTCCCCCCCATTAGCCAACAGGCTTCGAGCATTCCATTGTAGTACTACCACCATAATTAAGATCCAGTAATACATGACTCCACCCTCGGCTGACTGAGGTAGTCTCAAACCTCTTCCCATGTCAACCCTGTCATACAGCAGCTTTCACTATTAGCTGAATCCTCTTTGTTTTAGACTCTACTTTAGCAGTGCTGTTGATAGCTCATGCTACGAACATCACCAACTTTCTCTTATCTATGTATACCACATCGCTGACCACCTGCCCCGTAATCCCCGGTGTAGATGCTCCTACCCATTTCTTCCTTGAACCTGTATCTCCCTGGATCTGGACCACCCTCACTGCCTCTGCATATGACACCCCTCTCTCCACTCTCACTTGTTGCACATCCACTGCCATCTTCATAGCCTCACACCCACTATATGCCACACTATGAGCACCCAAAAAGCTGCAGCTCTTTGGTTGTACACCATCCCCACTCTTCCCATACTCATGCTCCCCTCCACACCCGGCACACCTCTTTTTCTCTTTACAGGCTGTTGCCCAAACCTCTGGCAGTTAAAACATCTTCAATGCTTCGGTACATACGCCCTCACATAATAACTAATATATTATATGGTTACTTTATTTGGCAGTACCCGGTCCTTGAAGTGTAACAGAATAGACAGGCTATGTACCCTAACTCCACCCCTTGTTGCTTGCAATCTTTGAACATTCACTAGAACTCCTCCTCTCAAGTCGTCGCTTACCTATTTAGTGCCAACACTCACAAGCACTCCTGTTATCACCCATTTAATCCACTGCTTCCCTGCATGATCAGTCCAGCTGCTCGACACCACCTTACACTTCCCTATTTGCTTCACTCTGAGAGCTTTTTCCCTCTGCACCATGTCCTTACAGAACACCAACAAGATCCCATCTCAACATTTTAGCATTGACAACTTCCCCAATCAACTCTTTTACCACAGCTGTCAACCTTATTGGAATCATAGCCACAACTACCCTTCCTCCCTAAACTTTAGAATCACTTTATACTCCTCCTCACCTCCATGCTCCCCTCGTGTCTTATGTTCCCTTCCTCGGCACTTTCGACCTCCGAACTGCCGCTAGCGTTGGAAACTATGTTGGTCTCCTCAAACGTCCTTTTCTGCCTCCTCTCTGCCTCCATAGACCTCTCGCTCCCCTTCAAATCCATACTCCCCTTTTCTCCCGCTTTCTTTTTCTCTTTCTTACTCCCCCCTTTATTTGTATCACTATGCTCCATACTTGCTTTACTTTCTTCTCCATCACTATCTCCTGCCATCTCTGACCCAGTCACAGCACAGCCGTGCCGAACCGTCGCCACACCGAGTAAAGTTTGGTTGTTTGTTTATCAACGATTCATCGCTAGCCACAGCTTTCAGCCTCTCCATCACTTCTCCCTGAGCTCCAAGCCAAGTGACAGCCCGCTGCTTCCCAATCACAACAAAATGTCAGACTCAGAGTCTGTATTGTTGTGTCCACGCATAAACCTATCGGAGTGTGTGGTCAATCACAGTTTACAACATTTCGAAATCCTCCTACCTAACTCAAAACTTCTGAGAAAAAAAAGCCCTACTAACTTCTAATAGACCCTCCCCTATCCCCAAAATTAGATTTACCAGAGGATAAACTACTCAATACAGACAGAGAATCTGAGCATACTATAATTCTAACAGGTTGTATGTCTTCCACCCACTGGAGGGCAACTAATACCGCCAACAGTTCAACTAAGTATACTGACAGTTCATCTGTTCATTTGTCTTCTATATACTGTATCTGCACATCAAATTCAGGAATGTAAACGCCTGCTCCTGTGTACCCACTATCTGGGTCCTTAGATCCATCTGTGAAAAGCCGTAAAAAAACTTCTACCAATTGTCAAACAGTTTCCCGATTTCACTGACTTCTGACCAATCTTTCCTTTTCTCTAGCTAGGTTAGATCAACAACAGGATCTGGGAGTAACCATGGAGGAACATCCCCTATCACCACAGAAGGGCCAGCCTCCAACTCCCTCAAACCACTCTCATCAGCAAGCTTTCCAACTGTCCAACCAAAACAACTGTCTAGTCTACTAGTGTCACGTTCCTGACCTGTTTTCTCTTGTTTTGTATTTATTTAGTATGGTCAGGGCGTGAGTTGGGTGGGTTGTCTATGTGTTGTTTTCTATGTTGGGGTTTTGTGCGTTCGGCCTGGTATGATTCTCAATCAGAGGCAGCTGTCAATCGCTGTCCCTGATTGAAAATCATACTTAGGCAGCCGGGGTTCACGTGTGTGTTTGTGGGTGTTTGTTCCTGTGTCAGTGTTTGTGCCACACAGGACTGTTTCGGTTTTGTCACATTTGTTGGTTGTTTTGTATTTTGAAGTGTTTTGTTGACTTTCATTAAATAATGAACACTAACCACTCTGCGTTTTGGTCCTCTCCTTCTGTCAGCGAGGACAGCCGTTACAGAAACACCCACCACCAAAGGACCAAGCAGAGTGGAAAAGGGCAGCGACAGCAGCAGCAGCAGCAGCAGCGCAAAAGGGAGAATTGGACACGGGAGGACGTTTTGGACGGCAATGGTTGCTACACATGGGAGGAGATCTTGGCTGGAAAGGATCGCCTCCCATGGGAACAGCTGGAGGCAGCTCGGAGAGCAGAGGCAACCGGAGAGAGGAACCTGTGGTATGAAGGTATAACGGAAGCCCGAGAGTCAGACCCAAAAATTTCTTGGGGGGGGGGGGGCACACGCGGAGTGTGGCAAAGCCGGGTAGGAGACCTGAGCCAACTCCCCGTGCTTACCGTGGAGTGAGAGGGCGTCGTACTGCAGCAGCCAGAGCCTTCCTCCAGACAGGATCAGCCAGAGCCTTCCGCAGACAGGACCAGCCAGAGCCGTCATCCAGCCATGACCAGCCAAAGCCGTCATCCAGCCATGACCAGCCAGAGCCGTCATCCAGCATTGAGCCGTCAGAGCCAGCCAGCCAGGATCCGCCAGAGCCAGCCAGCCAGGATCCGCCAGAGCCAGCCAGCCAGGATCCGCCAGAGCCAGCCAGCCAGGATCCGCCAGAGCCAGCCAGCCAGGATCCGCCAGCCAGCCAGCATCCGCCCCTCAGTCCGGTGCTGCCCCTTAGTCCGGTGCTGCTGGGGGGGGGGGGGATACTGTCACACCCTGGACTTAGTATTCTTTGTTTTCTTTATGTTTTTTAGTTAGGTCAGGGTGTGACATGGGGAATGTATGTGTTTTGTAGTGTCTAGGGGTGTTGTATGTGTATGGGGCAGAGTAGAGTAATGTTGTCTAGTTATGTCTATGGCTGCCTAGATTGGTTCTCAATCAGAGACAGCTGTCATTCATTGTCTCTGATTGGGAGCCATATTTAAGGCAGCCATAGGCAGTAGGCTTTTGTGGGGTGTTGTCTATGTTGTACGTTTGTAGCTTGTGTGTGCACTTACGTCTATAGCTTCACGATCGTTTGTTGTTTTGTAAAAGTGTTTGTTTCGTGTTTCGTCATCTTTAATAAAAGATGTATTTCTCACACGCTGCGCCTTGGTACTCTCTCTCACGAAGACGATCGTGACATAAACATACATTTTTCTTTCTATCATATTACATTTAGAAGATATTCTGAAAATATATTATTCTGCTGTAAATCCACTGGGGTTGTGCTATGCCCCTGCTTCTGTTGACTGGCTGGGACAAAAGACAGACTGTCCCCAGTGTGCAGGAAGAGGCCCTCAAGCCTTGATTCAGTTTGCTTTCCTGTTTTGGTTCCCCTTTCCACCCCAACCCCGCTAATTCTTTCCTGTCTCTATCTAAATCCCTTTGTTAACAAGCTCCTGTCCGGTCCTGATTCACTTAATCTGACGCCATAGAGCAAACACACATTCTGTTTGTGCCGCACAATTTTCCTTTTCTCTCTAGCTGTCTCTTTAATAGGCTTTACACAAGGTGATGGTTGCATGGTACAGAAATTCTTTGAGTTGAAAAAGGCACAATGTATATTTGAGAAAATAATTTATAATTGTGCAGTAAGTAACTGTGAAATGTTGTAATTAGAGTTTACAAATATACAAAATATCCCATAAATTTCAAAGTTGTAGTCATTGTAAAAGTATAAAACGTCTGACATAGAATGTTGACATGATTAGGAAATATATCTATCACATAAATGTAATTACAAATGCATCAATGTGCTTCCTACAAAGTTCCTATTAAGTAACTATAAAAAATATAAACAGTTTATTACGTCTTATAAACATGCAAAACCTTACAATAAGAATGAAAGTATTTTTATCATTATTCTACAACAGGATATTGAAATTCTATAATTTCATCATGTAGAGAACTCTCAATTGAGCGTTTTCAGTGCTGGTTAATTTTGAGACCCTGGGGCCACAGCGATAGAGTCAGTGAACATTAAGAAGGATTACAGATCAATGTGATTGGTCCTCTCAGCCCCTGTCCCTGCCCGCATGAAACTCTGGGACGAGGGCAGCAGCGGCAGTGAGTGGGGTGGAATAGCCTGCTGCCATACTGTGAAGACCAAGCATCAAACACTTCCAGCTGTAGCGAAGGGCCTTGCCGACATTCTGAAAGACAGAGCACACACACAGAGAGCAAAGTCAATAAACGGATCATCAATTAACAACCATCATCAGCAATACAAACCTAATCATCATTAAATGACTCATCCTATCTGCAGATGGAACATACAGTAGGCTGCTGTAAGTGTGAGGATGATTTTACAACTTATCAACAGATCTTGAGAACAGAACTAGGTCAAGAATAAGGGATTACGTTATTAAACACATGCTCAGACCGAACCAATCTGCTCCATACTCAGACAATGGGCGCCCAGCACAGGAGGGGGAAATCACCCCTCCTTTTTATTTGTCTAACTAAAATAAGCAGTGATCCCTGTGTTGAACAATAGGGTTCCATGTTTAGTGTTCAGGAAAGGGCTGGCCAGCTGGCGCTATCCCAGAGTGTCTGCACTGGCTGCATCAGGGGATGTTCAAAAACACCAAAACATTTCCCAACCTGTAGTCTTAAAATGTATCACTATCAAGGCCGCAAATAAAACGTCCAAACACCCCTGTCACCTGCAGACCTGTAGCAACTGTAGCATTGATATTAGATGGTTATGTTTACAGTGAATTCATGGAGGCATGTAGCGGCAACCTTGATTTTTAACATGATTCGATGATCTTGTTATTTATAGAAGGCAATCACCCTTTTAATGTTTACTTGTTTCCAAGAAGTTGTCTTACACTCAGGCCTCCTCACATTTTACTATCTACATCCAACATGATTTAAAGCCCAGTCAATAAAATCATAACTTACTTACTTTATCTTTGTGGCTATTGAGACATTTTAACAGGTAGTGTCCATATACTGTATATAAATAAGGAAGATTGACAGCAATCAATATAACTGATTGGCAGATTGGCAGACTCTTTCCCAGTTATTATAACCTTATACACAACACACACCACAGCATGTGTGTGAGTGATAAAATCTGAACTTTCTAAACAAAGCCAAGACAGATAAGGAAGAAATGACATGTGACTAACTGCCATCATTCAGTTGGAAGGACCATAACACATCCCATACAAAGTACAGGAATAACCAAATGTAGGATTATGGTCACTTACTGCGCCATAATAACACTGCATTTAGTTATTTCTGTGCTTTGAATGGGGTTTGTTATGGTCCTTCCAACTGATTGATGGCATTTAGTCAGTCCTACATTTGGTTATTATTATTGTACTTTGTTTGGGGTTTGTTATTGTTATTAATAGCCAACAGGCTACCCATATCCATGACCCTTCCAAATGAAGTTGATAATCCCTCACCACAATGACAGAGAATCCATTCAGAGCCAGGTGAAGTGATGAGGGTTCAATGACTCTTTGGCAGTGTTTGTCGCAACATTCGCTGACAATCTCTAATGCTTATCCTGTAGCGACATATTACAGAGGGTTGAGAGGTGAAACTACCTTGAAGCTTTAGGGACCTAGCTGGATCAGAGCTCTTCAGTGATTCAATGAGGCTTAGTCTTGGCTTTGTAATTGACCAGCGAATGTCTGAACCTCAGCCCATGGGATAGTGCAGAATAGACATCCCAGAGGGAGTGTTGGCCTGCTCACCTTGGAGAGGCCGCACACTTTAATTCACAGGCAATAAAGATAAAACACCAGGTAAAAAACTTAGGTGTTATTTTTTTTTAACTACATTTTGAATCACAGATTAGGAATGTGACCAAAATAGCTTTTTACCACCTGAGGAACATTGCTAAGGTGCGGCCAATTCTCACTCAGGCTGATACAGTGAGATTCATCCATGCTTTTATTACAAGCAGGCTTGACTACTGTAATGCTCTCCTGTCTGGTCTAACCAAGAAAGCCATTAGTCAAATGCAAAACATACAGAATGCTGCAGCACTGGTACTGACCAAGACCAGATGGAGAGCACACATTACACCGGTTTTAAGGTCTCTGAGTTTTAGAATTAATTTTAAGATTCTTCTATAGATTTTTTAATCAATCCACGATTGTGCACCCCAATACATGTCTGACATGCTTTTAAGTTATGTACCCAGTAGGTCCCTCAGGTCCTCTGGCACTGGCCTTTTAACTCTCCCGGAGCCTAGGACCAAGAGGCATGGAGAGACAGCCTTTAGTTATTATGCCCCCAGCCTCTGGAATAGCCTGCCAGAGAACCTGAGGGGGGCTGAAACTGTGGACATTTAAAGGAGATCTTAAAACACATCTCTTTAGCTTTGCTTTTCCTTAGGGTGCTTTTCAGTTGTTCGGTTTGTGTCATTCTTTTGTTTTTTTAACTTATGTTTGTTGTGTAGTAAATATTTCAGCTTTTATTTTCATTGTTTGTTTTTTTCCCCCTGTAAAGCGCATTGCGTTGCATTCCCTGTCTGAAATGTGCTGAATAAATAAAGCTTGATTTGATATGATTTAGAACCTAATACAGCCACAACAACAACAGTGACCCCACAAACACTATTTACATGGAAATAGTTTTAAGAGCTATATTCTTAAACTTGAGTTTCTTGACAGGAAATATTTTTAAGTCAAAGAACTGCACCATGACTGTCTTTTCATGTTTTATGTTATGGTTTCGATATTCCCCTTTGACCCCAAACACAGTGTATCTAGCACAGTGGAACAGACTAACACAGGGAGAGGTCTTAAAACAATCTAAATCTGGAGAGAAGCCAGGCATGTGGGTTGTGGCAAGATAGGAAGATGCAATAAATATATCCAGAGTGACGGATTGTATCATTCAACTTGTAGTTCATATTGTGTCACAATACAGGTGGTTTAACAGTAACACAATCAGTGTTGAAATCAAACAGTAAGAAACAAAGTGTTAATGTGAGGTGCTGATTAGAAAACAACAATCTGAGAAAAGTCAATCACAATAGATTGGTTCGTAATAGCGATTTCTTTCATGAAAAGCCTCTATATTGTAGTCCTATTTCACAATGATCTTTCGAACTCTATGGTTTGTATATCTTATTATTGATTTGACATCATTCAGTCATATGATGAATAGCAGGCAATTTGATGCAGGTTTGATGGCCTGATGCCATATTGTGATAATTGTATCACGATAATGATATTGATTATGATATTGCCTTGAACTTACCCATATTATGTGCAACTATTACATACTGTGTTGGAAATTATACACTGAATGGGATTCAATAGTTGAACGTATCTGAAAATGTAACATTGATATTACTGTCTTTTTCCTATTGACAATAGAAACATGTTATGATTATGAACAACTGAAGGTTGTTATACCAGTGTAATTATAACAAAACAGAATACATTTGATTTTCAAAAGTTATGTGCATCATAATGGTTAGTTAAGGATTAATTACCATTGAACAAAACATTGGTTAAAGTTAATCATTGAAGGGGGAAAATACCTATTTTTTATAAATATAATAGCACAGAAAAATAAATGCAGCAGTAACGTTTTTCACAAAAACTACCTTCTTGACTTTCTTGTATTTTTTTATCTTCTTGTTTTTCTTTTCTTCTTTTGCTCTTTGCCTTCCTTCATCCTCTTCGACTAGGGGCTCGTACCTCTCCGGTAAAAAGGCAAAATGGATCTCAGTGGCGCACTTCTCTTTCTTTCTCCCCCCATCCTCTACCTGGGGGCCGGAGGTATCATTTGGTGCGGGGGTCTCATGTTGGTCCGAACAGTCTACTTGTCGGTGATACCTGGATCCTTTCTCCGCTTGCCTCTCACCTAAGGACTCAGTATTATCAAATAACCTCAATACGAGAGATTTGGGCTTCATTGTTGTCTCTCAGGTAGTAGTTGCCGTTGTTCTTTGTTGCAGTCATGGTAGAATGAAATCTGTCACTTGCTGCTATGTTGTCAACACAAGGTATGTGCTTGAATGGGCGTGCATTCCATTGGACTGCTGGCACGTTGCCCTTAAAGATGTAGTCAGGCTGGTTTGTGCAGGAAGTTGTGTTGCATACACACATGATTTGTCTTTAACCTGCTAATTCATTGTAACATAATCTTGTGGATTAGAACCGCAGATTAATATACTATATAGGCCTAAATTGTGTTAAAAAGCAATACCCATAGCCATAGTGAAATGAGACAAATGAGATATAACGGGCCCATAATGAAGTAAATTGGCCCCTCAGGTCCCTGCCTGCCCAGCTACAACGCAATGCCGCCCTCTATCGGGCACATGTAGTAGGTTCAGGTGCATTTCTAGAAACCAATCCAGAGTCAGTTTGTGTTTGAGTGACAAGAGAGTCGAGCAATGGTGTAATATGCCCTTGGTGGTTTAGTGGAAATATTACCCTTGTGGTTTAGTAGAAATATGACCTTGGCGGTAAGCAAGTTTATAGATTTATTAAAGGCTGGTTGGCGCACGACCCACATGACTACACAGCGAGCTGTGAATTTGAGAGCTGGTGTCAGACAGTGTAAATATATAAAGTTCTGTAAAACAGTGAACCTAAGCCTCAGGAGCAAGGAGAGGGCAGAGGACACAACAACTCATTTCCTTCAGGTAGGATATTTATTCTTGCAAATTGCTTTAATTATTAAGACTTGTAATTTTTCATGATATGATCAATGTTTTCTAATGCAGAAATTATATGGGAAAGGACATGTCAGACAAATAAAAGTAGTGAAGTTCTTTCATGGAGAGTGAATGTTTTTTCATTAATGTGCTGTTAAAGGAATTTAATTCCTATATGCTTATCAACCAATTCAATTTAAACACTCTGCCCATACATAAGAATTTGTAAGATACTTATCAGCATTAAATGGACAGAAACCAGTCTCAAAATCAATCAATCAACAGCGTTTATACTTGAGAGTACTGACCATAGTACAATTTACATCAGGTTATATAATAATAATGACAGAATGTCCTGTAAGGAACACATCATTCCAGCCTGTCTGAAGATAACTCCATTCTTTCTAACAAGGAACACATTATATTCAACATTATGATTCATAGGTTCATTCATCCATACAGTAACATAGTAGTATTCTGTTTAGTTATAATTCTAAGTCAAATGTATACATATTTTAGTCATTTATTCATAAAAATCCCGTAACATGTGCCCATAGTCAGTTCAAGAGAACTACGTGAAAGATTTATACAAGTAAACAAGTCCACTTTAACAGTGAGACATAAACAAATGAAATCAGTGTATAAATTATTATATATTTTTTCTACAGGAGTATCAGACGTGGGTATTATGCCCATTTTCATGTGGCAAAAATAATATTTGTTGGATTTGATCTGTAACATACACAATTAATATAAACACAAACATCCTAACTTGAAATAAAAATTCTCAAAGTTGGCATTTTATGCGCTGTGTAAATTCCTGAAATGCAGTCCTTATTCTTCATGAGAGGCCCAATCGACTTACTTCCAAATACTGTCCATAAAGAGAAACTTTTACCCTGGCCAGTATTTTAATGCAGTCTCTTCTTTATGTTTTTGCAGGAGCTTTCAAAAGAACGGCGGATACAGTAGTATTCCTGGAATGACTATGAACCACGGCCTCTAACAATATTTATTTCAAAGACATCCCAAATTTAGTCTGAAAAAAAATATTAAAAACAAAATATGTCTGTTCTAGAATTATTTTCACTAAGTGGCATGTCCATTATGTTTATTACCCTGAATTTAATCATCCTCATTTTCATCATTAATCAAAACACAAACCCTAAGAACTTCCCTCCAGGCCCCAGAGGTCTACCGCTGCTGGGGAACAGCCTCAACCTGGACCTGAAGAGACCCTACCAAACCATGATGAAGGTAAGAACCCCTCTTTAAAATCCCTATCAACCTTGATGGAGGTAAGCACCCCTCTATAAAGACCCTATCAGACCTTGATGGAGGTACAAACCCATCCATAAAGACCCCATCAGACCTTGATGGAGGTAAGAACCCCTCTACAAAGACACTATCAGTGACCCTGATCTGTTTCACCTGTCTTTGTCCTTGTCTCCACCCTCCAGGTGTCCCCATCTTCCCCATTATCCCCGGTGTATTTTTACCTGTGTTCTCTGTTTGTCGGTTGCCAGTTCGTCTGGTTGGTGAAACCTACCAGCGTTTGTTACCCTGTTCCTGCCTGTTTCTTGATCCTGCTTTCTAGTTCTTCCCGGTTTTGACCGTTCTGCCTGCCCTGACCCTGAGCCTGCCGCCGTTATGTACCTTGCCCCACCTCACTGGATTATTGACCCCTGTCTGCCTTTGACCTGTCGTTTGCCTGCCCCTGTATTAGAAATTAACTTTTGTTACTTCGACACTGTCTGCATCTGTGTCATACTTGAAACGTGATAGTACGATCTGGCATGACTGACCCAGCAGACTCGGAAAAGCTCCGCAATGCCCTCTCCTCTCAAGGAGTCACCATTGGAAGGCACGAGGAGTTGTTTCTTGGTCTTATGGAAGTTTTCCAGACCTTGGCCGAAGCCATGACCAAGCATGGAACACATTGCAGGAGCAATTGCGTGGGTTGTCTGTTAGGCAACCTACCACAACAGTAACCTCCTAGCCATTCAGTAACCTGGCTGTTAGCAGCGCCACCTCCCTGTCACCCCGGTTTCTCGAGCAATTTGATGGAGAGTCGGGCACCCGTTGGGCATTTCTCACTCAAGAGTTCACTCATCATCAAACTGCAGCCCTCCTCCTTCCCCTCGGACCGCTTTAAGATAGTGTACCTCATTACGCTGATGTCCGGGTGAGCTCTCGCCTTGGCTACGGCAGTATGGGAACAACAGTTGGCCGTATGCTTCAGTCTGGAGGAGTTTCTGGCAGAGGTAAAGAAAGTTTTTGATGCTCCATTGTCCAGAAGAGAGGCTTCCCGGAAGTAACTCCAGCTTCGGCAAGGCTCCCTCAGTGTGGCAGACTAAGCAGTGGATTTCCGCACGTTGACAGCTGAGAGTGCCTGGAACCCGGAAGCACTGTTCGACATGTTCCTGCACAGAGTATCGGAGGAAGTAAAGGACGAGCTTGCAGCCCGGTAACTACAGATAAATCTCGTCTCGCTCATCACCTTGACCATTCGGATCGATGGGCGACTACGGGAACGAAGGAAGGAGAGGAGATTCGATTTCACTCGTCCGTCCAAGGATTCCACCTCGCCTCCGAGTTATCCCGGAAGTCCCAGAAGGCTCTGGGAGTTCCCCCGGGAGCCTCCGAAGACTGCCGATTCACCTCTTCCCGAGCCCATGTACAGTTGAAGTCGTAAGTTTCCATACACCGTAGCCAAATACATTTAAACTCAATTTTGCACAATTGCTGACATTTAATCCTAGTAAAAATTCCCTGTCTTAGGTCAGTTAGGATCACCACTTTATTTTAAGAATGTGAAATGTCAGAATAATAGTAGATAGAATAATTTCTTTCACATTCCCAGTGGGACAGAAGTTTACATACACTCAATTAGTATTTGGTAGCACTGCCTTTAAATTGTTTAACTTGGGTCAAACGTTTTGGGTAGCCTTCAACAAGCTTCCCATAATAAGTTGGGTGAATTTTGTCCCATTCCTCCTGATAGAGCTGGTGTAACTGAGTCAGGTTTGTAGGCCTCCTTGCTCGCACACACTTTTTCAGTTCTGCCCACAAATTTTCTATAGGATTGAGGTCAGGGCTTTGTGATGGCCACTCTAATACCTTGACTTTGTTGTCCTTAAGCCATTTTGCCACAACTTTGGAAGTATGCTTGGGGTCATTGTCCATTTGGAAGACCCATTTGCGACCAAGCTTTAAATTCCTGACTTATGTCCTGAGATGTTGCTTCAATATATCCACATAATTTTCCTACCTCATGATGCCATCTGTTTTGTAAAGTGCACCAGTCCTCCCTGCAGCAAAGCACCCCCACAACATGATGCTGCCACCCCCGTGCTTCACGGTTGGGATGGTGTTCTTCAGCTTGCAAGCATCCCCCTTTTTCCTCCAAACATAACAATGGTCATTATGGCCAAACAGTTCTATTTGTGTTTCATTAGACCAGAGGACATTTCTCCAAAAAGTACAATCTTTGTCCTCATGTGCAGTTACAAATCGTAGTCTGGCTTTTGTATGGTGGTTTTGGAGCAGTGGCTTCTTCCTTGCTGAGCGGCCTTTCAGGTTATGTCAATATAGGACTCGTTTTACAGTGGATATAGATACTTTGTACCTGTTTCCTCCAGCATCTTCACAAGGTCCTTTGCTGTTGTTCTGGGATTGATTTGCACCTTCCGCACCAAAGTACGTTGATCTCTAGCAGACAGAACGTGTCTCCTTCTTGAGCGATATGATGACGGCTGTGTGGTCCCATGGTGTTTATACTTGTGTACTATTGTTTGTTCAGATGAACGATGCCTTCAGGCGTTTGAAAATTGCTCCCAAGGATGAACCAGGCCTGTGGAGGTCTACAATTTTTTTTTCTGAGGTCTTGGCTGATTTCTTTTGATTTTCCCGTGATGTCAAGCAAAGATACACATCCACAGGTCACCTCCAATTGACTCAAATTATGTAAATTAGCCCATCAGAAGCTTCTAAAGCTATGACATAATTTTCTGGTATTTTCCAAGTTGTTTAAAGGCACATTCAACTTAGTGTATGTAAACTTCTGACCCACTGGAATTGTGATACAGTGAATTATAAGTAAAATAATCTGTCTGTAAACAATTGTTGGAAAAATGACTTGTGTCATGCACAAAGTAGATGTCCTAACCGACTTGCCAAAACTGTAGTTTGTTAACAAGACATTTGTGGAGTGGTTGAAAGACGAGTTTTAATGACTCCAACCTAAGTGTATGTTAACTTATGACTTCAACTGTAACTAGGCAGAGCTAGGCTGTCTCCAGCTGAATGGCTAAACAGGCTTCAGATTAATTTCTTATGGCTGCAATCCCGTTAACGGGATGATATGAAAACAGCCAGTGAAAATGCAGGGCGCCAAATTCAAACAACAGAAATCTCATAATTAAAATTCCTCAAACATACATGTATCTTATACCATTTTAAAGGTAATCTTGTTGTTAATCCCACCAAAGTGGTGTCCGATTTCAAATAGGCTTTTCAGCGAAAGCACCACAAACGATTATGTTAGGTCACCACCAACTCACAGAAAAATTCATTCCTTTTTCCAGCCAAAGAGAGTAGTCACAAAAAGCACAAATAGAGATAAAATTAATCACTAACCTTTGATGATCTTCATCAGATGACACTCATAGGACTTCATGTTACACAATACATATATGTCTTGTTCGATTAAGTTCATATTTATATCCAAAAACCTCAGTTTACAATGGCATGTTCAGAAATGCCTCCAAAATATCCGGAGAAATTGTAGAGAGCCACGCCAAATAACAGAAATACTCATCATAAACTTTTATGAAAGATACATGTTTTATATAGAATTAAAGATACACTTGTTCTTAATGCAACCGCTGTGTCAGATTTCAAAAAGCTTTACGGCAAAACACAATATTCAATAATCTGAAAACAGCGTTCAACCACAAAAGTAAGCTATACAGTTACCCGCCAAATTGTGCAGTCAACAAAACTCATAAATAGCATTATAAATCTTCACTTACCTTTGCTGATCTTCGTCGGAATGCACTCCCAGGACTCCCACTTCCAGAAGAAATGTTTGTTTTGTTCGGTAATGTCCATAATTTATGTCCAAATAGCTATTTTTGGTAGCGTGTTTGGTAAACAAATCCAACGTCAGAAAGCGCGTTCACTAAAAGCTGACGAAATGTCCAAAAGTTCCGTAACAGTCAGTAGAAACATGTCAAACGATGTATTGAATCAATCTTTAGAATGTTTTTAACATAAATCTTGAATAACTTTCCAACCGAAGAATTTCATTGACTTCAGATGAGCGATTGAACAGAGCTCCCTCTCATGTGAATGCGCATGGTCAAAGCATGGTCAGGTCATGGCAGACCTGACTAATTCCCCTCTCATTCGGCCCCCCTTCACAGTAGAGGCATCAGACAAGGTTCTACAGACTGTTGACATCTAGTGGAAACCGTAGGAAGTGCAAACTCCTCCATATCTCACTGTGATTTCAATGAGATCTTGGTTGAAAATCACCAGCCTCAGAATTCCCACTTCCTGTTTGGATTTTTTCTCAGGGTTTTGCCTGCCATATGAGTTCTGTTATACTCACATACATAATTCAAACAGTTTTAGAAACTTCAGAGTGTTTTCTATCCAATACTAATAATATGCATATATTAGCAACTATGACTGAGGAGCAGGCCGTTTACTCTGAGCACCTCTGTGCACCTTTCATCCAAGCTACTCAATACTGCCCCTGCAGCCATAAGAAGTTAAGAGCTGCCTGTATTGCGGGACTACTGGTTATTTTGTCTCCACCTGTCCACTACAAGACCATGCTCACCGGTAGGAGCAAATATTCTGGTGGGCCATACAGAGAACTTTTCCTCTCCCCTTACTCGCATCACTTTTCATGTCATGTTGCTGTGGGGGAACCAGTCGAAATCTCTCCTGATACTCATTGACTCTTGGGCTGATGAGAGCTTTATGGACGCTACCTTGGCTTCCGAGCTGGATACCCCCACTCAGCCCCTCTCCATTCCCATGAACGTTAGATCACTGGATGGGCGCTCTATACGCTGGGTCACCCATATGCCACCTCCATCAACCTACGTGTGTCAGAAAAACACAGCGAGACAATCCAGTTCCTGATCATTAAGTCTCCTCAGGTTCCTGTGGTATTGGGATTCTCCTGGCGACACAATCCCCTCATTGACTGGTCTGCCGGTGCCATCATGGGTTGGAGCTCGTTCTGCCACGCCCATTGCCTGAAGTCAACACAGTCTGCCCCGGGACATCTTCTTGGGTGCTCGGAAGTTGCCCCGGACCTCTCCGTCATTCCCGCGGAGTACCAGGACCTCCGAGAGGTGTTCAGTAAGGCCCTGGCCACTTCGCTCCTGCCGCACCGACCATATGACTGCGGGATTGACCTTCTCCCTGGCACCACTCCGCCCCGGGGATGACTGTACTCTCTGTCGGGTCCGGAGACCAAGGCTATGGAGACCTACATTGAGGACTCCCTAGCAGCCGGGTTCATCTGTCCTTCTGCCTCCCCCGCCAGTGCAGGGTTCTTCTTTGTGGAGAAGAAGGACAAAACCCTGCACCTGTGCATCGACTACCGGGGTCTCAACGACATCACGGTGAAGAATCACTACCCGCTACCTCTCATCTCCTTGGCCTTCGAGCCGCTCCAGGGGGCCACCATGTTCTCCAAGCTGGACCTACGGAACGCCTACCACATGGTGCGGATGCGGGAGGGGGACAAGTGGAAGACTGCCTTTAACACGACCAGTGGTCACTACGAGTATCTGGTCATGCCATTGGGGCCTTTCCAACGCCCCTGCTGTGTTCCAGGCTCTGGTTAATGATGTTCTCCGCGACATGTTGAACCAGTTCGTCTTCATCTACCTCGATGACATCCTCGTCTTCTCCCTCTCCACCCAAGAACACGTGCTCCACGTCCAACAAGTTCTCCAACGCCTCCTGGAAAACCAGCTTTTTGTAAAAGCAGAGAATTGCCAATTCCATTGCTCCACCATCCCCGTTCTGGGTTACTGTTACATTCCCCAGTTTCTGTGTTGTGGTTTTGTTGGTATGTGTGTGTTTCAGGAAATGGCTTCCTGAAATTCCCCCAAGCAGCTGATTACCCAGTAAAGGGTAAATTCTCTGCCTTTGTCATCCTAATTCGCACCTACAGTCCCATACCTTTTCACTCCACGGGGAGTTTAGTTGTAGCAGGGTGTTGCGTTCCCTCTTCCTAGAGCCGTATGTAACAGTTACATATTCGCTGCAGGGAGCATACAGATGGATCTCGGGAAGGTGAAAGCGGTGGTGGATTGGCCCCAGCTTACGTCCAGAGAACAGCTGCAACGTTTCCTTGTATTCACCAACTTTTATCGGCACTTTATCTGGGGCTACAGCACCCTGGCTTCCCACCTGTCTGCACTCACCTCTCCCCAAGGTTCCATTCACGTGGTCCCTAGCTGCTGACCGGGCGTTCTGGGATCTCAAACACCGCTTCACGACAGCTCCCATTTTGGTTCATCCTGACCTGTCCCGCCTTCGTGGTGGAGGCCGATGCTTCAGATGTCGGAGTGGGGGCTGTCCTGTCCCAGCGGTCTGCCCTGGACCTCAAGTTACATCCCTGCGCCGCCTTCTCCCACCGCCTCAATGCCACAGAGAGGAACTACGATGTGGTAAATCCACTCACTTCATTCCTCTCCCCAAGCTACGCTCTGCCAAGGAGACGGCCAGGCTCAGGGTGCAGCACGTCTTCCGGATCCATAGACTGCCAGTTGATATGGTCTCCGACCGGGGTCCTCAGTTCTCATCCCGGTTCTGGTCATTGGATCGTCGGCCAGCCTGTCCTCCGTGTTCCACCCCCAGTCCAATGGCCAGACCCTACCAGACCTTGTTGGATGGAAGAATCCCTCTGACAAAAGAATACCCTATTATTCAGCCTCTGTTTGACAAGACAACGGTTACAGCATAGGAGCTGGCTATACAACACAAACATATCTGGAACCAGGCTATGGTTTTTCTGCTTCTTTATCAGAACAATTTAACCCAGGTGCTTTGCTTGAACTATGAGTTCTTGACCACTTCATATCTATCCATCTTTGCCCTAAATGTACTCTCCACTACTCCCCTCACAGAATTCCTGTTTAGGCAATATTAACTGTTAGTTTGTATCTAAGGATGTACAAAATATCCACGGAACTGGTGCATATTGGAACATGTTGTTGCTTGCATGCCTCGAAGATTATTTTGTTACACTTTAACAGAGATAGGACAAAAAGGAAACACATTATAATGATGTATTTCATTCCCATGGGACATGATGTGATATTTGTGTTCCCTCTCACTTACCCCCCCCCCCCCCCCCCCACCCCCTCTTCTCCCCAGATGAAGGACAAGTTTGGCCCAGTGTTCAGTATTCAGATGGGCTTGCGTAAGATGGTGGTTCTATGTGGCTATGAGATGGTGAAGGAGGCCTTGGTCACTCAGGCTGATCAATTTGCAGAGCGGCCAGACATCCCACTATACAAACAGATCACCAGAGGAAATGGTACAGGCCAACCCTAACTGACCAAAATCTCTTTAATAGATCAAGAACCACATTATCTGTTTTGATTCTAGGCCCAAGCATGTTTTTATATCAACCATTCAGTGTTCACAATGGCAGTTTACAGTGACAAGCAATATCTTTTATCTTAACGCAGTGGCATGGCATTTTAAGTGGATAACTGCTGGGTAAAATCCATCCCACAGCAAACCTACAGGTCCACATAAAAAAGCAAAGGAATACTTTAGGTACCTACAATTATTCCTTATAACAGAATCTGTGACATTCTGACAATGTATCCTCCCCGTCAAAACAGGAATCATATTCGGCCATGGGGACTCCTGGAGGACCATCCGGAGGTTCACTCTGAAGGTGCTCAGGGATTTGGGAATGGGAAAGAAGAACATCGAGGAGAAAATCATTGAAGAGTCAGAAAACCTTGTAAAAAGCTTCGCAGCTCATAACGGTGAGGCCATATTGGATCTGAAGATAAAACTACAAATTCATAGATTATTCAACAGCCACACAAAATGCTACACATAGAACAATAAAAAAACACTCTTCAGCACATCATTGAATGAATTAACTTTGATTTTATTGACATGAATTCATGTGTTTTTATGAAACTATTGTGGCTGAGCCAGGTGATGGCTTCCAGACCGCCATTCCTCTGAACGCGGCAGCATCCAACATCATCGTCTCTCTGATCATGGGCCACAGGATGGAGTATGATGACCCCATCTTTATGAAGCTCTTGGAAATGAACTACGAAAGCTTCAGGCTGGCCAGTGGACCGTTCATTCAGGTATGATACTACATGACAGTATTTGGGATACTTGTTGTTCCTTTCCGTAGAGGTATTAAAATGCTGAATACTGTGGTGGAAATTCTGCCTTTAACTAATAATGAGGACAGGCAGAGTCAATAATCATTCAAGGAATTACTTTTATTAAAAACATAATGAGGCTGGTCGCACCACCTATGCAGGTGAAATGGAAAGCCTGCTGTACAAAGAGTACGGAAGCCTTATATAGTCAAGCTATCTTATGCAAGCATCTGCAAAACACGTGATCTTATGTATGTGTATACAGAAGGAGAGACAACTGGGTTACGGGGTACAGACTATAATGAAAAGGTTGTCTCAGTCTGTCGTAACTGAGTGAGGACAATACAGTAGGTGTCAAAGTGACAGGAAGTCACTCCAGACATACTTCCTCTAACAGTAGCTCAACGGTTCCCCCAAGTTTGACAAGCAAGCGTCTTTGAATGTTGGCCCAAATGATGTATGTCCTACGCCCACACAAACAAAACATGAACCTTTCACCCAGAAACAGGCTCCAAACAGAACAGTAGCTCTATCACAGGTGTGCAGAATAACACTTTGCACTGTCTCCAGTTAAGCTAAGAGGAACCAGTTTGTTTTTGTCAACTTTTGGCTGAGCTCCCAGAAATCATGGGGTCATACTACACACACAGAACAGTTAGAACATGCCTCTACTAATACACACACACTATTTTCTGAGTTAGATTCTTTAACCATCTAAAACCCAATGCCTGGGCTTAAAGAAGGATATTTTAGTACACATGCATTAGTAAGATTTAACAGATAATGCCCGCACAATACACATTGTCATTGTAACATTGACGGAGTGAGTTGACAAGTAAAACAACTGCAGTGAATTTCTCACATATAAACATGGAACACCCATGCTTGATTCTCCAGCTGTACAACATGTACCCAGTGATCCACCCGCTGCCAGGGCCTCACCACAGAGTGCTGGCGTACCAGGACAACCTGAAGGCCTTCTTCAGGAAGAGTTTCATCCAGCACAGACAGATCCTGGATGAGAATAACCCCCGTAGCTACATCGACGCATTCCTCAACAAGCAGCATGAGGTGAACCCAGGGGTCAATGTCAGTCACACCAACTATGGGTCAAAATGCCCTTTTGTACTTGGAAACCCTTTTTGAGGGGGGATAGAGATGTGCTATAGATTTGCCAGAAATTGATTTGAAATTGCCACTCCCACAATACAGCATAACTCACTTCCTAATGGTCTCATGTTTTGTCCCATACATAATGCCTTTCCTCAACTAAAATATATCCATTAGGAAAAGGATAATCCCTCTTCCCACTTTCATGAGTGGAACCTCCTGTGTTCCGTCACCAACATGTTTGTGGCTGGGACGGAAACAACCTCTAGCACCCTGGCCTGGGCTTTGGTCATCATGATCAAGTATCCTGAAATACAGCGTGAGTGAAACCACGTCATGTCACCAGCCATTTTGGATCAATGAGAAAAATAAGTTAAAAGTAATAGGTTACCATAAAGCTACCACCTTCTCATTCCACGGCATAAAAATGTAATATGAAACAAACATACAAACTGGGATTGACTAACAAATGTTTAAAATAGAGAAGGTGCATATAAATACAGAAAGAGGTAAAATCTCACAAGCCCTCCTTATACTTGGTCTACTTCTTACGTCCTCTCAGGTAAGGTCCATGAGGAGATAGACAAGGTGATTAGTGGTTCCACGCCAAGGATCCAGCACAGGCAGATGATGCCCTTCACCAACGCGGTGATCCACGAGACCCAGAGATTCGCTGACATCCTGCCCATGGGCCTGCCACACGAGACCACAGCCGACGTCAGCCTCAAAGGCTTCTTCATACCTAAGGCAGACCCACTCACAACTAACTAGCAGACACTAACTAACCTGCACCTTTTAGTGAATCAACAATAACCACAGTTAAGCAAGACAGTTGTGGTAAAGCGAAATATACTACCTGTCCCCCATATGGCACCAAACAGCCTTTCCTTGACAATGGCACATTTACATTTGTGTATGTGTGTAGGGGACCTACATTATCCCACTGCTGAGGTCAGTGCACCGTGATAAGGCTCACTGGGAGAAGCCGGATGATTTTTACCCTCACCACTTTCTCAACGTCGATGACACGTTTGTCAAGAGGGAGGCTTTCATGCCCTTCTCCGCAGGTAACAGGAGTCAGGTTGTGAACGTACGACTGATCACTGTCTTAACAGACATCATCCTTATGTTCACCAGTTGTAGTAATTCAATAGTGTCCATGCCAATAGCTTAGGATTGCATTGTGTACTACTAGTAGAATTGTCACAAGCAAAAGTGAGTTTACACACTCATCCTCCAATTCCTCTGCCCATCTCTCTTCCCAGGTCGTAGAGTGTGTGTAGGCGAGACTCTGGCCCGCATGGAGCTCTTCCTCTTCTACACCTCCCTCATGCAGCGTTTTTCCTTCCTTCCCCCCATCGGGATGACTGCTGACGACGTGGACATCTCCACCTGCGGGGGCCTGAGCCTCGCCGCCCCACCCATCAAAGTACGGGCCCTGCCTCGTTTCCATGACACCTAGGGAATTACCCCAACAGCCTTGTATTTCAGATTTTCCTGTGTTAAGGGCAGTTATCACTTTGAGATGTCAGTAAATCAGTAGGAGACCTCATCTGCCTTGAATCTAAAACACTCAGGACTAACCATTAAAAACATAACTGTACAAAACTAGTTTTGTAAAATGTAACTGTACTGACAATTATTGTAGTCAAGCAATGGATATAAATGTATCAAACTTATCTAGACAATGACAAGGTCATTTCAAAACCTAACAGATGTATAATTTTATTTTGTTAATGTCTGCAGAAACAGAACGATCGACTGAAACAATTTAGCAAACATGACAATTGTTTTAACAATAAAATCTGCACAAATATAACAGGTTGAGCTTCTGTTAGTCACTGGAAAAGCTAATTAAAGACTTCTCAAATCTCTGTCTTGCCATACAAAGTGTATCAAAAGGTGCTATTCCTCGTAACAAAATTAAGTCGGTACAAAGTTAGAAAAGAAAAAAGCATTTACAGAAGTAGTGTTTGGTAAAACATCGCAACACTAACTTAAGCAATAGCAGCATCAATAAATGCAAACTAGGTCATTATTTTTGTGTCTAGAATTTTAACTATAACAACACATTTAACTTAGAACAAATGTGAAACACAGACACGTCATTTAGTGAGGACTTTGTAAAACAGTCTCAGGTTGACCTCTTCCTCACTCCTTCTCTTCCTCTTCCTCATTCCTCTGGCCAAAGGGAAGAGCCGTCTGGCCACGGTCCGGGTCTTTCAGCCGCAGGATCCGGATCAGGTTGTTGACTGGGAGAGAGCTATAGGGAAGACAACCACCAATCAATACATTTATTTTAAGTACACTATTTTTGATAAACTGAATATGCAAATGAGAGAATTAGGCAAAGCCATGATATAAATTAAGCAATAAGTCCCAGGGGGGTGTGGTACATGGCCAATATACCAATGCAAAGGGTTTTAAGCACGACTCAACACTGAGTGCCCGGATACAGCCCTTAGATGTGGTATATTGGCCATATACCACAAATCCCCGGGAGTGCTTATTGCTAATATAAACTGGTTACCAACATAATTAGAGCAGTACAAATATATGTTTAGTCATACCTGTGGTATACGGTCTGATATACCACGGCTGTCAGCCAATCAGCATTTAGGGCTCAAACCACCCAGTTCATAAAATAGAACAGAGTTGCTTAATGCTTAACACAGGAGGGTGATGGAAGGCTACAATACCTCATGCTCTGTGGGGTGAGGAATATGAACTGCCGGTAACGTTGGCTAGAAGCGATCTTCAACATCATGTCCATGGATATCCTTCGGTTCACCATGTCCTAAAAAGACAGTTACATTTATTGACAGACAGTGTGTCAACAGAACAGAACGATTGACTGAAATAACTGAGCAAAAATATGAAGAACAATGTATCAATCTTAGCCGTCCTCACAGTGTAGGCTACAGAAGACATATGAGCTTAGATTAAAAGTTCATATTTGAAACGTATTTAATTGACTGAGGCAACTCAAAGGGATACTTCGGGATTCAGGAAATTACCAGCAAACCTTTTTTCTACTTACCCAGAGTCAGACAAACTCATGGATACCATTTTTATGCTAACAATATGCTACCTTCAACTTCCTTCTAACTGCACACAGGGACATAAAAATGGTATCAATCAGTTTGTCTGACTTTGGGTAAGTAGTGTTGGACTCTATCTTGAAATATACTTATTCCTGTCACTATATTAGAACGGACTGATCACTTAACATGTATATGTAAGCGGTCAATGAAAGGTGAATAGGTACTGTGTGTATGGAAAGTTACTGAGTGAGAAAGGGAAGGAGAGAAAGTTTATATCTGTTCAAATATGTTGTTGCTGAATATTAATAATGAGCATCAGTCTAGCCTCAGTTCTTGATAATACAGGCCAGCTGCTGTAGAACTAGGTCAAGGAGGGATGTGGAACTCAACTCGATAAGTTCAACAGTTGAAGAGAGAAGAAACCTCTGGGAGGGGGGCCAGAGATCACCCCGAAGGAACAGGAATGAACTGCTTATCTTAGACATACAAGGAGGTGACTTCTAGTCAACAGGTATAAATATATGCTTGTGTGACTTGTACGTTGTGTTTTGCAGATGAAGAACTGAGTGGGTTGAATAAACTTGGTTTGAGCTTTTCCTAGTCGTCCGTTTGAGTTTAGACTTTGTTCAGAACCTAACAGTAGGAAAAAAATGCTTAAATGGCCTAAATCCCGAAGTATCCCTTTAATATGCATTTAAAAATGGTTAAGTCATTCATCCATCCATCTGATGTGGCAACATTACCATGTAGACGTCAAACTCATCGAGGGCGCGGAAGGGGGCCTCAGCGATGGCCCAGAGAGAGAGAACGAAACAGACAGTGGAGAACGAGCGCTCTCCTCCAGACAGAGAGCGCATGTCACTCAGAGCAGCCTTATCCCCCACACCTGGCTGGACCTGAGAGAGGGAGGGAAGATGAGGGAGAAGATGGATAGAGACAAAGAAGGATGCAG
The DNA here is from genome assembly GCF_029448725.1 of Salvelinus fontinalis. NCBI lineage: Eukaryota > Metazoa > Chordata > Actinopteri > Salmoniformes > Salmonidae > Salvelinus > Salvelinus fontinalis. The sequence continues at coordinate 20,325,263 of NC_074691.1, forward strand.
AAAGAGAAGAGTAAAAGAAAGACATTGACAAATGAGAAAGGGGGGTGGAGCAGGGGAATGTGAGGGAAACTTGAATAGGCATACATAGTTTATAACCTAGAACTGCTTTGCATCCAAGAAGGGTACATGAGAAAATGTATTTCTGTGCATTAAAACTGTAGTGTATTCTTACTGAGATGGATAGGGTTTCGTTCTTGTGCTCGAACATCATCTTCCCTATATAGCCTCTCTGTGACAGCATGGAGTCAAAGTACATCTTGCAACGCACTGAGAGAAACCTAAAAAGAGATACATAGTGGGAAGGAAAACTAATTAAAAACAAATCCATAGTGCAACAGCTTTGCTTTTCCGCTAAATCTAACACCACATCGATAGATCGAGATGGCCTCCCTTCAGTCTTTCAATAACTATTTTGCATAGCTCTATAACAGATGTTGATGCTAGCAGTACCATCCAGCTGTTCTGTGGTGTCAAATAACAGAGCTGATATTCAATTGACAGACAGGAAGTAAATGGTGGATCCAGCTACCTCCTCAGCTCTGTGTAGACTCGGTGTCTATCGTCCATGATCTTACAGAGGACCTGGATGAAGCGCTTGAGGCACTTCACCTGCTGGTTAATGTTACTGTAGTTCTCCAGGGCTTCTTGGTATTGCCTGGATGGGAGAAGAGGGAGGAAGGCAAGCAACATTTACCTTCTGCCCTTAGATTACCCATTAGTCATTTTCATATGGACAGCCCTATTATATGTCAAAATATACTATAACTATATTTAACAATTTATAACACACTATATAACAATACCAAAGTAACCAAAATAAATATCCAAGAACTCTTAGGGAATCAACCAAAACCAAGGCAAGTGGGAGGGGGGGGAAAATCTGGTTGTATTTTGAGTGGAACATCCCTTAAACATTTGTGTGGGGTGAAGGGTCAGCGGTGGCGGAGGTTACCTGATGACCTCTTCGCGGTCTCCCTGCTGGTCCTGCTGGGTGCTGATCTTCAGCTTCAGACGGCTGATCTCGCTGTCCAGACTCCTGGCTGTCCGACGCACCTCGGACCGCTCTGGACAGATCTCTGTGGCCTTCACTACAGACGCCTGGGACAAGGAACACACACATTAAGCAGGGACACACAGGAAGTAAGAGACAACATACACAGAAGATGGCCCTGATTATAACTAGTCAGCTTACTGACTCCTCCCAGACGTACCGTGAGCTCCTGCTCCTTGAGCTCCAGGCTGGCCTTCAGGGCCTGTATGGTGTTGATGTGGACCTTGCGTTTGTCCTCGTAGTGTTTCTTATGGTGCTTGCTCTTCTCCACATCCTGGTCGCCCTTACTCAGCTCCTCCTGAAAAACCAAGGGGGAAGGAGAGATGTATCGCCATCTATTGGCTTTAACTTTTCTCTGTTTAATCTGTGTGTGATTGATTGTGTCTATGGAGACCCTGTATGGAACAAAATTGAGGACATGGGTTATCACTATTTTACGTCCTTTTCACTCTCCTGGTTCATTCCTTGTTTGCACACCAAACTTCCCTCAGTGTTAATAGAAATTGAAGTCCATATTGATGTGACTGACCTTGATGGGTTCGGCCTCCTCGGCCACGGTGCTGATGGAGTCTTTGTGCTGGCGGTACCTCTGCTCCACCTCCTCCCAGGAAGTCTTCAGCTGGGCCATCTTCCTACGGGCCTCCTCGCTCTCCGCACGACCTGCTGAAATCTTATTGTTGATCTCCTCCAGTTCTTCCTCCTGAAGGCCAGAGTGTGACAGGAGAAACAGGGTGTGTGTGTGTGTGTCGTGGAATGTGAGTGCATCAGTTTGTGTATATCATATCAGTTGGAATGCGAGAACAAGGGAACGAGATGTTCATGAACGACATTAGCTAAAACTAAATGTTAAAATATTGTCCATGTGCCTAGACGTGTGTACCCACCAGAGGCTTGAGGTCCTCAGACTGGGGTTCCTCCACATTCTGCAGGTCACTGATCTCCTGCTGCAGCCTCCTGAACTTATCCTAGAGGAGAGGAGAGTTGTGACCTAGTAACTCCACATCAAGACTAATCAGAGGTGAACCATTGTGCTCTCCAAAATAATTTCTAGTTGGATCCATGGTAAGGCTCTGGAGAGAGATGCTGTTTTGTCACAAAGGCCAGCTTGAGCAAGATGCTAAGATCTTAAGAAGTGCGTGTGTTTTACTTTGGCCTTCTTCCTGTCGTCGTAGGCCCGCTTTAGGAGACCGTTGTTGTTCCTGATGTCCTCCTCCACCCTCTGCTTCTGCTGGCTGAACCGATCCAAGTGGGCCTCCTTGTTCCGCATCTCTTCCTGCAACTGCCTGAGTGAGATACATGGAGATATTGAGAAAAGGGGTAGAGGGAGAAAGGTAAACCACAAAATTTTATTGAGTCAGAAAAACAGAGCAGCAGAAACCTTTTCAAAACAAATGGACGTCTCACACACATTACCTGATCTCCTCCTCTACGTCTCTGCTAAGGTAGTCACACCTCCTCTGGTCGTTGGAGTAGTAGCGGTTGTTGTAGCACTGGTCTCCCTCCTTGGTGAAGGCCTGGTAGCAGTTTCTAGGGGGCTGCCTGCCCTGCATCACTCTGCGGGCCTCTGCAGGACTCTACATGGTAGTTACAGAAAGAGGGGTTAGAACCACAGAAATGGAACCGTTCTCCCTTCTGTCCTAAAGGCTACTGTTTTCTACAGGAAGTGGATTGAAGTTCATTCATGTTGTTTTTGGCATGCAAATCAGTTGTTACATGGGGATAGTTCAAGTATTTAATGTTTTAGCTTATTATCGGCTCAAACTTTAAAAGAGTGAACTCTCCCTTAAAGAAGGTGACACTGAAAGCAAAGTAAAGAATCATAATTGCAGTCCCTACTGGCCAATCCAAGGTGACATGACATTTGAGTGAACTCTAACTATGGTGGCAGTAGATTCCATGGCCCTACCTTGATGAGCAGAATGGTCTCTATGCCCCTCTGGTCGATGAGGCAGTTGGCAACCACTGGGTCCTCGATCTCCAGAGATTGTAGGACTGATGGGTAGTCAGGGTGGTTCACAGCCCTGACACACACACACACACACGCGACAGAAAACATGTTGGTTACAGAGAACAAAATTAACCCTTAGAGAGGTACAAATAAGCCTGTATATAAGCCCAGCTAGCCTGAAGCGAGGTGTGGTAGGTAGCCAACAGCCATACCGCCTACTGGTGTCATGGACCCTGTTGATGAACTGGCAGGTGATGATCTGGGGTCTCCTACCCCCCTGGTAGTACCCTCTCATGAGGCCCTGCAGCAACTTCTCGTCCTCGTGGTTGTCACAGGTGAAGGCCACCATCAGGCTCCCCAGACATTTCTCCACAGCCAGGGCCTGCTCATAGTCCTTCAGACGGATACAGTACCCTGCATGGGGCACACCGGGAGAGAAGACATTGGAAAGAGCTTTATTTTAACCAATGACAAGGTTACACAAATAACATCCAGAAAGGATAATTAAGAGTAAGATAAGAGTTTCGCTTGCATGGAAATACACACACACAGGTCTTACCCAGCGGTCCCACTGGTTTCTTCCTGAACTGGCCCTTCCTGTCAGCGTCCTCGATGGCGGCGAGCAGCGCGGGCATCTTCTCCCCGAAGCGGCGCAGGCGGTCGGAGCGGCTGCCCTCCATGGTCTGCAACTTCCTCCTGATGGCCTCCATAGACCTCTTCAGGTCCTCCTCCTCTCGCCTGAGAAACAGAGACAAACACACAGGGTTAGGGCTCCTTTCTGCACCTGTTCAACAGCTTTCTTCCTTTCCACATTTTCCTGTTGTTTAAAAAAAAATTATGTTTCACTGTTTTTTTTATGGCTTCATGGCACTCGCCCTTAATAAAACACAGTTGATATGGTTGAGGAGTGGATATGGTTATATTTCAAAACAACCTCAGCCCTCTCATATGTGTGTATATATACACACACACACACACACACACACACACACACACACACACACACAGTCGTGGCCAAAAGTTGAGAATGACAGAAATATTCATTTTCACAAAGTTTGATGTGTCTTCAGATATTTTTGTCAGATGTTACTATGGAATACTGAAGTATAATTACAAGCATTTCATAAGTGTCAAAGGCTTTTATTGACAATTACATGAAGTTGATGCAAAGAGTCAATATTTGCAGTGTTGACCCTTCTTTTTCAAGACCTCTGCAATCCGCCCTGGCATGCTGCCAATTAACTTCTGGGCCACATCCTGACTGATGGCAGCCCATTCTTGCATAAATCAATGATTGGAGTTTGTCAGAATTTGTGGGTTTCTGTTTGTCCATCCGCCTCTTGAGGACTGACCACAAGTTCTCAATGGGATTAAGGTCTGGGGAGTTTCCTGGCCATGGATCCAACGTATCGATGTTTTGTTCCCGAGCCACTTAGTTATCACTTTTGCCTTATGGCAAGGTGCTCCATCATGCTGGAAAAGGCATTGTTCATCACCAAACTGTTCCTGGATGGTTGGGAGAAGTTGCTCTCGGAGGATGTGTTGGTACCATTCCTTATTCATGGCTGTGTTCTTTGGCAAAATTGTGAGTGAGCCCACTCCCTTGGCTGAGAAGCAACCCCACACATGAATGGTCTCAGGATGCTTTACTGGTTGGCATGACACATGATGGTAGCGCATACCTTTGCTTCTCCGGACAAGCTTTATTCCGGATGCCCCAAACAATTGGAAAGGGGATTCATCCGAGAAAATGACTTTACCCCAGTCCTCAGCAGTTCAATCCCTGTACCTTTTGCAGAATATCAGTCTGTCCCTGATGTTTTTCCTGGAGAGAAGTGGCTTCTTTGCTGCCCTTCTTGACACCAGGCCATCCTCCAAAAGTCTTTGCCTCACTGTGCGTGCAGATGCACTCACACCTGCCTGCTGCCATTCCTGAGCAAACTCTGTACTGGTGGTGCCCTGATCCCGCAGCTGAATCAACTTTAGGAGACGGTCCTGGTGCTTGCTGGACATTCTTGGGTGCCCTGAAGCCTTCTTCACAACAATTGAACTGCTCTCCTTGAAGTTCTTGATGATCCAATAAATGGTTGATTTAGGTGCAATCTTACTGGTAGCAATATCCTTGCCTGTGAAGCCCTTTTTGTGCAAAGCAATGATGACGGCACATGTTGCCTTGCAGGTAACCATGTGGAAACAGAGGAAGAACAATGATTCCAAGCACCACACTCCTTTTGAAGCTTCCGGTCTGTTATTCGAACTCAATCAGCATGAGAGCGTGATCTCCAGCCTTGTCCTCATCAACACTCACACCTGTGTTAACGAGAGAATCACTGACATGATGTCAACTGGTCCTTTCGTGGCAGGGCTGAAATGCAGTGGAAATGTTTTTGGGGGATTCAGTTCATTCGCATGCAAAGAGGGACTTTGCAATTAATTGCAATTCATCTGATCACTTTTCATAACATTCTGGAGCATATGCAAACTGAGGCAGCAGACTTTGAAAATTAATATGCGTGTCATTCTCAACTTTTGGCCACGACTGTATGTATGTATGTATGCATGTAAAAACACACACACACGTTATTTTTTTTCCTTTATTATGACTATTTTCTACATTGTGGAAATGTCTTCCACATTTAACCCAACCCCTCTGAATCAGAGAAGTGCGGAGGGCTTCCTTAATCGACATCCACGTCTTCGGCGCCCGGGGAACAGTGGGTTAAATGCTTTGCTCAGGAACATAACGACAGATTGTCAGTTCGGGGAGTCGGTCCAGCAACCGACATCAACACTATGAAATACCACATATGGAATCATGTAGTAACCCAAAAAAAGTGTTCAACAAAATCTAAATCTAATCTTATATTTCACCTGGAATGCATTTCAATTAACAGGTGGGCCTTGTTAAGTTAATTTGTGGATTTTTTCCCCTTTTAATGCGTTTGAGCCAATCAGTTGTGTTGTGACAAGGTAGGGGTGGTATACAGAAGATAGGGCTATTTGGTAAAAGACCAAGTCCATATTAACAGCTCAAATAAGCAAAGAGAAACAACAGTCTATCATTACTTTAAGACATGAAGGTCAGTCAATTAGGAACATTTCAAGAACTTTGAAAGTTTCTTCAAGTGCCGTCGCAGAAACCATCAAGCACTATGATGAAACTGGCTTTCATGAGGACCACCACAGGAAAGGAAGACCCAGAGTTACCTCTGCTGCAGAGGATAAGTTCCTTAGTTACCAGCCTCAGAAATTGCAGCCCAAATACATACTTTACAGAGTTCAAGTAACAGACACATCTCAACATCAACTGTTGAGAGGAGACTGCGTGAATCAGGCCTTCATGGTCGAATTGCTGCAAAGAAACCACTACCAAAGGACACCAATAAGAAGAAGAGACATGCTTGTGCCAAAAAAACACAAGCAATTGACATTTGACCAGTGGAAATCTGTCGTTTGGACTGATGAGTCCAAATGTGAGATTTTTGGTTCTAGTCGCCGTGTTTTTGTGAGACACAGAGTAGGTGAACGGATTATCTCTGCATGTGATCTCTGCATGCTTCCCACCATAAAGCATGAAGGTGGTGGTGTGATGGTGCTTTGCTGGTGACACTGTCAGTGATTTATTTTGAGTTCATGGCACACTTAACCAACATGGCTACCACAGCATTCTGTAGCGATACGCCATCCCATCTGGTTTGAGCTTAGTGGGACCATCATTCGTTTTTCAACAGGACAATGACCCCAAACACACCTCCAGGCTGTGTAAGGGCTATTTGACCAAGGAGAGTGATGTAGAGCTGCATCAGATGACGTGGCTTCCACAATCACCTGACCTCAAACCAATTGAGATGGTTTGGGATGAGTTGGACCGCAGAGTAAAGGAAAAGCAGCCAACAAGTTCTCAGCATGTGGGAACTCCTTCAAGACTGTTGGAAAAGCATTCCTCATGAAGTTGGTTGAGAGAATGCCAAGAGTGTGCAAAGCTGTCATTAAGGCAAAGAGTGGCTACTTTGAAGAATCGCCAATATAAAATAGATTTCGATTTGTTTAACACTTTTGTGGTTACTACATGATCCCATATCTGTTGTTTCATAGTCTTGATGTCTGCACTATTATTCTACAATGTAGAAAATAGTAAAATAAAGAAAAACCCTTGAATGAGTAGGTTTGTCCAAACTGTTGACTGGTACTGTATATACAGTTGAAGTCGGAAGTTTACATACACCTTAGCCAAATACATTTAAACTCAGTTTTTCACAATTCCTGACATTTAATCCCAGTAAAAATTCCCTGTTTTAGGATCACTGCTTTATTTTAACTGACCTAAGAATGTGAAATGTCAGAATAATAGTAGAGAGAATGATTTATTTCAGCTTTTATTTCTTTCAGCACATTCCCAGTGGGTCAGAAGTTTTCATACACTCAATTAGTATTTGGTAGAATTGCCTTTAAAATTGTTTAACTTGGGTCAAACGTTTCAGGTAGCCTTTCACAAGCTTCCCACAATAAGTTGGGCCCATAAATTTTGGCCTATTCCTCCTGACAGAGCTGGTGCGACTGAGTCAGTTTTGTAGGCCTCCTTGCTCGCACACGCTTTTTCAGTTCTGCCCACAAATGTTCTATAGGATTGAGATCAGGGCTTTGTGATGGCCACTCCAATAACTTGACTTTGTTGTCCTTAAGCCATTTTGCCACAACTTTAGAAGTATGCTTGGGGTCATTGTCCATTTGGAAGACCCATTTGCAACCAAGCTTTAACTTCCTGACTGATGTCTTGAGATGTTGCTTCAATATATCCACATCAATTTCCTTTCTCATGACGCCATCTATTTTGTGAAGTGCACCAGTCCCTCCTGCAGCAAAGTACCCCCACAACATGATTTTGCCATCCCTGTGCTTCGGGCTTGCAAGCCTCCCCCTTTTTCTCCAAACATAACGATGGTCATTATGGCCAAACCGTTCTTTGTTTCATCAGACCAGAGGACATTTCTCCAAAATGTACAATCTTTGCAATGTGCAGTTGCAAACCGTAGTCTGGCTTTTTTTAATGGTGGTTTTGGAGCAGTGGCTTCTTCCTTGCTGAGCAGCCTTTCAGGTTATGTCGATATAGGACTCGTTTTACTGTAGATAGATAATTTTGTACCTGTTTCCTCCAGCATCTTCACTAAGTCCTCCGCTGTTGTTCTGGGATTGATTTGCACTTTTCGCACCAAAGTACATTGATCTCTAGGAGACAGAACGCGTCTCCTTCCTGAGCGGTATGACAGCTGTGTGGTCCCATGGTGTTTATTCTTGCATACTATTGTTTGTACAGACGAACGTGGTACCTTCAGCCGTTTTACAATTGCTCCCAAGGATGAACCAGACTTGGCTGATTTCTTTTGATTTTCCCATGATGTCAAGCAAAGAGGCACTGAGTTTGAAGGTAGGCCTTGAAATACATCCACAGGTACACCTCAAATTGACTCAAATTATGTCAGAAGCTTCTAAAGCCATGACATCATTTTCTGGAATTTCCCAAGCTGTTTAAAGGCACACTTAGTGTATGTAAACATCTGACCCACTGGAATTGTGATACAGTGAACTATAAGTGAAATAATCTGTCTGTAAACAATTGTTGGAAAAAATACTTGTGTCATGCACAAAGTAGATGTCCTAACCGACTTGCCAAAACTATAGTTTGTTAACAAGAAATTTGTGGAGTGGTTGAAAAACTAGTTTTAATGACTCCAACCTAAGTGCATGTAAACTTCTGACTTCAACAGTATAAATACAAAATAATATTCCTACTTCTGATATGGCTGTCACAATGTTTACATTAGACTACACCCTGAGAGTATTTCATAAGCCCTGTTAACACTGTGGCATGGCTCCAGACTCCTATGATGACACTACAGTGTGTGTGTGTTTGTATGTACGTTGTACAGCCAAGTCTTATATACAGGCCTGTATATAATGGAGTTTCCAGTGCCTACATCATCTTATCCAGCTCATCCTTGGCCCGGGACACAGCCTGCTGGAACTGTTCCATCTGCTGACCTAGGGTGGAGTCCTGGAAGTTCAGAGTGTCCAGGTCTGTCTGCAGCTTCTCCATGCGCTCAACACGCACCTGGGTCTCCGCACCAGACGTCTGGCTGATACTGTGGGAGGCAGAAAGGAGAAAAAAGGGAAAGAAATCCCGTTTGTGACTGTGGAAAACATTCAATGACTTTTCCCATGGCAATAAAAGTTGTATTTTGAAACTGAAAAAGAGGTAGGAAAGGATCCGAGGCACTACCTCAACTTGAGCTCATTAATTCTCCTGGAGAGCTGATCCTTGTCCTTCTCCAGGTCTCTCAGGTTGGTCTTGAATCTGTGTACACTGGCCTGTAAGAGAGACACCACTAAGATGAATCAACAACTAGTGAACTAGAAAAGAGCTCCTTGTTATCGAGCTCTCACATATAGTTAGTGTTGAGCTCTGAGCTGGAAGCTGTAGTTTTTCGTTGTGATTATGGAGAAGTTATGGTTAATTATGTTAAGCCTTATCTCGGTCACTTGCTAAACCCATGGTATTTAGAAGACTCTGGGCTATTCGGGGGTATAGTAACACTCATCACTGTTCTCTCACCTGGGCTGTGTTGAAGGCCTTGCTTCTGCTCTGAGCCTCGTTCTTCAGTTGAGCACTCTGTGGCTCAAGCTGCTGCACCCTCACAGTGATTGCCTCCAGTTGCTCCCGGATACCCTTGTACTTCTTCTCCGCCTCCACCACCTTGGCCTGGACAGGAAGTGAGGTCATAAAGAACAATCATCAGCAATGACAAACAAGGGAAAATAGTCACTTTGAACTTAAGTAATAGCTGCATTTTTCCTTAATGTGAAGGAAACGCACACCAAATTCTTATGGCTATAAAAATAAGAGGGTGATGTTAGTTACCTTCCACTCGTCTACTTTCTGGTCGTATTTGACGGTGGACCTCTCCTCTGATTGGAGCTTCTCTCTCATGGGCTTCACCTCTTTCTCCATCTCAGACACCTGGCGCAGGACAGAGCAAAAGAGATTTTTACATCAGATTGATTATGTATTTAGCTGGGTAGCTAAATCTGCTACACTGTATCTGTTGTGCATGACCCCTGATAAATAAACAAATAGATTTTTAGATTCATATTTTGAAGGTATGCTGCTTCCCCTCACCAGAGCCCAAGCCATCTGATTTTTCAGCTCCTCCAGTTTACTGTGCATGTCGTCCAGCGAGGCCAGGCTTTTGACCCGGTCCTCTTTTTCCAAGTACTTCCTCTTTAACCCCTCCAGACACTGAAACAGAATGATTCACACTTAAAAAGTGCTACTTTATAACAACTCCATTAAGATCTCTTGGTTGTTCATGGACAAGACTTTGCACATCAGAGCTTGAATTCTAGCTTTATAAGCCCCTGTAATCTTTCAGTAATAAAAAATAAACCCACTATGGGACTACATGCTGCAGGGCTGATTGAATAAAAGCATTCAAGATACTTCGGATGGGTGATTTCATAGCACACCACACATAAGCCAAGTGGATTTGTACCTCCTCGTGTTTCTCCACAGTGTCTAGAGTGACATTTTTAGTCGTTATGATATAGGTGTAATCCTCTTTCATCTGCTCAAGCTGTGTGGCTTTCATAAAGAACTGAGGAAGAAAAACAAAACACTTAGTCACTAACAAGGTAAGAGCAGTCCTAAAAGGTAGGCCTACATTGAGCCATTTCACCCTCATGCTATTTGACACTGAAAACCAGACTGACATTTAACCACTTCCTGAGAATGCAGCAATAAGACGTAGCAGAGATTTGATACCTGCAACACAGGCTGGCAAGATGCATGCTATTACCTTAATTTACACCATGTCCTCCACAAATACAGAATTTCATAAATGAAAAGATTCAAGTATATCAAACTGACTCTGTACTTATCCCCTTCTCCTTTGGAGTGCAGAAAGTGCTTGCTCATCTCTTGAGTTAACATAGATACAGGGTTATCCACCTTCGGAAAAAAATGATTATACAAAATAAATCAATAGTTATTTATCACAGCAACAGTGTTTCCAATCTTTTCATACAGTCTTGCAGGTGGTCAACAGAAGTTGTAGTACCTGGATGTTAAAATGATCCAGAATGGCCAAAAGTTCATCCTTCTTCGCAGACACAAGATGACCTGCAAGACAAAGTACATTCTTATGTGCTCATACTGCATCTACTGCTCAGTGAATAACTTTTTGAAATATAGCCTAATGTTAAGATCCAGAATAAACTATGTAGATTGATTTTAAAGGGACTTTTGCACTAAAGTGTCAGGCACATATCTCAGATCAATAGGCCTGTTTGAATGAAGGGCCCATTTACATAGTGTTAATCCATACATTCTTATTACATTAATTACCTGCTTTGCTCTTGAGCTTGTAGGTCCTCATGCCCTCACGGGTTATCTTGAGGTCTACTATGATAGCCTGGCCGAACACTTCTGGCTTGTAGGCATCCCTGCCCTTGTTACGCAGTGTTATGGAGACGTCAGCTGAACTGGGAGAGCAGAGGGACACAAACAGGGTTGCAATATGACAGTAGGATAAACGTGGCACTTTTGTATGCATTATCAAAATGGGGCAGATGGCATAGTTAACACATTAAGGAGCGGGAAGTCTGTAGCCACTGACATTTACGGTTTGTCACAAACTCTTGAATCTCTTGGGACATGTTTTATTGTATGGAAATTCCTAAGGGAAATAATAGTTACTCTTGCAAGGATGCCAGATGCATGTTAACACTAATCTCCATTTACAAAGGTTTACTGCCTGAGGTAAGTGACCATGCTTCTAACAGACATCTGGAACCAGTCTTTCAAGGCAGGAATAGTCCCTAAAGACAAGGGAGTGAGTAAATACAATCAGGGAACACAAGTACCTCTCTCCTTCTTTCACAAATCCCTTCAGGGAGGACCCTCTGTTTGTGGTTGTAGCCTTCCCTCCCAGGCCCACCATAAGAGCTGTGAGGACAGCACTCTTTCCACCTGTCCGTCGTTTAGAAACACAATATCAGACACAGACCCATGGCACTGAAATCTTAGAGCATCATCATTGGATCAATACTGAAAAACTGAAAGAAACATGCAATAGAGTAACAGGTGGAGACACTATACAAACAATCTATAATCAATCAGTCGACAATTAAACCATCTTGAGAGTAAAAATATATATATATATTTTTTATTTTTAAGAGTCAGGAAGAAGAAGTGGTGGAACTCACTTCCATTGTTGCCAACGACAAAGTTGACATTGGACCCAAACGCAAATGGCCCCAGCAGAGAGTGGCACATAAAGTTCTTCAGGGAGATGCTCTCCACTATGCCCACCTCTCCAACAGTCTGCAACAAAACAAAGCAAAGATGTTACAGTAAATCCTAATGTTTTAATATGGAGGCACAGTAATGTTTCAGTTACATCATGTCATTGATTATTTCCCTTTTAATAAAATATATAATAGCAGATTCTGCAGAATGTCAGTGTTGTCACTCCTGCTGTTGTGACTGAAATACGCCAGGCAAATTGAGAGTGAAATAGGCCAATTTGCCTGACATATTTAAAATCACAACAATAAATGACAACTAGGCTTGGGCAGTATACAGTATATACAGTGCATTTGGAAAGTATTCAGACCCCTTCCCTTTTTTACACATTTTGTTATGTTACAGCCCTATTCTAAAATTGATTAAATTAAAACAATTCCTCAATCTACACACAATACTCCATAATGAAAAAGCGAAAACAGTTTTTTTGTAATTCTTGCACATTTATTAAAAATAATACCCAGAAATACCTTATTTACATAAGTATTCAGAACCCTTGCTATGAGACTGGAAATTGAGCTCAGGTGCATTCTGTTACCATTGATCATCCTTGAGATGTTGCTACAAGTTGATTGGAGTCTACCTGTGGTAAATTAAATTGGTTGGACATGATTTGGAAAGGCACACACCTGTCTATATAAGGTCCCACAGTTGACAGTGCACGTCAGAGCAAAAACCAAGCCATGAGGTCGAAGCAATTATCTGTAGAGCTCTGAGACAGGATTGTGTCAAGGCACAGATCTGAGGAAGGGTACCAAAACATTTCTGCAGCATTGAAGGTCTCCAAGAACACAGTGACCATCATTCTTAAATGGAAGAAGTTTGGAACCACCAAGACTCTTCATAGAGCTGGCCACCTGTCAAAACTAAGCAAACAGGGGAGAAGGGCCTTGGTCTGGGAGGTGACCAAGAACCCGCTGGTCACTATGAGAGAACTCCAGAGTTCATCTGTGGGAGAACCTTCCTGAAGGACAAGCATCTCTGCAGCACACCACCAATCAGGCCTTTGAAGCCACTCTTCAGTAAAAGGCACATGAAAGCCAGCTTAGTTTTCCAAAAGGCACCTAGGACTCTCCGACCATGACAAACTAGATTCTCTGGTCTGATGAAACCAAGATTGAACTCTTTGGCCTGAGTGCCAAACGTCACGTCTGGAGGAAACCTTGCACCATCCCTACGGTGAAGCATGGTGGTGGAAGCATCAAGCTGTGGGGATGTTTTTCAGCGGCAGGGACTGGGAGACTAGTCAAGATCGAGGCAAAGATGAACGGAGCAAAGTACTGAAAGATCCTTGATGAAAACCTGACAGTGCTCAGGACCTCAGACTGGGGCGAAGGTTCACCTTCCAACAGGACAAACAACCCTAAGCACACAGCCAAGACAACACAGGAGTGGCTTCGGGACAAGTCTCTGAATGTCCTTGAATGGCCCAGCCGCAGTCCGGACTTGAACCCGATCGAACATCTCTGGAGACCTGAAAATAGCTGTGGCGACGCTCCCCATCCAAACTGACAGAGCTTGAGAGGATCTGCAGAGAAGAATGGGAGAAACTCCCTAAATACAGGTGTGCCAAGCTCATAGAGTCCTACCCAAGAAGACTCGAGGCTGCAATCGCTGCCAAAGGTGTTCCAACAAAGTACTGAGTGAAGGGTCTAAATACTTATGTAAATGTATATTTCCTGTTTTTTTTATACATACATTTCTAAACCCCCTTTTTTTTGCTTTGCCATTATGGGGTATTGTGTAGATTGAGGAAAACAATACAATTAAATCAATTTTTGAATAAGGCTGTAACGTAACAAATGTGGAAAAAGTCAAGGGGTCTAAACTTTCCGAATGCACTGTACCGTGGTATTTTAGTTTGGGGCACCGTGCAACGCCACTGCTTATAACTAATAAAGTAAAATAAAGGTTAAATAAAAAAACTAAGTTAACTAAGATGTGCCAAATAAATTATCTAGATCAGGGCTGCAGCTATGCATTTAATTTGCTAACTTGTTAGCTAAGTGGCTAGCTTACAAGATCAAGTGTCTTGGTTACAGCTGAGACGATCAAGATCCCTGCTGCCTAAATTTGAAAAAAAAAAAAAAATTACATTAGGAACGAAATAGCGCCCCTTGTTATGGTACAGGAACGGCACTGTTTGAAGGTATAAAAATCTGAATATCGCACAGGAGCACAACCCTAGACTGACAGTGACAACTCCAGAGTCTACTCTTATAAGGGTCTCGAATAAATTAAATGTACAGTAGCTAGCTTAGATACCGTATGTGATCCTAATGGCACAGGGGGTTGGCTGGGACCCACTTCATTATTTTCATCATAAACCTCGGTGGGTCTGACTCTCTTGTGTGGGCTCTCTCCAATTGAGTTGCTCTTCCTCTTAGACATCTTCTTAGACACCCTGTATAACACAGATCATAGAAAACCATCGTTAGAAATATAATAGTTAACTAACTAGAACTTATTTGCTAACTAGCTAACGTTAGCTACACTTAGCTAGCTAGTAAGTTACTAATATTAGCTCATAGAGATGGATAGAGGACTCCTCTTTGTGTCAGTGAGATTTAAAGTAGATAATTGTATTCTTCACGATTGGCTGAACCCTCCTGATGAACCTGATTGGACATGATTCCAAAAGGGTTACCAGGAGGGATCAGCCAATGAAGTTGGAAGTCCCACCCGGTTGACAACATTAAAATGGTGGAGGCGCTGCCCCAATGCTAAGATGGCATTTTGGCCACTAGAGGCCTCTATCATTCTCTATGCGTTAGCTAGCCAACTAGCAACCCGGTAACATTAACTAGCTAACGTTTGCTAATAAATACATTCTTACCTGTGAAGACCTCTGTCGGTAAATTAGCAGGCAAGGTTTTTAAATAAACATATCCACAAAAGGGACTTTAGTAGCTAGCTATGCAATGCTAATCGGCGAATTTTGGAGGTAGCTAGATATCGAAAGACATACAGCTTGTATGTAAAGTGACCCTATCCACTCAGCTGTTCACTGGATTCCGCGCGCAACGTCAAAAAAATGAAGGACAGCAGCGTGCTGCGCCATCGATGTCGTCTCGCGTGTTTATTCGCTGACACTACCACCGGAAGTAAGGAGGTTGGATTCGGAAGCGTGTTTGTTTTAGCAGGAAGTGCTGCTAAATTAAAAAGCAAAGGGATCAACAAAGTGCCTTTCTTGTGAAATACTGCACATTGATCATTTTTTTACTTATAAAAAGGTAAACAACGATTTTCGCGATGGGTGTGCACGACCTGTGGTCCATTCTGGAGCCGGTTCGGGAGTCGGTGCCGTTGTACAGCCTCACCGGAAAGACCCTGGCCGTGGACCTTAGCCTGTGGGTCTGCGAGGCCCAGCACGTCCAAGCAATGATGGGGAAAGTCACCAAACCTCACCTCCGGTAATATGTGCAGATTGCCAAATGCACATGTTTTTTTTATTCAACTCTGACACTGAGGCATAGGCATTCAAACCTGATCCTATTTCACATTATGTACCTGAAACAGCCGACCTTATTACTAATTTGCACTATATATGTGTACGATACATCAATCGGGCGACTTACTAATGGTCTGCTGATTCAAAATGAAATCCCTTTTATGCAGAGGAACAACAACTGCCTGGAATGAGAATTATGGATATTATTACTCTCTTTCAGGAATCTGTTTTTCAGAATTTCCTCTCTCACACTGATGGGGGTAAAGCTAATTTTTGTCATGGAGGGAGAGGCCCCCAAACTCAAAGCAGAGACTATGAGCAAGAGGACAGACATGAGATTTGGGGGGTTTGACAAGTCAGCCCCTAAAAAACAAACTACAAAGACCACCAACAGGGGTCGCTTCAATGCTGTGCTGAGAGAGGTGGGTGGCTGGGATGTGCATCAGTCAGATCCAGTTGTTGAGAAGTAGTGGCATTTATCACCCTCATTGAATTAAAGCTGTGTGTGTGGTGTGTGTGTGTGTGTGTGTGTGGCTGTGTGTGTGTGGCTGTGTGTGTAGTTTCGTATCCATACAATATGTGTAGAGAGGCATAAGTAAGTATTATGCGTGTGTTTTTAAGAGATAATCTGTGTGTACCCACTACCCATCTCTCTCTTCCCTCCAGTGTGCAGAGATGCTGGACTGTCTGGGTGTCCCCTGGGTGACAGCAGCAGGGGAGGCTGAGGCCATGTGTGCCTTTCTGGATGCCCAGGGCCTGGTGGACGGCTGCATCACCAACGATGGGGACACTTTTCTCTACGGAGCGCAGACCGTCTACAGAAACTTCAACATGAACACCAAGGTAATGCGTTTGTTTATTTAAATTAGGTATGTTACATCTCATTTGTAAGGGGTGTGACATTGAAGAGAGAAGTATTCAAACTTATGATTTAGTTAATGAACCTCTAGTGGATTCATCCAATCTCTAAATTATGTACTTGTAGATTTCTGTTGTCTAAATGCTCAAGAAAAGAATCCCTGCTGTATCATTCCCGCTGTTGTAGGATCCACAGGTGGATTGTTACAGGACTTCTAGGGTGGAGACAGAGCTGCAGCTAGCCAGGGAGACGCTCGTGGGTCTGGCCATTCTTCTGGGCTGTGATTACATTCCTAAGGTATAGGGGAGGGGGACTGCTAATGTCTAGATCGGCTTCTAGGGGTGAAAACATGCATATATACTAAATTACTTTTTTGTTTTTGTTACTATGACATGTTTTGTTTTCTTACCACAAGGGTATACCAGGAGTTGGGAAAGAGCAAGCTCTAAAACTCATACAGACATTGAAAGGACAAACACTTTTACAAAGGTAAGAAACTAAAAATATAAAACATTCCTTTTTCTTTCACCCTCCAGCACACTGATTTAAAAAGTAGAGAGACAAATAGAGAAACATAAACCGTCTGTAATCCAGTAGTTTTAACTAGATCCTATGCAAACATACACTCCCATATGTATTTATGTGGACAGTGAAGCTATAACTTTTATTTTGGCTCAATACTTTAGCATTTTGGATTTGAGATTAAATGTTTTATGAGGCAACAATACAGAATGGTCATGATGAAGTCTTATGCAAACATGTATATGATATAACAGTCTATGCTTATCCTGTACCGTCTCCTCTTCCATGACAGATTCAGCCAGTGGAGGGAGGAGGGTGTGGTTGCGCCAGAGTGGGTCCTAAAGAAGGTCCCCCACTGCCAATTGTGTCGCCATCCTGGTGAGTTACTCGTCCTGATAAGAAGTGTAAATCGGGAGGGTGGGTGGGGAGGGGAGGGGTTTCCCAGGATGACGCGACTCGCATGTGGTTGATCAAGACCAACTAAAATACTGTGATGATGAAGGCACTTACATGTGAGACGCTTTAGTTTGCTAATACGTCTTCAGCATTGTAGCGCCAAAGTAAAGTTAGTGTACTTAGTCGAGATCAGTATTAAATGTCTCTTTATGGTTGATCAAAGGTATCTGCTATGATTATCTGGGGCTGTAGCCTATCAGTCCAGTCACCCTGAATTGACCTCTGATTTTGTCTGTCACTCCTTTTTCTGTTACTAACCATCTCCTAACTAACAAACTACTACTACTATGTTATGTTCTTCTCTATCACACTCTCTTCATTCTCTCTCTCTCTTTCTCATCATACTCTTTTATCTCCTTCTCTCTCAGGGTCAGCCAAGGCTCACGAGCGCAATGGCTGTGTGTTGTGTGACAGCAAGCACTTCTGTGAGCCTCAAGACTATGACTACCAGTGTCCTTGTCACTGGCACTGCTGTGAGCAGACACGACAGGCCTCTTCAACAGATGCCAGCATCAGGAAGTGAGACCCTGTTTGCACCAAATTCACTAATTCCTATAATATACACATTTATAGGTTACAATATTGATTTTAATTGAAAGGGGGAACAAATATTTCTTGTTCCTTTACATATCTGAATATGGTGTTGATTTGTTTTCAGGAAAACACTGGCAAGTGATAAATTCCCTTTTACAGAGGTAAAGTAAATACAGTTATTATCTTAAGTTATTTAATCTGTGTAATATCATGTATAAAGTATACAAGACAAGATAAGGATGTCATTTCCTGTATGGACATTTTGCATTTCAGATCATAAATGAATTTCTGGTAGACAAAGACAAGCCTGTCCACAATTTCAAAAGGAGGAAACCGAACATGCTATTAATGCAGGTAGTCATTCAAAAATGTACTTTGATTAAAATAAGTGTTCATTTTTAACAGATGCAATTAATAAATCATGTATTACCTAATTTATCTGTTAGTCAAAACTTGTAATATTTTTTTTTGTGTTCTGTGATCCAGAACTTTGCGTACAATAAGATGGAGTGGCCTAAGCACTATACCAGTGAGAAGGTTCTGGTCCTGATGACGTACACTGAGCTGATGAACAGAAAACATGGAAGAGCGACGTCGTCTCTGATAAAACCTCTACGGTACGGTCCCATTCACACTCCAATGAACTTCTCTGAGTGTAAAAAATTGAAGTTGCTCACTGTGGCTATAAATGTTTCACAATATTACATATTAAATTGTATTTTAAAATCTTCCCTGTTAACAGTATATGGAAGCCAAGAGTAAGGAATGCAATCGCCAGCTTTGAAATCATCTGGAGTAAGCCAGGTCAGTTTGAACAAATGAAACAGTCCTTCCTATGAAGCCTTCCATTTTCAAAAAATGTTATGTTTCTGAATGAGGGGTCATTGCAGATGTTCCTTCTCTTTATATTATCTATCAGCATTGCCCCCATTGTTATTGTTCTATGATAGTTCCCGTGTTTTTTGTATTGTACTCTCCAAGCCAACTGAAATCACAGTTTTCCAAACCTCTTATTACCATGTACCTGTTTGATGTACTGTATTCCTGTTATGACATCAGAGTTGCGTCAGTAAGGAATGGGGTGACAGTCTGTGTTGACCTATGCAGAGTCTCTTTAAACCTGGCCTTCTCTGCCTGTCTCCGTGTTGTCTGTTAGTGACTTGTTGTGAGGTGGGGTTCAGAGGGGGGTAGAGGTGACAGAACATCCACAACACCATCAGGTGCTAAAATGGCTTCCTCCCGGGCTGGGAAAACTGTCATATCAAAGTCCCCCCCCCCCCCCCCCCCCCCCCCACTAACAACCTCATCTGATATTTCAGTCCTCTACGGGCCTGAGCTAACTACTGAAATACCATCCCCAAATCTGTATTATTATTATTTTGAGGGGGGTGGGGTTGGCATCTGTATGGTGATTCAGCAGATGATACATATTACACGAAAGAGTGGATCAAATTGTAATGTTTGAAATGTTTCACATATTTTTTGTCTGTAAAATGTTTTGTCATTTTGTTTCCTCCATAATATCCTCCCTGCAGATCACTATGTGTTTTCTGAGGACCACCCTGAGGACAGCCAGGACGAGGTGAGGACGGTGGAGGAAGAGGCTCTGTTCCGCCTGGCCTACCCACACGTGGTGGAGCTGTACCTCAAGGAGAAGGCTGAGAACAAGACCAAGAGTAAGGTCAACATATTATGGCTGGAGAACATAATGTATTCTGCTTACATTTAATTCAGATTAAATAACCTTATGTTATTGATATGAAAGTTCAATTAATGTTAATTAATTTAAAATGATTGACATTCTGATATGATATTGACTGACAATAACATATTGATATACTTTATTGACGTAAAATTATACCAAGTTTTTAAAACCGTATTCAATTTGTTCTTGGGGAGAAACGGGACGCCCCTAAACTTAACAGGCCCAACGACTGCTCACTACTTAGCTCAGACAGGGTGTGGATCAAAGGCACCTGGAGCTTTGTGATGTTTTTCAGAGTCTCTCTTATAGGGCCTCTGACACCTGGACATGCAGAGTATGGCAGCTCCTCTCCCTCACATCAAGGCTTTGATGCACCAGAGGTGTCTGTCACACAGGAGCTGCTGTCACTTTAGACAGGTTGGGGCTGGCTCCCCCTGTAGCTCAGAGCTGTAGAGCAGGGGTTCCCACAGTAGACTGGGTAGCCCCAACCAAGGGTACTTGGACTTGAGGAGACACTGTTATGGTGGATTTTGTATCTAGCCATTTTGTCTCTTATATTTTATGTATTTTATTTTCAGAGAAGAAACCAAAGGGTAAGAAAGATCACTGTGATGTTTCTGACCTCCTGGCCAAGATGTCTTTGCACAGTTCCACTGCTGACAACAACACCCAACAACCCTCTGCCGCGGCAGCAGCACTGACCATTACAACAAGTAACAACTCAGTGTTGGTCCTGGAGGGTCCAGAGTCTCCAAAAAAGCATCTAGATCCTGGTAAAGACCATCCCCGCTTAGAAGTACGTCTTGGAGCTCAGACACAGGAAGTGATGTCACCTCTGTCTTTCACTTCCTCTGGGAAGATTCCAGAAGCAGCGGCCTCCTCTCCGTCTGTTTCCATGGTGATGGATGCTCTTTACCTGAGTGACATCGACTGGGAGTCTCAGTCATTCACGTCCTCCCCGCCCCCGCAGGCTGCTGGCGCTCGCACTGCCACTGACCCCAAGTCACTCCAAACCACAAATGATAGTGTCGAAGAAAGGATCACAAAACTGGGCCCCTCTACTGATCTCAGAGCAGCAATGGCCGCACCAGGGCCATGTTATGCAGAGTGTTCGCTGAGGGACAGGGTCCTAATGAGAAACACCTGCAAGTCTGTGAACATGGCAGACAATGATGATGTAAACTCCCAGTCAGCAGCACCCCTGGATTTAATTGATTCTAACAAGAGTGGCCCGAAGCCAATGGCACTGATACCCATTAAAAGCAGCAATGATTCCAAGCCATCAGAACAGCTGCTGGTGTGTGGCAAGAAAGCCACACTTGTTGATAAGGACCAGAGCATTGCATTGACCCATAAGCCTCGACCTGCTCATCACAGCTCGAAACCTATCTCATTGAACTCAACACAAACAGGCCCAGTCACAGCAACACAAACACAAGGGGCTAAACAACATGGTGCCGGTGAACCAAAGTCTCCACAGAAGTACAGATTCGTAAAGAAGGCCATATCTTCTTCCGCTCTGCCACAAAGGAGCCACTCTAAACCTAGCGACACACAGCCTGGTCGGGATGACAGGAACATGAAGTCACATCAACAAACCAAGAAGAGTGTGTGTGCCAGTGTGTGTTCATCGAGTGAGGACAGTGACACAGAGAACCAGTGTCGGGGAGGAGGGCAGAGCAGGGCCAAAGTCAAACCCAAAAGCAGGCCCAGGTGTCAATACCTCACAGACTACTCACTGAAACCCACCTCCAAACCCAGCACCTCTACAAAGGCAGCCTGGGACACAGTGACAGCCCAACCCCTCAGGCCTAGAGCTGTGTCTGCCAGTATGGGTGAACAACCAATACTAGGCAGCTCTGTGTCTACCATAGGGAAGTGCCAGGATGTTCCTCCAATTAGAGTTGATGACATTGTGTTCATTCCAAGCCCTGTTTCCCCAGTGACTATGTCTGATGGTGATGACTCAGTGATTTGCAGCAAGAGCCCACTGCCATTGGCAGAGAGGGTGAAGCTGAAGTTCCTGAAATGAGTGATGTGATATACCAGAGGTGTTAGGACAGAGAAAAATAAATACTATTTCCTAATATTATTATTTAATAGTATTCTATCAAAACTGTATCTAGTTTGTTAAGAAAGTGTATTTTTAACCTTTGATATTGGCCTTTCCTTTTGTCGTCTATGTACACAATTGTAGTTTTCTGCTGCTAAATCTTTAATGGACTTACAGTAGGAGATAGAGAAATATTTTACTCGTGCAGTTAGGGAGAGGGCATGTAGAAATGCTCATATGTTCTGTGATAAAGTTTTATTTTTATAAAACCCTATACTTTTCAACGTTTCTCAATGTTTTTCTGTATTTATTTTGAATATCCCACAGCTCTCATGTAATGATTGGACTACTAAGGTACTGATGCAAATGCGCAAAATGTAAAACAGAGTTTGGACAACAAGGCTCTCCAAATGGAAGAGACAATCATTGACCATATAAAGGTACAATAACTTTTATACCTTCGTTTGCGCAAAAGTCGAGCTTTTGTAAGCGAATGAAAGTAGCATCACCGTCCTAATAACCACATAAACTTCCCGACGTGTTGCTTCCTATAGCAGGCAGAGGGGCGCAAAGGTTCTCGCCCCTCAGTGACCCACCAGCAGTAGAGCGCGGTTTTATGACCTGGCCCGTTTTGCTCCCCCTTGATCATTAGTGAGCCGTTTACACACCTATTCAGACATGAAAGAGCTGCCAGGTTAGTGTGTTTTACACAGCCCCGAGGACAGCTGCATCCTCCATGCTCGTGCGTATTGGCATGCATCGATTTCAGACAGCAGGACTTTATTGGCTAGGCTAATTTGTTGATAATACTTCCTCCTAATGTACAAATATAAGTAGTTTCTAAACATTAACTTAGTTATTCTCTGCAGATTTAGCTTCACGTTGCGTAAAACTGATATTTCTATCTGTCATTGTCTACCTCACACAGACACAACATTAGCACCGTTATATACTTTACATTTTTGTTAACGCAACAATTTCCACGATTTTACTGAGTTACAGTTCATATAAGGAAATCAGTCAATTTAAATAAATTCATTAGGCCCTAATCTATGGATTTCAAATGACTGGGCAGGAGCGCAGCCATGGGTGGACCTGGGAGGGCATAGGCCCACCCACTTGGGAGCCGGGCCCAGCCAATCAGAATAAGTTCCCCAGAAAGGGGCTCTATTATATAGACAGAAATACTCCAGAAGTTTCATCAGCTGTTTGGGTGGCTACAAACGACTCTCAAACGACCCTGCAGGTGAAGGAGGTCCTGGGCTGGCATGGTTACATGTGGTCTGTGGTTGTGAGGGCAGTTGGACGTACTGCCAAATTCTCTAAAACAATGCTGAAGGTGGCTTTTGGTAGAGAAATTAACATTATATGGCAACAGTTCGAGTGGACATTCCTGCAGTCAGCATGCCAATTGCACGCTTCCTCAAAACTTGAGACATCTGTGGCATTGTGTTGTGTGACAAAACTGCACATTTTAGAGTGGCCTTTTGTTGTCCTCAGCACAAGGTGCACCTGTGGAATGATCATGCTGTTTAATCAGTTTTTTGATATGCCACACATATCAAGTGGATGGATTATCTTGGCAAAGGAGAAATGTTCACTAAAAGGGATTTAAACAAATGTGTGCACAGAATTTTAGGGAAATAAGCCTTTTGTGCAGTTGGGAAAATTCTGGGATCTTTTATTTCAGCTCATGAAACATGGGTCCAACACTTTACATGTTGCCTTTATATTTTTGTTCAGTATATAAAAAAGTATTTGTCTGTTTATCTTCTAGATGTTGGAGTACACCTAGACACACGTTGCCCATCCTGTTAATGAGGTGTGAAAAGCCCAGATGTAACAATCTCCTTTCATTCCTTCATTAGAGAGATCACATCAAACTGATAATTGTTGTCGTGCCCATCTAAAGAGCCATTTCCCACAAAAGAAAATCTAATTATTTTTCATTCTGTTACACGTTATCCGTCTATTTCACCTTATTGGCACCTCGGTGACAACGAACGACGTCCTTCGGGAAAGTCACATTTTAGCACTTGAGTTTTCTTTGAACTTTCGCTTCAGCTGTGAACTCATAAACCACAGAGAGCTGATATAAAACGGTTTCTCAAACCGCTTTTCAGAATTTGCTCTCCACGGAGCTGCCCGAATAGCCTATCATTGAGGTCACCGTATGGAGAGCGTGTCTGAGGATATTGCTAACATGGATTGTGACATTGAAGTTGTTACCTCAAAAATGCTCTCTGAATGGGATTGGAAAACGCAGGAAAGGGCTTTTGGGAACGGGCATGATTCTCTTGAATCCACATCACCAGAATCATCATTCGATTCAATGTGCTCTTCGCCAGAGATGTCCTCCAGCTCAACTGGGCATCAGAGCTTCGGAAATGTATCCTATGGCTTAACAGGACACAGCCCAACCCCGTGCGCAACGTTGAAACAAACCAAACCGAAGATGTCGACCAAGAGACGCATGAAGGCGAGCGAGAGGGAGAAGATGCGAATGAGGAGCCTAGCAGAAGCTTTGCACCAGCTCCGCGACTACCTGCCTCCAGATTACAGTAAAAGGGGACAACCTCTGACCAAAATTCAAACTCTCAAATACACCATTGAGTATATAAATGAACTTTCGGACATTCTCAACCACGCGTAATGATGTGCTAAAAGATGGCCACGTTTTAAATGATGCGTAACGGGGCCAAACTATTTGGTATTAGGTGTAGACCATTGTCAAACCTTTTGTGTTTGTAAAACTATTTTTGGTTTGTTAATTTTGATATTGGTGCATTGTGGATGATAACTTAATTTCTCATATTGTATTTAGAATTATTCTGCCCCTCATCTGATGTAAATAATTGTTATTCTGTGGGGACTTGACTTGACCATGTAATTTTCTTGTATGTGAATAGGCTATTCTTGTTTTACATTATTGACATGAATTAAACAAACATTATAAATAAAATGTACGTTTGGGGCCAGATTAATGTTATTTTCTTTTAACTCTGTGATATACATCATCTTCAAATACTATGGACAGGTTTCAAACATAAATTTGAGGTTAGTATTATGCCAATATTATCCTATATATTTGCAATATTTTCGTCAAATGACACATAGGTCTGCATGACATACACTGACGATACAAAACATTAAGAACACCTGCTCTTTCCATGACGTAAACGGAACAGGTGGAATCCAGCTGAAAGTTCTGATCCCTTATTGATGTCACTTGATAAATCCACTTCAGTCTGTGTAGATGAATGGGGGGGATACAGGTTAAATAAGGCTTTTTAAGCCTTGAGACAATTGAGACATGGATTGTGTATGTGTGCCATTCAGAGGGTGAATGGGCATGACACAAAATGTAAGTGTCAAGTGTTTTGTGTCAAGAACTGCAACACTGCTGAGTTTTTCATGGTCAATAGTTTCCTGTGTGTATCAATAATGGTCCGCCATCCAGCCAACTTGACACAACTGGGAAGCATTGAGACAACATGGGCTCGCATCCCTATGGAACGCTTTCGACACCTTGTAGAGTCCATGCCCCAACGAATTGAGGCTGCTCTGAGGGCAAAAGGGGGGGGGGGGGGGGGGGGGGTGCAATTCAATGTTAGGAAGGTGTTCCTAATGTTTGTTATACTCAGTGTATATATATATAATCTTTAGTCTTAGCTTTCTGGACATTTCACCAAACATTGGTTGGAAATATAAATGTTTCCTCTACCAATAACAAGATGCAAATTCCAAAGCGGGTATTACAAGAACAGCGGGTTTAGCCAATCAGAAAGCGACTCTATTTCCTGTGGGCGTGACTCTCGCTACAACGTATTCTTGCCAAAAAATCTGAGCCTTAGATGTAATCGGTTCCGTTGATGCCGCCATTTCAAATCGAAATATAGGGACAGGGTATATATAATATTTTTTACATTTTTTATTTGCAAATCTTTTTATATTTTCTTTTTATTTAGAGTACGTATCTATATTTAGTTGTATTTCTGGACCTCAATAGTCTTCATAACCAGTAAGGTAAGCCATTGCTTCTGCATATTTTACAGCAACATCATTCTATTTATTAATTCCCGACCTCAGTATTTATCTAATATTTCCATCCAGATTTGAACAACCACTGCACCTATCTGTTTCGTTATAATTGTGATTCAGACAACCTTATCGAAGGAACGATTATAGACATGGGAAAGGTAGCCGACTTTCTAATCAGCTTTTGTTGATAAATGGAGGATATTTCCCTATTTATATCCTCACCAAAGCACCAAGTGATGTGAGCTTTCCACAGATGATGGTACTGCGCTTTTTAATTTTGTGAAGTCGTGCAGAAGGAAAATTGTGCACTATTTAAAATAAATAAATAAAGGCTATACACATTTTTCAGTAGGAAGCAAAAATAAAACATAAACCTTCGATTAATATTAGATTCTCATGGTCACAGTCTTGATGGTTGTGGGTGTAGGTAATGGCATTTGTAATCAGCTGCAGCTATGTTTAGTATATTTCCATGACGTTTGTCAGGACATAGCCTCCTAGGCAATGTCAGCTATTGCATGTAAACAATGACAACCAGTTATGTAGGCTATTGTTGGAAATAACACCATGTTTATTGTCCCGTGGCAGTTTATTTTGAGGGTCAATGAATTATAATAATTGAACTGCTAGTATTGAATTGAAGGAGTTGCCTTTGACAAATGTTGTTTCCCTAGGTGTCCATAACCTGAAGTTAAATTGATATACAAACTTCTTATAGTATCTTAAGAATGCATCTTTATATATATATATATATATATATATATATATATATATATATATAAATATATATATAATAATATATATATAATATATATATATATATATATATATATATATATATATATATATATATATGTGTGTGTGTGTGTGTGTAATTTAAGCTGGGTGCTCTCCAAATGAGGTGGTGCTGAATAACTGATGATAACTCAACTGTAATTTTGATAGCTGGATATCATTTGTGTTTGCAGGATAGATTAACAGATTAATAAAGAATTTATAAGACATCAGGATGAATTTCCACACAAATAAATCAGAAACTCCATTATTATCAGCTTTATATCTCCCACAATTGCCACAGTATATCACAAGCCTCTGGACAGAAAGACCCCATATATTTCATCTTGCCTCCTTGAGGTATATTCTAAAATGTCACCCCACAATGCAGTAGTGAGATTCCTCACTGTATGTTGGTGCAGGCTGTTCTGGAGCTCCAGGCATGTGGATTGTCCATCAGCTGTGTTGTGGTTTGTGTGTGTTTGTGTATGTGCCCCCTGTCTTCTGCCCCATAGCCTACCCCATCCCCCACTCATGCCTTTCCCCCACTCCAGCCTTGCAAGGGTGCAGGTGCTACATTTTACAATAGGCCCAGGCCTTGGCACTATAAATAATCTCTCATGACCGCCAGCTTTGGCCCCAGCTTCACTCCATGCAGCCACCGTGCCTAACTCCTAAAGCTCTCATTGGCTTAGGATTCACTCTCTCTGTGTTCGTTTGTGCATGCTCAGTCAGTCAATGCCCAGCCATAAACTGGCACTCTCTCTACGAATGTCCAGGTTTAGGTTTCAACCATTGACTGAAAGGGATCACGACTGAAGTAGGGAACTTTCAAGCTCTTTACTCCCCCAAAGTCCATAAACACAAGCCTTAGTATGGATATCTAGATATCTAATAACCTTTAATCAAAGTCTTATTATTGGGGGTTTCTCTGCTATACTGAACATGGATCATGCTAACTCATCATGTCAGAAGTGACCCAGAATGCTCTTGTGCTGTACTGTGTTCTGTTGCTAATCAGTCCACCTCTCCCCATCTTCAGATCTAAGAGAGAAGCTGACATTTGTCCACATCATGCTTGATTACCTTGTAGCTGTAGGCAACACTTAATTGATCTTTCACTTATTTATTTAGTTTTAGTTCTGAAAAAAATCAGTTTGTCCTTTTTTCTTCCTCCAGTGTCATCGTGATTTCTTCATTCACTGAAATCTGTTAGTTATACCTCTCAAATGTGACTTAGCAGACAGAAATATACAATAATGTTTCACGCATTGTTTTTTGCCTCTTTTATATTGTTATTTGGCTGATTCAAAGGTTCATTTACATAATTAAACAGAACGTTCTTGTGGTCTGTGTGTTGCTTCAAATATTTCAACACATGTCAAATTAAAAACACAACAAAAATACAGTTTAGTACCATACAGTAACATTTCATTTGTAGTAATTTTTGTGGTAATAATGTTTTTGAGATGATGAAGAGGTATGTATTTAGCAAGCATGTATTTTCTCTTTCCAACCTTTAGAAATGTTATTCCTCCCAACAACAGTGTTGTAACCACCGCATCACCTACAATAGTTTAATTAGGAATGTGTGAGACTCCTGTAGGGTCTCTATTGTGTAGAAGCTTGTGTGGCCTATCGACATGTGATCTAATTTGAACATGTTAAAAGGCTGTCACTCTGAACAGGCGGTAGATTACATGACAGCTTAAAGGCGATGACGTCCCCAAAGCGCTCTTGTACGATCGATTTACACACAATATCAAAATTACGATAGGTTGTATAATGTATAACATACCCAGAATGTATGGGGCATCTGTGTATTACATCCCATGTGAGGAGGGGTCAAAGGCTCAGCTCAAGGCTAAGCTTCCAGCTCAGGTTGAAATGTTGAACTTTACGCAAACCTAGATATACTGTACTGCTAGCCATGTCGTGACTATGCTCATAAGTTAACATCAGCTGTTCTAACTGTTATAACAACTGTCATGTCAATGTTATGACAGTCTTAAAGCTCTTTAAAGCAGCGTTTAAGACTGTGTAACCAAATTTCCTTCAAAGAAGACTGTGGTAATCATTGCTTTGTAATCCACTACATATGATGTCTTTCTTTCCTTGTGTTATCAGATGGACGCAGATACAGAGCAGGTGACGGACAACACAGAAACTTCCCAAGATGCATCTGAGGAGCCAATAACAGAAAACAAATCCAGGTCGGTCATGTGACTAGATCTTCTCAGGCTGCTATTGATCAGTCATCGTTACCATGTAGAATGTAACACTACATTATGTCCCTTTCTTCATCTCTACAGGGGTCGTGGTGGGTTCAAAGGGCGTGGCCAGGGGTTCCGGATTGGTCGAGGAGGCATGCATGGTGGGCGGGGCCTGATGATGAAAGGATTTGGCCCACCCGGACGAGGCAGGGGGGATAGAGGACGGGGTGGGGACATGAATGGGTTTGGACCCATGAGGTAAGGAATTGATGCTTCTGTATGCATGGGATGGTATCAGTGTTGTTTCAAAGCCAGGGAGCTGAATGAATGACAGGTATTCACATGCTATTTCTGGAATACATTTTCACATTTCTATTGTTTTTCCCCAATGCGTCTGACTCACACCAAATGACTCATTCTCCCATGATGCCTATATATGCCTGCAGGAGAGGGATGGGGAGGATGCGGCCGTACCCAGACATGAGGGGCAGGAGAGGAGGGAGGGTCGCTCTGATGGGGAGGGGCGGGCCAATGGGGAGGGGCGGTCTGATGGGGAGGGGCGGTCTGATGGGGAGGGGCGGTCCGATGGGGAGGGGCGGTCCTATGGGAAGGGGCGGTCCTATAGGGAGAGGCGGACCTATGGGCATGGGTCCTCCTCCACCCCCACCCATGCACCTGAGAGGCCCCTACCCACCAATGCACAGGTAAAGCCTAGCAGCCACATACGAGTCATTCAGTAGATAAGTTGCCATTCATAATGTTATCAAGAGTGTTCATCAGTTCATTATTGATAAACGATCATAAATCTTATCATGTCCTTGTTGTTAGTTGGTGTTTTTAACTTGCTCTTGAAATCACTGAACCCTTCCCACCATAGACACGGCCCCCCTCCGCCTCCCTCCCTGGGCCACCCTGGTTTTAGAGGGCACCCACCACACCCCAGAGGAAGAGGCATGTCCCCCGGACCCCCACGCCACTTCCACCCCAGGGGCCCCAGAGGGTAAGATGTTTATTAACATGTACATCAACAACTCACTCCATTCCTCGCTCCCTCCTTCTCTACAACTGTTATAACACATACAGCTTGTCTCCTCTTTCTTCCCTATGTCCTCTAATTTCCCAAACTCTTTGTCTCAATTGATGTGAATCACATTTAATACCTCTTCTTCGCGCTTAGCAATGGTACGGTTAATCAAATAGCATCAAATGGTGAATAACAATGGAAAAAAAGGTTAAGGAAACATGAATAAATCCTAGTAAATCTTAAACCCTGCTCAAAGTTTTGGACCCACAGTTTTAAATAGTGCATGAAAGAGATTTGTGATCAACACAGTGAGTAGCTGAAAGGGGGAGAGCCTCCAGTGCAGTGGAAGAGATGAGAGGGGGTACACACTGCTATCAGAGTGTACACCCTGGTGGCAGAGCACGAGAATCCAATGTGTGATTTTATCCTTTTACACAGCTACCACAATGGACCAGCTTCTCCTCCTCATCATCCCCCACCTGGCAGAGGCCAGAGGTGGCCAGGGCCCCCTGGTGGCCGACGGTTTTAACGCAGCCTGCCCTAAAATAATACAGTAACAGAGAGCTTTACAGTCTATAGCAGCAAGCCTACTGGGCTGGGGTGGCTAAACTGATCTAAGAGCACCTTAATATGTGTCATAAAAAGAAGACCCCTTTTTAAACATCCTTATGGAACACCCTGTAGCCAAATATCTGGATATTGATATCGTATACCAGAGGAGAAGATGTGAATCAACAAGTGGACACTTAAATGCCTCAGACCTTAACAGTACATAAAGGCATTCTCACTTTCATTGTAACTTTTGTTATTAGAAAAAAATGTGCTCTTGGTATTAGGACAAAGTTGTATAGTATTGAGAGAATGAAAATATTATTAAAAAAAGAGTCCCAAAGGGATGATAAGTGTTGATATTCAAATCCCTTAGATGTCATGTGGTCTTGTGGTGGTCACTCTGTGAACCTTAAGGAATATCTGACCCTAATAAAAAGAGAAATTACACATTGTGTGTGAGTGAGAAAGAAAAGAAGGCGAGAAAGAAAGAAAAAAGAAAGCAATGTGCAACAGCCCTCAAGCACCAGTTACTAGCACTAGTTTCTTACACCTTGGACCTCCCTAACTTTCCCTTTTGTTACATGGATATACTTTTGTATTACAACTTCACCACGCAGTACACAACTACAGCAAAAGCTGTTTAGACTCACATACACATTCTTAAGTGAAAGACAATATTTTTCATGTCAAGTATTCATGATTATTTTACGTGACATTTTTATATGATTAATGTGCAGCTATTTTAAGTTAATGCATATTGCTATTTGGAACAATTCATGCTTGTGTTCAGCAATCTATATTGTGGAATGACTAAAGAACTTAAATTAATACTATATTGAAATAATATAACAAATATATAGTATATATACTAGCAGCATTTACAGTATATTTCAAAGCAAATTACGAAACAAGTAATTGCTTCAGTTTAGTCTAAGATACTTACTATTCAGTGTGTTAAGTTTTGAAGTGTTATCATACGTTATACTTACTGTAACTGACATAACTTTGTGGATTTGTGGATGTACTTTTGGAAAACAGTAACAGCTATGACGTAGTCGTGAAGGAAAAAAATAAAAGTAAAACTTAACTGAACTGCTCTTTTTATTGTTTTTTTAAAGTCCAAGTCTGAGAGTCAACTTGACACAACATGACTGTAATTTAATAAAGAGAATGGACAACAATGTTATTATACTATAAAGTTACACAGTGGCTACACTGCTGTTGTTATGGTAATGGTACCACTCAGACAATTGCTGAGTTATCACTGAAACACAAACAGCACATTATGAATGAATTTGCTTGAATCAGTTTTAATGCAATTGATATTTTTGCTGCACACAAACACATATATAATGCAACACTGATGCATACCTTGACATGAATGTAAGGTCACATTGTCATATTTGCTAAGATGAAGTTGGAGGACCAAGAACTCTTATGGGAAAGTCTTAACTGTAAAAGTGAAAATGGGTCAGGAGAGTTTGGAAATGATCACACAGAAAGAAAAACATTTTATAGTCAAGCTGAGGGCTGAAAGCTACAATAATGCACACCATAAATGACTTGAGAAAGCAGTGCAACTATGCAGTAATGTTATTCCGAAGAGCACTATATGCAGTAGAAATGCCTTTGACACATGGAACACTCTGAATGAGCCAACAAACCCAACCAGGTGAGATTTGACCAACGGACATTCCAGAAATGTACCGTACTGAAATGTTTCCTCCGTATCAATAACAACTTCCAGACAGAATTCCAATGGTAGTCTGTTTAAAAGGAGGACATTATCCCCCATAGGAGTTGTAATCGGCCAAATTCACAATGTAGAATATGCTTTAGTCTCTACCATAGATCCCAGAGGAGGACAAGGGATTGAGTGACACAAGCACATCCCACTGTTCTATATCTTTGATAAACGTTTTACATAAAATATTTGTTCTCTCTTGATTGTCATTAGTTAAACTACCCCAGTCTGTTGCAGTTGCATGTAAAGGTGCAACACCGACCTCATACATACAGAACACTTGAAACTCAAACGAGATCAAGCACAGTGTATTATCAGCATATTGTTATCTAATAAACACTGTTTTACTGGTGCCACCCTTTGAGTCATTAAAGATGATAAACACACAGATATTACAAATAAAGTGAATAATCCAGTTGTTATGGATTTATGCTGACTTTGTAGTTTTTACATTATACAATGCCTAGATACAATGCAGAGGACAGTTAGAGAAAGGTAATGAATATATGCAATCATATGGATAGACATTTATTATTAATGAACAGTACATAATGCTGACAAAACAAGCATATGGCATTACTTCTGAAAAGCAGAAAAAGTGCATACTCAATGAGTCCATGTAGACACAGAGCAGGACCGCGCAGCACCTAATCCAGTACACACACAACAGTGGAGGCTGCTGAGGGGAGGATGGCTCGTAATAATGTCTGGAACAGAGCCAATGGAATGGCATCAAACACATGGAAAGCATGTATTTAATAACATTCCACTAATTCCGCTCCAGCCATTACCACGAGCCCGTCCTCCCCAATTAAGGTGCCACCAACCTCCTGTGACACACACTGTGCTTCAGAAAAAAACAGTAGGCAGGTGTTGCACCTTTCTCCCTCTGTACATCTCTATCCCCTTCCTATGAACCAATGCTTCTCTGCTGCCCTCTCTCCCAGTCTTCTTTTGGAATCCCCTCTGCTTTTAACAGTGATAATGACAGACTGACTGTTGTTGTCTCCAGAAGGGGGGTTTAGTGCTTCGGAAGGCAGCAGACCCCAAGAACTCCCCCCCACCCCCCCTCTAAATTGAGACTCCTGGTGTCCAAATCCCTCCCCTCCCTCCCTTTGAATCTTGGAGATTCTCTTTTACAGGATGGAAATGGAGAGAAAGTCTGGAAACCGTGGTCAATCTACATTCTTTTGAAGCAGGTGAGGCAGAAAGGAAAAGGGAGAACATTGCCTATTGTTTCTGTTGTCTTTAGATGTATTTTGTAATACAGCAATGAATTGCCTTTTTAGGTACAACGCTATGGTATATCTTACATCCAAACATGAATGTACATAAAGGACACTGAAGCACACAAAGAGTCATAAGCTAAGGTATGTTTTTAGCAATATGATAATTATGGTAATAATGATTACCATATGTAAATTACAGGGTTTAAGTGGGTTTTGTTAAGTGTTGATTATTACGTTCAGTCAATGAGGGTGTCGATTAATCGCGGCCGTGTAGGTATGTTTTGCATCGGCTGAAAGTAGATTTCATGGGATTTGTAACCGGGCTGCCTCCCGGGCGTGAGCCAGGTGCCCTGTTCAAAGCCCACGGCGCAATCGGCTCGACATTTAGTGAATTAATTAATCACGTGTAGTAATTAGTAGGATTCTGGGTTTTCCCATGCAAAAGTGATCGCTTTGGATAAAAAAATATTTATCTGCCATCCCAATGAAAAATAGTTAGAAAATTCAAACATTTATTTTATGTAAAATATGTATGTTTCTGGACGATGCACCATGCTGCCTTGTTGACAAAATTATTGAGCGGCACAGATTACTGTTAGATTTCAGAATGGCGCTTCTCCCTCCCCGCTTTCGCTCGATGACGTGCCAGGCCATCGCCCGGTGCCCTGCGGCTCAGCATTATCGTAATGACCCAATCGTCAATAGATGATTTAAAGGCCCAAAGCAGACGTTTTTATGTCAATATTAAATTATTTCTGGGTAACAATTAAGTACCATACTGTAATAGATTTCCATTCAAATTGACAAAAATAGCTTTTTAGCAAAAACTATTTCTCAAGCAAAAAATTTTCAAGGACTGTCTGGGAGTGGTCTTAGTGGGGAGGGGGAAACTTAAAACTAGCTGTTATTGGAAGAGCTTTGGAACTCACTTTGTTATTGGTCAAGTGGAAATATGTAACTTTTTGGGCGACGACCAAATTCACATAGAAATGTAAGTTATAGATCTATCATTCTACTTGAAAGCAAGTCCAAGAAGCGGTAGAGCTGTTGTTCTATGTGAGCTATTTCTATCCTTCCCGTTCTTAAATGCTGTTTTTGTGTCTTTTACTTTTGGTTTTGTACATGAGCTTAAAACAGCTGAAACAATATTTTTGGTTTTGGAAAGTATATTCACTGCGGTTTAGATTGTACTATCTTATACTACATTTAACAAAATATAAACGCAACATGTAAAGTGTTGGTCCCATGTTTCATGAGCTGAAATAAAAGATCCCAGAAATGTTCAATACACAAAAAAATCTTATTTCTCTCAAATGTTATGTACAAATGTGTGTACATCTGTTAGTGAGCATTTCTCCTTAGCGAAGATAATCCATCCACCTGATCATTACACAGGTGCACCTTGTTGCTGGGGACAATAAAATGCCACGCTAAAATATGCAGTTTTGTCACACAACACAATGCCACAGATGTCTCAAGTTTTGAGGGAGCATGCAATTGGCATACTGACTGCAGGAATGTCCACCAGAGCTATTGCCAGAGAATTGAAAGTTAATTTCTCTATCATAAGCCGCCTCCAACATCATTGTAGAGAATTTGGCAGTACATCAAACCGGCCTCACAACTGCAGATCACGTGTAATGAAGTCATTTTGGCGACCGGTTTGCTGATGTCAACGTTGTGAACCGAGTGCCCCATGGTGGTATTGGGGTTATTGTATGTGTAACAGTATAACTTTAGACCGTCCCCTCGCCCCGACACGGGCGCGAACCAGGGACCCTCTGCACACATCGACAACAGTCACCCACGAAGCACGGTCGTTACCCATCGCTCCACAAAAGCGGCGGCCCTTGCAGAGCAAGGGGCAACACTACTTAAGTCTCAGAGCAAGTGACGTAACTGATTGAAATGCTACTAGCGCGTACCCGCTAACTAGCTAGCCATTTCACATCCGTTACACTCACCCCCCTGTCAACCTCCTCCTTTTCCGCAGCAACCAGTGATCCGGGTCAACAGCATCAATGTAACAGTATAACTTTAAACCGTCCCCTCGCCCCGACACGGGCGCGAACCAGGGACCCTCTGCACACATCAACAACGGTTGCCCACGAAGCACGGTCGTTACCCATCGCTCCACAAAGGCCAAGGCCCTTGCAGAGCAAGGGGCAACACTACTTAAGTCTCAGAGCAAGTGACGTAACTGATTGAAATGCTACTAGCGCGTACCCGCTAACTAGCTAGCCATTTCACATCCGTTACATATGGGCCTACATAAGCTACGGACAACGAACACAATTGCATTTTAAAGATGGCAATTTGAATGCACAGAGATACTGTGACGAGATCCAGAGGCCTATTGTCATGCCATTCATCTGCTGCCATCACCTCATGTTTCAGCATGATAATGCACAGCCCCATGTCACAAGGATCTGCACACAATTCCTGGCCTGCATATTCACAAGACATGTCAAACATTGAGCATGTTTGGGATGCTCTGGATTTACGTGTATGACAGCGTGTTCCAGATTCCGCCAATATCCAGCAACTTTGCACAGCCATTGAAGTGGGAAAACATTCCACAGGCCACAATCAACAGCCTGATCAACTCTATGCAAAGGAAATGTGTCACACTGCATGAGGCAAATGGTCTGACTAGTTTTCTGACCAACAGATCTGTATTCCCAGTCGTGAACTCCATAGATAAGGGCCTAATGAATTTATTTCAATTAATTGATTTCCTCATATGAACTGTAACTAAGTAAAATATTTGAAATAATTGAATGTTGCGTTTATATTTTTGTTCAGTACAGAGCCTTAGGAAAGTATTCAGACCCCTTGACTTTTTCCACATTTTCTTACGTTACAGCTGTGTTCTAAAATGGATCGAATATTTTTTCCCCCTCATCAATCTACACACAATACCATATAATTCCAAAATGTGTATGGAAATGTTTGTAGATTTATTACAAATAAAAACATAAATACCTGATTTACACAAGTATTCAGACCCTTTGCTATGAGACTCAAAATTGAGCTCAGGTGTATCCTGTTTCCATTGATCATCCTTGAGATGTTGCTACAACTTGATTGGAGTCCACCTGTGGTAAATTCAATTGATTGGACATGATTTGGAAAGGCCTGAATGCCAAGCTTCACATCTGGAGGAAACCTGGCACCATCCCTACAGTGAAGCATGGTGGTGGCAGCATCATGCTGTGGGGATGTTGTTCAGCAGCAGGGTCTGGGATACTAGTCAGGATTGAAGGAAAGATGACCGGAGCAAAGTACAGAGAGATCCTTGATGAAAACCTGCTCCAGAGCGCTCAGGACCTCAGACTGGGGCGAAGGGTCACCTTCCAACAGGACAACAACCCTAAGCACACAGCCAAGACAATGCAGGAGTGGCTTCAGGACAAGTCTTGAGTGGCCCAGCCAGAGTCCAGACATGAACCCGATTGAACATCTCTGTAGAGACCTGAAAATAGTTGTTCAGCAACGCTCATCATCCAACCTGAGAGCTTGAGAGGATCTGCAGAGATTGGGAGAAACTCCCCAAATACAGGTGTGCAAAGTTTGTAACATCATACACTCTAAAAAGAAAAGGTTCCTGGAGTATCCTTTAGGGGTTCTTCAAATTGAAACTGTGGGGGGAACCTCTAAGTTCTTCGAAGAACCCTTTTAAAATGGTTCTTCAAAAGAAACCCTTTTAATGAATCCTCAAATAACCTTTTGAAGTACCTTTTTGGGTACATTTTTGAACTCCCCCTTGCCCTATTATTAAAAATAATACACATAATAATAACACAATATTTCAGTTGTCGGTGTTTATTAATATTTTAGAGGGAAAACAGAATTTAAAAATCTAAATATGAGGTAAACGCCCAGCCGAGCCCCAAGTCTAATGGGTATATCCCCCGGCATGTTGATGTTAATGTGTTGATGTTCTCCGTATCCATAGCCAGATTTGGCAGTGCACGGTGATCGAACAGGTTTCCTGTTATACTTATCAGAGTTGTAGGGAGGGTGAAGTGTGTGAATCCCCAAAATTGCAATTATACAGATTTTTTATTTTTATTGCACATGGCAGTATTCATACCTTGGTTTTTATGATAAATGTGAATGGAAAAATTACTTTTCACTTTTGATAATGTTTTTTATACAAATACCTTGTAAATAATGTAGAGGCCTCTGGGATTTCCATTGAAGAGATAAGGGAGGCTGCTGTGACCAAGTCCTATCTGGTTTTAGAGAAAACAAAATTAACTGTAGATGATACATGTGATCTGCAAAACACACCAATACCTTTGTGTGCCTCCTGGTCTGTATACCTGCAGACTCAGACACACACAAAAGTGAGCAGTTCAGTCATCTGCACCCAATGCAGCTATAGCCTTTAATATATTCTTACTTCATTGTTGGATGATATCCATTGAATTGTGTCCATTTTCTGTTTTAGAAAATGGACAAAGTGTCAAACACTGCCATTTGTACAAATATGAAAAAATAGATGGTATGATCATAACAATATAAATTTAGATCATTCAAGGAAGAAGCCTTACCTTACATTGAGGAGATCTTAACATTTTTCAGTTAAGTGCCTGCACCTGCTGTCATCTCAAATTCAAATCCAAATCTTTCAGTTGGGCAGTTAGTTGGTGGGGATTCTTGCAGGAACCTAAGTTGGTTCCTCAATGAACCCCACCTCCTTTTGGGTTCTTGAAGAACATTTTGGTGGCATTTTTCAGAGCCAAGAACCCTAAGGTTTTTCAAGGAACTTTTAGGATCATAGAAGAACCCTTGTTGTACCCCTTTTTAGTGTACCCATGAAGACTCAAGGCTGTAATTGCTGTGAAAGGTGCAAAAGGTGCTTCAACAAAGTACTGAGGTGAGGGTCTGAATTACTTAAGTAAATATATGTTTTTTTTTTAATTATACATTTGCTAATTTCTATAAACCTGTTTCTGCTTTGTCATTATGGGGTAGTGTGTGTAAATGAATGAGGGGGGGGGGGGGGGGGGGGGGGGGGTTATTTAATCCATTTTAGAGTAAGGCTGTAGCATAACAAAATGTGGAAAAAGTCAAGGGGTTTAAATACTTTCAGAATGCACTGTATATGAGTTTTAGCAACCAGGAAATGGCTGATTGATTTCTACACAGTGCAACTTTAACCAATTTACTGCATGGTAATATCACCATGGAAAGCCCAAACCTCCGCCGATGCAAACCTGCTGATTAGAAGGTCCTGTGTAGATTGTATTTTCGACCAGCAACTATCAGGAAATAACACAGATCACATTTTTACAGTGTTAGTTTCATCAACAGTTGTACAATATGATACAAAACACAAGAAAAACTGAATTTCGACTGCACTGGGCCTTTAATAGATTACCATGTCAGTACATAGCCTATGTCAGTACAAATGATCAATATGGCACTGAAATATAAAATATACATACTTGACATAAGGACAGCAGAAAGGACCTTAACGTTGCCCGAGTCAACTGCAGCAAAGACTTTAAAGCGATCCAAGCTTCCTCACTCATCTCCACCCAAGGTTGAGATGACTCAGAGGCTTAATATGATTAATGGCTGTGCGTTGTCTTCTTACGTATGACTCATCTGGATCCAGGGGTAGGGGCCGGATCAGAGGTTTTTATGTAGAGCAGCCAGAGGAAGTGACCATGTTGATTAAATGAAGGGAATTTTACTAGGACAACTGCTTATATAACATGAAGCACAGGCCTTTCATTTGGTCAGAATAAGGAAAGGATCTGAAATTCATAATCAGTAGCCATTGTGGTGAGTATGTTAAAAATATATATTCTAATTCAATGCAATCATTTCCAGTTTGTGTATTGCTGTTCAATAAACATCTCAATTCATTTTGTGTGTTGGCCTTCTATACTGATTACAGAACGACACAAAGCAAACCAAATCAATACTCATCAAGAAAGCCAGTCTGCTATGGTGCATACGTTACATCCAACATAATCCTTCTTTATCTGGCAAATAACAATCAAAATATCTTAATTGATGTTGTGCAAACAGTTATGAATCCGACTGACTTGCACATGGTACCAGTATTTCAAAGAACACATCGTCAAACAAAGATAGACATGATAATTAATAGTTTAATAACAAAACATACATAACATACATCTTGTAGTCTTTTGGAGTACAGAAATTTGGACATTACAAGAAAAAGAAAGCCAACTAAAATGAGCAGCATAAGCTTAACTCAGAGAGCAGATGACTACTGACCATCTCTCTGGACTGAGTCAGTTTCAGTTCCTGCTTTTGTGGAGGATGCCCTGATACGGAGTCACTGCTTGTTCATGAGGGTTGGCCTGAGCTAGGGGCCGCACAGTTACACTAACTTTTTGTTCAGAAGTTGATCAGATCATCTATGCAGCGCCTTGCTCTGGCTGACCCTTGTCAACAAGCATATTCTCTGGACCGGTCTCAGGGCTGGAGGTTCTGTCGTCTTGATTGGGATCTGAGATAAGCAGCTTATGTATGTGGCTGGGCTTCTCTTCAGTTGGCGTGTCGTTCCACATAGGTTCCAGGATATGCTCTGGAACCTTCTCCATGGAGGTCTAAAGATAGACAGATATTACAACCAGAAGTGGAGTCGTACTTTCGAATTTGAGTGTGTATATAAGAATGCTAAATACTTTATCATATCCAAAACAGATTAAGGCATATGACTGATCTTATTCCTGATGACATAAAACGGCATAACAAAGCAAAAAAAAAAAAAAAAGACAAATTGTAGATGGTTGACTTAGCTATACCATGGAACCTATTCAGACCCTGCATATTTCAAGACATGGCATATGGGGTTGTAGTGAAATACCCAATGGGCTGGACGATTCTTTTCTTCTCACTCATCTTGAAAAAACATTTATTTAAAAATGTGGAAAAATCAATCCACCATCATTAACACAATGGAAACATCTAAAGATGTATTATTGAAATAGCATGGGCGAAGACCATGTGGCAAACAATAATAGAGGCACTAGGGATGGGGTGCGAGCATGTGTGTCTGGGCAGAAGAGATGTAGACGTTTTTTGTGTGTGTGAAAGTTATTCATATTTAACTAGGCAAGTCAGTTAAGGACAAATTCTTATTTACAATGGACAGCCTTTATTATGTGTATGTTTGTATTTGGTGTCGTAAAAAAGGGGACACAAATGTAAAATAAATTTGTAGAAAGGAAAATCTACCCAGGACCTGTAACATCTTCTCAATCTTACCTTGGTCACCTCCATGGCCACACCCTCTGGCAGATTCCTCTGTATGTATTCCAGGTACACCTGTGCAGTAGATCCAGTCACACGAGAGAGCTAAGGGAGAGAGATGAAAAGGGGATGTAGACATACCACTGACCCCCTGTATCAGTCCATTGAACCTTCCCTATAGCCATCCATCTCATCTTGAAATAAACCCTATGAATCCATTGACTCTTCAGGAGTTCTAACAGAATCAATAGGAGTGGAAACAATCCCCAATGGTATGTTCTAGTTCTGAAAAAGATGAGGGAAGAGGCATTTGTTGGAACTTAAGGGTGGAAGAAGACTGTTTGCCTCACCTCTATGCAGCGGTAGTGTGTCCTCATTTCGTACTGGACCCTGTGTTTCTTGAAGATGTGGACAGATTTCAGAAGTGTCAGCCGCTCAATGTTCTTTGGAGGCTCAAATCTAGTGCAAAAAGAAAATAGACAGCCTTTTGAGTGAGTATTGTCCCACAGTGAGAAAACAAAAACATTGAGCATCAGCAGTGCCAATCTGCTTTGATATCTAAATGTAAAAGTGGGTTAGAGATGCTCTGTGCTCATTTAGTCAAAGGACAACTCAGAGATGGGAACATAATAAACTGATGTGACAGTAACAGCTTAACACCCCTTAATGTCAACTCACACTTTGCCCAGAGTGACTCCCAGCTCTTTGGCAGCCAGGATGGCGAAGAACTCATAGCTGTCCAGGACTGCTTTGTCATGGCCCTTCACCAGCACAGACACCTTCTGGTACAGCGTGTCCGGCTCCTCTGTGACAATCACCTGGAAGGAAAAGAGAAATGTGTAATTTACTAGATAAAAGTTCAGCAGAATAGTGTTTGTCATCCATGCTCTATATAGGGTACTGACTTTTTCCTGGCCATGTGATCTGACAATGAAAACTCAGGGTCCTAGTTATAGACTAACAGTGCATCAAGGCGATGTAGACAAGGTGTTGAAGGAGTAAAGCCGAAACCACACAGAGACACCGTCAAGGCTATTGGCACAATAGTGCTGGGGGCATCAAGGCTAGTGGCGCTGTACTGGGAGTGTCAAAAATAAAACAGGATGACTCACAGATGAGGGAAGAGAGGAAGAGAAGGTTCCAGTGTGGAGGCAGGCTGCAGGCAACTGGAGAGGGCTGTTGTAGGAGAATGGAGAAGGTGAAAATGGAGTTGGATTAGTTAGCTATAGGACTGACAAGTAGTAAACGCTCACTATATGGATTTTACACTTGCAGACTATAGCTAGAAAGCTAGTAGCTGACTAAACGCAACTCCATAATGAATAAAGTTTCTAATGAACTCCGCCAACAGAGTTGAGTAGAGACCAGGCTTTGTGGAATTCAGTTCTGACTACATTGATTAGCCCAACCAAATCAAAGTTTATTTATCACGTGCGCCAAATACAACAGGTATAGACCTTACAGTGAAATGCTTACCTACAGGCTCTAACCAACAAAAACATGTATTAAGTGAACAATAGGTAAGTAAAGAAATAAAACAGTAAAAAGACAGTGACAAATAACAGTAGCGAGGCTACATACAGGCACCGGTTAGTCGGGCTGATTGAGGTAGTATGTACATGTAGATATGGTTAAAGTGACTAGTGACTATGCATATATGATAAACAGAGAATAGCAGTAGCCTAAAAAGAGGGGTTGGCGGGTGGCGGGACAATGCAGATAGCCCGGTTAGCCAAAGTGCGGGGGCACTGGTTGGTCAGGCCAATTGAGGTAGCATGTACATGAATGTATAGTTAAAGTGACTATGCATATATGATAAACAGAGAGTAGCAGCAGCATAAGAGGGGTTGGTTGGCACACAATGCAAATAGTCCAGGTAGCCATTTGATTACCTGTTCAGGAATCGTATGGCTTGGGTGTAAAAACTGTTGAGAAGCCTTTTTGTCCTAGACTTGGCACTCCGGTACAGCTTGCCATGCGGTAGTAGAGAGAACAGTCTATGACTGGGGTGGCTGGGGTCTTTGACAATTTTTAAGGCCTTCCTCTGGATTGCAGGCAGCTTAGCCCCAGTGATGTACTGGGCCGTACGCACTACCCTCTGTAGTGCCTTGCGGTCGGAGGCCGAGCATTTGCCGGACCAGGCAGTGATGCAATCAGTCAGGATGCTCTCGATGTTGCAGCTGTAGAACATTATGAGGATCTGAGGACCCATGCCAAATCTTTAGCTTCCTGAGGGGGAATAGGCTTCGTCGTGCCCTCTTCACAACTGTCTTGGTGTGTTTGGACCATTCTAGTTTGTTGGTGATGTGGACACCAAGGAACTTGAAGCTCTCAACCTGCTCCACTTCAGCCCTGTCGATGAGAATGGGGATGTGCTTGGTCCTCCTTTTCCTGTTGTCTCCTTAGTCTTGGTTACTTTGAGGGAGATGTTATTCTGGCACCAACCGGCCAGGTCTCTGACCTTCTTCCTCCCTGTAGGCTGTCTCGTTGTTGATCAGGCCTACCACTGTTGTCGTCTGCAAACTTAATGATGGTGGAGTCGTGCCTGGCCATGCAGTCGTGGGTAAACAGGGAGTACAGGAGGGGACTGAGCACGTACCCCTGGGGGGCTCCAGTGTTGAGGATCAGCGTGATAGATGTGTTGCTACCTACCCTCACCACCTGGGGGCGACCCGTCAGGAAGTCCAGGATCCAGTTGCAGAGGAAGGTGTTTAGTCCTAGGATTCTTAGCTTAGTGATGAGCTTTGAGGGTACTATGGTGTTGAACGCTGAGCTGTAGTCAATGAATAGCATTCTCACATAGGTGTTCCTTTTGTCCAGGTGGGAAAGGGCAGTGTGGAGTGCAATAGAGATTGCATCATCTGTGGATCTGTTTGGGCGGTATGCAAATTGGAGTGTGTCTAGGGTTTCTGGGATAATGGTGTTGATGTGAGCCATTACCAGCCTTTCAAAGCACTTCATGGCTACGGACGTGAGTGCTACGGGTCTGTAGTCATTTAGGCAGGTTGCCTTTGTGTTCTTGGGCACAGGGACTATGGTGGTCTGCTTGAAACATGTTGGTATTACAGACTCAATCAGGAACATGTTGAAAATGTCAGTGAAGACACCTGCCAGTTGGTCAGCACATGCCCGGAGCACACGTCCTGGTAATCCGTCTGGCCCCGCAGCCTTGTGAATGTTGACCTGTTTAAAGGTCTTACTCACGTAGGCTACGGAGAGAGTGATCACACAGTTGTCCGGAACAGCTGCTCTCATATATGCTTCAGTGTTGCTTGCCTCCAAGCGAGCATAGACGTGATTTAGCTCTTCTG
The DNA here is from genome assembly GCF_029448725.1 of Salvelinus fontinalis. Lineage (NCBI taxonomy): Eukaryota > Metazoa > Chordata > Actinopteri > Salmoniformes > Salmonidae > Salvelinus > Salvelinus fontinalis. The sequence continues at coordinate 20,369,330 of NC_074691.1, forward strand.
GTAGGCTCATGTCACTGGGCAGCTCGTGGCTGTGCCTTCCTTTGTAGTCTGTAATAGTTTGCAAGCCCTGACACATAAGACAAGCGTCAGAGCCGGTGTAGTATGATTCAATCTTAGCCCTGTATTGACGGGTTGTCTGTTTGATGGTTCGTTGGAGGGCATAGCAGGATCTCTTATAAGTGTAACGGATGTGAAATGGCTAGCTAGTTAGCGGGTACGCGCTAGTAGCATTTCAATCAGTTACGTCACTTGCTCTGAGACTTTAAGTAGGGTTGCCCCTTGCTCTGCAAGGGCCGCGGCCTTTGTGGAGCGATGGGTAACGATGCTTCGTGGGCAACCGTTGTTGATGTGTGCAGAGGTTCCCTGGTTCGCGCCCGTGTTGGGGCGAGGGGACAACGTAAAGTTATACTGTTACATTGATGCTGTTGACCCGGATCACTGGTTGCTGCGGAAAAAGGAGGAGGTTGAAAGGGGGGTGAGTGTAACGGATGTGAAATGGCTAGCTAGTTAGCGGGTACGCGCTAGTAGCATTTCAATCAGTTACGTCACTTGCTCTGAGACTTTAAGTAGGGTTGCCCCTTGCTCTGCAAGGGCCGCGGCCTTTGTGGAGCGATGGGTAACGATGCTTCGTGGGCGACAGTTGTTGATGTGTGCAGAGGGTCCCTGGTTCGCGCCCGTGTCGGGGCGAGGGGACGGTTTAAAGTTATACTGTACTGTTACATAAGCTTCTGGGTTAGAGTCCCGCACCTTGAAAGCGGCAGCTCTACCCTTTAGCTCAGTGTGAATATCGCCTGTAACCAAGGTCAATACTTTTAAAAAAAAATAAAAAAAAATTAAATGTTTACCCTATGTAGTTGTGTGCCTTTGTTTGCTGAAATCCACATTTTTCAATAAACGTTAATTTAAACCGACTGTTTGCTCGTTTCTGTTTCTCAAAGATGGCAAGTCAGTGCAAATGTGCACGTCTCCGATTACTTAGGCCAAGGGCTCCAAATACTCATTCACCAATCAAATATCTGATGGTGTGTCTATCAAACAAATTTCGCATTCGCGCTGATTTATCTTCAATAAATTTAAACGAGCAGTCGGTGGTTGTATTTTACGTTTATTGAAAAAGTATGGATTTCAACAAATGATGGTCAATACTTAAAAAAATGTACAATGGAGTTGAGTTTAGTCCGCTAGTTAGTTAGGTACATACCGAAATAATGTAGATCTCCCATGATATCTGCAAGCGTTCAATCCTATTGATCCCTGTAAAGACTGGTAAAATTGTTATTAGCTAAAACTGTGAATTAACAAAACATGATCAAGGTAGCTAGCTATGGTCCAGGTTGTTAGTAAACGCCCTAGAGCAGAGCTGGCTGGCTAACTAAGTTCACACGCAGAGGCAGAATCTGTGCGATAAGCTTCGTGTATTAGAGAAATGCATGTGGATAACCCATTAATAACGACAACGCAAATATACTTAATCTTAAGTATAGTAAATACTGTACCGATTGTGAAACTCCCACGAATATCCTTCCGAAGGTGCGAATATTTCGACCGATTACCACGGGGGCCGCCATGATTATTGTGGGGGCGGGACAGTTATCTTCTTCAGTGACAGACAGACCAAGAAAGCGGTGAAATGCTGCCTCCCTCGGAATCGGAGTAATAACAGGTTTAATCGTTTTATTTTTGTATAAGTTATAGGTACATTTAGCCATCTAATTTCTTCTAGAACCTACCTTTGTGCTATTTTGCAAAGAAAATATTATCTTACTAAGTCATGCCACATGCTATGGTCTGCCAATAAAAAGTACTTTTCTCAAATGTTGTTCCATATATTCAAGCAATTCAGAAAATGTAGATTGAAGATATTCGTGTCTCCTATATTAGCTGCTTTTATCTACAGAAAACGAGGTGTAGCGGACCAAATCATGTATGTCACGTGATACAGTAACCCGGGCCACGTTCAGTTGCCAAACGTTGTCAAACGTTGCCGATAGAAATGCCATGAATAGACCTGATGCGATCCCTCTACATAGAGATTATATAACATTGCTAGAGGGCTCGGTCATAAACTCTCAAAGTTCCAAAATGGATTGAAAATGGCAGCCATATTGGTCAGGGAGAAATACAAACCAGTCTAATTGGAATGAACGGCAGTAGAGGCATAATCCTGATTTCACTTATGCTGGGGGGAAAAGTAAGGCATCTGATATATCAGAAATTGTGTCATAGATTTATTGTCAACCTAAAATATTGTCATATAATTATAAATACAGTTTATACAACTTTTATATCAATGTTCTGTATAAATAGCCTCTAAAATATGTAAACAGTACATAAATGTAAACAAGTGCTATTATATGATACAATATCAGTACTTGTTGCACTTAGAACTTGTCTAAATCCTATCATCAAGTGATTTCAGCCAGTGATTTTCAGGTTGTGGATTCACTGCACTTTTTGAATGGAATGTTAACATATTGGCAGTAAATTAAAACAATTCATTTAAAACTGGCTGGTTAGCTAGCTAACCAACATATAGTGCAGAGACATTCTACAAATTCATTATTTTACACTATCTTATCACAGCACTGGCAAACCATGTTTGACCAACTTCCTGACCAAAATGTCTATCCCGTCATAAGAAGGTTAATGAACATTATATTATTTCATAAGAAGGTTAATGAACATTCCATTATTTTCATTCCTAATTATATGTGCCACTACGTGTCTGAGGCCTATTTGTTCTACATAGCCTATTTCTATCTGAACGTTCCAAAACGTTGAGTCCTACTGAACGCGCCCCAGCACAGGCCCTGCCCTGTACATTCAGCAACAACACAAGACAAGACAAGGGAAGGGAGACGAGAGGTAAGCGGTTTCTCATTGTCCATTGATATTTATCCAGCGATATTGACGTTAGGTCTCACATGATTTTAGCAGACTGACAACGATACCTACTCCCTTGCTGTTATTACAATTAGCCACACAAACGAGTCTTTTCAAAACAAAACGGCTAGTTAGCTAGTTTTCTATCGTGCTACTGACTAGCTAACGTAAGCTAACTAGCTAGCCAACCAATTTACAGTGAAGATGCCGATGCTAGTGGTTGGTAACGTTAGCTAGCTAGTTTTGTGATTTGTAAAATGTCCAGATAAAATGGGACAATGCCGGTATTTCTGTCTGTGGCTTACTAGTTAACTAGGTAATTAATCATTTAGTTACCCGCTTTAGGTATGTAATGAATAAGCTACTAAATTGCTAGCTGGCTAATGCAAATGCTGCCAATATTTAGCAGAATGGATTGATATTATTATATGGTCACTGTTATTTAGCCCGCTATTCGCTAAGGTTAGCTAACGGTCACTGATTGGGCTGTGCTGCCAAAAGACCAAAGTATCAAATACTTGTATATAAAGAAATATCCCCAGTTTATGGTGCTAAACCAACTTGATTCTGGAAACTAACGTTAGTTAGCAGGGGTTTATAAGGATATGCTATTTATTGGAAATCGAATAGCTATGTTGTGGATAATTATGGCACTGAGCTGTTAACTAGCTGATGTATCAATATATATGAACATAGTCTGAATCAATGATTTGTAAACCGAACGGGATGGCCAATACTTTTGACAAAGGAAGGCTCCAATGTTGTGCCTCCCATCGAGTTGCTTCACAGATCACAGCCGAACAATATTTGTCGTTTTTTTATTGTCCTTTTGCGTCGTGGTCTTTATGACCATTCGCCATGCATTCTCGCGCTCTTGATTTCTATCTCAGATTTATCTCTGAGTCTCAACAATGTGAACACAAACGGCGCATTTGGGCTGGTCTTAGCATATTTATTGCTGCAGTATTTTCTCAGGGGTATCAGTTCTCCTTGATCTTCTCCTTGATCACCCAATATAAAATGTTTATTTTTCTCAATTTTTCACAGCACTCCTTGACGGGATCCCCGACATAGATTGGAAGGCAAGCTGGGTGACATAATGATGTTGCTGGGAGAAGCAGCACTCCCACGGGTTGGGGTTGACAGCTGGGGTTTATTCATTACAACAAGTCTTTTGCAAAACGTTTATTAAACGCACGCAAACGTAACGTGGAGGGCCCTACCTGCGTTTGTCCAATATAAACTCTCGTTTTAGTTGCAAAACATTTTGTTTTGGACTCATGATTACAGCCCTGATGTGAGGAGTCCCATTTCATACATCGCATGGAGAACAGTTGTTCGGTTCAGCAGTGATGCCACACCGAATTGGACCATATTCAGAATAATCGGATGCTCCAGATTGAAGCAGTGGATGGTTTGGAATTGAGATTTGATGCCTGCATTCTGAGTTTTTTTTAGTGCTCTGACATTTGCATTTTGACATGCACTCAACAAATTTGTTTCTTACAGGGCTAATCAAGGCTCCAAGAATGAATGTTTTTTATGAACTTATTGCATAGTTCAAAGTTGTTGGAGGAGCTTTGTAAAGTTGTTAGTTTAGTTGGCTTTGAGTTGCCAACTTGTTCCAGCACTGTAGCCTACGACTGCAAACAAAGGAAAATAGGTTTTCTTATCCTGTGATCGGATCTACTGTAGTTATAAAATTCCACTTCATGTTAAGTTAAAAAAAAATGTGTTCATGGATAACATTTGGTAGTACGCAATGTATAGACCAATACTTTAATCTTTCACCTCCGTGGTCAATACTCATGGAGTCAGTATCACATTGACAGGACTTACTGATTTAACAAATCGAAATGACCTGAATGTGTGCCTTTGAACTTTTATGCAATCTTCTATGAAATCACCACTGGCCAACCATGTTATTTAGATAATTTGGTGATCAACAACTGATCAGACTATTTTCTTAAAAACGTATGGGAACAAACACCTAAATAGACTACCAAAACGTCAAATAATATGCAGCGTCTGTTCCACGGCGCCGACACGAGTTTGCCTGCAGCGGAGTGGAAGCGCTCATAGCTGGACCACCATTCTTTCCAAAAGGCGCGACCTACAGGATTCTTATACCTCATCGTGGAACGAGTTGCGGTCGGCAGGCATGTTCGCCGCAGTGGAGCATGGCCCCGTCCTGTGCAGCGACTCCAACATACTCTGCCTGTCATGGAAGGGCCGGGTACCCAAGAGCGAGAAGGAGAAGCCGGTGTGCCGGCGGCGCTACTATGAGGAGGGCTGGCTTGCCACAGGGAATGGGAGAGGGGTTGTCGGGGTAACGTTCACATCCAGCCACTGCAGAAGGGATCGGACTACCCCACAGAGGATCAACTTCAACCTGAGAGGACACAATAGTGAGGTAATAGATATGTTTATTTTGTGATTATAAATGTGCACATTGAAGTAATGTTAGTATAGAATCCTAAATGTCATAAGTATTTAGAATATTTTTTATCTTGCTTTTCATGATTTCTAATATCTAATAATACATAAGATAGTTTGTTTCATATCATTCAAATGCTGTAGTCTGGGTAAAGTAACATTGTATTACCAATTTAATTACTCTCATATACGGTATTGTTTGTCAGTGAGCTCGTATTACTGTGTTTCCTGTGTAAAAGAGAGGAGAGTGGCTGTTGGTTACTGTGGTTCAGATGGACCAAGCTGCTGTGTCAGTATTCCACAAAGCAGCTGACTAGAGCGGAACCCTACAGTGACTGAAGTACTGACTGACTCCTGCAAGAACTGGTCCTGAGCGTGACCACAGTCCCACAAATGTTATTTTAGCCATATGTGACGCAGCTCGTTTGGCAGCCATGGTTCCAGCAATTTTACACCCTATAGGCAATATCACAATGAGCAAAATGAACCCAAGAAATAGGTTCAATTATCAGAGTTTCTCATGTGACCCATTTATATCATAATATAGGCTATCTGTATTACTGGGCTATATCAGAAGTCTTTATTATTGTAATATTTTTTAAATATTTTTTTTAGTATCTTTTTTTTAGTTTTTTTGTTGCCCTTTTTTCTTCCCAATTTCGTGGTATTTAATTGGTAGTTAGTCTTGTCTTGTCATCGCTGCAACTCCGGTACGGACTCGGGAGAGGCGAAGGTCGTGAGCCGTGCTGCCTCCAAAACACAACCCAGCCAAGCTGCACTGTTTCTTGACACAATGCCCTCTTAACCCGGAAGCCGGCCACACCACTGTGTCGGTGGAAACGCCGTACATTTGGCGACTGTGTCAGCGTGCACTGTGCCCGGCCCGCCACAGGAGTCGCTAGTGCGCGATGGGACAAGAACATCCCTGCCAGCCAAACCCTCCCCTAACCCGGATGACGCTGGGCCAATTGTGCACCGCCCCATGGGTTTCCCGGCTGCGACAAATCCTGGACTCGAACCAGGATCTCTAGTGGCACAGCTAGCACTGTGATGCATTGCCTTAGACCGCTGCACCACTCGGGAGGCCCAAAACTAGTTTCTCATGGCTCTCTCTTCCCTCTGCAGCAGACATTTGGTGAGCAGTATGTTTGAAACGTCGAATCTCAATAAAATCACAGTATTTTCATCTCAATATATATAGCATCGGCACCAAAGTATCAACCAATATTGTGTGCTATATCTTGGAAAATAAATACATGTGACTATGACAACATAATGTTTGTTTCTAACATTAGGGCTGCTAAATCGGGCTTCGTGTTTTGTTTCCGTGCCATGATACTAACGATTATTGCGACTACTGGAATCGTCCCAGCCCTACTAAATTATAGCTTAATCATATTTAGGAAGTTCATTTTCTTAGAAAATAACTGCCCCGTGCTTCTCTGGCCATGCATATATCCCAGTCTATTTAATAGATAACAGACACTCACCTGATCCCGCACGCCCAACTAGGAGAGGTATGGCTACTGAACTTGAAGCAGCAAGAATGATGAGAGCAGACACTTGCACTTTTTCTTACGTTTTGCATAGCCTATAGCCTACCCTTTAGGCGCTGGAAGATTTGCAGGCAGAGACAAATAAATGGGTTATCAATATTTATTGCACCTCTACTCACGTTGGTTGACTGCCCTCCACTTCTTTCCATTTATAAATATTTATTTCCACACACTGGTGAACTGCACTGCAGCCTAGTCATGACATAGGGCGGTGGCAGGTAGCCTAGAAGGTAGCCTAGGGATTAGAGCATGTATTCCCAAACTGGGGTACGCATAATGCCGCTGGGGGTATGCCAAATAAAAATGTGATTCACATTTATAAAAATATATATTTTTAAATTATTTGTATCTTTTTACAAAAACAAATATTTTCATTTTCAAACAGTCCATTTATATTTCCCAACGGGGCTATACATTTGGGTGAGGTTTTTTCTCCCCTGAGCAGCCTCGTTTCATTTAAACCATCTAGTGTTCAGCGAAATAACAACACAATGTCAAATACAGGTAGCCTAGTCAAATAATTAACATCCAATCACAGTAACCGTTACTCTCTCGCGGGAATTCCACAAACGGTCCATATGTAGCCAAACGTAGCTTCTGCTCATTCCGTTTGCTCGAAAATGGTTTAAAAAACTAAGGCCTGGTCTATAGAGACACATACCAGCTCTACTGGTAACATTACTACTGCTACTACCAGCAGTACTACACCTGCACCTGTTGACGAAACAAGTTGTTCTGCTTCCACGAGCACATCCAATGCTTAGCATCAGTAATTCTACATTTGTTTTTAGCCCAGCTAGCATGGACACTGACAGTTGTGAATCTGATGCAGTCGAAGAGCTACTGCCCCCTTACCTGGGAAAGCACCGAACAACAGACAGGGACGTTGGCCGATTGAAGAGGCGCAAATATGATGAGAACTACATTGATTTGTGGTTCACTTATATTGGAAGTAGTGACTTTCCTCAGCCACGGTGTGTTATATGTGTTAGTACTTTTGCACATATATCACAACTTGATGAAACAAAACATGCCAATTTGAAAAATAAGCTACAGGAGTTTTTTTGAACGAGAATTAAGACGACTTTCAAGTAGTAAGACATGTATAAAAGCATCAGATACCATTAATAAGAAGGTGCTAGAAGCGTATTATATGGTGAGCTAACGAGTCGCTAGGACAGGCAAGCCCCATACTATTGTGGAGGACTAAATTCTTCCTGGGACAATACTGGGGGAAAAGGACAAAAAAACTATACGGACAATGCCTTCATCAAACAACACTGTTTCACGACGCATCAGTGACATGGCAAGAGATGTTTTGAAACAATTACTGCTTCGCATACAAGCCAGTGAATTCTATGCGTTACAGCTGGATGAGTCAACAGACGTGGCGGGCCTGGCACAGCTCCTGGTATATGTCCGTTACGTTTATTGGGGGTCAATTAAGGAAGACATCCTCTTCTGCAAACCACTGGAAACCAGGACAACAGGAGAGTATATTTTTAAAGTACTGGACAGCTTTGTGACATCAAATGGACTTAGGTGGTCGAGATGTGTTGGTATCTGTACTGATGGTGCAAAAGCCATGACAGGGAGACATAGTGGAGTGGTAACGCAAGCAGTTGCTCCCCGATGCCACTTAGGTACACTGCAGCATCCATCGAGAGGCTTTTGTTGCCAAGAGAATGCCTGACAGCTTGAAAGACGTCCCTGAACTCTCGTGTAGTTTCTGCACTATGCAATGATATGGGGAGAGACCATGTAATGCTTTTACAACATACAGAAGTGCACTAGATATCAAGGGGCAAAGTATTGACACATAAAAAAAAAAAAATGAGACGAGCTTAAAGTTTTCTTTACTGACCTTCATTTTCACTTGTCTGACCACTTGCATGATGATTTCTCACACGACTGGCCTATCTGGGTGATGTTTTTTCTCGCCTGAATGATCTGAATCTAGGATTACAGGGACTCTCCCCAACTATATTCACTGTGTGGGACAAAATTGAGGTTATGATTAAGAAGTTGGAGCTCTTCTCTGTCTGCATTCAGATTTGTTTTTGTGCAAATTAACTCAAGCTTATGGACAATGTCAAATGTGATATAGCGAAATACCTGAGTGAGTTGGGTGCGCAATTATGCAAGTACTTTCCCGAAACGGATGACGCAACTGAATTTGTTATCCCTTTCATGCCCTGCCTCCAGTCCACTTACCGATATCTGAACAAGAGAGCCTCATCAAAATTGCAACAAGCAGTTCTGTGAAAATTGAATTTTATCAGAAGCCACTGCCAGATTTCTGGATTGGGCTGCGCTCAGAGTATCCTGCTTTGGTAAATCGCGCTGTTAAGACACTGATCCCCTTTGCAACCACATACCTATGTGATAGTGGATTCTCAGCCCTCACTAGCATGAACACTAAATACAGGCACAGACTGTGTGTGGGAAATGATTTAAGTCTCACACTCTCCAATGCAACCCAACATTGCAGAGTTATGTGCATCCTTTCAAGCATACCCTTCTCATTAACCTGTGGTGAGTTATTCACAATTTTTGATGAAGAAATACGGTTTTATATGTAAGATGGCTAAATAGTGCAAAATGATTTATTATTATTTGTGCCCTGGTTCTATAAGAGCTCTTTGTCACTTCCCATGAGCTGTGTTGTGACAACTCATATTATGTTTAATAAATGTATAGTGTGTGTGGCAGGCTTACAATGATGGCAAAAAAACACGTTTGAGAGTGTGCTGACCCTGGTGCTAGAGGGGGTACGCAGCTGGAGGTTGAATGTTTGAAGGGGTACGGGACTATTAAAAAGTTTGGGAACCACTGGGTTAGAGCATTGGGCCAGTAACCGAAAGGTTGCTGGTTTGAATACCCGAGCCGACAAGGTGAAAAATCTGTCTGTCACACTTAATCCTAATTTGCTCCAGGGGTGTCGTACTACTATGGCTGACCCTGTAAAACAAAACATTTCACTGCACCTATCCTGTGTAATCTAATCTGCGGCGACAAAAACATTTTTTAATCCCAAAGTTGTCTGTCTGACCGCCCGCTCCCACATGCAGCATGAAAAATGTTGACCGCGCTGCAATGATCTATGCCGGGGCCCGTGGGAATGCAGCTATCTAGCTCCACGTACCTGAACTGACACAATGTTTTTTATGAGGTTGTTGAATTAGGTTTGCAATAGTTGTGTGTTTTTAAGGATTTTGGTTGATTCTCATTTTACCCACTTCCAGTCATGTTCATTCAAGTACATGTTCATCCGAAACAACAGTTCCCCCTTTCACACTTTCCCTAGTAATGAAGTCTGTAATATCCTTCCCCAGACCATATTTCCTAAAAAGCAATAAATACGCATATGCTTTGGGAAATGTAAAATCCATAATTTGGTAGCCGGGCGCATAATTCGGTGTCTCTGACAGTGTGGAAATGAGTTTGCCTAATGAATTCTATCAGATTAGGACGAATGTGCTTACTCGCATCACATCAGCGCTCTGATGAGTAGTGAAGAGAGCAGAGAACCGACTCCCATGACCAACTGACCAGGGTCTTCACTCTATATTTATGCGACTGGCTGCTGGCCTGAACAGGAAAATCCACTTTATCAGCAGTTATGGGAAGGGCATCTGTGCCACTGTACTTTGTCAGCGTGGGTAATGATGTACCTTCGTGTTAAATAGGACACCTCACAGAATGTAATAGGCCAAAATCTAATGTGAGCTCAAACAGAACAGTAAAGGTCAATAACTACGACAGACAAGATTAGATTGGTCATAATCACCAGAGCAGCGACAGTTACGGGTAGTTTAGTCCTTCAGTGTTTTCTGCGATCTGAATGGATGAGTTGTTTGGATCCTGGACAGGAGTGGGTCGTAGGGAATAAAGAGAAATGCTTTTAAAGACATGTTCCGGTACTTTGGCGACTAAAAGTGTTTTTTAAATCTCCCTCTTTGCACTGGATGTGTCAATGTGTAGTTCATACATGCGTAATCTACGAGCAGAATTACTGTTTTACCTCAATTGGCCACGAAATCCCTAGTTTGAAAGCAACTTTTCTTGAAGCTGTGCTGTGCCATATTCCCCACATTTCCCCTCATGTGGGCCAGCCCCTAGCAATTTGAGTCCTAGCCAATAAGCTTCAGCCCCTTGCATTTGAGTGACATCTAGCAAGAAGCCTACTCAGCATTATCCAATGAAGTTGCGGGGCAGGTCCAATGCCTCAGTGGACACAGCAGAGCGAGAAAGCCACGAGATGGTGCACATACAATGCCTTCAGAAAGTATTCACACCTCTTGACTATTTCCACATTTTGTTGTGTTACAGCCTGATACAGACGTCCTTCCTAACTCAGTTGCTGGAGAAGAAGGAAACCCCTCGGGGATTACACAGAGGCCAATGGTGATTTTAAAACAGTTGCAGAGTTTAATGGCTGTGATAGGCAACTAAGAATGGATCAAAAACATTGTAGTTCCTCCCTTAGGGATGCACAATATATTGGTGAGCATATTGGAATCGGCCAATATAATCTAAAAATGCCAACATTGTCTGTCTAGTTTAACGGCGATGTGAAAAACCGATGTCAAAGCTGATGTGCATATCTATATAACGTAAGTAGGTGATGTGATGACACCACAAAACAAATGATGCTACACAGAACAAATGACGCTAATGTAATGACGCTACACAGAACAAAAACAGAAAAATACTAAGGGCACACTTCCAACAATTAAGCAAGAAGTTGAGCAGTCATCTGAAAGAGTAAGACAATTTCAGCGAGACAACTCAAAGGTGAAATCCATTGATGCCAAGATAATGGAATTCATTGCCCATGACAATCAACCGCCCTCTGTCGTGGATGATGTTGGCTTTCACCGACTGGTCGAGCCCCGATACACACTATTTTTCAGATGTTGCCCTACCGGAGTTGTATGCTTCAACAATACTGTGCATCTATGAGCTACTTGCTATGGGCGTCACTGCTATTAGCTTCACGACTGACATTTGGACCAGCCCCATGAGCATGCTGAGTGACAGCACAGTGAGTTGATGAGGATTTCATACTGAGGAAAGCCATATTGCATGCTCAAGAATGTGCTGGTTCTCATACCACTGCTGCCTTTTAAATTGCATTTGAGAACATGTTTGCAACTTGGAAACATGAACACACTCCTAGCGCCATTCGAACAACTGACTCGAGAAATAAGCTCATCAACTGCATCTACAGCAGACGTGATACCCTCTGTCATGGCATTGAAACTCCTGAACAACAACTGCCGACACAAACCGTGGGGTTAACTTACAAAAGTACTCGAGGCTGTGAACGAGATTCGGTGACATTCTATCTGAGCCTCTTTACTGTGTCGCGACCATGCTCAATGCTAGGTACAAGGACCACTACTTTGATGCAGACAAACAGGGTTTACGTGAAATGTTACATACACAGCTGGATAAGATGGAAACGGGCACAGTGACAGTGCGCACCGAGGAAGAGGACCCACGACAGAAGAGACTATGGACAGACAGAACTAAATCTTCACTGCTCGACATGTATGATGAAATCCTGGTTGAGAATGAAATGACTGAACAAATGAACAACAAAACAGCACAGAAAGTTAGTGAAATAAATAGGTTTTGATTATGTTTTACTGGTAATGGGGACATACGTAAATGCCAACAAAATATATTTTTGGTGTGTAACCTTTTATTTAACGAGGCAAGTCAGTTAAGAACAAATTGTTTTTTACCTTGACGGCCTACCCCAGCCAAACCCGGGACGACGCTGGGCCAATTGTGTGCCACCCTATGGGACTCCCAATCACGGCCGGATGTGATACAGCCTGGATTCGAACCAGGGACTGTAGTAATGCCTCTTGCACTGAGATTCAGTGCCTTAGACCGCTGTGTGTGTGTGTGTTAACTATTTAACCGTACTAGAATGCTTAAAAGGCAGCAAAAATGTTTTATATCAGTTATCGGTATCGTTGTTTTTTTTGCAAGGAAAATATCGGATTTCGGTATCGGCCAAAAATGTCATGTCGGTGCATCCCTATCCTCCACAATACTAACCTAATTGACAGAATGAACAGAAGGAAGCCTGTATAGAATAAAACTATTCTAAAACATGCATCCTGTTTGCAACAAGGCACAAAAGTAAAACTGCAATAAATGTGGCAATTTTTTAAAACTTTATGTACTGAATACAAAGCATTATCTTTGGGGGAAATGCAACACTAACTAGTGCCCGCAACCTGGTTCAGGTTATCAGTTAACCTACAAGGGTAGTTACAAACAGCACAGGAATGAAATCATTATCATGTATTGATCACATCTTTACTAATGCTGCAGAAATGTGCTTTTAAAGCATTATCCAAATCCATTGGATGATCACAATATACACTGCTCAAAAAAATAAAGGGAACACTTAAACAACACAATGTAACTCCAAGTCAATCACACTTCTGTGAAATCAAACTGTCCACTTAGGAAGCAACACTGATTGACAATACATTTCACATGCTGTTGTGCAAATGGAATAGACAAAAGGTGGAAATTATAGGCAATTAGCAAGACAACCCCCAAAACAGGAGTGATTCGGCAGGTGGTGACCACAGACCACTTCTCAGTTCCTATGCTTCCTGGCTGATGTTTTGGTCACTTTTGAATGCTGGCGGTGCTCTCACTCTAGTGGTAGCATGAGACGGAGTCTACAACCCACACAAGTGGCTCAGGTAGTGCAGTTCATCCAGGATAGCACATCAATGCGAACTGTGGCAAAAAGGTTTGCTGTGTCTGTCAGCGTAGTGTCCAGAGCATGCAGGCGCTACCAGGAGACAGGCCAGTACATCAGGAGACATGGAGGAGGCCGTAGGAGGGCAACAACCCAGCAGCAGGACCGCTACCTCCGACTTTGTGCAAGGAGGTGCACTGCCAGCGCCCTGCAAAATGACCTCCAGCAGGCCACAAATGTGCATGTGTCTGCTCAAACGGTCAGAAACAGACTCCATGAGGGTGGTATGAGGGCCCGACGTCCACAGGTGGGGGTTGTGCTTATAGCCCAACACCGTGCAGGACGTTTGGCATTTGCCAGAGAACACCAAGATTGGCAAATTCGCCACTGGCGCCCTGTGCTCTTCACAGATGAAAGCAGGTTCACACTGAGCACATGAGCACATGTGACAGACGTGACAGAGTCTGGAGACGCCGTGGAGAACGTTCTGCTGCCTACAACATCCTCCAGCATGACCGGTTTGGCGATGTGTCAGTCATGGTGTGGGGGGGCATTTCTTTGTGGGGCCGCACAGCCCTCCATGTGCTCGCCAGAGGTAGCCTGACTGCCATTAGGTACCGAGATGAGATCCTCAGACCCCTTGTGAGACCATATGCTGACACATGCACATTTGTGGCCTGCTGGAGGTCATTTTGCAGGGCTCTGGCAGTGCACCTCCTTGCACAAAGTCGGAGGTAGCGGTCCTGCTGCTGGGTTGTTGCCCTCCTACGGCCTCCTCCATGTCTCCTGATGTACTGGCCTGTCTCCTGGTAGCGCCTGCATGCTCTGGACACTACGCTGACAGACACAGCAAACCTTTTTGCCACAGTTCGCATTGATGTGCCATCCTGGATGAACTGCACTACCTGAGCCACTTGTGTAGGTTGTAGACTCCGTCTCATGCTACCACTAGAGTGAGAGCACCGCCAGCATTCAAAAGTGACCAAAACATCAGCCAGGAAGCATAGGAACTGAGAAGTGGTCTGTGGTCACCACCTGCAGAATCACTCCTGTTTTGGGGGGTGTCTTGCTAATAGCCTATAATTTCCACCTTTTGTCTATTCCATTTGCACAACAGCATGTGCAATTTATTGTCAATCAGTGTTGCTTCCTAAGTGGACAGTTTGATTTCACAGAAGTGTGATTGACTTGGAGTTACATTGTGTTGTTTAAGTGTTCCCTTAATTTTTTTGAGCAGTGTAGTAGCCATGTCTAGGAAAACAGAAGGTCTAAAGGATGGGCCTAATATAGTGTTTGTGGTCATACAAGTTTTGTGCTGATTCCTATGTTGTTGATGTGAAGAATATTTATGGTCTGTGGTGTGTAATAAGGAGCAACCAGACACTGCACTTGACACTTATGAAATTGCTTATTCCAGTTACTAATAAGCACCCACCCATTAAGAGAATTACTGTTAAAAACTGTTAAATCCCTGTGGATTGATGAGGATAAACATTGTGTGGTTGAGAGGGATGAGGCAAAGCAATGGCAAATTAGGTCTGGCTGCACAACCGATTGGCAAACTGCATGTTGAGAAAGCATGTGACTAAACTGAATAAAAAGAAACGACTACACTATGAAACAGAAATTACATAAAGAATGATAGTAAAAAGCTTTGGAGCACCTTTAAATAAAATTTATGGCAAAAAGGCAAACTCCGCTCCATCATTCATTGTATCAGATGTCTCATCACAAAACCCACTGATATTGCCAACTATTTTAATGATTTTCATTGGCAAGATTAGCAAACTTAGGCATGACATGCCAGCAGCAAACGCTGACACTACACATCCAAGTATAACTGATGAAATTATAAAGCATTGTAATTTAGAATTTTGTAAAGTGAGTAAAGCCAGTGTGTCTATGTAGGCGGATGACTCAACACTATACACATCAGCTACTACAGCGAGTGAAATCACTGCCAAGCATAACAAAGAACTGCATAGGTTCAGAATGGGTGGCAGGGAATAAATTAATACTAAATATTTCAAAAACTAAGAGCATTGTATTTGGGACAAATCATTCACTTAACCTCAACTGAATCTTGTAATAAATAATGTGGAAAGTGACTTTGGAGTTGAGATGACTAAACTGCTTAGAGTAACCCTGGATTGTAAACTGTCATGGTCAAAACATGTTGATACAACAGTAGCTAAGATGGGGAGAAGTCTGTCCATAATAAAGCGCTGCTCTACCTTCGTAACAGCACTATCAACAAGGCAGGTCCTACAGGCCCTAGTTTTGTCGCACCTGGAGTACTGTTCAGTCTTGTGACACAAAAAGGGACCTCGGGGAAAATACAATTGGCTCCGACAGGGCAGCACGACTGGCCCTTAAATGTACACAGAGAGCTAACCATAATAATATGCATGTAAGGCTCAAGGTGGAGGAGAGATCGACTTCATTACTTTTTTGTAAGTGTTGATATGCTGAATGTACTGAGGTGTCTGTTTTTAAACTACTAGCACACAGCTCGAACACACATGCATACCCCACAAGACATGTCCTCAAAGGTCTCTTTACAGTCCCAAGTCCAGAACAGATTATGGTGAGGCGCACAGTACTACATAGAGGCTTGGCTACATTTGAACTCTATAGCAGTAGAATCAGATAAAAAAAAAAAAATATATATATATATATATATACACCTTGTGGAACAGCGGGGACTGTGAAGAGACACTCAGACGCATACACATCAGACACTCTACACACACACATGCATGAATGTTGCATTGTAAATATGTGATAGTGAAGTAGTGGCCTAAGGTAACACACAAACACATCACTAAGTATCACTCTTCATTTTTTCGAGCATGGTGGTGGCTGCATCATGTTATTGGTATGCTTGTCATCGGCAAGGTCTAGTGAGTTTATGAAGAAGAAAAAAAACGTAATATAGCTAATGCCAGACAAAATTGTTTAACGGATTTTCCCTAGAAAAGTGTGGCGAGCGAGCGCATGTTTTTATTTTTTATTAAACAATAAATAAAAACAATTAAGTGGATTAGGAATAACAGTACTTTACCACATTGTCCTCGACACTTGTGCAGGCCCTAGGCCTAATGTGAGCTTCAAGAGTTATATTATTCCATGTGAAAACCTACACTATTTTTCTTAAAAAGAATAAAAATGTTACAATGTTATAACCATGAGAAATTAAACACAGTGGGAAGTATAACTTGTGACAGTTAATTTATTCCTGATAACATTTTTTTTTTTTTTTAAGTTCAATCTAATCTCGTTATTTAATGTGATGTATAGGGTAATAGAGTAGACTATTTTTTTTATATCTAATTCAAGAATGATTGCCAAAAAAATGTTGATGTATAATAATGAGTTCATTACCTGAATGCATATCTATAGCCTATAGGCGTTAACAAACTATTCATAGAAATATGATTAGGCCTCTCATAGACTAGGCCTTATAGAAAGAGGGTCAAGTTAAGGCGGGCCAAATTAATGTAGCATTGGAAAAAATACAAATCCAGCCATAGGCTATACTCTATCATCAAAAAATGTTTTTGTATAACATGCTCAATTTGAAGCAAATCTATAAAGAGCAAGCTTGACTAAATTCCAGCTCAGTAACTTTGCTCACGACATCCTTCTTGGATTGTCTCGTCTGGCTTCCACAAAAAGCCCCCACTTTGGAGCCAGTTGGTCACATCATTGTGGAGCTGCTGATCTGCATGAAGTGTGTGCGTGTGTGGCACTGGCGATGTACTTTGCTGGACATGCTAGCTGTTTTCGGCGGTGCATCATCACTTCAAACGCATTCCGTTTTATTTAGATTTTTGCGGGGTGTGGTTGAAAATAAGGTGGGTCATGCGTTAAACAGTAATTCTACTTTGTCCAGCCTAAGCACAGGCAAAATCCTAGAGGAAAACCTTGTTCATTCTGCTTTCCAACAGACATGGAGACATTCACCTTTCAACAGGAAAATAACCTAAAACATAAGCCCAAATGAGTGTTGCTGAGTGGCCTAGTTACAGTTTTGACTTAAATCTGCTTCAAAATCTATGGCAAGACTTGAAAGTAGCTCTCTAAGAACCAACTTGGTAGAGCTTGAAGAATAAAAAAATGAAATAATGTATAAATATTGTACAATCCAGGTGTGCAAAGCTCTTAGACTTACCCAGAAAGACAGCTGTATTCGCTGCCAATGTTGATTCTAACATGTATTGATTCAGGGGATTGAATACTTAGCTAATCAAGCTATTAATTTTGTTTAAATTGTATTTATTTTTTTATCTGTAGATCATTGACAAAAAATGAGAAATACATTTTAACCCCACCCTGTAACACCAACAAATTTGGAAAAAGTAAAGGGGTGTGAATACTTTCTGTAGGCACTGTATGTGGCTTGATGCACTTTACAGGGACCACTTTTGGCTCGTGAGTCAGTGCTACTTTCAGAACTACTGGCTAAAAAGTATGCAAGACTATTGGAGAATCTCTTTAAGCTGGCAGGAGAGGAGAGGCTGCAGGAGAGCTCAGTGGCCCCACCTACACACCTATTGTTAGATTTAAGAATATGAGTGTCTGAAGAAGTCATGTCAAGGTAATGGAAAAGTCGTCATATTTTTCCCACCTCCCAGATTTAACGTTTGTTTATTTACCCTAAGCTAGGGGGGCGGAGAGAAGTAGAGGTGGGAGTGGAGAGGGGTATAGAGGGCCATGGAGTGGGAGATAATTATGAAAGGTTATAAGAGTAGGTGTTAGAAGAGGGAGGTGCAGAGGGCGAGAAAGGGGAAGAGAGTCTGTTTGCAGGCCAGAGAAAAAGCATCAAGATCCAGGGATGAGACACTTGCTCTGGTGATTGCATCAGTTGTGGCTTGAGCACAGGCTCTGTCACTTCAAAGTGAGGGAGATGGAAGTAGAAGTCTGTGCAGGGCAGCCTACTTGTTTCTGTGAGAGAGGGAGAAACCAAGATAGTCATAGTTGAAGGGAGATGTAAAACAGACACACAGGGAGATGTAAAGGGGTAGATAATGTGATTATAAACCTTATTTTGCTTTATTTCTATTGGGCTGTCTCATGTGTATGCTAGGTCCTCAGTCCTCTCATGTCAGCTTGATTTTGGGATGTTCCATGTCCACCTCATTGAGTGTCATCATGGGATGTGTTTATTATGGAGTAAGATGGATTCATCTAATCTGTTCTAACACCACCATCTTCACTGCAAATCCATGTTGAACCAAAACAAAAAGCCCAGATTAGTACAAATAGACAAGACCGTAAAACAGCTTATTATTAGCAGCGACACTCTGTCTGCTTTGAGACTAATTTTAAAACACAATTCAAAAGAAGCAGCGCCTTTTATTGTGGGAGTGTCTGTATTTTAATATAAAAATGATAAAAATAGATGTTATGACTGTCAATCTAATTTCAATGTAGCAGCAGGCCTATAATCCCAATGGGAGTCCTATCAGTCCTTCTGATGACAACACAGCCTTGGCTTTTTGTTCTATTTTGTGTGTGTTTTGTGTTTGATCTGATGTAGGAACCTTAATAGTGCCAATCTCAAGGGGACCGTTTTACTTTTGGTGCTAAAAATAAGAAATTAGGAAAAAATCCTTTGTGGACCGTCACTGCAGACTCTGAAATGAAGGTTTATGGAGGCACACCAGGCTGCAAGGTGTGTGTTAACTTTGTGGTTTTTGAAGTGTGACACACCATCTCAAGCCCCTCTGCAGCAGTAGACAAGGTGCAGACACACACTCTCACACACACCTCCCAGTACCCATGGGTTCAGTCTGGAGTCTGTTTTTCAACATGCCTGCCCTGAGCCCAGTGTTATGTAGTGTGATTGCATGTTTCAGACCGACCAAGCATTCTACAGAGAGACATACATGACCCTGGGGGCACTGTTACCTATACTACCAGACCCTGGGGACACTGCTTCCTCTGCTACCTGTTTACCAGCCTCTTCACTGCACAAACTGGTCTTGGTTTACAGATCTGAGGTCATGGCAAAAACTGTCTACAGAATAATGCTGGTAACAGAATGTTTATATTTGCAACCTGAATAACCTCAGAACATCTCTCTCTCTTCTTTAGCCTTTACTATGGTATGATACACTAGATGGGTCAAGTTCATACAGTCTTAATCGGTCCTAATGGATGCATGGTAGTGATGGGGAGGGAAAATTATATGATATATCGATATTTGAGGCAGATGTATTGATAAAAAAAAAGTTGTATATATTTTTTTTTATACTATAGTTAGCTGGCGCTAGACAACTGTACCTGCTCCAAAACTACGGTATTTTTCATTCTATAGCTTGTTCTCCATCTTCTTTTTAAATAGTTAGCCAACATGTTTTCAGCACTTTTATTTCTGCTGCTTTTTCCATGACATAGCTTTCAGTTGGTTATGATCCCTTATTGATGTCACTTGTTAAATCCACTTCAATCAGTGTAGATGAAGAAGAGGAGATAGGTTAAAGAAGGATTTTTATGCCTTCAGACAATTGAGACATGGATTGTGTATGTGTCATTCAGAGGGTGAATGGGAAAGCCAAAAGATTGAAGTGCCTTTTGATTGGGGTATGGTAGAGGGTGCCAGACGTGCTGGTTTCTGTCAAGAACTGCAATGCTGCTGGGTTTTTCCACGCTCAACAGATTCCCGTGTGTCTCAAGAATGGTCCACCACCCAAAGGATATCCAGCCAACTTGACACAACTGAGTCAACATGGGCCAGCATCCCTGTGGAACAGGGACACCTTGTAGAGTCCATGCCCCAACGAATTGAGGCTGTTCTGAGGGAAAAAGGTTGTGCAACTCAATATTAGGAAGGTGTTCCAAAACAATATGTTTCCAAAACAATATGTTTGGAACATCAAATTGCAATAAAATAACAGTATCGAATCACAATACATATCATATTGCCATCTAAGTATTGTGATAGTATCGTATTGTGCGGTCTCTGGCAGTACCCTGCTTTAAATCAAGGTTTATATCTGCATACAGTCATACCATTTCATATTGCGGGCATAGGCTTGGCTGCTTTTCAGACTTCAGGGGGGTTTATGTCTCTAGCTCTGCCTATCCTCTTTTCTTTCATGCTTCTCTCTCGGTTTCTACCTGCTTTCTGTGACTTTCTTGTAGCACCCCATTCATGTTCCTCTGACACCCCTCTCTCCTGCTTACTGCCCCCTCCTTCTCTTTCCTCCCATAATCTGTCTTCCTCTTTCCGGCAGCTCTCCCCTCATGTCTTTTGAGCACCCCTCTCTTTTCTACATCCCTCTAGGGTTGGGCGTAATTAGACATGATAGACATCAGTTGTCGACGGTGACGACATCATGAATTGGCAGGTGATGGTGACAGATGATGGTTTAGCCTATTTGAACTTGGTAGTGCACAAGTGACGTTCCGAGTAATTTGCCTATTCCTATTTGCTGTAGCCTATTTCAATAAATATGTTTTAATATAGCCTACAGAACACAAGAGAGGAATGTAGGCCAGACAGAGCGGAGAAGCCCACCAAAGCAGCGCAAAATGTCCAGTCAGAAAGATATTGTTTCTCTCTCTGTCTGATGCATGGGCATTAGGCTATAGCCTAAACCTTGTAAGTATTTATTTTTATGTAGCCTATGTTCCCTTCTCCATTTGATATGAATATGACTGAAGGCTGCGCTTCATTGTTTTATGAATAGCTTTCTACAGATCAAACAAGGAATGTAATGGCGTTCCATCTCAAAGTAATTTGAATAGCCTAAAAACGTAAGTAGCCAGAGCAATAAAAATGAGACAAATCAAACAATATCAAAAGCTGATAGATTTTTTTATTTTTTACAACTTTAAGCTTAAGAAAGAAATGATCCATGCGAGGGTGAAAGCCAAATGGCCAATAACCCATCCTCATTACTCCTACTGGCCTATCATACTAGCTTTAAGACATGTTGAAGTTATGAACAGTAGCTTATTTCCAAAATATTCTAGCCTATGAAGGTGTTGTCATAAAGTTGCATTAGATTTCGCGCTGTAGCCCAACTGTCGTTTTAGCTGAGTCTTTGTTAATTATTGTTATTCTTTTCACTAACAATTTTTTGGGGGTGGGCAGTGGCGAATGGGGCTGAAAGAATCATATATCTCACAATGTTTTATGGGTACATAATCACAATAGGAGAAAAGTTGACATCGCCCAACCCTACATGCCTCTACCTCTCTGTTTTCACTCCAGAGCCCCTTCAGGAAGGAAGAGAGTGAGTGACCCTGGCTTCAGTGGCATGTCCTGTGTTTGGTGTCACAGGCCAGCGTGCTTAGTGACA
Organism: Salvelinus fontinalis; assembly: GCF_029448725.1. Taxonomy (NCBI): domain Eukaryota; kingdom Metazoa; phylum Chordata; class Actinopteri; order Salmoniformes; family Salmonidae; genus Salvelinus; species Salvelinus fontinalis. The sequence goes on from NC_074691.1 coordinate 20,391,253, forward strand.
GCTTTAGCTGCAAATCTATCCCTGGAGAGGACGTTGTTATGCAATTCACATTCGTCTCTTCTCAGGTGCAGGGATATGTGTGTGTGAAGGGGGTCTTGTCCGCCAATGCAGTGATAGCGGAAACCCTGCCAACTCCATGGTAAAACCAGGCAAATCCCACTAGTCTGCGAGTGGCTACTCTAATCATCCTAACCTTCCATTAGGACCAGTCATATTATCAGATATCGATATTTAATAAAACCCCTACTCAAAGCTCCATCTTCCCATAAAATATCTCCATACCTACCCCGAAGTCCTGTCCTGATGTCTGGCCGCAAATCACACCCCCCCCCTCCGCGCCCCTGCGTTGGTCCTAGCGCAGCGTTTTTCTCTAATTGAGTTCCGGGTCTGATTTAATGTCACGTCAGACCCTGAGACAGAGGAGAGCTGGAGTTGGGGGAAAGGAGGAGTGTGTGTGTGTGTGTGTGTGTCCCTCTCCATGTCTGCTCTGTCTGTATTCTGTAAGACGCTTGACTGCGTCTTTACTTTTATAGTGTGCTGGCTGATTCAGGCGGTCTGTCCTTAGTTCCCATCACAGAGAGGGTCACTGAGGAGAACGCTCTTCTGTCACTGAGTTACAAGGTATTGGACAACCACCTCTTTAACATGGTTTGTCTTTGTTGTGCAGTGCATGTCTTTATTGCTGTGTGTAGACCTAAATATTGCCTAGATGGGTGCTGATTGTAATTATCTAAATGTTGCTGAAAACCAGAGAGTTGGATCTGATATAGGATCAGCTTACGCTCCCCCAATCCTAATAATGACCATCAGGGGCAAAAACATTATACTGATATTAGATCAGCTCCTAAGGGCAATGATATCTTCCCACACCCTTTTTTTGACCTCAGAACAGCCTCAATTTGTCAGGGCATGGACTCTACAAGGTGTCGAAAGCGTTCAACAGAGATGCTGGCCCATGTGCCTCCAATGCTTCCCACAGTTGTGTCCAGTTGGCTGGATGTCCTTTGTGTGGTGGACCATTCTTGATACACACGGGAAACTTAAGTGAAAAACCTAGCTGTGTTGCAGTTCTTGACACAAGCCAGTGCCCCTGGCACCTACTACCATACCCAGTTAAAAGGCACCTACATTTTGTGTCTTGCCCATTCACCTTCTGAATGGCACACATACACAATCCATATATCAAAAATCCTTATTTACCCTGTCTCCTCCCCTTTATCTACACTGATTTGAAGTGGATTTAACAGGTGACATCAATAAGGGATCATCGCTTTCACCTGGTCAGTCTGTCATGGAAAGAGCAGGTGTTCTTAATGTTTTGTACACTCAGTGTACTCCATTTGGCACAGCTGGGTTAGTTTGTTCTCACTTTGTTCTAAGATGCCTTTTTGCACATCAGCAGAACCTGCCCTCATTTCCATTTCCCTGTATAAAGAACACTCCCCTTCACCTTGAGAACCTTGGACTCAGCAGACCTTTGTCCACACTCCTCCTCTACTGGTTGTACCAGTCATAGAAATAGAATGACTAGGATGGCTTGGAACCTCTAACCCTGGCAACTTGAAATGGGATGCCTGTTCTATTAATTGTATTTCTACGGTACAAGTGTCCTCTCCCCTTCTGCTGACTGGGCTGCTTGGGCTATGCATTGTACTGTTGTCCCTTTATTTGATTTGCCACCTCAGTGAGGCTGGCCGGGTCCTCCGTGGGTCCCTGCTGGTTCTCTGCTGGGTCCCTGAGTCACAGGCAGGGGCCATTCAGGGTCCAGGGCCACAATGACACTCACTGCCAGCCTGCCAATTGTCAGCTGCTGCTGCCAACTTTCCAGGTAAAAGTGGTCAATGGCCTGCAGTTGTCAGGATATTAGTGTTAAGGGGATTTGAACTTAGCGCCTCTCTGTTACCTGAAAGCCATTATTAGTGGGAGAGGCAGTGTTTTTTATTTAATGTTTTTATATACTGGGCTTTTATATATAGACTTATAGACTTATTGACTTATTGAATGTTAGCTACTGTGAGCTTCAAAAGTATTGGGACAGTGACATTTTTTGTTTTGGCGCTGTACTGCAGCACTTGAAATTATACACAGTCTGTACTTTAACCTCATAGACAGTCATCTTTCATTTGAGGTTTTTTTTTCATCCATATCGAGTGAACCTTTTGACAAATTACCGCACTTTTTGTACATAGACCTCCCGTTTTTAAGAATAATGTTTCGAGACACTTCTACATTTAATGTGGATACTGCCATGATTACGGATAATCCGGAAGGAATTGTGATTAATGAGTGAGACATTTATAGACGAACAAATATCATACCCCTAAGACAGGATGATTTCTCACCATTACAATAACAAGGGAAGTTAGCATTTTTGGGGGGGTATGATATTTATACTAAACTTTTGACAACTTTAATACACTTGAATTTGTCACATTACTTTTGTTCCCTTAAAATGGGGGGACTATATACAGAAAGTGCTGTAATTTCGAAACAGTTCGATATGGATAAAAATACCCTCAAATTATAGCAGACATTCTGCACTTTAACCTCAGTCATTGTATCATTTCAAATCCAAAGTGTACAGAGCCAAAACAACAACGTGTCACTGTCACAATACTTTTGGCGCTCACTGTATATATCCTAGTAGTAATATTCATATTATGTGGCTGTATATTGGTAGAGTATGCCCATTCCTGCCCTTTAAATGAGAATCCTTGAAAGGGCCATGGACAGGTTAAAGTTAGGCTACTATGCTGGTTTAGCCTGTATCTGGGGCTGTCCTGTATTAGTGTGCTGTTTCCCTGAGCCTTGTGAGTTCTGTAGCTGCCAAGTCTGATCCTGTCTGTCTCCATATGACGTCTGATCCCCTAAATCGCTGCGTCACGGTGCTGTCCAGGCACTCAGCTGTCCCCCTCGGGCCGCCTGACCAGCTCACACTAATCCCCCCCCCCCCCAGCCCCACACAGGGCTAAATACGCACACTCACGCTCTCCCCTATTGTGTGTGTGTGTGTGTGTATACAGTACCAGTCAAAAGTTTGGACCTACTCATTCAAGGGTTTTTCTTTATTTTGACTTTTCTACATTGTAGAATAATAGTGAAGACATCAAAACTCTGAAATAACACACATGTAATCATGTAGCAACCAAAAAAGTGTTAAACAAATCAAAATATTATGTTTTAGTTTCATCAAAGTAGCCTCCCTTTGCCTTGACAGCTTTGTACAATCTTGGCATTCTCTCAACTAGCTTCTTGAGGAATTATTTTCCAATAGTCTTGAAGGAGTTCCCATATGCTGAGCACTTGTTGGCTGCTTTTCCTTCACTCTGCAGTCCAACTCATCCCAAACCATCTCAATTGGGTTGAGGCCAGGTCATCTGATGCAGCACTCCATCACTCTCCTTGGTCAAATAGCCCTTACACAGCCTGGAGGTGTGTTTGGGGTCATTGTCCTGTTGAAAAACTAATGATGGTCCCACTAAGCACAAACCAGATGGGATGGCATAACGCTGCAGAATGCTGTGGTAGCCATGCTGGTTAAGTGTGCCAGACAGTGTCACCAGCAAGCACCCCCACACATCACACCACCTCTTCCATGCTTCACGGTGGGAACCACACATACGGCGGTTGGAACCAAAAATCTCAAATTTGGACTAATCGAACCAAAGGACAGATTTCCACCTGTCTAATGTGCATTGCTCGTGTTTCTTGGCCCAAGCAAGTCTCTTAATATTGGTGTCCTTTAGTAGTGGTCTCTTTACAGCAATTCGACCATGAAGGCCTGATTCACGCAGTCTCCGCTGAACAGTTGATGTTCTGAAGCATGTATTTGGGATGCATTTATTTGGGATGCAATTTCTGAGGCTGGTAACTAATGAAATTATCTTCTGCAGCAGAGGTAACTCTGGGTATTCCTTTCCTGTGGCGGTCCTCATGAGAGCCAGATTCATCATAGCGCTTGGTTTTTGCGACTGCTCTTGAAGAAACTTTCAAAGTTCTTGAAATGTTCCGGATTGTCTTAAAGTAAGGATGGACTGTCGTTTTTCTTTGCTTATTTGAGCTGTTCTTTCCACAATATGGACTTGGTCTTTCCCAAATAGAGCTATTTTCTGTATAACAGCCCTACCGTGTCACAACACAACTGATTGGCTCAAACGCATTAAGAAGGAAAGAAATTCCACATTCCCTTTTAACAAGGCACACATGCTAATTGAAATGTATTCCAGGTGACTACCTCATGATGCTTTTTGAGAGAATGCCAGGAGTGTGCAAAGCTGTCATCAAGGCAAAGGGAGGCTACATTGAAGAATCTAAAACATAAAATATATTTTGATTTGTTTAACACTTTTTTGGTTACTACATGATTCCATACGTGTTAATTCATAGTTTTGATGTCTTCAATATTTTACTACAATGTAGAAAACAGTAAAAATAAAGAACCATTGAATGAGTAGGTGTCCAAACTTTTGTCTGTTACTGTATATGTGTGGGTGTGTAACCAAAGCTGTTATCAAGATATTTGTATTTCCTCCCCATCTAATCAAGGGGTACAGGCCTGTGCCCCTGACTACTGCAGTAATAGATTGTATAATGCAGGCCGACATACGTTTCACTCCAGTGAGGTTGTAGACGGTGCAGTGGCAGCAGGCTATAGGCCAACATAAAATGGTTGGACTAGTCTTTAGAAAAACAGTCTGGTTATTTGTTTTTTCATCCCTTGTCTGTGTAGTCTGGTCATGCCTCTACAAAGTGTCATCATCACGGTGAAAACCTAATGAGCTTTTTTTGCCTGCCCTGAGGCCCCCACATCACCTTGTGACTTTGTAGCCTGATGATGGATAGGGGTCCTTTCAGCTGTGTGTGAATGGCCTGCCCTACAGAGACCTATCATTATAAGGACCTACAGTTCTATCTCCAGCCCTAAAGCAGCAGGCCTGGTCTCATTGTGCTGTGGCTCCCCTGTGGGTGTGTACTGGGGACAGGCCTATAGTACTGCAGGAGGATTTATGCCAGAGTGAGTGGGTGGGAGAGCACTGTAAATCTAGTGTAGTGGACCCCTTATTACTCAGGCTTTAGACTGTGAGGAGAGGCTGTAGAAGGGATGGGTGTTCAGATGCTCACCTTTTGTGCCCAGCTGGAGGTGGAGATGATGGGTTTATGTATGTACAAATAGATACTAACAACACTGTTTGGGAGGGCTAATGACAGCTGGTGAATACATCCTTTTTGAAGGTGTGTTTGACTGAGTACAGTGCATTTGCTTGGACAGGAACTTAATCTGCACATTGTGTAGATCTGTTTTATAATTTTGCCTATCTTGTCTCTCAGTTGTATCTGAGCAGAGGTCATGACCCCAGAACAGGTTATGTTTTCAACTCTGACCTGTGTACACAGTGTGTTCTAGTGAAAGTGGTTCCTGTGCTATTTTGGAGTGCAGAGAGTGATGGAGAGAGCCTAGCGGGGTAATCTAGGTCTGAGCCCATAGGGGAGCTGATCTGATGGGCGTGCAGTCAGTGTAAGCCCTGATAAAGCCTGTTTGTACACGTGTGTGTGTGTGTGTGTGTTTTCCATGTGCTTTGGGTCTGTGGAGAGGTGCACCAAGCATGGGATTATACCTCTGGGAATAGGCAGTCACGCTGCAGAAGACCAGACAAACAGGGAGTGAGAATGGGAGATTGAGGTAAGGAAAGAAGTGTGTTTTAGATGCATTGAGAGAGCGAGGGAGGATGGCAGAAAGTGGGTGATGCAGAGGCAGATTAAGAGAAACAGACTAGAGGGAAAGAAAGACAAGGATTAGAATGAGACCAAAGCAGACGCGCCATCGGTCGCACGTTCACCAACCCTCCTCCTCCTCAGTGTTACTACCTAAAGGTCAGAGCCGTGACGCAGATACAGTGCCGTACGGCTCCGTCTATTCAGTGACATCTGGGTCAGTGCAAAAGCCCATATATCTGCGAGTCACTGTTGCCAGTGGGATCATCCATTTTGACTCTGTGGTCATCAAGCTGCACCGCTCCTACTCACGTCTACTAACGCTCTCATACTCGCTCCATCTCTTTCTCTCTCCCTCACACTCTTCCCCCTTTCTGTGAGCGCTTCAGCCAAAGTAGCTAATCAGGCCCCACTCCATCATCATCACCCCCCCATCCCTCAGCCCTCTCTCCAGATTGAGTGAAGTTCTGCTTAGAGTGTTCATGAGTATGGAGTATAACTTGAGAGTTAGCTTGTTGAAGCGTTTTAAAGAAGACAGACACTGAAGTTGTTCTGCCTCGCTCTGCTTCTGAGTGGCTCAGCATGATGAAAGGAAGTGGAAATTGATAAACTCATTATCTAAGACACTCAGGATATTAGGACTTGTTTTACATCACTGGTGAAATTAGACTAACACACTTTCTGATTTATTTTATTCCAGTGGCTCTCTGGCGAAATGGTGCTCATGTAATTCTGAGTTCTCCTGTCTTGTGGTGTGTGTCTCAAGGTGGTGCTGGTGCGATGGAATGAGCCCTTTCAGAAGCTGGCCACTTGTGACACAGACGGAGGGATCTTTGTGTGGATCCAGTACGAGGGCCGCTGGTCTGTGGAGCTGGTCAACGATCGCGGGGCTCAGGTGGGATACACTATGGGCCAGTTTCCTGGACACAGAATAAGCCTAGTCCTGGTCTAAAATGGTACCCTATTCTCAAATAGGGGCCATTGGTAGTGTACTATATAGGGCAGTGTTTCCCCATCTCCAGTTCTCCAGTACCCCCAACAGAACACGTTTTTGTTGTACCCCTGGAAAAGCTCACCTGATTCTACTCATTGAGGGCTTGATGACAAGTTGAATTGGGTGTGCTTGTCTGGGCCTACAACAAAATGTGTGCTTAAATGTTATGTCATTTAGCAGATGCTCTTATCCAGAGGAACTTACAGGAGCAATTGTGGTTAAGTGCCTTGCTCAAGGGCACATCAACAGATTTTTCAACTAGTCGGCTTCGGGATTCGAACGCTCTTAACCACTAGGCTACCTGCCGTTGCTAGGCTACCTTCTATTGGGGGTACTTGAGGACTAGATTTGGAAAACACTGATATAGGGAATAGGGTCCTATTTCAGATGCAGCCCTGTGCTAAAAAGCATGGTCAATGGAAATTCTTCATTGAGTACAGTATCTGACCTGTCCTCTCTGCAACCCCCCCCCCCCCCCCCCCCCCCCTCTCCCCTTTTCCTGTAGGTGAGTGACTTCACCTGGTCTCATGACGGTACCCAGGCTCTCATCTCTTACCGTGATGGCTTTGTCCTGGTGGGCTCGGTCAGCGGCCAGAGACACTGGTCATCAGAAATCAACCTGGAGAGCCAGATCACCTGTGGTATCTGGACCCCCGATGACCAGCAGGTAACTAGTGTGGTGGCAAGTTTCTGCTTTACCAAATGAGGAGAGTTACAAACTTCACACACCAGTCAGAGTTATACTTAAACTACATCTTTAATAATAAGAGCTTTGCAATAGCTTTTTTGACTTTCAATGATGCGCTATCTCTAATGAACTATTGAAAGTACCAACAGAAAAGTACAAAGATCTTTTATAGCCAAGATGCACCCCTCTCAACCTAAATGACGAACCACAGATCTTAGGAACAGTTCACAAAGGTTAAGATTTGTATGAAAGATATCTATAAAACATAGCAGACAGTTACTGCTGTGTCAACAGTTTTCATTGTAAAGACCAGTGTCTGGCCCTCCTACTCCAAACTGGAACCATCTCTCCCTGGTACGGTATAGAACAGAACCATTAGCTCATGTTCTCTGGAATGCTCTTTAGGTTTTATGACCCAAAGACATTGAAAATCTCCTCTGTCACTGTTATCTCAGAGGCCCATTTTGAGTAGAACACACACACAATAGTGGACAGAATATTCTATTCTGTCGAATAAAACAACCTTTATAATGCAATACAAGCATTATAACAATCTTGCTTTTTTCCACGACATTTCCCCCATTTTGAGAATCTTCTAAACTTAAAAGAATATTACAGGATTTAAGAACATTCATTCACATAGAAAATACATATATTCTACATAAACCAAAAATCACAAAACAATAACTCAGTGCATGGGATTCCTGCACATGACCAGCTTCCACAACACTAACTCAGCCTCATTCCAAGAAACTCAGCACTGTCTCTTATTTCAATCCCCAACACATTTTCTAAGCACTCTAGCAATTTGTCTGGGAAGGTTATGATCCACAGTCACCTGCACGAACCCACGAAGAAAAACAAAAAATACATACAGTTTATGAGATTCAAAGCTATAATTTCCATAGACAGTGAAAAGCACATGTTTAATGCATAATGCAGTGCATGCAACAATGGAGTTTAATAAAATAAGCTTTAGTTATCTATCACACTCCAATGGATCAGAATAGTATGTTGGAAATTACTATTTCCATTCCAGAAACTAAAATTAGCATATCTTGTTGTCCAAATCCAGGTAATGACTCCTAGTTAAAATAAAATGTATCCTCTTGGTGCCTAATGAACATGACCCAAGGTAAGCATCATGATTCCACTATTTATAAGGCAATGCCTAGAGATCAAATAGATTAGGATCATTTTCACTCTCCAGATCAGAGTTCACCCATCTCCATTCACCATGGCATGCTTATAATAGTTTCAACGTCTTTAGTTCATAACAACAATCCTTCAGTTTTAAAAATCATTCCATTTCCAAATAAAATCATAGTTAGAACCCAGTTAATTATCCAATCAAAATTTAGAATGACTTTGCTCAGTGATTTCAAACTCAAAGTAAAAAAACTCAATTTAACACACATTGGCAGAATGTACATTTATATTAACATCCAGAATAATTATCCCATAATTCTACTAATAACATTTCCCTCATGGTTATAATACAGATCAGTATCTCAATGCATTCTTAATCTAAATTACTATAATTGTATGTGGTGTCGACCTCTACAATCAACCTGATACCCCAAAAGTCTAAACACATTTTTTTTTTTTTTCACCGTTGACCAACCCCCTCCTTCAGGCACTGATTCTTCTGGCGTCCTTTTCGTTTTTCTTCAGATAGCTTTACAGTTCAAAGTGGATGGCACATGATAATGTCCCAATTTCAATGTTTCACCTTAGACACCATCACCTTTACCACCCATTATGTCTTGTCCATTCATCAACCAGTATACCAGCAACATAAGAGAAGTTTAGAACATATTTCTCTCCATGCTCACTCCACATGGACTCCTCTCACACTCCTGAGAGAAACATGAGAGAAAAGCAGTTGATAGCTTAGATCGGATACTGTACACCGATTTCTGGCTCGGCTCCTTTCTCTCGGTAGAAGTGGTTCGGACAAGGCCTTATTCAACGCCTTTGTCACTTTTCTTCAGCCAGTTAGAGGGTGTTTTGAGGTACACATACTGTTCGGTCCAATTATCTCTTCCATGCATTAAGTCTGATGTCACTTTTCACGATAACCTCGAAAGAACAGATCAGAACAACAGTTTAGTTCAGTTCATTAACTACATGATAAATGATTACTTTTACCAATTATTCTTAATACAAATGTCTAAATATATGTTAAAGAGAATAACAACACATTCTATTGAAACTATTCTTTCAAATTGGCTTATACTCCCCATCACACTGTCAACTCCATCGTAGAGCCAAAGGATCAGGAAGTTAGACCTATAACCCATCGGGAATAGAACAGAACAAACAACACAACAATACACTCCTTCACATATCACTCAAGGTGTGTAAACTTCAATCCAAAACCTCAAAGAACTGAATCCAAAACCTCAAAGGACTGTATCCTCCCCCATTTTTAACACATAACTCTCCATGAGAGTAATGTATAAAACAACACTACTACTGGTCAAAAGATAAAACAACATTTCAAATAACCTAATCAAATTAAAATCACTACTCTGAAAAACTCCACAAAGAAAAATGATTTTACCCATATGGTCATAGGAAAATAGACTTAAAGCAGCCTACCCTTAGTCAAAGGCAATGACCTCTCCTTCTTCACATTGGTCCAAATTACAAATATGGCTAAGAACTATAAAAGAACTCCACAATAATTATCAATTTCACGAATTACCTTGAAATCAGTATTACAAATGACCTTAAATTCATTCTCCAAATGGCTTTCCATTGAGGGTGATCAAGCCACAATGAAAAGTCATGATACGGGTCATAGGTCATACAAACCCTTCAAAGAAGTGTTTCTTACTATATATTAGACAAATAAAAAAATAAAAAATAGTCAAACATTTCCTACATGTTGTATCCCAGGTTCCCAGAACATTCCTTTATCAAAATAATTCACATGTTTAATTAAAACTCAGAAAATAAAAATTCCATGTGCATGTGTGCCCCTTTAAGATACCTTAGCACTAAGTGAAATGGAAAACTCTCCAAACCCAAAGGAAATTTTAAAAACAAATCAAACATAGTATTTTTAAAAACACCAACATATAGTCATAACAAATGTGTGTGTGTGTGGGGGGGGGGGGGGGTATTTGCAAACCGTAAGGTAAAAACAAACAAAACATTTCCAGGCCTTTTCAATGTGGTAGTTTACAGCCTCAATCTCACTCACTCTCCCCAAGATTATAGTCCCAGGAAACATTTCAAAGAGAGACAATGAAACACCCATTTTCCCAGAAGAAACACAAAATACTTCTTAGCATTCGTTATACTACACTGATTCAGAAACCCAAAAGTTAACTTATAAACACAACATAATGATAATTCCACTGTACCTCAAATCATTAGTTTTAATCTACATCAATGTATATGTATGCTTAATTGAACATACTATTATCCTGATATCATTACTATCTAAATGTAATTATTTTTTCCTCTGTTGCAAATGTAGTACATTCTCAGCGAAGGAATCAGTGAAATTCAATCCCAGGTATTTAATAAAATGTTGTTTGAGACGTGTTCTCCCATGGCTCCTTTAACATACATACTTTAGGTAACTTCCATCCGTCCCGGAAGAAAGAATCCTACTCAAACACATCAGATAATACAATGTTTAATTAAGCAAAATCAACACCTAAAATAAACAGTAAACAAACCCATAACCCCTTTCCAGCAATCTAATAATTTCAACCTGTTGATATGTTTAGTAAAAACGATCCTGATTTTTAACAAATCTAAAATCTTTCAAAAGTTGGCGCTGTCTCATCAGCGTAAAGATTAAAACTAACTTTTTTCCACTCATATCTACAATGTTTGCATTCACCAAAGGTCAATACTGTTCAGCTCGTACATTAATGATCTTCCTTCTGTCTGTACAGGGTCTGAAGTTCCAATGTATGCAGATGATACAGTGATAAATGCATGCAAATAACAAACAACAAGCTACACAAGAACTCACTACTGTAATGGTTCAGATGACAAAATTGCTCAGGGACTCATGTTTGCATCTTAATAAATAAAAAAACACAGTCTGCATGTTCCTCACAAAGAAAACAACTGATGCCCCTGAGACAGATGTCTATGTATCAGGGGAAAAGCTCCAGGTGGTATCTGATGCCCCTGAGACAGATGTCTATGTATCAGGGGAAAAGCTCCAGGTGGTATCTGATGCCCCTGAGACAGATGTCTATGTATCAGGGGGAAAAGCTCCAGGTGGTAACTGATGCCCCTGAGACAGATGTCTATGTATCAGGGGAAAAGCTCCAGGTGGTATCTGATGCCCTGAGACAGATGTCTATGTATCAGGGGAAAAGCTCCAGGTGGTATCTGATGCCCCTGAGACAGATGTCTATGTATCAGGGGAAAAGCTCCAGGTGGTATCTGATGCCCTGAGACAGATGTCTATGTATCAGGGGGAAAAGCTCCAGGTGGTATCTGATGCCCTGAGACAGATGTCTATGTATCAGGGGAAAAGCTCCAGGTGGTATCTGATGCCCTGAGACAGATGTCTATGTATCAGGGGAAATGCTCCAGGTGGTATCCGATTTTAAGAACCACGGCATCATACTTGATTCCAACCTCTCTTTTAAAAAGCAAATAAAAAAAGGGAACTCAAATAACCAAATTCAACCTAGCTAATTTCCAAAACATATGAAATTGTTTAACTACAGAGGTAACAAAACTATACTTCAAATCTATGATACTCCCCCACTTAACATACTACCTGACTAGTTTGGCCCAAGCTTGCTGTTCAACATTAAAACCCATTCAGTCTGTCTGCAAACAGGCTCTCAAAGTACTTGATAGGAAACCCAATAGCTATAGAAAGCATAAGCTCCTGAGTTGAAAAAATCTTATGCAATACACTGACGCCTATCTTGTATTCAATATTCTAAATGTCCAGGCTCCCCCTCCACTCAGTACTTTTGTTAAGCAGAAAACCCAAACCTTATGGCAGCAGATCCACAAGATCCGCCATGAGAGATGACTGAAAAGCACCTTTAGTCAATCTACTTTCAGTGTGAGAGCTTCCCATGTCTGGAATACCCTGCCATTAGACACACAACTGTGATTAATGTGCACTGTCCCTGTAAAAATAAGAATTAACTCAAACTGCAATCCACTTTAATGACCTGACATTGTTCCACGTAATGGAAACAGATTATATTGTTAGAATACATTAACTTCCTGCTCAAATTCACTGGTGTTACCTAAACAATCAAACCAAGAATCAAAATCATCAGAATACATTATCACAAAATGTTTCCTTATTCACACCTGAATCACTTACAGCCCAACATATCCCAGCGCTCACAACCAACTCTCCTATTTTTTACCAGTGGGTAAAAATATAACCCCTGCTCAAACAACATTCTGCCTTACCTCTATCGTAAGATTAAAACCAAACTTTACAACTTTCTCTTCTCTTTCGGCTTCACACTTATGAATTGTCCAAGACTTTAAAAATAACATGTACAGCGCCAAATTTATTCATTCGATTTAGGTAACTGTCTCTAAATTTAATACTAAACCAGCTATTAAAACGTTCAGTTTATATCTTAAACACTAGCGATCGTATCTTTCCAGGCAAAACATACCAATAGTTGAATTACAATCAGAAACTCCGATTTTAGTCAGTGCATTGGTGCATAGGCTGGGAAACGAACACGGGCATCCCATGTGGCAGGCTAGAATTCTACCACTGAACCACCAATGCTATTTAAATGACTAAGACTCCCCGCAAATAAACCCACTTTACAATTGTCTGTAGTCGTAAAATCAGGCACGTACTACCGAGACAATTCCCAGAAAATAGCCCTAATTTAAAGGTCCAAGCGTTACTCCGGCGATGATTCTCACATGCCAAATTAATAGATTAGCAGTCAGAGTAAATACAACCTTTATTGACTAGGAAACAGATCTTGCGCATTTTAATAAAAGTAGATTGTTTTCTCATGCAACGTATTTCAATTACTTTACTACATCACATTAATCACGCAACGATAATTAGTTTGATGGATACCCTAGGCTTTGTACGACATAAGTTACGTTGAGATTCCATCTTAATTCGCTCTAACTTTATGAAAAATGGTTTATTCAATAAATCCAGCAACTCCTCTCATACTGGGAAGAAGAAATAAAACCGTTTCAGACCTTAAGGGCAGTTTTATTTCAAATGTACCCAGACGGAGATAATCCAATAAGCATTTATAGTTACATCGTTAGAGTAAGATAACCAAAAGTGGACACACTCTAATCAGTTTCTAGAGCACAATTGCCCAGATTTTTTTCCGACAGTTTAATAGTGCTTAAAAGCTAATCTTTATCAAATTATCCATTATCCATACCAACTCAAAACCTAAATTGTATCTAATTATATTGTCAGCATTACTTTATCAAATCTCTAGTAATCGATTATACACACATACAATTTATCATATTTTCATATATTCACAGAATCCATATAAAACGTAAGAAATTCTTAGGTACTCACAAAGAATCACCCACACAGGATTGGTCAGATACTCCCACACAACTGGTCAGATGTCCACACAGAACATCAGAACATAATTGAAAGGTTACCCACACAGTCAACCTACCGCGCTCACACAGAACACTCCTACAAAGATTACCCACACAGGATTTCACACTCTGTCTATATGTACAGGAAAACCCATAATGTAATCAAAATATTACCTAAGGGTTCCAAAACAAAATACTCACACTCCGGGCTGTGTAAGGGCTATTTGACCAAGAAGGAGAGTGCTGCATCAGATGACCTGGCCTCCAATCACTCGACCTCAACCAATTTGAGAAGGTTTGGGGTGAGTTGGACCGCAGAGTGAAGGAAAAGTAGCCAACAAGTGCTCAGAATATGTTGGAACTCCTTCAAGACTGTTGGAAAAGCTTTCCAGGTGAAGCTGATTGAGAGAATGCCAAGAGTGTGCAAAGCTGTCATCAACGCAAAGGGTGTCTACTTTGAAGAATCTAAAATATATTTTGATTTGTTTAACACTTTTTTGGTTACTACATGATTCAATATGTGTTATTTCATAGTTTTGATGTCTTCACTATTATTCTACAATGTAGGAAAATAGTAAAAAGAAAAAGCCTTGAATGAGTAGGTGTCAACTTTTGACTGATTCTGTACATGCTATATTCATGTATATTTGTTATATTAATATATAATATGTAATATGCTCTGTTATTTGTTATGTATTATACAGTAACGCGTCATACATTTAAATCCTTGACACTGCTTCTTTATGAGCATTAAAATGAAAGTGGTCACTGCTAGGGTCAGTAGTTTTTCCTGATAATGTGACTTCCTGACCAGGAAAAACTCCAGGTTCTAACAATTTCTGTGATCATGATGGAAGGAAGACCGTGTTTTTCCACAGCCACGGTATTTTAGTTCTACCATTTGGGATGAGCAGGCATTTTGCTGATATTGTTTATTATTACGTTAAGTACCATAGATTAGAAAAGTTTGAAATGAAATACGTTTGCTAATATGGCTACAACCATCAAACTAGGAGTAGTAGTTTAAAGGATAATAAACTGATGCACTTTAATGTTATAACCGCATCGTTCTATTTAACCTGTCTAGGACTGGCGGAACCCTGTTCCGCTAGCGAAACCCCTCGCCAACAGCCAATAAAATTGCAGGGTGCCAAATAATACAAATCAACAGAAATCTCATAAATCAAATTTCTCAAACATACAAGTATTAGGCGCCATTTTAAAGATAAAATTCTCGTTAATCCAGCCACAGTGTCTGATTTAAAAAATGCTTTGCAGCGAAAGCTCCACAAATGATTGTTAGGTCACCACCAAGTCACAGATAAACCCAGCCATTTTTCCCGCCAAAGAGAGGAGTCACAAAAGCACAAATAGAGATAAAATTAATCACTAAACTTTGATGATCTTCATCAGATGATACTCATAGGACTTCATGTTACACAATACATGTATGTTTTGTTCGGTAAATTTCATATTTATATCCAAAAATCTTATTTTACATTAGCGTGTTAGATTCAGTAGTTCCAAAACATGCAGTGATATTGCAGAGAGCCACATGAATTCACAGAAATACTCATAATAAATGTTGATGAAAATACAGCTATTATACATGAAAATTTAGATACACTTCTCCTTAATGCAACTGCTGTGTCAGATTTCAAAAAAACTTTACGTAAAAAGCATAATCTGAGAACGGCGCTCAGAGCCCAAACCAGCCAGAGAAATATCCGCCATGTTGGGTAGTCAACATTATTCATAAATAGCATTAGAAATATTAACTTACCTTTTATGATCTTCATCAGAATGCACTCCCATGAATCGCAGTTCCAAAATAAATGCTTGTTTTGTTCGATAATATCCAATTATGTCCAATAGCTTCTTTTGTTAGGGCGTTTGGTAAACAATACAAAAGCGCGATCTGGTCCATTCGGACGAAACGTTCAAGAAGTTATATTACAGGTCGAAGAAACTTGTCAAACTAAGTATAGAATCAATCTTTAGGATGTTTTTATCATAAAAGTTCAATAATGTTCCAACCGGAGAATTCCATTGTCTGTAGAAATGCACTGGAACGAGAGCAACCTCTCAAGTGAAAGCGCGTGACTGAGAAAGAGGCTGTAGGCAGACCCCTTAGTAAAACAGCTCCCATCCGGCCCCCCTTCACATGAGAAGCCTGAAACCACGTTCTAAAGACGGTTGACATCTAGTGGAAGCCTTAGGAAGGGAAAAATATCCCATTGTGTATTCGATAGGGGTGAGTTCTCAAACTACAAACCTCAGATTTCCCACTTCCTGTTTGGATTTTTTTCTCCGATTTTTGCCTGCCATATGAGTTCTCTTATACTCACAGACATCATTCAAACCGTTTTAGAAACTTCAGTGTTTTCTATCCAATACTAATAATAATATGCATATATTAGCATCTGGGACTGAGTAGGAGGCAGTTCACTCTGGGCATGCTATTCATCCAAAAGTGAAAATGCTGCCCCCTATCCCAAACAAGTTAAGCAATAAGGCCCAAGGGTGTGTGGTATGTGGCCAATATACCACGGCCAAGGGCTGTTCTTATGCGCGACGCAGAGTGCCTGGATACAGCCCTTAGCCGTGGTATGTTGGCCATATACCACAAACCCCAGAGGTGGCTTATGGCTATTATAAACTGTTTACCAACGTAATTAGAGCAATAAAAATAAATGTTTTGTCATACCCGTGGTATACGGTTTGATATACCACGGCTGTCAGCCAATCAGCATTCAGGGCTTGAACCACCCAGTTTAGAATTATCGTTATTGCATATATTCCGGCAATTTAGTACGACATGGATTTTTGGCCATGTCGCCCAGCTCCAAGTCAGACTCACTGCTCGTCTACATGATCTGTCTTAGGGAGGTGTTTTTTGTTGTTGTCTGTGCTCTTACACGATGTCAGCTCAGCTCAGTTTGTTGGAGAGTTTGTTTCTGTCTCTCCAGCTGATCATCTCTCTAGCGCTGCACTTTCATTATTTTTAGTAGACAGAAATATCCTAGACTAGATTCTAGGACCTAGACACATGTCCATTGTTTGCTGTAACATATGGACAATAAAAGTTGTATTCTATTCCAGATTCTAGGACCAAGATGACTTAACCATTGGTGTCCCTCCCTGGTTCTGTGTAACTGTGTTGTCATCTCTCCCCCTGCAGGTATTGTTTGGTACTGCGGACGGCCAGGTGATCGTGATGGACTGCCACGGGCGCATGCTGGCCCACATCCTGCTGCACGAGTCAGACGGCATTGTCAGCATGTCATGGAACTACCCCAGCTTCCTGGTGGAGGACAGCAGCGAGAGCGACACAGACTCTGACGACTACACACCACCACAAGGTACACTGCTCTTACAATCCTTACCCAATCTACGCCCCAGTTACACCCCTTAGGCCCTAACCCACACACCTTTACAGGTACAGTCTACCCCCCTTCCCAAACCTGAAAGGTACAAATCCCCTCCCTCCAGAATCCTCTGTTTATTCCCCCCTTCAAGCTAAAGTAACAGGCAGCCTAGGGTCACAGCAGGCACTCAGTTGTCTTCCTGTCTCCTCATCAGGGTTATGCTTTACTAATCTGGCAGGACATAAATACTAGTACACAGCATGAGAGATTAATCCGCCATAGAATACAATTTTAATCTGTAATAGGTTTAGGTTCGTTGATAAGACACAATGCCTGTTGGGAGCAGAATTCCAGGGAAGTGTTGGGTCCAGCTGGGTACCTCCCTCTGTGCAGATGAAAGCAGATGTGTGGCCATCTGTTCTCCTCTAATTTTTCCTCCTCTCTTTCTCAAATTTTACATTATATTTCTCCTCCAGTGACCTGCTATGCCCTGTTTTAAGAAAGGTCAAATGGGGTATGATTGAGAGAAGTGACCCTGAAGCAATATAACCTCAACTTCCAATTTTAGGAAACGTGTATGAAAAGTTTGACATTGGATCCCTAATGCTTCATAGTTTATTTATAGAATGTAGCTTTTTAATTATTTGATCACATCCATGTCATTTGTGACACTCACTTCACATGCACACTGCTTTGTAACTCCCTGTGGGCCAACTAATCAACGGTAGGAAATGGGACCGTGATCATTGGACTGCATCGAGCTCAGTCTATTAAAGCAGTCCACTCCCAGACTGTGGGGGAGTAGGGGACAGGGACTCAAAAGGCCACTAAAAACAAACGAGTGTGACCGAGAGGAGGGAGGGAACAGATAGACGTAGAAAGAGATAGAGCAGAGTAATGAGTGAGGAGAGTAGAGGACACAGTAGGGCGCGGGGAGGACGTGTGTGACATTGGGCTGATCTTTGTCACAGGAAATTCTAATAGCTGACTTGGTTTTGGGGACGGTGGCGGACGGTGGCGGACAGCTGTCAAAGTCACACATCACCGGACCCCTGGTTGTGCATCACACTGCCACCCTAGTGACCGCCAGTCTGGGCCTTTG
This sequence comes from Salvelinus fontinalis, assembly GCF_029448725.1. Taxonomy (NCBI): domain Eukaryota; kingdom Metazoa; phylum Chordata; class Actinopteri; order Salmoniformes; family Salmonidae; genus Salvelinus; species Salvelinus fontinalis. Next base: position 20,409,678 of record NC_074691.1, read on the forward strand.
TCATGGAAACTGATTTATGGATAATATGGCTCCAAATGTCATTTTTTATATGGTGGCTCAGTGCAGCCCTATCAAAAAACGAATGGAATTCTGAGTGAAGTTCCAAAACCCATAACCCCAACCATATGGCTTTCAGGTCACATAGAATTAAATGTTACCTTCAATTCAGAGTAGAATAGCTTCTGTTTACCTATTTGGCTTGTATGTTATATGCGAGAGAAATATTCCTCTTGAGGCTCATTCAAGTTACGAGTGCCATAGGGAGGGAAACATGCATTCTAACAAGCAGTCAGTGCACAACAATTCTTACTATCGCGGGGGAAACAGACGTTTTAATGGCCTTTGTTAAAAAGAGGGGGATCTTTCCAGCTTTCCATTCCTACTTTATGTATTTCTTAACTCCTAAATATGGGCGAACTGCACCATTTTAAACCTGGTGTTTTTAGCAGAGGCATGGTTAAGCACATAACTGCTCTGCAATTCGCTGTGAGTGCATAGGGGAGAGTGAGACTAAATGCAACCCGGGTCAATTGTCGGGTAACTTGGTGTAGAATGCCACCCTACCTAAATATATATATATATTTTTTTAAGTAACTTAAAAAATTGTGACGAGACATTATATTTCTTTGTTGAGCAAGAGTAGTGGCAACCAGGGAAAGTGTTGTGGGGGAAAATTGTGACATGGAAGTAGTTTCTGTGAGAAGTACAGTCATGGGGCGTGTTACCCCGTGTTTTTTGGGACATTCAATTCATCAATAGGATGCTAACCAGTTAAAATAAACTCAGCAAAAAAGAAACGTCCTCTCACTGTCAACTGCGTTTATTTTCAGCAAACTTAACGTGTAAATATTTGTATGAACATAAGATTCAACAACTGAGACATAAACTGAACAAGTTCCACAGACACATGACTAACAGAAATGTAATAACGTGTCCCGTAAAGGTAACGTGAAGGTAATGGCGGACTGAACGAAGCTATGTAGAGCACCTCAAGATAAAACATAATATTCGAAATATCTGCTAAATTAGACTAAAATATTAGCACAAAATAATCTGGTGGGTGATAACCTTCAATCTGGATAATAACACAAAACAAATCCTAAGACTAGAGACATTTATCGACAAATATTACGAAAACAAGCAACACCCAAACATGACGGAGAATAAGACAGGGGAACCGAATCAAAAACGAAAACGTGACTCCTCAACCGACACGGATGATCTAATATTCTCACCACCGGCAATGGTAAAGGTCGAAACCGATCTGTTAAAATCAATAAATGACAAACTGGGTATACTTGAATTAGTTAGTAAAGATATAAAAGACTTGAAGGCAAGCCTAGAGATGAGTGATGAAAAAGCTGCGGCTTTGGAGAAGGAAACACACGCGCTAAAAGGGACGGTCAATAAGATTGAAACCGAAATGAATGACTTTAAAAAGGAGAACAACGTTCTGAAGGAATGCTTACTGGACATACAAACTAGATCCATGAGAGAGAATTTGGTACTTACAGGTATCCAAGAGAAAGAAGGAGAGGTTCCTGAATCTGTAGTTAGAGAGTTCCTTTTTGCAGCGCTTCAGATACCGCGCAAAGTTATCGATAAGATCCAACTTGAACGTGTACACCGCCTCGGACAGAGAGGGCAGAGGTACGAACGCCCAATCGTTGCCAAATTTGCTTCATTTAAAGATAAAATAATGGTTAAAAGCCTGGGTAAAAGACTTGCTGGGACCAAAATTGGCATGAATAATCAGTTTCCGAAAGAAATTGCAGAGCGGCGCAAAGTTCTGTATCCAATTTTCAAAGAAAATAGATTAAAAGCGAAACGAGTAGCTCTCGTCGTTGATAAACTATATATTGATAACCAGTTGTTCAGAGACACAAAGATTACTCCATGGTTATTTTAAAAATTACAAAGTTCTCATAGATGAGGAAAATAAACACAATTCAAGCCCGGTTACTGATTGTAACAATACAATACAAAATATAGCTTTTCTATAAATCTTCACATATAACTAATTGAACACAAGCACTATTTCTATATAGTGAAGATAAAAACTAAGTAAACAGAAGGCACAGTATGTGTGGATGGTGTGGTGTGTGTTTATTTTTATTTGTTATGTTTGGAAAGTTGAGTGAGTGAGTAATGAAATAGTTGCATATCCCAGAGCCAGTGTATTGCTGTGGGCCGGGTATGAGAGGGCTTTCAATGTTGTTCAGATGATGGATATACTTTTATAATGAATTACACGTCTTATTTATTTATTGTCCTATCATGGGGAACTACATTTTTAAAATAAATTATATCTAATTATTTATTATCCTATTTTAATGGTACGGTCCATGGCCCTATACCCTAGACACCCACATGAATGGCCCAGATACTAAGGAGAAGTCCCTAACTGTTTTATGTGCATGCTGTATGCGGTCTGTATGCAGCCAAAATGAGGTCAGGGACCAAGAGCAGCACTGCCCCCTCAAGATTCTGAGCCTGCTTGGCAGGGTTGGTCCTGCAAAGCCAAAGCCCCCTAAAGGGAGAGCATAATAAACAAGGAAATTCTCAAAGCTGCTAATGAGAACCTTGATGACCTTGTACCTAGCCGGTGGGGATTCCGGTGGGGTGCCCCCACCCAGGCAGTGGCAGTGCTGGCAACACTAGCTGCAGTAACCCATGGGGAGGGGGTCACACTCGGACATTCAGAGAGGGGGTATATTATTGTGGCCCTGGTGGCACGAAACCAATCGGACTGCATGGAGATGCTTGGGAACATGGTCAAAATGGATGACCGTATTGTGGGTGTTTCAGGAAGAAGGTGTACATTTGACCTCCATCATCTAGGATGTGACAATGGTAAATAAATCTCTACATTTATGCTCATTTTTTGCGCGGTCTTGCAGGCCTTCTCATGCAGCTGCAACTGCAAGTACATTTGTAAATCATGACCCATCTTGAGTTGGGCTCTGGGATGGTGCAATTGTTGAGAGGGTGAGCTTATGGTTGTGTGGGGGTAAGGGCTGAATGTGTGTGGGTGTATGTGTGTATCCCACAACTGTTGCGAAGGAAGAAGTAAAAGATGTTAGGGACTATAGAGGATGATTCACAGCAATATGTAATAAAAATCGAGGTGAGGGCGATGGAAATGCATTTGGCAATGGATCTGCTTCGGTTCGGTGGATGGTGCTGTGTGCACTTTTCGAAGGATGGATCCCAGTCGGTCCGGGGCTGTGCGATGCGGGGGGTCGGGGGTGGTCTGCCGGGCATTGGGATGACAACCCAACTCGAGATGGGGGCTTTTGGCGGGTGGAATAGTGGGGACCAATTGGAGGTTTGCTTAGTGGAGATGCAAATGTCATGGTACAACTATATAGACACTCAATCATTATGTTACTTTTTAATAGGACGTTTACAAACATATATTTTGATAAAAATAATTGAAAGGTGTGTCTCATTATGGTAAGTGGTGAAATAAGTATAGCCAGTTACAATTGTAATGGCTTAGCAGATAATAAGAAAAGACGATCAGTATTTACCTGGCTAAAAGAGAAGGATTATAATATCTACTGTTTACAGGAAACCCATTCAACAGTTTTAGATGAAGTTTTGTGGAAAAAGAACTGGGGGGGCGAAATATATTTCTCCCATGGGCAAAGAAATTCAAAAGGGGTGATGGTTTTAATTAATAATAACTTTGATCCAAATGTGCAACTTGTCCAAACAGATCCTCAAGGTAGATGGATTATTTTAAATATGTTATTGGACAATAAACATATATGGCTTATTAACCTATACGGTCCGAATAATGATGATCCAAGCTTCTTTGACAATATATATAAGAATGTATCAACTCTACAAGCAACACTAGACTCTATTATTATAGTGGGAGATTTTAATACGGTCTTAAATACCTCTATGGACCGGAAAGGAAATCACACTACAAACTATCACCCTCAGGCACTTAAGGAAGTCAGGAATGTCATGGATATATTGGAATTAGTGGATATATGGAGACTTAAATACCCTGACCTAGTGAGATATACATGGCGGAGGCTTAATCAAGCTAGTCGCCTTGACTACTTTCTTATATCATTCTCTCTGGCACCAAAAGTTAAAAAGTGTTTGATAGGGGACAGAATGCGGTCGGACCATCACATAATTGGCATATATATTACTCTTACAGAATTTCCACGTGGGCGAGGATATTGGAAATTTAATCAAAGCCTACTAGATGATAAATTGTTTCGAACTAGGACAGAAGAATTTATAACTGACTTTTTTAGACATAATATAGGTACAGCAGATCCCCATATTGTATGGGACACTTTTAAGTGTGCCTTTAGAGGCCATGCAATTCAGTACTCATCTATAAAACAAAAGCAATTTCGATCAAAAGAGTCCATATTAACAAAGGAAATTGAAGGACTAACAGTACAGTTAGATAACAATAAAAACGGTACCATAGAGGCACAGAATAAGTTAGAGGAAAAACAAAAAGAAATGGAGGAACTTATTCAAGAAAGATCCAGTGTAATATATTACAAAAATAAAGCGAACTGGATGGAATATGGGGAAAAATGCACCAAATTCTTTTTCAATCTTCAATATAGAAATGCTACCAAAAAAAAACGTATTAAAACTTGTTACAAATGATGGAGTCACGCATGATTCACCAAATGATATTTTGAAAGAGGAAGTAAAGTACTTTAAGAATATATTTCCGTTTCAGGCTCCTCCATCTCCACTAACTGAAACTAATTGTATGGATTTTTTCCCTAATAATAATGTAAAATTAACATCTGTACAGAAAGACTCATGTGAAGGCCTAATTACAGAGGAGGAACTACTTGATGCAATTGGGGCCTTTAAGGATGGGAAAACTCCAGGACTGGATGGCATACCAGTGGAAGTATACAAACATTTTTTTGATATACTCAAAGGACCATTATTAGCTTGTTTTAACCACTCCTATATAAATGATAGATTATCAGACACGCAACAAGAAGGTGTGATATCATTATTACTGAAACAGGACCCAAGTGGTATATATAAAGATCCAGTCCATTTAAAAAATTGGAGACCTCTTACACTTCAGTGTTGTGATGCAAAAATCCTAGCAAAATGCTTGGCGCATAGAATAAAAAAAGTTTTGTCAGATATTATTCATCCTAATCAGACAGGTTTTTTTACATGGACGATACATTGGAGATAATATAAGGCAAGTACTGGAAACAATAGAACACTATGAAATATCGGGGACACCAGGCCTGGTTTTCATAGCTGATTTTGAAAAGGCTTTTGATAAAGTACGACTGGAGTTTATATATAAATGCCTAGAATATTTCAATTTTGGGGAATCTCTTATAAAATGGGTAAAAATTATGTATAGTAACCCTAGGTGTAAAATAGTAAATAATGGCTACATCTCAGAAAGTTTTAAACTATCTAGAGGAGTAAAACAAGGTTGTCCACTATCGGCATATCTATTTATTATTGCCATCGAAATGTTAGCTGTTAAAATTAGATCAAACATTAATATTAAGGGATTAGAAATCCAGGGCCTAAAAACTAAGGTGTCATTGTACGCTGATGATTCATGTTTTCTTTTAAAACCACAACTAGAATCTCTCCACGGCCTCTTAGAGGATCTAGATACATTTGCTATCCTCTCTGGATTAAAACCAAATTATGATAAATGTACCATATTACGTATTGGATCACTAAAAAATACACATTTTACATTGCCATGTAGTTTACCAATTAAATGGTCTGACGGTGATGTGGACATACTCGGTATACAAATCCCAAAAGAAAGAAATGATCTCACTCCAATAAATTTTTATAGAAAGTTAGCAAAAATAGATAAGATCTTGCTACCATGGAAAGGAAAATACCTGTCTATTTGTGGGAAAATCACCCTGATTAACTCTTTAATCATATCACAGTTTACCTATTTGCTTATGGTTTTGCCTACACCTAGTGACCTGCTTTTTAAATTATATGAACAAAAAATATTCAATTTTATTTGGAACGGCAAGCCAGATAAAATTAAAAGGGCCTATTTATATAACGAATATGAATTCGGAGGGCAGAAATTATTAAATATTAAAGCATTAGACCTCTCACTAAAGGCATCAGTCATACAAAAGTTATACTTAAATCCAAACTGGTTCTCTAGTAGATTGGTACGAATGTCTCATCCTATGTTCAAGAAGGGCCTTTTTCCCTTTATTCAGATTACACCTGCTCACTTTCGGTTGCTTGAAAAGGAAATAATCTCCAAAATATCTTTATTTTTTAAACAAGCCTTAGAAAGTTGGTTGCAATTTCAGTTTAATCCACCTGAAAGGACGGAACAAATAGTACAACAAATCTTGTGGTTAAATTCAAATATAGTAATTGATAAAAAAAAATGTATTTATCGAAGAAATGTTTAAAAAAGGTATAATTTTTGTGAATGATATCATAAATAGGACTGGTGGAGTAATGTCACACATGCAGCTAACACAGACATATGGAAATGTCTGCTCTACCCAAAATTACAACCAATTAATTGCAGCATTACCACAAAAATGGAAGAGGCAGGTGGAAGGGGATAAAAGTAAGGAACTTGTATGTCGGCCTTATATTAAAGAACATAAATGGTTAAAGAAAAGTGTGATAAATAAAAACATATACCAATTTCATTTAAGGACCAAAAAACTTACAGCTGTGCCATATAAATTGCAAAATAGTTGGGAAGAGATTTTCGATGTACCCATTCCATGGCACATGGTTTATGAATTGATACGCAAAACAACGCCGGATTCAAAACTTCGAATTTTTCAATTTAAATTATTGTACAAAATTCTTGCAACTAATAGAATGTTATATATATGGGGGATACAATCTTCCCAGCTCTGTAGATTCTGCTGTGAGGAGGCAGAGTCATTAGACCATTTATTTTGGTATTGTCCGCATGTAGCTCGTTTTTGGTCACAGGTCCAGGAATGGTTTAAGAATTGCAACATTTGCGTAGAACTAACTCTACAGATAGCAATACTGGGGGATTTGAAAAGCCATAGTCAATCAATCAATAATATAATAATTATTTTAGCAAAAATGTTTATTTTTAATTTACAATCCGTGGAAGCTATGAGAATAGGAAGATTCAAATCTTTTGTGAAGCATCACAGCACAGTTGAAAAATATATGGCAAATAAAAATCCGAAATGGATGATGTTGGAAGATAGATGGGAAAGGTTGAGTGGAGCTGAAGGGTGGGACTAATAACAAGATAAACAATGTAGGGCATACGGGATCTGTGAAATGTGTATAGGTGCGGAGCTATTGTGAAATAGCACAGTTACAAGTGGAAATCAAACTGGATGGACAACAGAAATAGAGGAAGGACTAAGAACAAACAAGAGAGAACTATTATAAAGTAGACTGTGTCTGTAAAATGTGTATAAGATGTATAAATTGAAGGTAAAAACAGAAATGTTTATCAGTTTACTCCAATTGGGGGATCGGTGGTAGGGTTTGCGGGGAATAATAATAAAGGTATACTCTTTAAAAAAAGTATGTATGTCTATGTAGGTATGTGTATGTATATATGTGTATATGTATGCATACGTGAATGGATATATATATTTACCCCAAAAAATATGGGGGATTGGAAATGATGCAGACAATTACATTGGAAGCAACATTCTTTCCGCAATATTAAGCTGATCCACCCCCCCCCCCCCACAAAAAATAAATAAAAATAACGTGTCCCTGAACAAAGGGAGGGGGGTCAAAATCAGAAGTAACAGTCAGTATCTGGTGTGGCCACCAGCTACATTAAGTACTGCAGTGCATCTCCTCCTCATTGACTGCACCAGATTTGCCAGTTCTTGCTGTGAGATGTTACCCCACTCTTCCACCAAGACACCTGCAAGTTCTTGGACATTTCTGGAGGGAATGGCCCTAGCCCTCACCCTCCGATCCAACAGGTCCCATATCCAACAGGTTCCAGACGTGCTCAATGGGATTGAGATCCGGGCTCTTCGCTGGCCATGGTAGAACATTGACATTCCTGTCTTGCAGAAAATCACGCACAGAACGAGCAGTATGGCTGGTGGCATTATCATGCTGGAGGGTCATGTCAGGATGAGCCTGCAGGAAGGGTACCACATGAGGGAGGAGGATGTCTTCCCTGTAACGCACAGCGTTGCGATTGCCTGCAATGACAACAAGCTCAGTCCGATGATGCTGTGACACACCGCCCCAGACCATGACAGACCCTCCACCTCCAAATCAATCCCGCTCCAGAGTACAGGCCCCGGTGTAACGCTCATTCCTTCGACGATAAACGCGAATCTGACCATCACCCCCTGGTGAGACAAAACCGTGACTCGTCAGTGAAGAGCACTTTTTGCCAGTTCTGTCTGGTCCAGCGACGGTGGGTTTGTGCACATAGGCGACGTTGTTGCCGGTGATGTCTGGTGAGGACCTGCCTTACAAAAAGGCCTAAAAGCCCTCAGTCCAGCCTTTCTCAGCCTATTGCGGACAGTCTGAGCACTGATGGAGAGATTGTGCGTTCCTGGTGTAACTCGGGTAGTTGTTGTTGCCATCCTGTACCTGTCCCGAAGGTGTGATATTCGGATGTACCGATCCTCTGCAGGTGTTGTTACACGTGGTCTGCCACTGCAAGGACGATCAGCTGTCCGTCTTGTCTCCCTGTAGCGCTGTCTTAGGCGTCTCACAGTACGGACATTGCAATTTATTTCCCTGGCCACATCTGCAGTCCTCATGCCTCCTTGCAGCATGCCTAAGGCATGTTCACGCAGATGAGCAGGGACCCTGGGCATCTTTCTTTTGGTGTTTTTCAGAGTCAGTAGAAAGGCCTCTTTTAGTGTCATAAGTTTTCAGAACTGTGACCTTAATTGCCTACCGTCTGTAAGCTGTTCGTGTCTTAACGACCGTTCCACAGATGCATGTTCATTAATTGTTTATGGTTCATTGAACAAGCATGGGAAACAGTTTTTAAACCCTTTACAATGAAAATCTGTGAAGTTATTTGGATGTTTATGAATTATATTTGAAAGACAGGGTCCTGAAAAGGGGGAGTTTCTTTTTTTGCTGAGTTTATAACATTTAGGATCTACCTAATGATTAGCCCATTAGGGTAAATGCAAAAATTGGCAACCCCATGCTTCAGCCTATTTATTTCTAGCCACTATGCTGCATCAGATGAGCTACAGGTGATAATGTTTATTGCTAATAGTATACCTGATAATATGGACCATGCAAAGGCTATGTGCGTGGTCCAATATGTAAATAATTATACCAATATAGCTAGGTTTCCATCCAATTTGCGACAGATTTTGATGCGAATATTCGAAAATCTGCGTTAAACAAAATGTAAATTTTCCCACCAGGGATGTGTTTCTATCAAACCTACTTTTTGAGGATAAATGGCTGTGCGCGATAAGGTAGTGCACATAAAAATAACTTGCCATTAAATTCCCATATACCGAATGGAAAAATACAAGTTAAATCGCATTTTCAACTCTTCAGATGGTTTTGTCAGGAAAAACTGTTGCTTTATATAACTAATGTGCTACTCTGGTCTTGGCTCATGCTCTCTAGCCAACAGCTCACAGATACTGTGTGGGTAGGCTACCTACATTATGAGATTATTGCTAACAGTGATATTATTTATTTGTCAAACGGTAGGCAAGCATCGATCATCATGTCACCAGAATAAGACCCTCGATATTTATTGGAGCGTCAAGCTCATCACCTTATACATTCACTACCCTGTAAAGTTCATTATAACTTATTTCATATGTAGCCTAATAAACTGCGTGCTTTCCCCAATTGTAGTGGGTGGACCACACAAACATATCATCGTATGACAAAAAGATCCCACCACGTCGAACGAACAAACAAATTGTCTGTCGGCATTTATAAAATTTTGTCGGCATTTCATGTTTCCATCAGCCAGGTCGTGACTATTTTCATGCATCAGGTAAATCATCCGCATGAAATGGTTGGATGAAAATGTGGTTTATGTTATTGGGCTCATTTCGGGAAGTGGAAATTGTCATTTAAATGGTGTCATCAGAATTTATTTTTCATTCATTTGGAGTAGAATATCCTTTTTTAAAAGTCACCAGAACTGAGCTTCTCAGTCCTACATAAAAATTATCCAGGGGCCCCGTGACTCAACCCCCCCCCCCCCCAATGCTTCAAATTTTCCATTTGAATCATAATTTTACCCTAATTCAATGGCTCTTGTCGAAACCAACTCCCCTCATCCTTCCAATGGCCTGGAAGCAGTACTGTAAAGCCACAAGGTTACCAGTTTAACCAAGGGGCCGATATGTGATATAACTGTTTTAATAGGCCTTTGTTAGAAAGACTCTTGTGTTACACAAACCTGTCTGTTTCCTGCATCTCCCCTGGTCTTTGGTTTGGTAAGAATTTCTTTGGTGAAACACCTCTCAGCCTCATTGGGAAGTGATGTGCATGAATAGCAGCTCACATAACGGCCTCCATTTTATGTGCACTGTTTTTTAAATGTTTTTTTTATTGCGTCTCGTTGGTTGCATCAATGCCTGGGCCAGCCTCCCCCGGCGATGTGTTTAGAGTCTGGTCAGTCGGTGTGTAGTAAAGTTCAAAAGTGCTTGCCTTAGCTGGAACGGTAATTATGCTCTAATTCACTAATTTAAAAAGTCGCTGGTAATTGATTGGTGCTGAGAAATTATCTGCGGGAAGGGCAGGCTAGCGAACGACTCTCAAGGCGCTGGTTGAAGATGCCAGGCCTTCTACTGCTGCTGTCTGACTGCCAAGATTACATTGACATATTTGCTACACCATGACACTGTAGCATTACTTCTAACTAAACAATACAACCAGTGCATCACCCACTGTTTAGTACAGGGCTGGGTTTCCCAAAAGCATTGTAGCACTTAGTTTCAATGGCATTAAGATGATCTTAGTGCCACAATGTTTTTGGGAAACCCAGCCCAGGTCAGTTTCATAGCGTAGCACAATGCGGAGAGTAGGATGGAACCTTGACATTTTTTCCTGACAACGTGACCGGATAAGTTCCTCGTGTTTAGTTAAACCTGGTCCTTCATCACTGATCGTATGTTCACATAAACCATGGACTAATACAGAACAGTCACGATAGTTGTCCTTAGTCCCTTTGAGGCACCCAAGATTTACATGGTGTACAAAGCAGCGGTGGCTGTGTTTTATGAAGGTGTGTTATTTATAGCCCTGAGAGAGTGGATGGATGGTAGTAAGGTGAGATGCATGGGTGTCTTTGTGCTTTTGAATAGGACACAGTAGAGATCACTACCCCAATATTAATCACTAGGAGCAGCTGCCAAAGATGCAGAAATGTCCTTGTGTCCCACTACCCCTCCCTTGTTACACACACACACACACACACACACACACACACACACACACACACGGTGTCCCTCACTCTCAATCAATTTTATGGCCCACTGGAAATGCATATTGATCACACCATCCTCTGACTTGGTTGCTAAGAAGCTATCAACGTATAATACAGGGAATGCTTGCATTTGGTCTGAATTCCAGAAAATATAAGAAAGAGCAATTTGTCTTAGTCGGATTGTCAGTTTCTCTGAAATAGAATCAGAATAGGATCGTGGTTGACCTGGTTTTGTATCACCCTGTTGACCTCCCCCTCTGTCTTTATCTGGTTATGTTTGGGTGTCTTTGTTTCTGTGGTTGTGTTGTGGTATCCCTCTCTGTGACCTGTACTTGTTGTGGTCTTTGTCTCTACAGTCCAACGTTTGAAGCATCTGCTGACAGTCAGCTTCACCTCTGGAGACATCAGCCTGATGAACAACTATGATGACCTCTCTCCCACTCTAATCCACACTGGCCTAAAAGGTATGTGTGTTTGTATCAAGGTTATTATAGATTTAAAAATATATATATTTTCTATTCGTTTTTAGATTTTTCAGTTTAGTTTCAGTTCGTTTTCAGACCTGATTTGCTAGTTTGTATTTAGTTTCAGTTGTATAAAAGTTTTTCTATTTTATTTTTTCTATTATTAAGTTTTAGTTTTATTGTTAGGGTTAGAAAGCATGCTAGGAGCCAGGACCAGGCTAGGAGCTATTTGTGTTGTATAGTTTATTTTGTATTTTCAGGGGGGGGTTGTTATCTGGGGGTGGGGGTTGTTATCTGAGGGGCAGCAATACATAAGGTGATGATGGGTCAGGTCATAGGTTAGGTTTAAAGGGGCAGTCAGCAGTTGCTACATCCATTGATTTTTGAAGACTATAACTTATGTCTCAAGAGTGTAGTTTCGGCTGTTGTTCCTCATCAGAACCCCAAATATAAGCTTGTTTTACTACAATGTTTGTAAACAAAGTAAATGTAAACTCCCACGCCTCAAAACATGGTTAAAACTAATTTTGATATCATGGATGGTCAGTCCTTGCATCCATAGCTCTGTCTATGAATTTTAAGTGGTTACATTTCTCCAGCCCCATCCCTCAGCTTTTTACCGAAGCAGTGGCGACGATGATACTTTGTTTCAACTGCTGATTGGCCCTTTAAATTATAAAGTCAATCTCAATGTGACTGTGCTGAGTCTGGTGCAAAAAAATATGGTGGAAGGAAACTCGCCCATGTTTACACCAATCCAATGCTTTTTTTGGACATGTACAGTGCATTCGGAAAGTGTTCAGACCCCTTGACTTTTTCCACATTTTGTTACGTTAAATTTATTAAATATTTTTTTCCCTCATCAATCTACACACAATACCCCATAATGACAAAGCGAAAACAGGTTTTTAGACAGTTTTGCAATAAATAAATGAAATATCAAATTTACAAAACTATTCAAACCATTTACTCAGTACTTTTGTTGAAGCACCTTTGGCAGCGATTCCAGCCTCGAGTCTTCTTGCTTGGCACACCTGTATTTGGAGAGTTTCTCCATTCTTCTCTGCAGATCCGCTCAAGCTCTGTCAGGTTGGATGGGGAGCGTCGCTGCACAGCTATTTTCAGGTCTCCAGAGATGTTCGATCGGATTCAAGTCCGGGCTCTGGCTGGGCCACTCAAGGACATTCAGAGACTTGTCCCGAAACCACTCCTGCGTTCTCTTAGCTATGTGCTGAGTGTCGTTGTCCTTTTGGAAGGTGAGCCTTGTCCCCAGTCTGAGGTCCTGAACGCTCTAGAGCAGGTTTTCATCGAGGATCTCTCTGTACTTTGCTCTGTTCATCTTTTACTCGATCTTGACTTGTCTCCCAGTCCCTGCCGCTGAAAAACATCCCCACAATGCTGCCACCACCATGCTTCACCATAGGGATGGTGCCAGGATTCTTCCAGACGTGACTCTAGGCATTAAGGCCAAAGAGTTCAATCTTGGTTTCATCAGACCAGAGAATCTTTTTTCTCATGGTCTGAGAGTGCTTTAGGTGCCTTTTGCAAACTCCAAGCGGGCTGTCATGGCTTTTACTGAAGAGTGGCTTCTGTCTAGCCACTCTACATTAAATGCCTGATTGGTGGAGTGCTGCAGAGATGGTAGTCCTTCTGGAAGGTTCTCCAATCTCCACAAAGAAACTCTGGAGCTCTGTCAGAGTGACCATAAGGTTCTTGGTCACCTCCCTGACCAAGGCACTTCTCCCCCGATTGCTCAGTTTGGCCAGGTGGCCAGTTCTAGGAAGAGTCTTGGTGGTTCCAAACTTCTTCTATTTAAGAATGATGGAGGCCACTGTGTTCTTGGGGACCTTCAATGCTCCAGAAATGTGTTGGTACCCTTCCCCAAATCTATAACTCAACACAATCTTGGAGCTCTACTGACAATTCCTTATACCTCATGGCTTGGTTTTTGCTCTGATATGCACTGTCAACTGTGGGACCTTATATACAGTTGAATTCGGAAGCTTAGGTTGGAGTCATTAACTTGTTTTTCAACCACTCCACAAATTTCTTCTTAACAAACTATAGTTTTGGCAAGTCGGTTAGGACATCTACTTTGCATGACACAAGTCATTTTTCCAATAATAGTTTACAGACAGATTATTTCCCTTGTGACTCACTGGAATTGTGATACAGTGAATTAGAAGTTTACATACACTAAGTTGAATGTGCCTTTAAACAGCTTGGAAAATTCCAGAAAATGATGTCAAGGCTTTAGACGCTTCTGATAGGCTAATTGACATAATTTGAGTGAATTGGAGGTGTACCTGTGGATGTATTTCAAGGCCTACCTTCACATTCAGTGCCTCTTTGCTTGACATCATGGGAAAATCAAAAAAAATCAGCCAAGACCTCAGAAAAAAAATGGTGGACCTCCTACAAGTCTGGCTCATCCTTGGGAGCAATTTCCAAATGGCTGAAAGTACCACGTTCATCTGTACAAACAATAGTACGCAAGTATAAACACCATGGGACCACGTAGCCGTCATACCGCTCAGGAAGGAGACGCATTCTGTCTCCTAGAGATGAACGTACTTTGCTGCGAAAAGTGCAAATCAATCCCAGAACAACAGCAAAGGACCTTGTGAAGATGCTGGAGGAAACAGGTACAAAAGTATCTATATCCACAGTAAAATGAGTCCTATATCGACATAACCTGAAAGGCCACTCAGCAAGGAAGAAGCCACTGCTCCAAAAAAAGCCAGACTACGGTTTGCAACTGCACATGGGGACAAAGATCGTACTTTTTGGAGAAATGTCCTCTAGTCTGATGAAATATATTTGTTTGGCCATAATGACCTTTGTTATGTTTGGAGGAAAAAGGGGGAGGCTTTTGAAGAAGGAAGCTGAAGAACACCATCCCAACCGTGAAGCACGGGGGTGGCAGCATCATGTTGTGGGGGTGCTTTGCTGCAGGAGGGACTATTGCACTTCACAAAATAGATGGCATCATGTGGAAGGACAATTATGTGGATATATTGAAGCAACATCTCAAGACATCAGTCAGGAAGTTAAAGCTTGGTCGCAAATGGGTCTTCCAAATGGACAATGACCCCAAGCATACTTTCAAAGTTGGCAAATTGGCTTAAGGACAACAAAGTCAAGGTATTGGAGTGGCCATCACAAAGCCCTTACCTCAATCCGATAGAACATTTGTGGGCAGAACTGAAAAAGCGT
This sequence comes from Salvelinus fontinalis, assembly GCF_029448725.1. Classification (NCBI taxonomy): domain Eukaryota; kingdom Metazoa; phylum Chordata; class Actinopteri; order Salmoniformes; family Salmonidae; genus Salvelinus; species Salvelinus fontinalis. The sequence continues at coordinate 20,424,792 of NC_074691.1, forward strand.
GTGCGAGCAAGGAGGCCTACAAACCTGACTCAGTTACACCAGCTCTGTCAGGAGGAATGGGCCAAAATTCACCCAACTTATTGTGGGAAGCTTGTGGAAGGCTACCTCGACACATTTGACCTAAGTTAAACAATTTAAAGGCAATGCTACCAAATACTAATTAAGTGTATGTAAACTTCTGACCCACTGGGAATGTGATGAAAGAAATAAAAGCTGAAATAAATCATTCTCTACTATTATTCTGACATTTCACATTCTTAAAATAAAGTGGTGATCCTAACTGACCTAAGACAGGCAATTTTTACTTGGATTGTCAGCAATTGTGATGTCAGCAATTGTGAAAAACTGAGTTTAAATGTATTTGGCCAAGGTGTATGTAAACCTCTGACTTCAACTGTAGATAGGTGTGTGCCTTTCCAAATCATGTCCAATCAATTGAATTTACCACAGGTGGACTCCAAGTTATAGAAACTTCTCAAGGATGATCAATGGAAGCGGGATGCACCTGAGCTCAATTTTGTTTGGATTTAGGCACCTGGGGGGGAAGAAATGTATTCTCACTATCTTCTGCTGTCTAGGCCTATATCACCCACATTGGTCAGTGGTGTTCTTAAGGGTAAGTGGTTTGTGTGTGTAAACTCTTTATGTATTCTCCTCTTCTCTGTGTGTGGTAGATGTGGTAGTCCAATGGTGTTCTCAGGGGGATCTCCTGGCCGTGGCTGGGATGGAGAGAGCTATCTTGCCCCCCGACTCCTCCTGTCTACCTCCCACCAGAAACGCCATCGTCAAGTTCTACAACGTCTGCGGAGAGCACATCTACACACTGGACACGCCTGCACAAGTAATAACACACACACACACACACACACTTAGACCAGCTCCTGCAGCACAGATGACACACACACACACTCCAGCATCCACAACACATCTTCAGTACCACACACACACAACACCTTACATTGGTAAACATACAATTGAGAAGTCACATCATATGCTATGAGTTCCATAGAATAATCACCATCCCCGTTCTCCCCAGCGTCCCATCACCACGCTGTGCTGGGGTCACCGGGACTCTCGTCTGTTCTTGGCTTGTGGTCCGGTACTCTACGTGGTGCGGGTGGAGCACCGGGTGGCCAGCCTGCAGCTGCTGTGCCAGCAGGGCATCGCCGGGGCGCTCCGGGAGGAGAAGGACGTGGCAAAGCTCACCATGCCCTCTCGTCTCTGTTCTTACGTCACCACAGCCTTCACACCCACCATCAAGGTACATGGTTTAGGGGATGTCACATGCAGTATGGATATGTGTCTGGGAGGGTGAGGATGTGCTACTCTATGAAATGGGGAGGTTGAGGGTTCTGGTTTACCCACCTGGCAGTTTATACAGACTGACATTCAATACAAACAGTCATTCAGGGTCATAATTCCAGGGTAAGATAGAGGGTTGAAAAAGAGTTTAGCAAGGGATAAAATTGCTACTTGACCTGAGTCAGCACCAGGAGTCGCCGCTTTGTGCCAGAATGCTCCTCATCCATTCATCCTTTCTCTCTCTCTCGCCCTCTCCACCTCTAGCCCCCCATTCCAGACCCCAACAATATGCGGGACTTTGTGAGTTACCCGACGGCGGGGAACGAGCGGCTGCACTGCACCATGAAGCGGACGGAGGACAACCCTGAGGTGGGCGGGCCCTGCTACACCCTCTACCTGGAGTACCTGGGCGGCTTGGTGCCCATTCTCAAGGGCCGACGCATCAGCAAGCTCCGTCCGGAGTTCGTGATCATGGACCCCAAGACGGACGGCAAAGCAGGTGAGGTTATACTGGAGATACTGTGTGAGGAAAGTGTTGATGGTGTTTGTTTTGAAAATATCACATTGAAATCCTGCTCCATTATGACTGTTCTAACGATTACTTCTAGACGATGCTGTTGCTTTGGGAGCTGGTTCAGCTTCTCGTATGACTGCTTTTTACTTGAAAGTGTGAAGTCAGTATCTTCTTGTTAATAACCGTTAGTTACTCAAATATAATTTGTCAAAGTCTACTGCCTAGCCAGAGTCTCCTTTCCTGCTCCTCCGGTACTTTTCTGTTCATATAACATGTAGGACTAACTTGTGGTGAAGATGTTTCAGACAGTGTTTGTTGGCATTGAGTGTTCTCAGTGTTAATAGTCCCACAGCCAGCCAGCCACAGTACAGAGCAGACTGGGCCCATGTTAACTGCTTAATGGCCTCTGGTATCTACCATAAATCACCTCCCTCCCCTCCCTCTCCACTGCCCTCTCCTGTGATAAATGAATCCAGCCATGAAATGTATGCAGCCCATTCACTCTTAAATGCTGATAAAATAAATGATCTTGACCTAAACTGGAGCAGATGCGGTTCGGGGGCTCCATATGAATGAGAGACGTTACTTGGAAACAATAGTTTGGGGAACTAAATAAGTTGAAAAGTTTGTGTTAGTGAGTGTGCGTCTGAAATTGGATATGATTTAATGTCAGTTTGTTCTTGCATGTCAAAGAAGAAGTGAAGGAAGTGTGCCCCCTGCTGTTAACACTGGGGATATGTATTTGTTGTGATAAAGGAAATAGAAGTTGGTAAAGTCACAGTGGTTAGGTTGGATACCTATAAATGTCAGTTTGACTTAATTCCCCATATGCAGAGATATACTGTAGTGCCTCTTGAGTCAGTGACACTTAACGAATGATCACCCTCATGATATTATTCATAGAGCAGTAGACAGACACCCATCATTTCCCCATCACATCAACTTCATTGTATTACCCTCCACCCATCTTTCTTTCTCTCCATCCCCTGTTTCCCTCTCTCCTTCCAGATGAGGTGTATGGGAACAGTCTGATCTCGTCGATGATAGACAGCTGTAACTGTTCAGACTCCAGTGATATAGAGCTGAGTGACGACTGGGTCGGCAAGAAATCCCCAAAGATATCCAGAGGCAGCAAGTCTCCCAAACTTCCCAGGTAATAAACAGCCTTTATACTGCATCAATTAATGAATTACAAGCATGTGTTTGATTTAGATTCTTTGTTTTACTCACCATTTTGGGACGATTATATTATTTGGAGTTCACAAGGAAACCCACATGTTCTGTTTGGACCTGTAAAGTACTGACTAAGCCACTGCATTTTTGTCTACTAATGCTGCTTGAATGTTATGCACTGTTTTGTTTGTTTCACTGCATCCCTAAACCTTTCTCTTTCATGTGCTACCTTCTCTGTAGAGACTTAGTCTGTCCCTTTACCAACAGAATCAATATTGACCCCAGGAAGTCCCCCAAACTGTCCCGCGCTACCCAGGAGATCTCGCGGTCGCCACGGTTACCCATCCGGAAGCCGTCCATTGGGTCCCCAAGTCTCACCCGCAGAGAGTTCCCCTTAGATGACATCACACAGGTAATGGACTGCATTCTGATTTCCTTTGTGTCCTATCAAATCAAATGTATTTATATAGCCCTTCGTACATCAGCTGATATCGCAAAGTGCTGTACAGAAACCCAGCCTAAAACCCCAAACAGCAAGCAATGCAGGTGTAGAAGCACGGTGACTAGGAAAAACTCCCTAGAAAGGCCAAAACCTAGGAAGAAACCTAGAGAGGAACCAGGCTATGAGGGGTGGCCAGTCCTCTTCTGGCTGTGCCGGGTGGAGATTATAACAGAACATGGCCAAGATGTTCAAATGTTCATAAATGACCAGCATGGTCAAATAATAATAATCACAGTAGTTGTCGAGGGTGCAGCATCTCAGGAGTAAATGTCAGTTGGCTTTTCATAGCCTATCATTAAGAGTATCTCTACCGCTCCTGCGGTCTCTAGAGAGTTGAAAACAGCAGGTCTGGGACAGGTAGCACGTCCGGTGAACAGGTCAGGGTTCCATAGCCGCAGGCAGAACAGTTGGCCAGGTGGACTGGGGACAGGTGGACTGGGGACAGCAAGGAGTCATCATGTCAGGTCGTCCTGAGGCATGGTCCTAGGGCTCAGGTACTCCGAGAAAGAGAGAGAGCATACTTAAATTCACACAGGACACCGGATAAGACAGGACAAGTACTCCAGATATAACCAACTGACCCTAGCCCCCCGACACATAAACTAATGCAGAATAAATACTGGCGGCTGAGACAGGAGGGGTCAGGAGACAATGTGGCCCCATCCGATGATACCCCCGGACAGGGCCAAATAGGAAGGATATAACCCCACCCACTTTTCCAAGGCACAGCCCCCACACCCCTACAGGGAAAGCTTCAACCACCAACTTACCATCCTGAGACAAGGCTGAGTATAGCCCACAAAGACCTCCGCCATGGCACAACCCAAGGGGGGGCACCCACTGACTCAGCCCCTGTAATAGGGTTAGAGGCAGAGAATCCCAGTGGAGAGAGGGGAACCGGCCAGGCAGAGACAGCAAGGGCGGTTCGTTGCTCCAGAGCCTTTCCGTTCACCTTCACACTCCTGGGCCAGACTACACTCAATCATAGGACCTACTGAAGAGATGAGTCTTCAATAAAGACTTAAAGGTTGAGACCGAGTCTGCGTCTCTCACATGGGTAGGCAGACCATTCCATAAAAATGGAGATCTATAGGAGAAAGCTCTGCCTCCAGCTGTTTGCTTAGAAATTCTAGGGACAATTAGGAGGCCTGCGTCTTGTGACCGTAGCCCATGTAACGCTTTGTAGGTTAACAGTAAAACCTTGAAATCAGCCCTTGCCTTAACAGGAAGCCAGTGTAGGGAGGCTAGCACTGGAGTAATATGATCACATTTTTTGGTTCTAGTCAGGATTCTAGCAGCCGTATTTAGCACTAACTGAAGTTTATTTAGTGCTTTATCCGGGTAGCCGGAAAGTAGAGCATTGCAGTAGTCTAACCTAGAAGTAACAAAAGCATGGATAAATTTTTCTGCATCATTTTTGGACAAAGTTTCTGATTTTTGCAATGTTACGTAGATGGAAAAAAGCTGTCCTTGAAACAGTCTTGATATGTTCGTCAAAAGAGAGATCAGGGTCCAGAGTAACGCCGAGGTCCTTCACAGTTTTATTTGAGACGACTTTACAACCATCAAGATTAATTGTCAGATTTAACAGAAGATCTCTTTGTTTCTTGGGACCTAGAACAAGCATATCTGTTTTGTCCGAGTTTAAAAGTAGAAAGTTTTCAGCCATCCACTTATGTCTGAAACACATGCTTCTAGCGAGGGCAATCATCATACATTTCAGTTTTAGGGATTTGAAGAAGTACTGATTTCAATGTGGGTTTTGTATTTTGCAGCATAACTACCTTGCTCAGGTCACATCCAACATTTGGGGAACAAAGTTTAAGATTGTGGGACTTGCCACCTTCTTACCAACCAATCTTGGTGCAGGTAACTACCAATCAGTTACTTCTGAGGGAAATTAAAATTATTTTTAACTATGGTTCCAATGTATGTAACAACCTTCTCCCCTCTTTCTTTTGCCACTACCTTCTATTGCTTTCTCTCTATCCCTCCACTTATCTCTCTCTCTCAGTGATCTACAAGACAAGTCTGCTCCACCTGCAGCCCAGACAGATGACCATCTACCTGCCGGAGGTGCGTAAGATCTCCATGGACTACATCAACCTGCCTGTGTTCAGCCCCAACGTCTTCAGTGAGGATGAGGATGACCTGCCTGTCACCGGGGCCTCGGGCGTGGCCGACGACAACCCTCCCTGCACTGTCAACATCCCCATTGCCCCCATCCACAGTCCCGCCCAGGCCATGTCCCCCACCCAGAGCATCGGCCTGGTCCAGTCCCTCCTAGCCAATCAGAACGTCCAGCTGGATGTCCTATCCAATCCCACGGCCATCTCCTCCGTGGCTTCTGCAGCGGCAGGTGGGTCGTCTGACCAGGGCCAGGACACCATCCTGACCGCCCAGTACACGGTTCCCAGCAGGTACTCCAGTCCTGGACAGGTCATCTTTGGAGGGCTGGAGATGAGCCGGCTTCTGGTTGGGCCTCCTCTCTCTCATCACCACCAACAACAACAACAACAACAAAGCCATCCACAGAGCCATCAACAACCACTGCAGCAACATCATCAGCAACAACAAATTCAGCATCAACAACAACAGCAGCTACAGCACCACCATCAACAGCTACAACAACAGCAACAACGACTAGCGCAGCAACATCACCAACAGCAACTGGCACAGCAACATCAACAGCAGATCCAGCAACAGCAGATGCTGCAACACCAACAGATGCAGCAGCAGCAGATCCAGCAGCAGCAGCAACACATTCAACAGCAGATCCAGCACATGCAGCAACAGCAGCAGCACATCCAACAACAACACCAACAACAGCTCCAGCATCAACAACAACTCCAGCAGCAGTTACAGCAGCAGCAACACACACAGCAGCTGCAGCAACAGCAGCAACAGATACAGCAGCATATGCAACAGCAACAACAACAACAGCATCAGCAGCACCATCAGATGCAGCAACAGCAGCAGATACAACAGCACCATCAGATGCAGCAACAGCTCCAGATCCCTGTCCCCTCTCAGGTGTCAGGTGCAGCGGTGCACCAGCTCCAACAGGGCGCGCTCCAGATCCCTGTCCCCCACCCTGCAGGGGGGCTGGTGGCTGAGAGAAGGGTCAGCGTAGAACATGAGCACCTGCTGAAGATCAAACCCACCCGCTCTGCCCCCCAGCTGGCTGAGGGGGACACGGTGGTGTTCAGCGCCCCTCTGGAGCTCAGCAAGATGAACCCCCCGCCCCCCTACCCTGGGACGGTGGCCGCTGCTGCAGCTGCAGCCTCCGCCTCTGCTGCAGCAGCCAACGCCTCCTCTGGACAGGCTGGGGGAAGTAACGGCACACCGCCGCCAATGGACCTGTGCCTGAAGAAGGGCGAGTTCTCCCTGTATCCTCCTGGCCAGCAGGCGGCACAGTACCCAACGCCGCTAGGCTACGAGCGGATAACTACGTTCGACAGCAGGGGTAACGTGGAAGAGGTGTGCCGGCCTCGAACGCGGCTTGTCTGCAACCAGAACATTTACACGCTCCAGGTCCCGGGAAGCTCAGCCACCCTCCGGGTTACCTCCTCTTCTTCCTCTTCCTTAACAGACGGGAAGAAGATCCAGCTGCCCTACGCCTCGGCAACCCTCAACAGGCTCACCGTTCCCCGCTATTCCATACCCAGTGGAGATCCGCCCCCCTACCCCGACACAGCCAATCAGAACACCACAGGGGGGAGGAGCACCGGACAGAGGCTGGACAGCAGTCTGATTCATGCCACACTCAGGCGGAACAGCCGAGAGGCCGCTCTCAAAGTTTCCCAGATGCTGGACCCTCAGAGGACCCTGCCCCCTAAAGCCAAATCCCAAAACGCTGCACTGGCGGCTTCCTACCAACAGAGGGTGCCCAAAGCCCTGTACACCTGCAGTCAGTGCAGTAGTAACAGCAGTGGGCTTAGCAGTGCAGCCAGCAGTGCTCCCAGTGGAACTGCGAATGGAATCGCAGGAGGTACAATCATTAGACAGGATTTTCCTCCGGGGAATGGAGCTCCTCACAGCACGGTGATCGTCCACTCCAACAGCGCTTCTCCCCTAGTCTCTCAATCCTCCTACAACCTGCTGAGCCTAGAGAGCTCTGGGAATGGAGGAGGAGGTGGGAACAGAGACAGGGCTGACTATGTGAACTCAGCCTTCACAGAGGATGAAGCACTAAGTCAGTCATTGAGGCATCTGGCACTTGGGAGCGCAGATGTGTCTGGACTGACAGTCAAGAGGCCACCGCCGTACCAGTGGGACCCAGCCACCACTGAGGAGGTGTGGGTGCCCCAGGAACGGACCGGTACTCTGAGCTCTGCTGGTCCCACTGGACCCCACAAACCACCCCCGCTCATCCTCAGCCCAGCCCAGCACCTCGACATCTCCCGGCTGCCTTTCATCCTCTCCCCCAAGTCCCCCACCAGCCCCAGTGCTGCCTCTTTCCAGGCTGCCGCTGCAGCTGCAGGTTACCAGATCTCCCTTCAGTACGCTCCTGGCACAACCTACAGTGGGCCCCAGCAGCAGCCCATGCCAGGCTCTCCCCGTCTCTGCTCCCCTAAGGAGGTGGTGGCCCCGGTCCCTTTCAACCAGCAGGATGCCACCCTGGTCCTACCACCTGGCTATCCAGCCAACCTGTCTAACCTGGCCTGCTGCCCCCTCCCTCCAATGTACCCGGGGGGAAGCTCCTGTGCCGGGCTCCCCATCCCCCCCATTGCCCTACACACCCCCTGGGGCACCTACAACCCCTGCCCCCCCATGCCCAGCCCCTCGGGGACACTGCCCCCCATGCCCCCCAAGCTCTCTCAGACGATGGTGGACAAGTCAGTCCTCTCTCCCCCTCCACCACCCCCAGCAGAGCTGCAGCTGCAGGGTCACGGTGGTTCACCAGAGGCCATGGCAATGGAGGCCGGAGAGGGCTTCCAGGAAGTCCTCTCCCTCAACGAGAGCCCTGTGCCGAGCAGTGCTGAGAAGTTTGGCAAGAAGAGCCGCAAGCGGGCAGATGGCAGGGCTGAGGAGGCCAATGCACCGGCCATCGCCGAGGGAGGCAAATCCAAGAAGGAAGGCCGGGCCCTGGGTGACTTCAACTCTCTGATCTCCAGCCCGCGGCTGGGCAGCAGGGAAAAGAAGAAGCCCAAAGGCCAGAAGGAGCAGCAGCTGAAGGCTAAGAAGCTGAGCAAGGCTCCCACAAACAGCGAGTTCCAGGACAGCTCAGAGAGTGAACCTGAGCTCTTCATCAGCGGGGACGAGCTGCTCAACCAGTGCCAGAGCGGCAAGAAGGGCTGGAAGAGCAAGAGGAGCCTACGGGCGGCCAGCGAGCTAGAGGAGATCAAGTGCCGCAAGGCCAATGAGAAGGAGGACCGCGGGCTTGGAAGCCAGGGCTTTGTTTATGTGATGGCCAACAAGCAACCACTGTGGAATGAGGCCACTCAGGTCTACCAGCTGGACTTTGGGGGACGTGTCACACAGGAGTCGGCCAAGAACTTCCAGATCGAACTGGAGGGGAGACAGGTGAGGTGGCTAGAGATGTAGTTTTTACACATAGATGGGAAGTTGGGTATAGATAGTGTAGGAATGTAGAAGATTGAATCCATTTGTTTCTAAGATTATGACATGGAATAAATATAATTCAGCATTCAGTAGGGAAATAGCTCAAACTCATGACAATCTGAAATGTTGTTTGTTAGCTTCCTGTCTATTTTCTCTGACTGTTTGTTTGTGACCAGGTGATGCAGTTTGGCAGGATTGACGGCAACGCCTACATCCTGGACTTCCAGTACCCGTTCTCTGCTGTTCAAGCCTTCGCAGTGGCTCTAGCTAATGTTACTCAACGCCTCAAATGAGGTCCCACCCCCTTACACTGAATACTAGCGAGGATCGGAACATCTGCTGGAAGGACAAGATTATTTAATTTGAAGTTACTTTAATATTGGAGGAAAGACTGAAATCAACTCTGTTTGCATATCGCATCGCAAGCGAGAAAACGAGACACTGTGGTGCTGCACTGCCCAATGTGGCCACCAGAGGGTGCAATAAGCATGGGCTGCAGGCGTTGGAGCAGGGCCATAGTTTGCCTTGGCACAGTCAGCGGTCCCCTGTATTGCTTACAGGGCCCAAGAGCTCAGCTTTCTGTAGTCGTCATGCAAATAAATGCTGCTTTAGCTAATGAAAGCTAGCTAGTGGAAAGACTTAACTTACAACCTTCTAACGGTTTGGGTTTCCTGTCGGTATGGTCCCGAGAGATGAGTTGTTCTCTCTGTGCGGTTTTAAAAAGGAGCAGCAGTAATACTTGAAAAAACTATCTGGAAGATTGAAGATGTCGTTTTTTTCTTTCCAGAGCATACAGGTACTACTGGGCACTGAAATCCGTTGCTGTAAGAAACCGTTATCATCACTTTATAACACTGCTTTGGCTTTTAGGTTTTTACACCTAAAGATCTAACTTTCTGGGGGGGAAATCTAGGCTTTTGAAATGTTATTTTTTAGTTATCTACCATGTGTTTTGTTACAATCCAAATCTATCTTGGCTGGATTTGAGGTTTCAATATATGCATTGTATTGTTGGAGCACTAGCACACGCAAATGCGCAAGTTTTCTGATTTCCCTGTTGTCAGGAACTCTGGAGAGGTAAGGGGGAAAAAAGATGTAAGCTGAACGGCAGTCCTTGGAATTTGAAGGAAAAAAAGATGATGTAGCTCATATGGTTTAATGTATCTCTGCATTTGTTTTTCCTCTTGTTACGAATAGGTCATACAGTATTCAGATATGAATTTTAACATTGTAATTGTTCTTCGTATTCATGTTGTTATTATACAATCTTAGTACCTTGTTTACATGGATTTCAAGATGTCTGCTTTATTTGGGAGAGACAGAGACTTAATTGATATGCTGTTCTGTACACTACAAAATTGGTGTGTTTTAAAATGGTTTTACAGAATAGTTGTGGCCGTTATCCTGTATCTCCCATTTGTATCATGGTGACATGTTGACGGGGACACAAACAAAGATCCTAGAGGTAAGAGTTCACCAATCCGACCTTTGTTTCCCTGACATGAAGTAATTTGTCACTTGCTGTCACTTCTGTGAAGTGAGCGTCAGCGTGTAGGCTTGTCCTACTCTTAAGCCCACACTAAATGAGTAAGCAAGGTACAGGAAATATTTTTGTATATTTCACCTATGCCATTTCATTATTATTATTATTATTATAATTTTTAAGTCATGTAAATAACTGCCACATATCATTCATAAATATTGTAAAATGATCTGATGGAGTTGGACAGCTGTTTTCATCGTAGCCCACTATGTTCAATATTATGGCGGAGAGCTGTAGTACAGTAGTAGAACTATAGAAATACACTACAATCCCTGAGAAACCTGACATCTTTCTATTCTTTCAGTTTTTGAAGTTAACCTCAGCTTTCTCCTTAATTATCTTAACCTGTTAGAACTTGGCAAGCTGAAATTGCAATATTTTAAGATGACTAGTTTTTGTTAGACATCCAGTCTTGGGTCTCTGCCTTGTGAACAGTCTGCAGGGCTGGGGATGGATGCTGGCACAAAAGCAGATAGACACTTCAAATATTTGCGGACTTAAGTGTGGTAAGATACCTGTTAACATCATCCGCATTACTAATTATCAAACTAAAATATATATTTGATGGATGGTTATGATCACTTAAAAACGTGTGTGCCAAAAAATTGAATTACTACAATTTGGAAGATTAATACAAAGGGGCCTAGATCACTTGTGTGACAGAGAGAGATCACTCCGGACCAGATCCACACATCATGGTCTTGACAGCAACGAGATTATTAGATTAGATTTTTCTTTCTTCCTCTGAGCTGCATGTGATAGTTGTTGGTTGGGGTGGGATTAAGATGGACCTGATTCAAAGAAAAGAAAAGAAAATTTCTTAATGTCCGTCAATGTTCATTTTGTGTTAACAATTTGTTGTGCAATATTTTCTAAAGAAAGGTCCTCCCCTCACCAACACTGTTTGACAACCCTTCACTTTCACACTAGTAGTGTGGGGAAACTATGGTATTCAATTTATTTTTGCTGGTCTACATTTATTTATTAGATTTTTTTCTTACGCTAAAGGCTGTACATAACTTGTTGACTGCTGAACATTTCTTTCTGTTGAAAGGGGTTTGTTACTGGTGTAGCCTATTTGTCAGAGGGAGGGGGGGTGGGCAAGTAGGGGAGAGGCAACTTTTCATTCTGTGTTCTGTGAAGTTTGCAGTGGATGGGAGAAGATCTGAATAAGTGCCCTGTCATTGAGTGTAGTTGGTAGTAGTCATTAAGGAAGTATGTGTCAAGTGTGTTCAATTGTGAGGTCAACCGATCCCATAAGTGTTATCTATGTTAACTTCTTCAGTGTGTGTATTTCCACCAATTCTCCCCCTCTAGAAAGCTAAACCTTTTTCACTCCGTTAAGCGTTTTATCTTTTTGTTTATTTTCACCATGCAATGGAAATCTACACATTCATGATGTTGACTGACTGGTCAATTTTGATTGTGTATTATTTCAATACAACTCACACATCAGTCCACATGACATGAACGTTTGGATAAGCCACTGAAAACATGTACAAATCTCCCTTGGACACTGGTTTAGGATTCTCAATGAATTCATTTGAGGTGGTAACCTGTAGTAGACATTGTAGGATTTGGCTTTTCGTTTGATCAGAAATGTGCTTTGTACATGTAGTTGTAGACATATATAGGAAAAAAAACTTGAAAAAATCTGAGTGATTTGGTGACTGAATGTTTATAGTGAACGGTAGTAAGGCATGCCATGTTAATTATTTTACAATTGTATATGTCACGCATCTTTTGAATAAAATGTCATTGTTTCAGATTTTTTTTGTGTGTCTAGTCTGTTTGGATGTGATATTTTATCATTCAAGCACTTCTGAGTGCCTTGGAACCCTGTAAGTGTTTCATAATGAAAAATGTATGATTTCTTTATATCCTTGGACAGGTTTCTTCTATAAACTTACGAATTCCATTTAACAATGATCAACTTTACTATGTTATAAAGCTAAAATTGTAATTCCTAGTAGCATGTAGCCCTCTAAAACAAAGTGTGTTGGGCACAAAAGTCCCATTAGAAAATAGCTTTCTCTTAATGTAGTAAACCTTCTATCCGTGCAGAAATGCAGATGAAAAGCTGTAGGAGCATTGATCTTCAATCACAGTCGCTTCCCTCTCTCCGTGGTGCTGAATTATGTCACGTGATTCTCACCGCTGTATTTGTATGTTCGCTTCCGCCCCCTCGTTTTTTTGTGCTTTTTCTTTAGACCTGCACGAACAAAAAAGCTTTGCCTGCAGTTTCAATTAAACGAGAGATCACAAAAGAGAGACACCGGCGTTGTTTTGTAAAGGCTGCGGATTATTTCCCATCGCCATTTTCAGACCTCAGACACCAGCACGATGGACACCGACTACTCCGCCTTTGAAAACCCTCTGTACAGTGAACTTAAATATTTCTGTAAGAAGATACAGGAGGTCTATAACGAATTAAAGGAAGACCTGACACCTTACCGCGACGATCGTTTTTACAGGTAGATTATTGGGTCACTACACCAATATTAAATAATCCAATATGTATTTTTGTGTAAATTCAATCATTACTCTACAATGAACAAGCATTTGTGAGCATACATTAGGCCTATTAACTGCATTCGATTTTCATGTAGGTATTAACATAATGATATGATTAATAACATTTGTCAATGTGTATTTACAATATGGATATAGCCTTCTTGACAGAATATCCAGTTGCAGCCATGCACCACCCTCAACATGGCGCATTGTGGTTCAGGTGCGCTATAAAGCATCACTGGTTTTCTTTGGACAGTGCCGTGTTTTGCAGGTTTAGATACGCTTTTCATTATTTATCTTTCGGTTTTATGGGATCTTACGTCAAATATGTGCCCCTATAGGCTACCTTCGTTTAAAAAATGCTGTTACTTCTGCTGATAATACAATCAAATTCTAAGGTCAGTATGGCATAGGCCTATATAATATAGGCACAGGCCACTGAGTGAAGGCAACAAGTGTTGTGGTGTATTCATTACTCCAAACAGTTGCAAAATGGAACAAAAACTTGTGTTTCTATTGGACAGGTTCAGCAAACAGGGCGGGACCTACCTTAATCTTTCCAATAGAAACGCGAGTTTTCTTTGCAAAACAGAACGTTTTGTAACTGTTTTGAGTAATTACAACACAAATCAGGTTTTACAAAATAGCCTACCGTCAGATATTAAATAAAGGAGGAGATAGGAATCCCATTGGGACTCCAACCAGCAGACTGTCAACCAATCGCGGTCACGTTGTCATGCTATGTCACGCGGTTGCTAAAATCGTCACGCAATCCCTTCTCAAAGTAAAGGTATGAGTCGAGAAACCTAACTATTTTCCTCGAAAGTACATCATGTCACGATTCCAAAGCTATTCGGTATTACAGAGAAAATGTTAGTTATCTTACATCTCGGAAAAGATGTGTAATGTTGTAGTTCTTATTCACGAAATTCATGCTGATTTGGGGTTTTTGAGCTGGCGCCCAATTGACTCCCATTCACATCCTTGAAGGAGCGCTCTCCTTGTCCCAAAACAGCCCAGAATGCACCGGGTGGGCCATTGACGACGCAGGGGCAACGTACACGTCGTTAATACGATTTCAATGGAATTTCCCACCTTCTCAAAAGTATCTCTGCAACCATACAGTGCAATCATCGTACTTAATTTAACAGCAGATTAAATAGTCAATTTAGATCAATTATTTATATATACCTATAGGGTGCGCTGTGTTGAAACCACCGTGCCTGCATCTTGGCACTCCCCCACCATTGTAAAACATATTTTGGAAATTATAGAAATGTATTTATTCATGCCTTACATTCGTTTTTGACATGTATTATATTACAGATACCTTAATGTATACTTTTAAATTATATTATGTGAGCTAAACATACAAATAAAAATGACAAAATATATTAAAACATTTTCCTTAAAGTATAATATTTTGAGATTACTAATGCTACTGTCCCCACTACAATAAAATATACCTAAATACATGTAATTTTGTCCATTCATTCCTATGGACTGCTCCTACTGGGGAGTGCCAATATGGCCGACCGGTGGCTTCAAAGCCTATCAATGGCCAATACATAGCATCAGCAATTTGATGTATACAGGCAAAATTGAAATCACATGTTTTTCATTAGAGTTGAAATGAGGATGAAAATCTGACATATGCGCTTGCAACGACCAAATCCACTCCCTCTAACTGAGCTACAATAAGAAGCTCCTCCTACTCCCCTGTCCCCACGTGACTTCAGTCCCGCGACATTCAGTGGTGACGTTTCATTTGGTTGTCGCATACAGACTGATGTATACGGATGTGGATTTTACCTGGACCTTTTGATTTGATCTCGATTCTAGAGTGAGAATCTACAGAAATGGATGTGTAAGTTCACATGTTTAAGACGATCTACAACTTAGTTGTATTGTTGCCACTTCATATCGTACATTTTTAATCAGTCGTCTGCTTGCAACGGGATCCTATGCAAAGTTGACAGACACACCTACGCTACTTTACACGTTAACTAACTAGTTTGCACGCCACCGTGTTTTTGGTGGAAGGTGTTTTTGGTCTGTCTTATATTCTGGTACCGGTGTGTGTTACTAAGCAATATATTAACATTTCTAATGTGATTCATTTCTTATCTAACGTTTCCAAAAGCTGATGGTGTGTATTTGACAGCTGGCCAAATAATAAGCCTCACTCTTCCTAAACTATCCTAAATTACTGAGTTGCATTATGCTTCCATTTTATTATGACAACTCCTTAATGTCTTGAGCATAGGTGTTTAAATCAAGAAATGTTCATCACATAGAGAGGACGCTGAGATTGTTTGCAGGAAACTGATTGTAGCATGAAATCCTCTCTCAATTTCAGGCTAGCCCCCATGCGGCTCTACACACTCTCCAAAAGACACTTTGTTTTGGTCTTTGTGGTGTTCTTGATCTGTTTTGGCCTCACTGTCTTCATTGGTATGGCAGGTATGTAGTTTTCATACATTCTATCAATGTGCACACTTAGTATACCTGCAGTGGGCCCAAATCTATATTACTGCTGGGAAACAGTGAGCCAGAAAGGCTAGTTAGGGTGATTTAGCAGCCAGCCAACATAATCAGAGGGTGATGACTGGTGTCTACTGGCTGAAGTTTTATCTGCAAGGAAATCCTGATAAGTCCACCTTCTTCTTGCTCTCTTTCTCTCAAAGCCTTACTAGAAAGATCCTTATTGGTAATATTACACCATTTTCCTAAAGTGAAAAGAATGTTGAAAATGCTATGTCTATACAATGATGGATTTGCTGTAGGAAAGTGATCTAGTCGAGAAGACTGAGTTTTGCCTATAGGTGTGACAAGCCTGTTTGTGCAGGAACTTTGTCTGGTCCTTACCTGGTCCTGAAGACCTGGAAATATTTTGCAGAATCCTTTTGCTTACTTTGCTCATTCTTTTGCAGGTCCTAAAATCCTTGCGGAGACTAAATACAGTGGAGATGAACTGCTGGACAAAAATCAATCCATAAAGGTAAGACAAGCAAACATATATAAATACATGTCTTGCCAGGATCGCAGGGAGTGTGCTTGAACTGTTTGCTTTACGTCAGAAATGGCTTTTATTAGTGCACAAACCCGCACCACCCCGTTGCTTACACATATGTGAGACTGGGAGGGTAAAAGGGAGAAAAAGTGCAAAGTCCAAAATCAACACTTAGATCCCACAAGTCCTGGACACACCTTGATGTCCACTATTTGACATTGTGATGTTCTGAGTATGGATCTAATATGGTTTCAGACTGGTCCCTTCATCCTGCAGTCCCCACCCCTCTCCACCTATAACCAACAGCTATGGCTCACCTGTATAATGCAGGTGGAACACAGCACTGGTGAGATCTACTCCCTTATAAATGATGGTATTTCTCCTTAAGACTTTCATGTCATATGGATATTTACAACTTTTTTTGTTTGTTGCCTTTGTTTCTATTCAGTGGTGGACTTCCTGCAGCACTTTGAGATCAACGTGGAGCTGAAGGGAGTCATGCAGGATGCCAGCGTCATGCACATCCGCAGCAACGTGCACCAGAAATCACGAATGCTGCACTGTGGCGCTGTGAGTGGCAATCAATATATCGACCTATCCATTCATTAATCAATTAACCAGTTTGTCAGTCAATTGACTAGTCAATCATCAACCAACCAATTGGTCAATGAACAAGGCGCCTATCCTGCTGTTTCCTCCTGCAGAAGTGTGATGAGATCATTGTGGTGCACCTGGGCTATCTGAATTACACACAGTACCAGATCAATGTCAGCTTCAAAGGCCTGGAGAACATCACCTATGAAGTCAAGGTCAACTTCATGGTGAGCTCACAACACACTGGCTGGAAAACCTGTTTAAACTGTCAGCTGGCTGTTTCTGAAGATGTGTCTCATCCTACTGACACACACAGTGGCTTTGAACTGCAGTTCAGTGACACATTTATCTCCTCTCTCACAGTGGAAGATGTATAATCCCTCGTTCTCTCAAGTGGAGATCTGGTTCCGGTTTGTCTTTGTGGTTTTGACCTTCATGGTGACGGTAAGAGATCTATGCAATTGAATCAATATTTATTGTTTCTGCTGTGTATGTTTGTCTTTGTATGTTAGTCTTTGCTGTTATGTATTGCAGTGCATGTTTGCTCACTCTCTGAGGAAGTTCTCCATGAGAGATTGGGGCATTGAGCAGAAGTGGATGTCCATCCTGCTGCCTCTACTACTGCTGTATAACGGTGAGTCATTGAGTTGTTTACCACTCTTTCCTTTGTGCCTTCCACTGCACACCAGGCCTTGATATTTAAACTGTGTAATATGTTTGAATGTACCCTTCTGAAGGCGTAACCTTGCTGTTAAAACCCATATTCACTGCAGTCTTTAGGTCTTTGAGGTTTTTACCTGTTTTGATGGTTGGGGTTCTTGTGTTTCAGATCCGTTTTTCCCACTGTCGTTCCTGGTTAACAGCTGGTTTCCGAGGACTCTGGATGCATTCTTCCAGGCCCTCTTCCTGTGTTCCCTGTTGCTCTTCTGGCTCTGTGTCTACCACGGCATCCGGGTTCAGGTGGGTCTCACATTCATCTTTAACCAAACTCTATATTTTAGTATTGGAACCCAAAAATCAGTCTGGTGTCCTGTTTTTTTTTTCTTTTTTTTTCATTCTTTTTTTTTCTAATCCTGGATTATTCTGGTTCCTGTCTCAGGGAGAGAGGAAGTGTCTGACGTTCTATCTTCCTAAGCTGGTCATTGTCGGCCTCCTGTGGCTCTCAGCAGTTACCTTGGGGATATGGCAAACGTAAGTCTGAAGAACTCTGTCAAACTAACACTGTATAACATACTCTGTTTGGAAAAGGATGTTATAAGCTCTAATTTCCTTTACATCCACAGGGTCAATGAGCTACAGGACCCCACCTACCAGTACAAAGTGGACATCGCTAACTTCCAGGTGAGTGGAACACATTTACCTTCTGTGAGACAATTTTTATGGAAAATTCAGAAGCACATGTCCAGTGTATAATTATCTATATTTTTCAACCTGGTAGAAGTTTGGACATTAACGGTGGAGGTAGTGCAACACCCATCATGTTGATAAAAGGTGTTGTTGTACTTCCAGGGCATGAAGATTTTCTTCCTGGTGGTGGTGACCCTGTACATCCTGTATCTCATCTTCCTCATCGTCAGAGCTTGTTCTGAGCTCAAGAACATGCCCTATACCGGTAACAATGATGCATTTGTCATATTCTAATCCAGATAGAGTTATGGGTTGCCTTTGATACATCCACTCTCATTTAGCCTTTCCTAATATTCTTTCTATTGAACTGTGGTCTCATCTTGGTCATCAGATCTCCGGCTGAAGTTTCTGACTGCGCTGACGTTTGTTGTCCTGGTAATAAGGTACGGCCATTGTCACCTGTTGACTTCTATTGAGCCTGGTCATGGTATCTAAACTGGAGGGATCAAACAATAATAATTATATCTTATTTGTTCCATTCCCTCTAGCATGGCGATACTCTATCTTAGGTTTGGTGCTAAGGCTCTGCAAGACAACTTTGTTGCTGAGTTGTCAACCCATTACCAGAACTATATCCTTTCTTGTCAATGTCTTTTTATTTTTTTCATTTAGCAGATGCGCTTATCTAGAGTGATTTTACAGGAGCAATCAGTGTTATGTGCCTTGCTCAAGGGCATATGGACAGATTTTTAATATAGTCAGCTTTGGGGTTCAAACCAGCAGCCTTTCGGTTACTGGCCCAACAATCGTAACCGCTCGGCTACCTGCCACTGACGTCTTCTCTTCTATTGTGAATTCTGCAGTCAGTAGCATAGGTTTCAAAGTATTGTCATCTTGATGAGCTTTGCATGCATTACATATGTTTACTTAGATCTGATCCTTAACTCGACATACCAGCTGAATTTTTATCTTTCTATGGATTACTCAACTTTTACTTGTACACATTAGCATTTGTGTATTCCCCCTCAAAAGACGCCATTTATGGTAAGTGATTCTTGAGGAGAGAGAAAATATGCAATGAGAATTGAAAGATGAGTCTGGTTACTTATTGCCTTGTCAATCTCATTATCTTGTGTATTAGACTCCCAGTTGAAGGATAATCCTGCATTCTCTATGCTCAATGACTCAGATGATGAAGTCATATACGGGTAAGTAGTCATGTTAATTCACTGTCTCTCATTGCCTTTGTTATACATCATTCTACTTAAAGATGTAGGCGTCACTGTCTTGAGATCAATTCTAGATATCGGATTCTGCATATGCCTGCTTTGAATGTCTAAATGTGTTTCTGCTCAGACGGATATGTATTTATTTTCTATGAAGGAGCGATTACGAGGAGATGCCTTTGCAAAATGGCCGTGCCATCAAAGCAACAGCCAAGTACCAGAATGAGAGCGACAGCGACTGATCCAGTCCTGATTGGTGCGTCATTCATTCCCCTGTTGTCCTGATTGAATCCTTGAAGGGATTCTATTAAACTGGCCCGGGTTGCACCAGGCAGTGCCCATCACGTGACCGGGTGAAGACTGTGAGGGAGGCGAACCCTTCTCAAAACGAATAACTTCTCAAAAAAATAAAATTTTAAACTAGTTTTCATTGGGAAGGCAGATAAAGCTTTTTAATCAATCACTTTTGCTTGTGAACACAGAATCCTACTCATCACTCCATGTGCTTAACCTACGTCACTTTTGTTTTGAGCCGACTTTGCTGTCGGCCAGAACAGGGCACCCGGCTCATGCCCGGGAAGCAGCCCGGTCACAAAACAATTGCAATCACTTTTCACCCGGCGCAAACTACGCCTGCCTGGGCTAGCCTAATTGAATCCCCTCATTGGACAGCATATTCAACGAATGAACCACCATTTGTAAATAAGGAACGTTTGCATAAATAATGCAAATGGTAATATACTGTAACTGTTAGGGCTGTGAAGGTCATTGAATTTTGAATGATGGTAATTGGCCAGCCAAAGGACTGCGGTCTCCGTAATAACCGTTTTTGTTTTTACACACATTTTTCTCCTCCTTCGCTCCTGACTGCATGTGCTGCCATAGAAATTTAATTACTTATTTTTCTGATGCATTGTGGGGGGAGTTTGCTAGTTTCTTATTTCAGCAAGGAGCGAAAAAGTTTAATCACGTTAAGAGTACATGTTACCGCAGAAACGGACTCAAATGCACGAATGCCCGGCCGTCCCGTCTTGACGGTCTTCATCCACAACTGTCGGTTACGCGGTTATATGGTAATTGTGCCAGCCCTAGTAACTGTACATAAATATATTTTTTAACTGAAAAATTGTGTATTCTGACTGTAAATTCAAAGAAAGGAAAGTTGTGCAGGTATGGTCAAATGTTTTATAGCATTTTAGTCATCAACTAGCCACATAAAAACAAATGTTCTGTACACTATCTTTTGGTTATCATGAGCCGCATATCATCATTCTTGGATATATAAATTAACTTTGAAGGAAAGCGTGACAATATTGATCATGGGATTTATTATTTATACAAAAATCACAATGGAGCTAGTGTTAAACCACTGTCTCTTTTGTACTTGAAATGTGTTGTTTTTAGCCATTCCTACTAAGCTCTCTGACATTCTGAGTTTGGGGGGGGGGGTGTAATTCTGCAAAAAACATACCATGCTGCCACTGTTTTTATCCAAGACCTTTATCTCAAATGGTTGTAAAACCAGTACAGAACAGCAATTCACTGTTGTATGCTTGTCATATACTCTGTTAAAATCCAGAGTATAAGCATGCATATCCAGCCATCTAATACCCATAGAAGTGAAGTTTTCTGAATATTTACCTGACTACCACCATGCGTTATAATAACCAGCAGGGAGAACCTTAACTTGAGTGGGTGTAGCAGTTTACCCACTCCTTTGCCAATCCATTCCTAAGTGAAGCAGCTGTATGATTACTCCTGGTGTCCAAATCGTATGTCATTTTTGCCCCCAAAATTATGGCACTATTGTTTAATAGCTATGGAAAAAGTTTTCACATTCCCGACGCAATAGTCTAGACTTCAGGAATCTTCCATATCTTAAGTTCATTCAAACACTTCTAATGCTTAATCATTTGATTGTGATGTCTTGTGAAATATTAAGGCAGTGGTGTCAAACTCATTCCGTGGAGGGCCTAGTGTCTGCAGGTTTTTGTTTTTTCCTTGCAATTAAGACCTAGACAACCAGGTGTGGGGAGTTGCTTACTAATTAGTGACTTTAATTCATCAATCAAGTACAAGGGAGGAGCGAAAACCCACAGCCACTCGGCCCTCTGTGGAATGAGTTTGACATCTGTGTGTTAAAGGAATACTCAAGTAGCATTTAGCATATTTGCCATATGGCCCTTCCATTGTTCATTTTAGCTTGCCTTTCATAAAGCTTTTATTTTTTGTTTACTTCAAAGGTACTTTGGCTATGTAAATTTCATTTGTACAAATTAACCAAATAACATTCTGGCTTATTGTTTTGTACCTTTTTTTTCTGTACTCAGTAACCTGATGCAGGATTTTATGGATACAGGCTCAAGGAAGCAAGTTAGTTTTCATCACTTAACTATTGGTCATTTTCTGTCTGAACCAAATGAGTGAACTGTTTGTGTTGAAGGAAAGAGTTACCACTGATCCTCCAAACATGTATTCTAATAAAGATGGTGCCTTGTTTCCACTTTGTACCAGGGTCAGGAGTTTCCTCCAAAATTTGACTGCAGTCTGAAATCTTTTTGTTTGTGATGGAGCATCTTATATATACATACTTGTGGCTTATAGGGAGATGATTGTGGTTATTTTGAGGTTTGAGTAAGAACCATGATTTTCTTTATGGTAGAGACTTTCTTTTGACTAAATTAGAACGGCATCCCTGTTTAATGACTGAGCAGCACTCTGTAAATACTGTATCACATGTAAATAAAGCACTTGTGTATACAGCAAATATTAATTAAAACTTGTAAATTATAAAACATGCATGTCTCTGGGCATTGTCTTCTGACAGGGCGTCATTCCTACACGACAGTCCTCAACTGATCAGTGCAGATGAAGTCATCGCTTAGACAATGTGTCTCTGGGGTGACCTCTTTACTCAGCATTTCACAGGCCTACAGGTGTTGTGGTAGAATGAATGATAGTTGGGGGTTATATTGGAAGCTGGCAAACAAGCAATGACTGAAAACATTTATTGAAACGTCACTAACAAATCCTAACATGACAAATTGGTCCTCGTAAAATCTAAACAAACAAGATGCACAAAAGTCTTTAGAAGCAGTAGAAATACTTTGGTATGGTGGGCTTTATGAAAAAAGAGCTGCACACTCTAGGAGCTCAGATGCAATAACCAACGTTTTGACAGATGAACTGTCTTCATCAGGGTATGATGTTGGGCTTTATGCTAACAATCAGTTTGGACGGAATGGAAAAACCAACGTTCATTCATGTAGTGTAATTGAGTGCAGGCGGTAGATTCAGATGGCCAGGCCGAAGACACTGACGATGCAGTACATGGATTTATTCTCCCACCTCACTGTACAGCTTCCTGGAAGAGAAGGTTAGGTGGGATCAATGACAGAATCTCCATCTAATATAATCTGGTTGTAGAGACTGTGTGTTTGTGAGAGATTCTCACCATCAGTGGTGTTATCCCAGAAGCACGAGCTGGCTGTCTGTAGACCTGCCCCGTTCTTCTGCATGATAACACAGGTCACTGTGGAGAAAGCGAAACAGTGAAACGACCCTTTTCAGCAATAACACACAAATCCATCTCAATGTGGAATGTAATTATGATCATTGTATAGGATGATCCATCAATGAAAGTGGTGATGGTATATTTTAGTGACGGAAATAAAGTAACTGAATTCAATTATATGTGCCTCTCCCCACCACTGATGCAGCTTTATTTTTTATATATTTTTATTGAACTTTTATTAAACTTGAAGTCAGTTAAGAACAAATTCTTATTTACAATGACAGCCTGATATAGCCCAGCCAAACACGTTTCCTTTCCTTGCATTCAGGGCTACATACCAATGTACTTGAAAGGCTTGCCCAGTTTGCTAAGTTGACTCAGGGACTGCTCCACTACATTGGTGGTCCATTGGTTCACTCTGCTATGTTGATAGGCATTTCCTCCTATGGCTCCTTCTACTGACTGAAAAGACAGTAAAGACATAAAAAAGAGGAACAGGTTTAGTTTCTGAAATTACTGACTATCCAGAGAAAATACAAATGAATACACAGACGTGTCACAGCCCACATTAGTCATATTGATAAGTGGCTAGCAACCAACATAATCCCGACATGATGTCCTTAGCAACAGGCAGCAGGGTGATGAGTTGTTGCAATGTAGCAAATAGCTAGGCGACTTTGCTGAACATGAATGTCTCCTACCAATGCAACCATTAGCTAACTTTTCACTTGGCTAAAAGTACCTCTTTGATGATAGTGCTCACTTCGTCAACGACAAAGGCAGTCTGGCAGGATAAAAAGACAAAGGGATGCAGAACAGTTATAGTAGCTGGGGAACAACAGTAACGTTAGCTAGCTACCTAACATTTCTAGCATGCGTCTTCAAATAGCATTACATTTAAACAAATGTTACATTAGCTAGATATATTAATTAGCCATTTTGAACATCTAGCTAACCTCTTCTCCAGTCTGAAACTCATCCATGATGTTAGCAAACGACGGTTACCTCTAGCTAGCTCAGCTGTCGCCAAGTTTGAGTGGGTGTGCGGCGCATGCGCAAGGTTGATTATGATGGTCGTTTCTGTACTGGCTGTTGCATGGACAAAATAATGTCTCTTTCCTCCCTGTTCACAATAAATACAAAGAGACTGGGTATATTTTCATCCTCGCTGATTACATCTTCAAAGCTTACTGTGCAATATAACATAATTGGCTGGCTTTACCATAAAAACCCAAGAAACCTAATCATGGATAAGAAAAGAGTGAGACAGGTACAAAAGCTAATTGAGACAGGTACAAAAGTTTATTACATCTAATTTAAGCCATCTAAAAGTTATGAATATACACCATAGAAACAGGTGAATTAAAGTGGGCTGAAACACTGGTCATTCGCAAGTTTGCAGTGTAGGCTAATCGCCACCAGTCTCATTTTAAAGCATGATCAAAACAACACACTTAACAAAACTTATATTTGCACCAGTTTGGATGAAAAACAAATAAACATTTCTTATTTATAAATAAATTCCTTGAATTACTCCACATAACTGGGGGGGGGGGGGGGGGAGACTTGGGCAGATGGCATGCCGAATAAAGGCTCATACCTATAAATACAAATATTACACTGAACAAAAATCCCCAGACAGACAGTTCAATGTTTGTGAAGAATATCACTTGTTAGATTGCTGAAGCATCTACTTCCTTCTTTATTTCTGAGTGATGGGGAATGAGTTCTGATCCATCAGCTCCCCAACTCTCTCCTGGAGTATGTGGACCACCTCGGCCAGAATGAAAACATGGGTGTCGTCAAGGTCCTGGATGATAAACTTCTTTCCCAGGGCAGATGTCTCATCTAGGTACAGTAGGAACTGCTTCATGGCAGGGTCACTGTTTCAAGTTGTGGAGAAAGAAGATATGAGACCTGTGATTTTCTCCTGAAACACATCTGATTATCATAGCTGGTATAGCAGACAGACTGGATTTTCTGCATGATTAATGTGATTAGCTTGATTGATTTCTGTTTGATAATCATAAAATATATGCTTTGTGCATGCATACCACTCAACAAGAACACCCTTTAGTACGTTGACCATGATGCTGTTAGATTCCAAACACCAGTCTCCAAAACCTGGAAAAAACAAAACAAAATGAAGGCGTGAACACCAACACAATGTGACATGCATGCACCTTGACGTATGACACATTCTAAAAGTAATTAACTGAACTGTAGCTTATCACTGCAGAGGTAATTTACTAATGTTAAAGTGAGACAAAGAGGAGCGAAGTAAGGACTAGGTAACGTTAGCTGGCGTTATTAGCATCATTGCTGAATAGCTAGTTAGCCTAGTTTGCTACACCTGACATGTTTCCGTCACAATCTCAAAGCCTGCTGATTTGCGAAAATTCAGGCTAGAGTAGATCAGCTCTTTGCTGATTGTCATTTTTGGCGATAAATAGCTAATTGGTGTATTATTCTGTACTTACAGAGCTTGTTTGCTCAACAGTGTTGATGGCTGGCTGCGTTGTTGGCTGGCTGCGTTGTTAACAAGTACAAAATGCCTTAACGCGAAAGGCATTGTGGGTTGTATGGTGTCTGATGAGGTATAAAGGTTAGGTCAGGTATTCTTAAACTGGGGTACGCTAAATGAAAATGTGATTTACATAAAAAATATATATAGATTATTTTTCTCTTCACATTTTCAAGTCCATTTATATTTTCCAACGGGGCAATACATTTGGGTGAGGTTTTTTTCTCGCCTGAGTAGCCTCGTTTCACTGCCAAAAATAAAATGAAACCATTTAGTGTTCTGCAAAATATCAACACAATGTCAGATACAGGTAGCCTAGTCGAATAATTAACATCCAATCACATTAACCGTTACTCTCTCGCGGGAATTCCACTAACGGTCCATATGTAGCCAAACTTAGCTGCTGCTCTTTCGTTTGCTCTAAAATTGATACTTTTTTTTTTTTTTTAACTAAGGCCCGGGTCCATAGAGACACATACCAGCTCTACTGGTAACGTTACTACTGCTACTACCAGCAGTACTACACCTGCACCTGTCGACGACACAGGTTGTTCTGCTTCCACGTGCACATCCAATGCTTAGCATCAGTAATTCTACATTTGTTGTTAGCCCAGCTAGCATGGACACTGACAGTTGTGAATCTGATGCAGCCGTAGAGCTACTGCCCCCTTACCCGAGAGGAAAGCACCGAACAACAGACAGGGATGTTGAACCATCAAAGAGCAAATATGATGAGAACTACATTGTATTGGAGTTCACTTATATTGGAAGTAGTGCCTTTCCTCAGCCACAGTGTGTTATATGTGCAAAAGTACTATCTCACAGCTTGATGAAACCTTCACTCTTGCGCAGACAGTTGGAAACAAAACATGTCCATTTGAAAAATAAGCCACATTAGTTTTTTGAACGAGAATTAAGACGACTTTCGAGTAGTAAGACATGTATAAAAGCAACAGATACCATTAATAAGGGCTATGGTTGTGAAAATGCTGGGGGAATAGGCCCAAAAAACGATACAGACAAGCGCTTCATCAAACATCACTGTTTCACGACGCATCAGTGACATGAAGGAGATGTTTTGAAACAATTACTGCTTCGCATACAAACCAGTGAATTCCATGCATTACAGCTGGATGAGTCAACAGACGTGGCGGTCCTGGCACAGCTCCTGGTATATGTCCGTTATGTTTATGGGGGGTCAATTAAGGAAGACATCCTCTTCTGCAAACCACTGGAAACCAGGACAACAGGAGATTATATTTTTAAAGTACTGGACAGCTATGTGACATCAAATGGACTTTGGTGGTTGACGTGTTGGTGCCTGTACTGATGGTGCAAAGGCCATGACAGTGGAGTGGTAACACGTGTGCAAGCAGTTGCTTGGGTACACTGCAGCATCCACCGAGAGGCTTTTGCAGCCTGACAGCTTGAAATACGTTTTGGACACTACTGTGAAAATGGTTCACTTTGTTAAAGCAAGGCCCCTGAACTCTCGTGTATTTTCTGCACTATGCAATGATATGGGCAGCAACCATGAACGCTTTTACAACATACAGAAGTGCGCTGGTTATCAAGGGTCTAAGTATTGACAAGTTTTTTTAAATTGAGAGACGAGCTTAAAGTTTTCTTTACTGACCTTCATTTTCACTTGTCTGACCACTTGCATGATGATTTCTCACACGACTGGCCTATCTGGGTGATGTTTTTTCTCGCCTGAATGATCTGAATCTAGGATTACAGGGACTCTCCCCAACTATATTCACTGTGTGGGACAAAATTGAGGTTATGATTAAGAAGTTGGAGCTCTTCTCTGTCTGCATTAACAAGGACAACACACAGGTCTTTCCATCATTGTATGATTGTTTGTGTGCAAATGAACTCAAGCTTACAGACAATGTCAAACGTGATATAGCGTGCTAAGTACTTTCCCGAAACGGATGACACAACTGGATTCGTTATCCCTTTCATGCCCTGCCTCCAGTCCACTTACCGATATCTGAACAAGAGAGCCTCATCAAAATTGCAACAAGTGGTTCTGTGAAAATTTAATTTTATCAGAAGCCACTGCCAGATTTCTGGATTGGGCTGCGCTCAGAGTATCCTGCCTTGGCAAATCACACTGTTAAGACACTGATGCCCTTTGCGACCAAGTACCTGTGCAAGTGGATTCTCGGCCCTCACTGGCATGAAAACTAAATACAGGCACAGACTGTGTGTGGAAAATTATTTAAGACTGAGACTCTCTCCAATACAACCCAACATTGCAGTTATGTGCATCCTTTCAAGCACACCCTTCTCATTAACCTGTGATGAGTTATTCATAATTTCCGATGAACAAATTGTTTTATGTAAGATGGCTAATTAAAGAGCAAAATTATTGATTACTATTATATTATTATTTGTGCCCTGGTCCCATAAGAGCTCTTTGTCGCTTCCCACAAGCCGGGTTGTGACAAAAACTCACACCCATTCTTATGTTTAATAAATGTATAGTGTGTGTGGAAGGCTTACAATGATGGCAAAAAACAACATTTGAGAGTGCGCTGACCCTGATGCTAGACTGGGTACGCAGCTGGAGGTTGAATGTTTGAAGGGGTACGGGACTATAAAAAGTTTGGGAACCACTGGGTTAGGTGGAGTGAAAGTTCAAAGCTATGATTCAAATCAATTGTTCAAAACCTGCCATCAATGGCATAACATACATTTTCTTACCATTACTGCTTTTTATTTTGCACTTTAGTTTATTTGACATGGACATGTCTGTCAATACTCAGGATTTGTTGACACTACATTTCAAGTAAAACAAAAGTTCAAATGTAAATGAGCCATACGCATGACTTCTTGTTACATTGATAAATACAAGTTAAGTCTTAATTAGCAATACAATGGAGTTAGTGAGCACCATGTGGTCAGGTTCCAGTTCAACAAAATACACATATCAACCAGTCTTAAAAATATTTCATGTGTATCTGAGGTAAGGCTTGAGGAAATAATACAGTATGGTACATACAGTAACAAGGCAATGCTTTAAGTTTTAATATATATATACATACACATACAGCTCTTAAGTTAACTAAAATGAAATAAAATAAGTCGACCTTAAGCACACCACTCAAGCCACGAATTCATACTGTGTAATCAATGAATGAGTTGCAGGGTAGTACAGTGTCTTTTGGTTAAAGTACAGTAAGTGCAGTACACATGAAATGTTAAAATGTCTACTTGACCAGGATCAAGGACAAAGGGGAAGAACTAGAAAAGTCAATATCCTGTCTTTTTTACAGCTTTAAACTACCTGTAAACATGGTTGAGATCATTTTTTAAATCCTTTAAATAAAACTCATCTGCTTCATAAGTGCTAAGTGAGATCTAGCTGGATAACAAGTGGAGCACCATTTTCTATTATAAACCCCATTAATATGTTTTCATAAATCCTTCAAACGTACATAAAATGTTAGTTTTTTTGTAAACACTATAATCAAATCCATGGTTTCTTTAAATGTGCAACAAAGAGAGACAGTTTCTGTGCGCCAGTACTCCTTAGTCTTCCAATTCAAGCATCAAAACGTCTGTTGACATGTCAGTGGCTGGTGTAGCCCTTCAGTGCATCCTGGATGAACTGTAGGCTGCGCTTGTAGAGGAACGAGTCTTTCTTCTCAGGCTTGCAGATATTGAGGTGATCCACATCCACCTGGACCAGGTCCCCAATGCCCAGATCTGAAACCGGAGTAGTCTCAGAGTTAAGAGATTCACATGGAAGAAGTTCAAAAGTTCAAGAATTTGAATTTGAATTGAAAGAAAAACCTGAATTCATAGATACATTTTAGATATGGGTCTCCTGTGGCTACGTTCTACAGAATGTATTAAATAACAGTGGCCTACCTGCTGACTGCGTTGGCACCACCAATATCTTGATCATGGGGCCGATGGTGGTGGGCATCGTCTCTGCAAAGCTCAGCACATTGAACTCCCTGTCCTTGGCCATGTTCAGGAAGTTGACATTCAGGTCACGCAGCGCTGGAGAGTCTGGGAATGAGGGAATACGTATAGACAATGATGCAATAACACCATAAACAGGAGTATGTTTGTTATCTGTAACACAGATGCAATGGGAGGTTATTACTATCTAAAACACTGCTGTTAAGAATCGTTCTCTCTAACCTGACCCCCAGAATAATCACAAATTACTTCTGTCCATACCTCTGCAGAGCTCCCGGACCTCTACGGAGGGGAACAGGAGGTATCTGACGTTGACAGAGTACTCTGCCATGAAGGTGCCATGGTGGGGCACACTGTAGAACATGACGCCCTTGGTGTTCTTCATCAGTTCTCTCATGTCTGGGTCCCTCGACGCATCCAGCAGCATCTTCTTCACCAGCAAACCTGATAGGAAATGATAGAGAATTCAAAACGAACAGGTTTTTGTCCATTTTTTGCTAAATAGTGAAAGATAGCTTACCTCCCATGCTATGTGAAACCCAGACCACAGGCCTGTCTCCTACTCCTGCGGACTTCAGCTTCTTCAGCAGCTCTCGACTCCTATAGGCCAGAGACATCCTAAGGGCACAGGCATACAACAGTATCAGTGGAGTTGTCACCAAGAATGTCTGAATGATACAGTAATATGGTCACACTAAGGAAGTAGAGGAAAGAGGAGACACACACCTCTGGTTTTCAACAGGACACTTGGCTCTCCAGTCACTCAGGTGAGTGTCATACTCCACAGATAGAACCCTCAGGTTGGGGCAGTCTGCAGCCAACCACGACTGACCAATGGGGAGGGGAGAGAAAGAACCAGTCAAAAAGGGAGAGAGGATGTTGGTGAGCAGATTTGGCATCATATGACTCAAACATACACTGCTCAAAAAAATAAAGGGAGCACTTAAACAACACAATGTAACTCCAAGTCAATCACACTTCTGTGAAATCAAACTGTCCACTTAGGAAGCAACACTGATTGACAATACATTTCACATGCTGTTGTGCAAATGGAATAGACAACAGGTGGAAATTATAGGCAATTAGCAAGACACCCCCAATAAAGGAGTGGTTCTACAGGTGGTGACCACAGACCACTTCTCAGTTCCTATGCTTCCTGGCTGATGTTTTGGTCACTTTTGAATGCTGGCGGTGCTTTCACTCTAGTGGTAGCATGAGACGGAGTCTACAACCCACACAAGTGGCTCAGGTAGTGCAACTCATCCAGGATGGCACATCAATGGCGAGCTGTGGCAAGAAGGTTTGCTGTGTCTGTTAGCGTAGTGTCCAGAGCATGGAGGCGCTACCAGGAGACAGGCCAGTACATCAGGAGACGTGGAGGAGGCCGTAGGAGGGCAACAACCCAGCAGCAGGACCGCTACCTCTGCCTTTGTGCAAGGAGGAGCAGGAGGAGCACTGCCAGAGCCCTGCAAAATGACCTCCAACAGGCCACAAATGTGCATGTGTCTGCTCAAACGGTGTAGGAGTAAATGAGACGTATAGGACAGCACATAGATGTATAAGATAGCTGAACATTAAGAATAGACTACAGGAAGACAGGGAGACACATAGGCGCCTAAGACAATTGGACACACTAAGGATAGGGGAGAACAGAACAAAAAGTAGCTTGACACAGTAATGAAAGGGAAAGACACATGGTCTGCTGACCTGACACACTAATGATAAAAAGACCCATAGTCAGCTCCTTCTAAAAAGAAGGCTTATAGGATAGAATCTGCTGATTCCAATAAAGGCAGAACAAAGAGTACATTGACACATTAATGAAAGGAAGAGACACAGAATCTGCTGACACATTAAGATAGAGGGTCCGGCCACCATTATAAACTAATTGAAAGCCGATATGGGCGTTATTGGGCGTGAACAAGTGGGAAGCTTGAACTAAAAGATAATGGTGGTGAATGACTTAAGAAAAGAAACTTCATTTGCATAAGGGATGGACATAATATGTGTGTATAAATAGAAGAGCTAGGGCTCTGGGAAATTGTGTATTCCGCGGGACATTCCAGCTTGCTATACAATTGTATTAAAAGCATGTTTGATTTCACAAGTTCTTGTAAGAGTTATATTTGAACCGATTTTCCACAACAACGGTCAGAAACAGACTCCATGAGGGTGGTATGAGGGCCCGACGTCCACAGGTGGGGGTTGTGCTTACAGCCCAACACCGTGCAGGACGTTTGGCATTTGCCAGAGAACACCAAGATTGGCAAATTCGCCACTGGCGCCCTCTGCTCTTCACAGATGAAAGCAGGTTCACACTGAGCACGTGACAGACGTGACAGAGTCTGGAGACGCCGTGGAGAACGTTCTGCTGCCTGCAACATCCTCAGCATGACCGGTTTGGCGGTGGGTCAGTCATGGTGTGGGGTGGCATTTCTTTGGGGGGCCGCACGTGCTCGCCAGAGGTACCATTATGAGCCCTCCATGTGCTCGCCAGAGGTAGCCTGACTGCCATTAGGTACCGAGATGAAATCCTCAGACCCCTTGTGAGACCATATGCTGGTGCGGTTGGCCCTGGGTTCCTCCTAATGCAAGACAATGCTAGACCTCATGTGGCTGGAGTGTGTCAGCAGTTCCTGCAAGAGGAAGGCATTGATGCTATGGACTGGCCCGCCCGTTCCCCAGACCTGAATCCAATTGAGCACATCTGGGACATCATGTCTCGCTCCATCCACCAACGCCACGTTGCACCACAGACTGTCCAGGAGTTGGCGGATGCTTTAGTCCAGGTCTGGGAGGATATTCCTCAGGAGACCATCCGCCACCTCATCAGGAGCATGCCCAGGCGTTGTAGGGAGGTCATACAGGCATGTGGAGGCCACACACACTACTGAGCCTCATTTTGACTTGTTTTAAGGACATTATATCAAAGTTGGATCAGCCTGTAGTGTGGTTTTCCACTTTAATTTTGAGTGTAACTCCAAATCCAGACCTCCATGGGTTGATAAATTAGATTTCCATTGATCATTTTTGTGTGATTTTGTTGTCAGCACATTCAACTATGTAAAGAAAAAAGTATTTAATAAGAATAGTTCATTCATTCATATCTAGGATGTGTTATTTTAGTGTTCCCTTTATTTTTTTGAGCAGTGTACATTCTACATTGGCTAAGGTGACTACATCAGCAAAGCCAACATATTCTCCCATCTGGTGGTAAAGTCATGAGTATTAGTGACACAAAATAAACCACCCTCTACCAGGTGTTACCTTGGGCCAGCACTCTGTGTAGTCCTCGCTGGCACCCGCTGCCTTCTCCTCCTCTGTAGGGTCACAGTCCTTCTGCCGCCACGTCTTAAAGGCTGCCCCCAGGAGCCCGTGAACAAAGAGAACATCCGCTTTGATTGGCTGGCTGGAGACAGAATGCATAAAAAAAAAATAGAGTGGTTGTGTGAATATTGTACCTTGTATTATTTGACAGTAGCTAGATTTCCATCCAATTGGTGACAGTTTTTTAATGCGAATAATCTAGAATCTACATAAAGAAAATGTAAGTAAGCATTCACTGTTGAATTCGGTGTGACAAATAAATTGAATTGCATGTGACAAATAAATTTGATTTGCAAATTTTCCCACCAGTGGGGAGTCTCTTTAAGTAGATAAAGATCAGTGCGTGTGACCTCCCGACTGGCACAGCGGTCTAAGGCACAGCATCGCAGTGCTTGAGGCGTCACTACAGACTCGGGTTCGATCACAAGCTGTGTCACAGCCGGCCGCGACCGGGAGACCCATGGGGCGGCGCACAATTGGCCCAGTGTCGTCCGGGTTAGGGGAGGGTTTGGCCAGCCGGGATTTCCTTGTCTCATCGTGCTCTAGCGACTCCTTGTGGCAGGCCGGGCGCAGTGCATGCTGACACGTTCGCCAGGTGTACAGTGTTTCCTCCAACACATTGGTGCGGCTGGCTTCCGGGTTAAGTGGGCATTGAGTCAAGAAGCAGTGCGGCTTGGTTGTGTTTCGGAGATGAGTGAGAGAGTGAGAGGAGACGTCGAGAGAGAGAGTGAGAGAGAGAGTGAAAGACGAGAGAGAGAGAGAGCGAGAGAGAAAAGAGAGAGAGAGAGCAGAGAGGAGAGAGAGAGAGAGAAGCGAGAGAGAGAGAGAGAGAGAGAGAGCGAGAGAGAGAGAGCGAGAGAGAGAGAGAGACCGAGAGAGAGAGAGTATAGAAGAGAGAGAGAGAGGAGAGCGTAATAGATATGGTACGCCTCCCCGTTTGTAGGTTNGGCCTTCCCCAAACTGTTGTCACATTGTTGGAAGCACAGAATTGTCTAGAATGTTATTGTATGCTGTAGCATTAAGATTTCCCTTCACTGGATCTAAGGAGCCTAGCCCAAACCATGAAAAACATCCCCAGACCATTATTCCTCCTCCACCAAACTTTACAGTTGGCACTATGCATTGGGGCAGGTAGCGTTCTCCTGGTATCCGCCAAATCCAGATTTGTCCGTAAGACTGCCAGATGGTGAAACATGATTCATCACTCCAGAGAATGCGTTTCCACTGCTTCAGAGTCCAATGGCGGCGAACATTACACCACTCCAGCCTAAGCTTGGAATTGCGCATGGTGATCTAAGTCTTGTGTGCGGAAGCTCGGCTATGGAAATGAAGCTACAGACGAAAAGGTATTGTGCTGATGTTGCTTCCAGAGGCAGTTTGGAACAAGGTAGTGAGTGTTGCAACCTGAGGACCGACGATTTGTACGTGCAGTGCACTTCAGTACTCAACGGTCCAGCTCTGTGAACCTCGTGTGGCCTACCACTTCGCGGCTGAGCCTTTGTTGCTCCTAGATTTTTCCACTTCACAATAACAGCACTTACAGTTGACCGGGGCAGCTCTGCCAGGGCAGAAATGTGATGAACTGACTTGTTGGAAAAGTGGCATCCTATGACGGTGCCACGTTGAAAGTCACTGAGCTCTTCAGTAAGGCCATTCTACTGCCAATGTTTGTCTATAGAGATTGCATGGTTGTGTGCTCGATTTTATACACCTGTCAGCAACGGGTGTGGCTGAAATAACCGAATCCACTAAGTTGAAGGGGTGTCCACATACTTTTGTATATCTAGTGTATTATCGCGTGATGCCAAGTTTACTTCGATATGATGGTTATTATATCAATATTTGAGCATAAAGGCGTTTTCACCTCCATTTCTTGCATACTACATTTTACAGACACAAAAAGATCCTGCCATGTCGAACAAACAAATTATTTGTCTGCATTCATAAAATTGTACCGAAACTTCCTGTTTCCATCATAGCTATCGTGACTTTACATTTTTTTTATGCGGTATGACTTTACTCACATAAAAACTGTGGATGGAAACGTGCTTAGTCATGATGAATGATGTGTACCTGGTTCGGCACTGGGGATGTAACACGTAGACTCCATCCTGGTACTTCTCCTTGACCGTCTCCCTGTCCAGGTTAGCCAGAGCTCGAGCAGCATGGGACGCCTGTATGATGTGTGGAGACTGCATCATCTCTGCTAGCACTGGCACCCAACCTGCAAGGTAACAGAACATCACATATGATGGCACTTGTAATAGAACATAATCCGATAGCCAGTACCCCTGACACACTGAGCAGAGAGCTAGCACCCGCCTGACACACTGAGATGAAGGCTCGACCCACCTGACACACTGAGCAGAGAGCTAGCACCTACCTGACACACTGATCAGAGAGCTATCACCCACCTGGCACACAGAGGATAACTAGCACCCACCTGACACACAGAGGATTACTAGCACCCACCTGACACACAGAGGATTACTAGCACCCATCTGACACACAGAGGAGAGCTAGCACCCACCTGGCACACAGAGGATAACTAGCACCCATCTGACACACAGAGGAGAGCTAGCCCCCACCTGACACACAGAGGAGAGCTAGCACCCACCTGACACACAGAGGAGAGCTAGCACCCACCTGACACACAGAGGAGAGCTAGCACCCACCTGACACACAGAGGAGAGCTAGCACCCACCTGACTGTACTATGGCCTGGTGCACGCTGTCGTTGAGAGCCAGGTTGCCGATGATGCGTAAAATGTTCCTCTGGATCTTCGGGGAGTCTCTGCGGAGCTGGTAGACCCTCTGAAGGAGCTGCAGGCCCCCGTTGGCCACGATGTGGTCGCAATGACTCTGGACCTGGAGAACAGACATACAGGTGTTAGAATGCATTTATACGCTCTTAATATCCCCTGATAGTGTCAACGACTGTATCCTATCATATGGAAACCTTGAGGGTCTGTTATGGTGAGTTACAAGGTATGATGAAAAAGATGTTCATGTATCTAGACAATAAAGGCTAACAATGTTTTTCAAAAGTCCCTTGACAAAATGTATCCTTGAGTTACAAGTGGTTTTAAAGCAAAATGTTACATAACCTTGGAGTGCTGCACTAGGGCCTGTAGACAGAAGGACTCAACCTTCTCAGAAGGGACAGAAGTGAGGCTTTGGGCATAGGGCAGTCCATTCCCCCCAAAACACCACAGACCCCCCTAAAACAGAGAGATCCAGTTATCTACCTAAAATTGTGTGTGAGTGAGTATATGTATAAATATGTGTGTGAGCATCTCTTACCCTCTGTGCAGCCAGGGACTGGGTACTCTCCCTCAGGGCCAGTGAGGTGAAGTACTGGACACACTGGTCCACCTCAGACTGGGGGAGAGATGCCAGCAGCTGCCTCAGACCGTCCTCTACAGATAACCTCTAAGCAGAGGGCCAAACAAACACACTCACATTAAAACACACACAGAACATTCATAAAATTTGATTTGATTTGATACACAATAATTTTAATCCCCATCAGTGACAGATACCTACATCTTCCACCCAAGGCAGGACAGGTGGGGACAGGAAGAAGCGTTGGTCCACTTGAGAGGTGCGGGCCAGACCCAATGCCGTCCTCTGGTCTATAGCCTGGGCTGCTGTCTGGTACTGGTAGTCTGTGATGGACAGGGGTAACGAACCAATCCCTATCACCGTTCACTAGCACACATTTCACATTTACAGGTTGAAAGTGGTGATGTCTCACCATGCCAGTGGTGGTTCTGGGCCAGCTCCTGTACAGCTGACAGTCTGGTGGTCCTATTGCCTGAACAAGCCCTCTTCAACAGGACCCACAGCGCCACCTCATGGGGGTCCGCATCCATATGACTCAGGTGCTCTGACACACAGTTACAATTTAGACTTTTATGATGAAAATATGGATATTTTTACAAGCATTTCTTACATAATATATTTAATTTGAAATACATTTAAGAACTACACCTAAATGACCAAGGGTCCAATATCATCTACAGTACAAACAAAGACAATCTACCACCATCAATCATTATTCTACTACAGTACTACAGCAATGAGACTGCAGACCTGCTGTTATCATTGGCCGGGCAGCCGGGGCAGCTATCAAGTGTCAAACAGTAAGGTCAGAAAAGGTTAATGTTAGAACAGTTTTGAATGTACAATCTATGCAGAATCTGTAGTACAATCCCCATTGTACAATTGAATTACATAATGTGTCACATTATAAAGCAATAAGGAGAGGGGAGGGGGTTCAGTCCACACCTGTGACTAGTGATGACTCAAGCATAAGAATACACACAAAAGTACATGAATGAAGACACACACTAAAGCTTTCATTCAAACCCAGGAAGTGAAGGGCAGGTGTTTCCTGAAGTGAACACGTTGTCTCAATAACAAACCTATTGACGTCCATCCGTGTGTGTCTGAAATACCCCAACTGAGCTTTACCCGAGGCTTGGAGGATGAACTCTAATGTTTCTATCACAACACTGACTTCTGCTTTCCAGTACTAGCAGAATAGGAAGTTGAAATTCATGTGATACAACAACTAAAGTATTGTGTGTAGGTTTCTAAATGCAGCTGTAGCTTTAGTAAAAAAATAATGTACAAAAACAATACTGCAGTTGTGAATTTAGTGCTGTGTAGGAGGAAACTACTTTCAGTGGATCTTTCTCACCATCCAGAGGCCTCAGAAGAATCCTTGAGGAAACTTCCAGAAACCTCCTCGCTGCTTTATGAAGTTCTCTCCTGGCCTTATATGTGAGCCCTAAAACAGATACATGGGTTTGGTTACGATCAGTAATTAACATGTTATAACACAGTATTTTAACACCTCAAATGAACTATGTACCAAGCTATAAATGTATACTGCTCCAGGCTGGACCTCTGGTTGATCTACCTGCACATTTTCTAGTAAAACTGACCAAACAATAGGCTCTTAGCCTGTAAATCTGGTTATAAAATGACAGTTGTTGCTTGCTTCTGTTTACTGCTTCTCTAAACCGTTTCCTATCAGTCTTGGCTGGACGGTCTGTTTTCATTCACAGCAGCCTTGACCAGTGGAAGTGAGAGCAGGGACCAGACAGGCTGAGCTACAGTACCCAGAAGGGAGAGCAGAGGGAGGAAGGAAGACTGTCGTCGCTGGACACCTGGACCTGGCAGAAACCCATCAACAACTCCTCATAAATGAAAACTCAGCCAAAATATTTTCTGTGACAACATGCACCACATGTGGGCCTTTTGTTGGGTAGACTATTGAGGAAGTCTTGGGGAATTCAAATGTGTTCCAGAAAACCCTAAATTTTGGGTTGTAAACAGGATAGAGGAGAGAAAAAGCACATAACACCAAGTCTCAGCATTCCCTATGTGGAATATCATGTATGTACTGATAACTATTGTTATCAGAGAGCACATGACAATGCCTTGTCACAAAGCCCAGGTGAGGTAAATGACATACTGTACCTGTGCCAAGGTTCTCCTGCTCTTTAGAGGGCGTGGCTGACAGGTAGATGTAGGATTTGAGCTTTTCCTGCTGAATGGCCTGCGTGTCGATGCGTACCGCCTTGTTCAAGGAAACCACCTCGTATGTGATAAACATGCAACCCCTGAGAGAGGAATGAAGCCAAGATATACAGTAGTTAGAGCAGATAGGTCTCCATACCCAATGAACCCAACCTAAAATAACTTGTGTTTGTATGTGAAGTGGTTATCTTCACCTACCCCAATATGACAGCTCCGGTCATCTTTGCAATTTTCCCTGAAATCAAAACATAAGACAAATATGTTATTTTTTTAATAACTAAGGATATTAAAGAATTCCAGATGATTACACATTATGTGGGTGTATCAGCTATTTGATAAGTGATCATATTTCGTTATTGAGTGTGGATTGTGAAGGGGGACAGCACAGTCCCATAACATACTGATGTCCCTCCACGGCAGCACCTTCTTCACACCAGGGCCAGAGGTGGTGCTCAGCCTCCTGCAGCGTATCAGACGGAGTGCAGCCACAGACATCCTCTATTTACACACATTCACCCAGAGAGACATCAAAAGAGCCAGTTAACATAGCTTCAGCACTATTACCGCAAATGGCTGAGAGAAACTAAACTACAGTACCCTGAAGAGCCGTATCAATGTATGTGAAAGTTACATTGATGTATTTATTCATAGTTTCAGATTAGATGTTGTGATAGCCTCATGGCGCAAGAGATATGACAGGTTAGCCAGCAAGCTACCGTTGTCTAGTTAGCTAGCTAGCTACCATAGACATGTCAAGGTGCCTGGCTCTGGTAGGTAACGTTAACATGAAACTAGCTAACGTTAGCTAGCCAGCCAGCCAATGCAATGTTCCCATTAGAAAGAGCAACCATTTATTTTGCCGATGGGTAGTTCTTTGATTAGACAAACATCCAGTCTGTGATATGATTGAGCAATCGGATCAACTTGGGTCACGCGTACCTACAGTAACTAGCCAGCTAGCTAAAAAAACGTGGGAAAATGTAACGTTAATTATACAGCTGAAGTTAGCTAACGTAGCGTAACAAACAAACATGAGATTGTAAGACTTGTAACCAGGCTTGAAGTGATGGTGTAGTTTGCTAGACATTATACAAATGTACCTTATTTCGAAGATTTAATTTGTGTATTTTGAATGGCTAGTAGAGAGCTTCTTCTTCAACGACCCCAACCTGTCAGCTGTGTTGTGAAAAAATGAACTGCGCCAGTCTCATGTAACAAACGTCACTTACCGTAGTTACCTCAAAGCATAAAACATTTCTTTCCAGATCTCCAACTACCGTAATGGTCATTAAACACGAATTATACAAAATAATGAAGAGAGTGCCTAATTATATGACACGTGCATTTGTTATGTCTGATGTCGAAACGTAACGCATGTAAAATATTAAATACCTCCCAAATGCAGTGTTAAACTGTGTCTGAGGTTTATATTTAGTAAAATGACAAGGGGAATGTGTTCATTTGAATGTAATGCTCGTTTTATTATTTAAAAGTGTAACATGAATTGCATCATTCATGTCACGAGTGTGTCCCAAAGTTGATGCGTTTATTGATCCCGTCGCCACTCTGTAAGTCACCCATTTATTTTGACCCCTATGCCTAAACTTAAATATTCTTCTGCTGGTCTGTCACAGTGGAGGCTGCTGAGGGGAGAATGGCTCATAATAATGGTCGGAATGGAGCAAATGGAATGGCATCAAACACCTGGAAACCATGTGTTTGATGTATTTGATACCATTCCACTGATTCTGCTCCAGTCATTACCACGAGCCCGTTCTCCGCAATGAACGTGCCACCAACCTCCTATGGCTGGTCAATATCCACTAATTTAAATGTTATTTTTTTTCTTTCAATTGAACCTTTATTTAACTAAGCAAGTCAGTTAAGAACAAATTCTTATTTACAATGACGGCCTACACTTTAAATGGGCAATCTGGGATTCAAATATCAATAAAGCCACTACCCCTCCACTTTTTTAGTAAATGGATGAGGGATGGGGCTGAAGAAATGTAATCATGCTTTTTCTGTGGTAGACTGTCTCTTTGGCCATTGTATAACTGGGCACCTAAAGCCCTGACCTCTTACATTTCAGCACAGTGAAATAATTCCTTCCTCAGGAAACAGTGAGAGGGAGTCAGTGAGAGATCTGTCAGTTTGCCCACTAGAAAAGTGTAGCCTACAGACTGGACACTGGATAGCAGTGGCACCAAATAAGGGCATAAATAACACGTTTCTGGTAGAGATGGTATTACGTTTCATATTCAGAACACAGCCCGTTACCATTTCTTTCAGCATTTTATTGTGTTTAGTTATGCTCTGTGTCCAGTAAATTCTGATCCATGACAATCATACATACATACACACATTTTGCCGATGACCTTGGAGAGTAACCCTCATTGGATCATGCAAACATTGTTTATCCATATAATTTTGCATGTCCATGCTCACAAATAGAAAGTAGTCCAGTTACATGGGTGGATTGGGTTGGTACATGATGGAAATCAACATGAGTTCTCAATCTTATAAATCTCATTAGAAACACACACATTCACACATGTACAACAAATACTCTGTATAATCTGAAAATAAACATCTCTTTCTTGCTCACAAACACACAGTAATAAACAGCTGACACACACACACACACACACACACACACACACACACACACACACACACACACACACACACACACACACACACACACACACACACACACACACACACAAAAACATATATTAGCATTAGGGCTCTTTATTTTCCCCTCAAGTCCCCACATAGCCAGTTGTTCTAAAAACCTATTGACAACCCTGGGCTCAGTCAGTCCACTATCAGGCTGGACACATCCATCCCCTCCTCAGGTGCAGGTCTCCTGGTAGGCCCTTATAATGCTCTCATAAGCAGGAGGTGGGGTCTGTGTGGCATGGAACCCCCTCAGACTACTACTGCTCCAGAACAACTCGGGCCTTGGTGGGGTGGCAGCAGCCTGGGCTGCGGTTTGGTGGGCTGACCCAGCTGAAGTGGTCAGGGTTGGAGTGCGAGGCAACGTGGTCTGGCTCCCCTCCTCAGCTTCCCGGGCGATCTGGCTGCACTGGAGGAGTGGGTGAAAGGTGGACGCCCTGAAGCTGGGTTTGCGACCCA
Source organism: Salvelinus fontinalis (assembly GCF_029448725.1). Classification (NCBI taxonomy): domain Eukaryota; kingdom Metazoa; phylum Chordata; class Actinopteri; order Salmoniformes; family Salmonidae; genus Salvelinus; species Salvelinus fontinalis. Next base: position 20,466,079 of record NC_074691.1, read on the forward strand.
AAGGGTCAGCCTGGTCTGGGGAGGAGGCCTGGCGGTGGAAGCTGAAGGCAGCGCTAACCAGGCTGTTGTTGCTCCGCCGGTCGTAGCTGCTGTTGCGATTGAAGCCAGGCCGAGTGCGCGGGGAGGTGCGGGACGGGCGAGGTGGCCGGCGGGTGATACTGCCCGAGCCGGCCCTGCGACGGGACATCCAGGTCAGGACAACATAGACCAGCACCCCCAATAGGATGCCCACCGCAATGGACACACAGAAAGCTATGATCAGGGAGACTGGGAAGGAGAGAGAGGGAAGGGTCCATTCATTATATCTTGGTTTAAGGGAGACATAGAGTAAGAGTTTTTGGACACCAAAGAGATTTATATGAAAAGACCTGTTCAAAACTCATTATCATCTAGCATCATCATTAGATATTCAATAGATACCTTCATGCTTGTAAAAAATGTTTTTTGCCACAGTAAAAAACTAAAACTGTAAAGTAAAGTAATAGTAAAAGTTATGTGGTTTATAGTCTGCTGAGGGAACGGTTTCAATCTGGAACCATACAAGATATGTACTGCCAAGCCCACAACAAGTCACTATCCTAACATCAACAGCGCTGTTATGATGATGAACTAATAGAACTCTGCTAAAATGGCACACCACAACCAAATAATCACAGTCCTTCCTCTATGGTGATTATGAGACCAAGTCCTCCAAAGCACAAAACTGATTACATCTCCTTCCCACAAAATAAAGATCAACATTTTGTTGTCTTTGACTTGCTCCCTGAGACGCTATGGTCACCATATGTGTCTCTCTGAAAAGAGAGAAAGGAACAGAGGACAAATCCCAGTGGACCACTGCCAGCTAAAGGAAATCAATTGCCTTTGGATACAGTTAGGTCTTATGAAGTGTAAAAGTACTCTGCTACCTCTACATAGTTTTTCATTGTCCTCTGTTGGAAAAGGGAAAAGCAGACAAGAAGTCATCTGGAAATGACATTTGGGAGGAAGGAGGAAAAAACACTAACCAAGAGGAAGCTTTGCAATATTGCTGATTTTATGGGTCTGTTCTTGCCTTGCGTCTAAATACTAGTCTGTCAGGTCCGATAAATGCAGTTTTGAATGCATGTTTTCTTTTCCTGACAAAATATTCAAGTACTCTCATCGTCATTAAACCTATACATTCCAGTTAAAACAGAGAAGTGCCAACAGAGAAACCACAACAGAGGAGCAGAGTAGCAGCTGAGAGAGCGAGAGACATAATATGACATTTTGAAATGTCTTTATTCTTTTGGAACTTTTGTGAGTGTAATGTTCACTGTTAATTTTTTATTGTTTATTTAACTTTTGTTTATTATCTATTTCACTTGCTTTGACAAGGTAAACATATGTTTCCCATGCCAATAAATACCCTTAAATTGAAATTGAATTGAAAGAGAGAGAGAGAGAGTTGAAAAAACTCACCAACATCAAATGACTGAAGTATTTCCAGAAAGAGATTGGTGTTGTTTTCGGCCATAACTTTCTCTGCACTGTCAGAGAAGAAGAGGAGAATGTTATGCATCCAGTAGCTCTCCTTGGCTTCCTCACGTCTCTCTCTTTCTTCCTCCTGCCTATCCCTCCTTCACTCTTCCTCTTCTATCATTCACTCTCTGTCTATCCCTTTCTTCTCTCTCCCTCCTTCCCTTTCCCTGCTTCTTTTCTTTCTTCCCTCACTTTCTCACTTTGCCTCTCTCTCTCTCTCTCTCTCTCAGAGTGAGAGAGATCAGCCCAGAGGAACTCAGCCACACAGGATTACCTCCAAAACCGGGCTGTCTGCTCTCTTGTTTGTGGAAGCGGAAAACTTCACTGTCACATTTCCTGCTATTCTGCGTAAAATTAGGAATGGGTCTCTCTTATCTGTCCTGGACAGAGTTCCTCCTGGAGGGGCGGGAGCGGGGTTGCCGAAATCACTTCCTGTCCCATCATTTCCTTAAGTTTGATTAATGAGAAGAAACTAATTCACCCCTTCAAGTCCCAAACCAGCCCCCACCCCCCAATCTCCCTGTCCCTGCTTTTGTAATGGAACAGTCAGCTACCATCTCGGATTACATTTTTTTCCAAAATGATAAACATTGCAGTTTTTCTTATTTTCTCCAGTCCACCTCTGCAACCACAGGCGACAGTTTCTTCAAGCGCAACACTACCAATTACAGCCTTGGTTCTGAATGTCGAAGCTGGAGCCAAAACCCCCGAATGGTGTTAATAAAACTGAATAGACAAAAAAGTTATAACATAAATAGTATTTCTATGTGCTGCAAAACAACTATTTTTATATCTGAGCGTACATGCTCTGGTTTTCCAGACCCTTTGTCAATACTGTAACCTCAGTGTTTCCACAGTGTCTGCCAGGTCAGCGGTGTCTGCATGGGCCGTCCAAGCCTGTGTCGGTTGTAGAGGTCCAGTAAAAACACTAGGCTCTGATAAGATAGAGAACCAGAGCCACAGCTCAACACAACACAGTCCCTCCCTTGTTCCTTTCACCTTGCCCTTTGTGATTTTCTCCCTCCAATTAAGAGGACTGGATAGGTGAAAGAAATACTATGACCCTGCCTATCCCTCCTAGAAGGCTAGGTGGGGGAGCTATCAGCATACTGCTTTGACTATCCAATCCATCCAGATCCGCTAAGGTGGTCAGAGGAAAGGGAGCACATTTTTTATTGGAATTTAGCCCTTAGTATAGCAGGGAACCTCCTGGTCCATCCTGGTCCTGTGGGCTCCCCCTTTCCCCTCCCTCTCCACTGGCAGAGGGAGGGCTGGGTCTCGCAGGGACTTCCTCTCATTGTTGCCCTGTCTCAAACCCGTCCAGAGGAACCAGCAAACGCCTACTATACCCTGTCAGATGGTATTCAGAGGCATTGTGTTTTGTTCAATCACACAGGGGTTGCAAAACCACAGGGCTTGTCTGTCCACATACAGGTGTTGGAGGTATTCTTTAAAAGAATGTGTTTATTTATGTTCTACTAAAGTTTAGTACCGGTACTGATTAGCATTGTTTAACAGTGTTTGGACGTGTGATGGAAAGTTGTAGGGTGTGGGCTTGATCAGGGATTTTATGAGGAAATTCTACACAGTAAATAGAGCAATGCAACCTCTCTTTAGAATCAAGGTATTCTACTGTTCTGTACATACAATGACAGGTTTATAACCTTGGTCTGCCCTTGATGTCTAGAAGACAAAAGAAATTCACAACCTCTCCAGAAACCTGGGACACTGGACATATTAATCTTAAATGTAAAGTCCCCAGTTTAGGTGACCTCGTGGGTTCTGGTACCGGTTTTGGATGACATTTTTGTTTATACATCGATCTGTGGACACTTGGCTTGCGTTGAGTGATAGCCCTGATTCCTACGTACACAGTAGTATAATGTTTTGCACCTGTGTGACATAGGATGTGAAATCTGAAACCACTTAAAGCTGAGATGTCCCTTCTACCATTTCATTCGCTCTTCCAACTGTCCATCAACTCCTGGCTGAACCCTATGTCACAGCCACTGACAAAGCACATGCCTACAATCTCTACATCGTAGCGCAGAATAAGACAGTGGTTTCGATTCATAGCCAATTAAAAAAATTCACAGGTTTTAAATAAAAACACTTTTTGTTTGTCATAAATGGACAAGATGAGATATGAGATGAAAAATAAGTTCCTAATTAGATCAAGAAGCCAAGCTAGAGCTCTGTGTGACCTTCACAGCGGTGGGGGCTGATGTTTTGAAATGTCGATTGAGTGCACACATAGTCTTCATGGGCTTAATAATAAAGGCATCATTTAAACGGTAAAAATGAATTACATTTTAATGTGGCATGAACACAACCAGTCAATTTTGTATTTGTTATTTTTTTGTACTTTTAACCATTTTTCTTCCCAATTGGTAGTTACAGTCTTGTCCCATCGCTGCAACTCCCCTATGGACACGGGAGAGGCGAAGGTCGAGAGCCACGCGTCCTCCGAAACACTACCCTGCCAAGCTGCACTGCTTCTTGACACAATGCTCGCTTAACCCGGAAGCCAACCACACCAATGTGTCGGAGGAAACACCGTCCAGCTGGCGACCAAGTCAGCTTGCACATGCCGGCCCGCCAAAAGAAGTTGCTAGAGCACGATGGGACAAGGACGTCCCAGCCGGCCAAACCCTCCCTAACCCGGACGACGCTGGGCCAATTTTGCAGTGCCTCATGGGTCTCCCGGTCATGGTCGGCTGTGACACAGCCTGGGATTGAACCCGGGTCTTTAGTGACGCCTCAAGCATGGCGATGCAGTGCCGTATAATACCGTGGCACTCGGGAGGCTCAGCCATCATGTTTCATATGATTTTCAAACAAATCCCTTCAAAAAGTAGGCTACTTGTGCATGCTCGTCCACTCACAATAATTCCAGCATCTCGAACTACATGTATACTGCGTCATTTAATGAATGGAAAGAGACATCTGTTACAAAACACCAAAAAGTGTGCCCAATGGAATTCAGCGACTGCCATTAATTAGGCCTACATTAATTGATGCGTCTTGCTGACACATTCACCTTTTTTTGTAGCCTGAAAAAAGTCGGGACACCTGAAATGGGGCTGAAACTGTCCCAGGAAAAATGGAATGGTCACCCTAACACACAGTCAACTTACTAGACTACAATGTGTATTACCATGAACTAGAGTACCACAGTGTGAGTCATAATACCTGTAAAACCTAGCGGTTAAACAATGAAATGGTTCCAATCATTTTCCCACCATTCATTTCTCCCATAGGGGATTTTAGAAACACTTAAACAAATGCTAATTAGCTGCTAATGTGGCTATCATAAAGAACCACAAATGCCATGATCTGGACAAGACTGCCAAATCGAGGCAAAGGTAACAATCTCTGGATTAACTATCTAATGCCAACTAAATGTAGTAATGAATAAATTGGCTACATTTCTTTAAATGGACAATTCTGTTAACTGTCTTGTGCAAGTTTTAAATTGACATAATACCTGTTAGCAAAGGTGTCATATAGGGATGAAGTGTCAGAGTCTAGGTGATGTGGGTAAGGCGGAGTCAGGCGCAGGACACAGAAATGAGTAATATTAGTAACTTTACTCAAAAAATAATCTTCCAACAAGGAGAACGAAAATCCAGAATCACATAAACGAGACAACTGACAACAATAAACACGCACAAAACCATGATGGCCCCAGAGGGTTAAATAGGGAAATAATTCAAACATAATGGGAACCAGGTGTGTACAATACAGACAAAACAAATGGAAAAAGAAATGTAGATCGGTGGAGGCTAGAAAGCCGGTGACCACCGAACGCTGCCCGGACAAGGAGAGGCACCAACTTCAGCGGAAGTCGTGACAGTGCAGGTGCTTCAATCTGGCTCTGATGGAACGGTGCCAGGACCGGCTGATAACCTAGTACACATTGAAAAGGAGATAGGTTAGTGGAGGAGTGGCGGAGGGAGTTTTGGGCCATCTCTGCCCAGTGGATGAAAGCCGCCCACTCCCCCGGCCGGTCCTGGCAATAGGACTGCAGAAACCTACCCACAACCTGGTTAACTCTCTCCACCTGCCCGTTACTCTCGGGGTGAAAACCCGAGGTGAGGCTGACCGAGACCCCCAGGAGTTCCATAAACGCCCTCCAGATCCTAGACGTGAACTGGGGACCCCGATCAGAAACTATATCCTCAGGCACCCCGTAGTGCCGGAAGACGTGGGTGAACAGGGCCTCCGCAGTCTGTAGAGCCGTAGGGAGACCGAGCAAAGGAAGGAGACGGCAGGACTTAGAAAACCGATCCACAACAACCAGGATTGTGGTGTTTCCCTGTGACGGAGGAAGATCCGTCACTAAATCCACCGATAGGTGTGACCACGGCCATTGTGGAACGGGTAGGGGTTGTAATTTCCCTCTGGGCAGGTGTCTAGGTGCCTTGCACTGGACGCACACCGAGCAGGAGGAAACAAACTTCCCACTAAGACAGCGCACTGTCCGACTGATGCCAGGATGACCAGAGGAGGATGACGTGTGAGCCCAACAGATCAAACGATCGCAGACATCAGACGGAACGTACAGACGCCCAACTTGACACTAGTTGGGAGTGGGCTCTGTACGTAACACCCGCTCGATGTCTACGTCCACCTCACATGCCACCGGTGCCACCTGGAAAGAAGCCGGAAGTATAGGAGTGGGATCCGTGGACCGCTCCTCTGTGTCATACATCCGGGACAGTGCATCTGCCTTAGCGTTCTGGGAACCTGGTCTGTAGGAAAGGAAGAAAATAAAACGGGTGAAAAACATGGCCCACCTTGCCTGAGGAGGGTTCAGTCTCCTCGCCGCCCGGATGTACTCCAGATTGCGGTGGTCAGTCCAAATGAGGAAAGGGTGTTTAGCCCCCTCAAGCCAATGCCTCCACGCCTTCAGAGCCTTGACAACAGCCAACAGCTCCCAATCACCCACATCATAGTTTCACTCCGCCGGGCTGAGCTTCTTCGAAAAATCAATTCTTCTTCACAAAAAAGTAACTCGAGGAGGCAGGTGAAGTGGAAGGCCGAATGTATCCCTGTCCCAAAGATTCGGAGACATATGTTTCCATAGCCGCCATCTACTCCTGAAACAAAGGATACACGTGACTCCTGGGAAGTGCTGCGTCTACCATGAGATTTATCGCACAATCCCCCCGTCGATGGGGTGGTAATTGAGTCGCCTTCTTTTTACAGAAGGCGAGAGCCAAATCGACATATTCAGGGGGGATGTGCATGGTGGAGACCTGGTTTGGACTCTCCACCGTATTTGCACCTATGGAAACACCTACACACCTCCCTGAGCACTGACGTGACCATCCCTTGAGAGCCCCGTTTCCACGAAATAGTGGGGTCATGATCGGCCAACCAGGGACGCCCCAACACCACAGGAAACGCAGGTGAATCGATCAGAAAGAGACTAATTCTCTCCTTATGATCCCCCTGCGTTATCATACATAGTGGAGCTGTGACCTCCCTGATCAGTCCCGACCCTAAAGGACGACTATCTAAGACATGTACAGGGAAGGGCACATCAACAGGGACAATAGGGATCCCTAATCTAATTGCAAATGAACGATCAATAAAGTTCTCAGCTGCACCTGAATCTACTAGCGCCTTATACTGGGAATGCAGGGAAAACTCAGGAAATTCTATACATACACACATGTGCGAAACAGGAAGCTCTGGGTGAGTTGGGTGCTTACTCACCTGGGATGATCCACCAGTGCCCTGCCTGCCTCGACGCCCTGGAGAACCTCCCCAGCACCGACCAGCAGTGTCCCCTCTGCGGCCACAGGCATCCGGTCCCCCTCATAGCAGCACCTCCTAGCGCCATCGGCGTCGGACCTGAGGTGCTGGGGGATGGAACTGACGGACCTCGATCCGGACGTCCGTGGGAGGCCAACAGGTTATCCAGCCTAATGGATAGGTCCACCAGCTGGTCAAAGGTAAGGGTGGTGTCCCTGCAGGCTAGCTCCCTACGAACGTCCTCGCGTAGACCACACCTGTAGTGGTCGATCAGGGCCCGCTCATTCCATCCCACGCCCAGAGTTCGAAAGTCCAGAGCGAAGTCTTGTGCGCTCCTCATCCCCTGTCTGTGATGATACAAGCGTTCCCCAACCGCTCTCCCATCAGGAGGAAGATCGAAAACCGCCCGGAAGCAGCGGGTAAAATCCTCATAATTGTCCAACGTCGGTCCTTCCCTTCCCCAGACTGCGTTGGCCCATTCGAGTGCTCTACCAGTCAGACAGGAGATGAGGGCGTTTACACTCTCGCGTCCCGAAGGAGCTGGGTGAACGGTTGCCAGGTAGAGCCCCAGCTGGAGTAGGAACCCCTGGCACCAGGCAGCCGTTCCATCGTATACCCTCGGGAGCGCGAGCCGAATCCCACTGGATCCAGGTGAAGGAGGGGTGGACAGCGGTGTGGGTTGTTGTGGGAGCTGGGGTGATGATGATGAGGTTGCTGGAAAACGCCCTCTCTCCCATCGCTCCATGGTTTGCAGCACGCGATCCATGGCTGTGCCGAGACTTTGCAACACACATGCTGCTGGACGCGTGCCTCCATAGGTAGAGGAGGGCTGTGTGCACATGCCGACTCCATTGAAGGAGCGTGTTTCTGTCAGAGTCTAGGTGATGTGGGTCAGGCGCAGGACACAGAGATGAGTAATAATAGTAACTTTACTTAAAAATAATCTTCCAACAAGGAGAACGAAAATCCAGAATCACATAAACGAGACAACTGACAACAATAAACACAGACAAAACCATGATGGCTCCAGAGGGTTAAATAGGGAAATAATTAAAAAGTAATGGGAACCAGGTGTGTAGAATACAGACAAAACAAATGGAAAAAGAAATGTAGATTGGAGGAGGCTAGAAAGCAGATAACGTCTACCACCTAATGCTGCCCGAACAAGGAGTGGCACCAACTTCAGTGGAAGTCGTGACATGAAGCTTGCATAGATTTGTATTCTTGCATGATTTGTAGTCTTGCATGATTTGTAGTCTTGCATAAAATAGAGTACCACAGTGTGAGTCATAATACCCATATCTATGCATAATACCCATATAGGGATCCTAATAAACTAAACTAAACTTGCATTTACCCTCCATTAGGCCTACACTACTGCTGGTAGCCTATCCTTTCATAAGAGGCAATTTTGCACACAGGAACACATGCAGAACAGGTAGCCTACATTCAATATAATACATGAGTTGAATCAAAACATGTTTTACACCCTAGTTGAGTTGTCCATAATTCATGAGTTGATGCTTAGAGTCTTGTCACGATCGACCATGGGGGAGAGAGAGAGAGGACCAAGGCGCAGCATGTAAAAAATACATCTTCTCTTTATTTAGGAGAAAACGAACGAAGCAAAACAACAAATAGACGACCGTGAAGCTATAACCGAACAAAATGCAAACATGCAACCTAGACACAGACACAGTCCTAGACAATGACCCAACAAAAACACGATGCCTATGGCCGCCTAAAATATGGCTCCCAATCAGAGACAAATGAAAGACATCTGTCTCTAATTGAGAACCACTCAGGCAACCATAGACATACCTAGAACATTCACTCAACCATAGACATACCTAGAAACACTCACTCAACACAAACCCATACACTAAACCCAACACCCCCTTTTCCATATCACCACCCAAAACGAGACAAAACACAAACATTCCCCATGTCACACCCTGACCTAACTAAAATAATAAAGAAAACAAAGAATACTATGGCCAGGGCGTGACATAACCCCCCCCTTAAGGTGCGAACTCCGGGCGCACCAGCACACAGTCTAGGGGAGGGTCTGGGTGGGCTTCCTTCCCCGGTGGCGGCTCCGGCACTGGTCGTGGTCCCCACCCCACCATAGTCACTACCCGCCTCCGTAGCCTCCTCCCAATGGCCACCCTCCACCTTAACCCCACTGGATTAAGGGGCAGCACCGGACTAAGGGGCAGCACCGGACTAAGGGGCAGCACCGGACTAAGGGGCGGCAGCTCCGGACTGAGGGACGGCAGCTCCGGACTGAGGGACGGCAGCTCCGGACTGAGGGACGGCAGCTCCGGACTGAGGGACGGCAGCTCCGGACTGAGGGACGGCAGCTCCGGACTGAGGGACGGCAGCTCCGGACTGAGGGACGGATCCTGGCTGGATGACTCATGGTTGGCTGACGGATCCGGCTGGTCATGGCTGGCGGACGGCTACGGCTGGTCATGGCTGGCTGACGGCTCCGGCTGGTCATGGCTGGCTGACGGCTCCGGCTGGTCATGGCTGGCTGACGGCTCCGGCTGGTCATGGCTGGCTGACGGCTCCGGCTGGTCATGGCTGGCTGACGGCTCCGGCTGGTCATGGCTGGCTGACGGCTCCGGCTGGTCATGGCTGGCTGACGGCTCCGGCTGGTCATGGCTGGCTGACGGCTCCGGCTGGTCATGGCTGGCTGACGGCTCCGGCTGGTCATGGCTGGCTGACGGCTCCGGCTGCTCATGGCTGGCTGACGGCTCCGGCTGCTCATGGCTGGCTGACGTCTCCGGCTGCTCATGGCTGGCTGACGGATCCGGCTGCTCATGGCTGGCTGACGGATCCGGCTGCTCATGGCTGGCTGACGGATCCGGCTGCTCATGGCTGGCTGACGGATCCGGCTGATCCGGGCTGGCTGACGGATCCGGCTGATCCGGGCTGGCTGACGGATCCGGCTGATCCGGGCTGGCGGAAGGCTCCGGCTGATCCGGGCTGGCGGAAGGCTCCGGCTGATCCGGGCTGGCGGAAGGCTCCGGCTGATCCGGGCTGGCGGAAGGCTCCGGCTGATCCGGGCTGGCGGAAGGCTCCGGCTGATCCGGGCTGGCGGAAGGCTCCGGCTGATCCGGGCTGGCGGAAGGCTCCGGCTGGCGGACGGCTCCGGCTGGTCATGGCTGGCTGACGGCTCCGGCTGGTCATGGCTGGCTGACGGCTCCGGCTGGTCATGGCTGGCTGACGGCTCGGGCTGGTCATGGCTGGCTGACGGCTCGGGCTGGTCATGGCTGGCTGACGACTCAGATGGCACTGGGTAGACGGACGACTCAGATGGCACTGGGTAGGCGGACGGCTCCGGCTGGTCATGGCTGGCGGACGGCTCGGGCTGGTCATGGCTGGCTGACGGCTCGGGCTGGTCATGGCTGGCTGACGGCTCGGGCTGGTCATGGCTGGCTGACGACTCAGATGGCACTGGGTAGACGGACGACTCAGATGGCACTGGGTAGACGGACGACTCAGATGGCACTGGGTAGACGGACGACTCAGATGGCACTGGGTAGACGGACGACTCAGATGGCACTGGGTAGACGGACGACTCAGATGGCACTGGGTAGACGGACGACTCAGATGGCACTGGGTAGACGGACGACTCAGATGGCACTGGGTAGACGGACGACTCAGATGGCACTGGGTAGACGGACGACTCAGATGGCACTGGGTAGACGGACGACTCAGATGGCACTGGGTAGACGGACGACTCAGATGGCACTGGGTAGACGGACGACTCAGATGGCACTGGGTAGACGGACGACTCAGATGGCACTGGGTAGACGGACGACTCAGATGGCACTGGGTAGACGGACGACTCAGATGGCACTGGGTAGACGGACGACTCAGATGGCACTGGGTAGACGGACGACTCAGATGGCACTGGGTAGACGGACGACTCAGATGGCACTGGGTAGACGGACGACTCAGATGGCACTGGGTAGACGGACGACTCAGATGGCACTGGGTAGACAGACGACTCAGATGGCACTGGGTAGACGGACGACTCAGATGGCACTGGGTAGACGGACGACTCAGATGGCACTGGGTAGACGGACGACTCAGATGGCACTGGGTAGACGGACGACTCAGATGGCACTGGGTAGACGGACGACTCAGATGGCACTGGGTAGACGGACGACTCAGATGGCACTGGGTAGACGGACGACTCAGATGGCACTGGGTAGACGGACGACTCAGATGGCACTGGGTAGACGGACGACTCAGATGGCACTGGGTAGACGGACGACTCAGATGGCACTGGGTAGACGGACGACTCAGATGGCACTGGGTAGACGGACGACTCAGATGGCACTGGGTAGACGGACGACTCAGATGGCACTGGGTAGACGGGCAGCTCTGGCCGGCTGAGGCGCACTATAGGCCTGGTCCGTGGTGCCGGAACTGGTGGTACCGGGCTGGGGACACGCACCTGAAGGCTAGTGCGGGGAGAAGGAACAGGGCATACTGGACCCTGGATACGCACATTAGGCCTAGTGCGTGGTGCCGGAACTGGTGGTACCGGGCTGGGGACACACATCTCAGGGCTAGTGCGGGGAGCAGCAACAGGACACACTGGGCTCTCAAAGCGCACTATAGGCCTAGTGCGTGGTACCGGCACAGGTGGTACCGGGATGAGGACACGCACCTCAGGGCGAGTGCGGGGAGATGCAACAATGCGAACAGGGCTCTGGAGACACCCTGGAATCCTGGGGCGTGGTGCCGGAACTGGTGGTACCGGGCTGGGGCGGGAAGGTGTTACAGGAGGTGTAGGACTAGGAATGCACACAGGAGGCCTGGTTCGTGGGACTGTCCTTCCCAGACGGTTAGCACGCAACTCAGGACGAGCATGAAGAGCTGACTCAGGTAACATCACATCCCGCACACGCTCTGTCGGGTGGATGTTGTGCCTCACGCACCAACACAGCAGCTCCCTCTTTTCACTCTCCTCCAAACTCCTCAATAAATCCTTAACAGTCTCTGTATCCTTTCCATTGCTCACCTCCAGTATCTGCACAACGGGCTCTGGCTCCCTCCTTTCACGCTGCTTGGTCCTAAGTGGTTGGGTCATTCTGTCACGATCGACCATGGGAGAGAGAGAGGCCAAGGCGCCACATGTAAAAAATACATCTTCTCTTTATTTAGGAGAAAACGAACGAAGCAAAACAACAAATAGACAGCAAAACAACAAATAGACAACCGTGAAGCTATAACCGAACAAAATGCAAACATGCAACCTAGACACAGACCTAGACAATGACCCAACAAAAACATGATGCCTATGGCCGCCTAAAATATGGCTCCCAATCAGAGACAAATGAAAGACATCTGTCTCTAATTGAGAACCACTCAGGCAACCATAGACATACCTAGAACATTCACTCAACCATAGACATACCTAGAAACACTCACTCAACACAAACCCATACACTAAACCCAACACCCCCTTTTCCATATCACCACCCAAAACGAGACAAAACACAAACATTCCCCATGTCACACCCTGACCTAACTAAAATAATAAAGAAAACAAAGAATACTAAGGCCAGGGCGTGACAAGTCTTCACAGATCGTGTGACATAAAACACTACCTTTCTTTCCATACATGAATGACATTTATATGACAGTGTTATTTGTCATTATTAAGCATTTAACAATTGAATTGAACATTGAACTTAATTGAAATCTCGGATAATGCACTGCAAGTATAACTATGCCTATGCAACATTTCATTGTTTCGCTGTGAAAACAGTTCTCATAAGCACACAAATCCAAAATAATGTAGGGCTATGCCATTGCAAAACCGAATAATTCTAATAGAAAGAGTCAACCAAAGGCCTACTGTCATTAACTTATAGGCTACTTGATGGATGGATTGGATGCGCATTGGTGTCTAGCTCTAGACAATTTCCCTAGTGATATTGTTGACCATCATTAACTGATCCAGCAAAGAAATCAAATATTGATAGAAAATAATCAAGCTAAATAAATGGTCTGCTACTTCTGGTCACCGATGGTACAGAGAACACCAGTACCTGTGCGCAACAGATAAAACAGCAATGAGCTCTTTAAACAGCTGGCTGACAAAATCAAACAATAATAAATCAACGGATAAATCTGATGCATTGGAATAACGTTGTTTATTTATCAAGGATGTATGGCAAACAAATGGCGAAAATGAGTAAGTACAAAGGAAAATCTATGCGTAAAGGAGCTCAGTTGAAGCCATTTAGTTATATGTGGACAGTGCCGCTGTTTGCCTAGAATTTCTAAGCAAACAGCGGGAGGCAGGGCTTTCTCCTATAGATCTCCATTTTTATGGAACAGTCTGCCTACCCATGTGAGAGACGCAGACTCGGTCTCAACCTTTAAGTCTTTACTGAAGACTTTTCTCTTCAGTAGGTCATATGATTGAGTGTAGTCTGGCCCAGGAGTGTGAAGGTGAACGGAAAGGCTCTGGAGCAACGAACCGCCCTTGCTGTCTCTGCCTGGCCGGTTCCCCTCTCTCCACTGGGATTCTCTGCCTCTAACCCTGTTACAGGGGCTGAGTTACTGGCTTACTGGTGCTCTTTCATGCCGTCCCTGGGAGGGGTGCGTCACTTGAGTGGGTTGAGTTACTGACGTGATCTTCCTGTCTGGGTTGGCGCCCCCCCTTGGTTTGTGCTGTGGTGGAGGTCTTTGTTGGCTATACTCGGCCTTGTCTCAGGATTATAAGTTGGTGGTTGAAGATATCCCTCCAGTGGTGCGGGGGCTGTGCTTTGGCAAAGTGGGTGGGGTTATATCCTTCCTATTTGGCCCTGTCCGGGGGTATCTTCGGATGGGGCCACAGTGTCTCCTGACCGCTCCTGTCTCAGCCTCCAGTATTTATGCTGCAGTAGTTTGTGTCGGGGGGCTAGGGCCAGTTGGTTATATCTGGAGTACTTCTCCTGTCTTATCCAGTGTCCTGTGTGAATTTAAGTATGCTCTCTCTAATTCTCTCGTTCTCTCTTTCTCTCGGAGGACCTGAGCCCTAGGACCATACGTCGGGACTACCGGCCGTGGTGACTCCTTGCTGCCCCCAGTCCGCCTGGCCTTGCTGCTATTCCAGTTTCAACTCTTCTGCCTGCGGTTATGGAACCCCTACCTGTCCCAGACCTGCTGCTTTCAACTCTTAATGATCGGCTATGAAAAGCCAACAGATTTATTCCTGATTATTATTTGACCATGCTTGTCATTTATGAACATTTTGAAAATCTTGGCTCTCTCTAATTTTCTCCTTCTCTCTTTCTTTCTCTCGGAGGACCTGAGCCCTGGGACCATACGTCGGGACTGCCAGGCGTGGTGGCTCCTTGCTGTCCCCAGTCCGCCTGGCCTTGCTGCTGTTCTGCCTGCGGTTATGGAACCGCCACCTGTCCCAGACCTGTTGTTTTTCAACTCTTAATGATCGGCTATGAAAAGCCAACTGAATATTATTCATGATTATTATTTGACCATGCTTGTCACTTATGAACATTTTTTAACATCTTGGCATAGTTCTGTTATAATCTCCACCCGGCACAGCCAGAAGAGGACTGGCCACCCCTCATAGCCTGGTTCCTCTCTAGGTTTCTTCCTAGGTTTTGGCCTTTCTAGGGAGTTTTTCCTAGCCACCGTGCTTCTACACCTGCATTCTAGCTGTTTGGGGTTTTAGGCTGGGTCTCTGTACAGCACTTCGAGATATTAGCTGATGTACGAAGGGCTATATAAAATAAACTTGATTGATTGATTGAATGTCATTGGGGTGGAGGCAGAGTAAAAGTCAGTTGGGGGGGTGGTGTCCATAGGGGGAGTAGCAGGTGGGAGGGGGGAGCAGGTAGCTGACTAGTGGAGTCTATTCAGCAGCCTATAGGTCTGGGGGTAGAAAATATTGGCCAGTCTTCCAGTTTTCGCCATGATGCTCCTGTACTGCCCGCATCTGAGTGATGGAAGCAGGGCGAACAGGACATGGTTCGGGTGGCTGTGGTCCCTGATGATCTTCTTGGCCTTCCTGCGACACCTGGTGTTGTAGATGTCCTGGAGGGCAGGCAGTGTCCACCCAGTGGTGCGTTTGGCTGCGCGTATCACCCTCCAAAGCGCCTTGCAGTCCGCGGCAGGGGAGTTGCCGTACAAGGATGTGATGCAGCCTGACAGTATGCTCTCTATGGTACTCCTGTGGAACACTGTGAGGGCCCTCAGGGAAAGGCCGAATTTCTTCAGCATCCTGAGGTTGTGCCTTCTTCACCACGGTGTGTTTTGACCATTTCAGATTTTCTGAGATCTGTACGCCAAGGAATTTAAAGTTTGTACCGTCTTCATGGCGGCCTTGTTGATGAGGATGGGGGCATGTCTAGCCTTGTTCCTCTTGAAGTCCACAATCAGCTCCTTTGTTTTTCTAACATTGAGGGAGAAGTTGTTTACCTGGCACCATGCCGTCAGAGTGCCTATCTCCTCCCTGTAGGCCGTCTCGTCGTTTTTGGTAATCAGGCCTACTGTTGTGTCATCAGCGAACTTAATGGAACTGTGTGAGGCCACGCCGTCGTGGGTATAGAGGGAACACAGCAGGGGACAGAGGGCACACCCTTGTGGGGCCCCCATTTTTTAAATCAGTGTAGAGGAGGTAATGTTGCCTACCTTTACCACCTGGAGGTGAGCTATTAGGAAGTTATTAGGAAGTCCAGGACCCAGTTGCATAAGGAGTTCAGACCCAGGGGCATGAGCTTTGTAATGAGCTTACTAGGCACTATGGTATTGAAGGCTGTGCTGTAGTCGATGAACAGCTTTATCACATATGCATTCCTTTTGTCCAGGTGGGTAAGGGGCAGTGTACAGTGCAATGGCGATTGCATTGTCCATGGATCTTTCAGGGAGGTAGGCGAATTGGAGAGGGTTGAGTGTGTCAGGGAGGTAGGAGGTGATATGGTCTTTGACTAGCCTCTCAAAGCACTTCATGACGACATAAGTGAGCACTACTGGTAGGTAGTCATTCAGTTCAGTTACTTTCCCTTTCTTGGGCACGGGGATGATCGTGGACATCTTGAAGCAGGTGGGCAACTTCAACAAAGCCAAAGATGAGGGTGAGAAGAACTTGCTCTGTAGGGTATTCGAGAATTTCTACAGGCAACCCAATATTGTCATCACTCTTTTAAATTACATTTGTAATTCAATCGAGATTTTACTTAGAAACTGGCCAGTTTGTAGGGCCTCGATGTCGACTCGCAAAACGTTTACTATGGGTAATTTGGAATTGAGATGGAAACAGCCAATGACCCAATGACGTCTCTCAATGCAATTTATCATTATGTTCCGGTTGCAACCGTCAAGTTTGCGGGTTTTCACAGGGAAGGGGTCGATTCTGACGAGCAGGTTGGCTACGATAACTTTCTAATAAGATTTCAGTAGTGCTGACTGCGCGTGAAGGAGATTACTCAGGCAGGCTTTGTACGGGCGTGAGCGATCTGAGTGTGCGCTGATAAAATGAGTATACAGATGGATCTGGACATTCGGTGATGCCGCTACACTTCTCCTCAACACAGACGATTCCCATCGACCCATCTCTGTTAAATCTATATTCCTATTTCCTTCCCATCTCCTGCGGCAGACTCCCGCCTTCTTCCTCCGCTCTCGGTTCAGTCCTGTGAGGTTGTGCTTGGTAGAGGTCACCCAGAACCGCGCAGCGTGTAAATGTGGGAGTCAGCACTTCATCCCGGGGCGGCGGGGCTGCAGTACATAGAAAACCCAGGATAAGCCTGCTGTTTTCGCATGCCAACTCAAATAACATTCTGTAGGCCTACACATATTTGGACTTCATCCTAAAAGTCCCTTCTGAATTATTAGTGTGATAATTGTTTCTCAAGTTTTATAAAATGAAAGAAAAAAGCACTGGATAGGACCAAAATAGGCCACTATTCTCGGGTTACACTCAGAGGAGTTTCTAACCCCCATATGACTGCACTGTTTGCCCCTTTTACATCTGGGAACATAGCCTTAAAAGCAGATTTTGCCTTCAATGGTTATACTTTGTGGCCTATTCTCTGCTGTAAACCAATCTCCAGCTATTATTCACCTACAGCAATATTCACCTACAGGCTTTTAAGTCCACTTTTGTAAAAGAACAAATAAGTAATTGTGAAGTCCCAATATGTGTGTGTGAACGAACATTGGGCACTCAGCATAAGATTCAATATGACTGGGAAAAAACAGGTGTGAAGCGAGGATGACTCAATCATATTGTTTTCTGTTCTGGTTGATAATGATGGACATCGCATCTGTCTTCTCCACATTCTGACCAGACCACCATCCTCTGCCTCTGATGCTGTCCCCACCACTACTGTGATGTTGTTGTCATCCTCCTTTCAAGCTCCTGAGAGTATTCCTGAGATGATGAAAGGACTGGCCTAATGGGATTAAACATTTTGATAAGTGCAGAAGAGGAGGCAGTGGCACATCATCTCACTTCTCTCCCTGCTGCATTTAGAACAGTATTGATCAATCTATCTGCTGGAGAGAAAACACAACCAGTCATGTGCAGAGATGTACAGAAGGCATGTGTGTGTGATGATTAATGACTGATTTACAACCTTTAGGATTTTTGGGAATAATTTTATTGATAAATAGATTTGCTGATTATTTGGATGCATATCTGTTTTGCTGTACGAACAGATGTGGTCTCTCTCTCTCCCTTTCTTTCTCTCTCTCTCTCTCTCTCTCTCTCTCTCTCTCTCTCTCTCTCTCTCTCTCTCTCTCTCTCTCTCTCTCTCTCTCTCTTTATCAGGTCAAGAGACATGGCTCACCATTGTCCCAAGCACCTCGAGGAGCACCGTGAGAGCTTCACTTTGATTGGACACCAGGTGGCAGTGCATGCAGATCAGCAAGGAGTGAGACTGAGGAGAGGGAGAGAGAGAGAAAACAGTATGGGAAGAGAGGGAGGGAGGGGGCAGAGAGAGAGAGAGACACATACACAGACAGACAGGGGAGGAGCTTGAGAGAGTGAGAGATTGCAGCCTGAGTACTGCTGCAAGAGGGATGACTTGTTCAGGAGGATACAGAATTATGGACACAGCTCAGTCTCCATAGACCCCTGTGAGTTTGGACTGTAGACTCAAGCTACTGAAAAACTAAGAACTGATTCCAGAACAGAGGTTCAACTTCTGCTGGGGTTGAGAGACAGGGGTTGGAGCACAACTTGACTGACCCCAGGGCAGCGGTATGGCATCATCACCCCTGCACTATGGACGATCAGCCAGGGATATTGCCAATGTCATGCAGAGACTGCAAGGTAAGTGCTTTCTGCTTACTCATTCATTCTCTTGCTCAGTCTACAGTGGTTTGAAAGGGGACCTAGTGCGGAGGTTGAGGCATGACACAGCAAAAATGCCTTTGAATTAAAGGTATGCTATGTTACTACAATGCTGTCCTCTAAACTATTACAGTCTTGTGTGAATCTGTACCAAAATGATTTACCAGTGCTGGAGCAGAATTATATTTGTTTGGCTTTAAATTCTTGAAATGCACTGACTTGTACTGTAAAACATTTGAGATAACTGTCTGCAAAATCCAATGTCGTTTGATAGTATTTTGAGGTTGTTGTGGTCAGTAATATTGTGTATAGCGCAATTTTCCTCTCAGTGCTTTTGCAATGAAGGTCAACTTTGGTGGACTTTTAGTCCGTGTGATGCTCCATGTGGTCTAGTAATGCACCACAGTATGCAGGTAAAAGTACAGTAGCAGTGTTGTCTGTGTGCCAGATTATACGTCATATCTAACTGCAGGACAGCTGTTCTATAGCTTACCTTGTGTGTGGAGGGGCAGACTGTGGTAAAGCTGATCCTCTGAAGAGCTGACAGGGTGAACATTATTCTTCCCTCTCATCTCTTCTGTACCAGCAGGACTGCTTACTCTGTCTGATTATGGTCGTGCTGACAGATTTATAGCTAACCCATAGTATTAGAATTGTATTCAGTATTTTCAATATTTGCTCTGTACCATCTCTGTATCACCACAATGATGTTACACACTCACTATCTTCCTATTACTGCCATTGAAGTGTAACCACTGCTGTTATCAGCATCATTATCATTACTCACTGTTCATGGCTCTGAGCTGTGGTCGCCTTAGAAACCTGTACTGCTGCAGATTGTTTGGTGGCGCCGGTTTAACGCTCCCAGGTTCAGGACCAGATTGATGGCCATATCAGGACTCTGGGGGAGTCATGTGACACTGGAGCTGTTAATGAGATCCAAAATGGCTGTGCCCTATATGGCTTCGTAGGTGGCAGAGCAGCTGAGAGGAGAGCATCCCTCCCTCACCACACTGCTAGTCAGCATCATCACTGTTGAGCTGGAGTGCATGGTAGTTTACTGTGATTTCAGACTGATTCAGAATGATTGTGTTTCATATGAGGAAATTCACTTTCACGGCTCATCAACAACAAAATAGAACAAAGTATTTCACAGTATCATTATGAAAAACTCAGACAGTTGCAAGTAATAAAATTGTAATAAAGCCTATAATGTAGTTATCATTCACATGAATTACTATGAAATTGTTGATGTTGTCTCAGTAGTAGGAATGTCAATAGTAATCTTGATCTACTTTATGTTTCTTGAAAAGTCCTTGTGTGTCACCAGTTAATCTAGTGTAATAAAACAACAATGTAATGTACCCCCCTCTGATAGTGTTTTAAAGTCACAAAGAAGCCCATTGTTGCCAGATAGACGCTGCAACATATTTAGATGAGGGGAATCACATGAACTGTAATGTCATTTGACTCAAAAAATGGACATGTTTTGAAAATAGCCCTAGATATTTGTAGTTGTTTGCGGTGTGTCTCTGTGACACCAGTAAGTGAAAGCGTTATCTGCTCTCACCAAGCTGCACATAATGGTTTCTTGAGGATGTTAGTTGCCATGCAGGTCATTACAGAAAAGAGAGGCCTTGTTGCTATATTTTGTCATTGTTGTGTAGAGATACCATCTCAGCTTCCTTGCCTTTTAACCACAGACCCAAAGAAAGAGTAAAACTATTTGTGTATGTTTAGATAGTATTCAGGTACAGGTAGCTTGATTCAACTATCAGGTGTGTATGATTGAATGGTTTACCTAATAATATGCGCAGATGGATTAATTACACTGAGTGTACAAAACATTAAGAACACATGCTCTTTCCATGACATAAACTGATCAGGTGAATCCAGGTGAAAGCTGGATTCACCTGATCAGTTTACATCATGGAAAGAGCATGTGTTCTTAATGATCCATTGTTGATGTCACTTGTTAAATCCACTTCAATCAGTGTAGATGAAGTGGAGGAGACAGGTTAAAGAAGGATTTTTAAGCCTTCAGACAGGTTGAGACATAGATTGTGTATGTGTGGCATTCAGAAGGTGAATGGGCAAGAAAAAAGGTTTGAGCACTGGTTTGAGTGTGTCAAGAACTGCAACTGCTGGGTTTTTTACTCTCAACTGTTTCCTGTGTGCATCAGGAATGGTCAATCACCCAAAAGACACCCAGCCAACTTGACACAACTGTGGGAAGCATTGGAGTCAACATGGGCCCGCATCCCTGTGGAACGCTTTCGACACCTTGTAGCCCATGCCCCGTTGAATTGAGACTGTTCTGATGGCAAAAGGGGGTGCAACTCAATACTCAATCATTAGGAAGGTGTTCCTAATGTTTTGTACATTCAGTGTATATTTCTAATACAGTACCATTTGAGATGCTTTCATTTAGTGTTCTTCCTTCTGTGATGATCATCTACAGTTGATGAGTAAATGTTGTCATTTGATATTTATAATTGACAAAGGTGGTACTGTATCTAGCTTTGACATGACATCTGATTCCATGTTTCTGATCCCCTTTTTTAATGAGATGAAGGTGTGTTTGAAACATATACTTTCTGTACGGATCAGAGCATAGAAAAGTTTTCTTTGGCTCTGTCAGTAGATCTGGAGAAGAAACAGCTTGTTAGCAGCCTAGAACACCTGTGTATGTGGTCTATAGAAAATATACTACCATATTGGCTTATTAGATATTTGAGTATATGTACCATCTTTGATTGACATCAATATTTTATTTGTTTCAGAGCCAAAGGGTTTAAATCAACGTAAATCCTTGTCAATGTGATGTAATAGTTCTCAGATCAGGTGCAATCACGTGTTTTAGGTGAAAATGTACCGTGATCCAATATACTATTTACCTATAGTTACATAGAGAGAATTTCCTTTTCCGATTTTGTTTCTCTCACCAGATCTGATTACTCTCTGTCTCTCTCTTTCAAAAGAAGACATTGTTCTTGAATTAAAACAATGTTATTTCTACAATTCCACATCATGCTCACATTTCCCTTCAGGCTCAATTTAGTAGCTGATAAAACAGTGCGATAGAACATCAATACCAACATAAACTTCTGCCCCAGTTTTGGGGTGCTGTTTTTTGTCTCCTCCTTTCTTTTTTGTACCTCTTCCTGCGAACGGTGTGGCAGTGAGAAACAGCAATTAGTGACACCATATGGCGGAGAACGGCGAGGCTGCTTTGAACGCCTCCCAGCCTGAACTCTCCCATATGCCGTGGAATTCAGGCATTTATTGTCTCTCATTAACAGGGAAATCCTCCGTTTTTATTTTCATTTGTCATCTATTTTCCTCGTTGTGGGCGGTGGAGGCACAAGTTACACACCTATGGCATGGTGCTTACCGTCTGTTTAGATAGTAGAGACAGGTTTGCTAAGCTTCTTTGGAGAGGCGTGAGCTTCACTATCTCAGTGCTGTGAATATACTCCTGTTGTCACGATCATGTGGAGGATTGATGGACCAAAACGCAGCTTTAGGAACATAAGCCATCTTCTTTTATTTTAAAAGATGACGAAAAATAAACACGAAACACTTAATACAAACTAACAAAACAACAAACGATCGTGAAGCTAATAAACGTCGTGCACATACAACAGGCTACAAACGTTCTGACATAGACAATTACCCACAACCAATGAGAGCCTATGGCTACCCTAAATAAGGCTCCCAATCAGAGACAACCGAAATCAGCTGTCTCTAATTGGGAACTCATTCAGGTAACCATAGACTCTCCTAGACAACTAAACATACATAGACAACACTAGACACATGTACTCCACACAAACCCATATACTATACCCAACAACCCCTTTACCATAAACAACACCCAAAACCAACAACACACAAACATTCCCCATGTCACACCCTGACCTAACTAAAATAATAAAGAACACAAAGAATACTAAGGCCAGGGCGTGACATAACCCCCCCCTTAAGGTGCGAACTCCGGGCGCACCATTACACAGTCTAGGGGAGGGTCTGGGTGGGCTTCCATCCACGGTGGCGGCTCCGGCTCTGGTTGTGGTCCCCACGTCATCACAGTCCCTAACCACCTCCTGGGCTTCCTCCAAATGACCCCCCTCCACATTAACCCCATTGCATTAAGGGGCAGTTCCGGACTAAGGGGCAGCTCCGGACTAAGGGGCAGTACCAGGGTCAGGGGCAGTACCAGGGTCAGGGGCAGTACCAGGGTAAGGGGCAGTACCAGGGTAAGGGGCAGTACCAGGGTAAGGGGCAGTACCAGGGTAAGGGGCAGTACCAGGATAAGGGGCAGCACCAGGGTAAGGGGCAGCACCAGGGTAAGGGGCAGCTCCGGACTGAGGAATGGCAGCTCCGGACTGAGGAATGGCAGCTCCGGACTGAGGAATGGCAGCTCCGGACTGAGGAATGGCAGCTCCGGACTGAGGAATGGCAGCTCCGGACTGAGGGACTGCAGCTCCGGACTGAGGGACGGCCCATGGCTGGCTGACGTATCTGGCTGCTCATGGCTGGCTGACGGATCTGGCTGCTCATGGCTAGCTGACGGATCTGGCTGCTCATGGCTAGCTGACGGATCTGGCTGCTCATGGCTAGCTGACGGATCTGGCTGCTCATGGCTAGCTGACGGATCTGGCTGCTCATGGCTAGCTGACGGATCTGGCTGCTCAAGGCTAGCTGACGGATCTGGCTGCTCATGGCTAGCTGACGGATCTGGCTGCTCATGGCTGACTGACGGATCTGGCTGCTCATGGCTGGCTGACGGATCTGGCTGCTCATGGCTGGCTGACGGATCTGGCTGCTCATGGCTGGCTGACGGATCTGGCTGCTCATGGCTAGCTGACGGATCTGGCTGCTCATGGCTAGCTGACGGATCTGGCTGCTCATGGCTAGCTGACGGATCTGGCTGCTCATGGCTGGCTGGCGGATCTGGCTGCTCATGGCTGGCTGACGGATCTGGCTGCTCATGGCTGGCTGACTGATCTGGCTGCTCCTGTCTGATTGGCGGCTCTGGCAGATCCTGTCTGGTTGGCGGCTCTGGCAGATCCTGTCTGGTTGGCGGCTCTGGCAGATCCTGTCTGGTTGGCGGCTCTGGCAGATCCTGTCTGACGGACGGCTCTAGCGGCTCCTGTCTGGCTGGCGGCTCTAGCGGCTCCTGTCTGGCGGACGGCTCAGTGGGCTCATGGCAGACGGGCGGCTTTGCAGGCTCATGGCAGACGGATGGCTCAGATGGCGCTGGGGAGACGGATGGCACAGATGGCGCTGGGGAGACGGATGGCTCAGATGGCGCTGGGGAGACGGATGGCTCAGATGGCGCTTGGCAGACGGGCAGTTCAGTCATCGCTGTGCAGACGGCAGACTCCTGCCGGCTGAGGCGCACTGTAGGCCTAGTGCGTGGTGCCGGCACTGGTGGTATCGGGCTGGGAACACGCATCACAGGGCTAGTGCGGGGAGAAGGAACAGGGCATACTGGACCCTGGAGACGCACATTAGGCCTAGTGCGTGGTGCCGGAACTGGTGGTATCGGGCTAGGAACACGCATCTCAAGGCTAGTGCGGGGAGCAACAACAGGGCACACTGGACTCTCAAGGCGTACTATAGGCCTGGTGCGTGGTACCGGTACTGGTGGTACCGGGCTGAGGACCCGCACATCAGGGCGAGTACGGGGAGAAGGAACAGTGCGTACAGGACTCTGGAGACACACAGAGGGCTTGGTGCGTGGTGTAGGCACTGGTGGTAATGTGCTGGAGACACGCACCACAGGGCTAGTACGTGGAGGAAGAACAGGGCTCTGGATACACCCAGGAAGCTTGATGCGTGGTGTAGGCACTGGTGGTAATGGGTTGGAAACACGCACCTCAAAGCTAGTGCGGGGAGCAGGAACAGTGCGTAAAGGGCTCTGGAGACGCACCTTAGACCTAGTGCTTGGTGCCGGAACTAGTGGTACAGGGCTGGGGACATGCATCTCAGGATGAGTGCAAAAAGTAGGAACAGGACACACCGGGTTGTGAAGGTGTACTGGAGACCTGGTGTGTATAGCCGGCATCAAATCTTCCGGAACTTTAACACAAGTTTCAGGCTGAGTACGAGGAACTGACACAGGTGGCATCGGACAGCTAATACGCTCCTCAGGGAGAATGCATTGCATACTCTGCCAAACCAACAGCTCTCTCTCTTCACTCTCCTCCAATTTCGTCAACAACTCTTCGAATGTCTCATAATCTCCCCTTCGTTCACTCTCCTCCAATCTGTCCAATAACTCCTCGACCCACTCAGACTCACCCCTCAACTTCGCCGACTGCTCCAAGTGCCCCCCTCCAAAAAATTTTTTGTGCTGTCTCTTGGGCTTCCTCCCGTGTCGCCGTGCTGCCTCCATCTCTGCCTTGGGGCAGTGATATTCCCCTGGCTGTGACCAGGGTCCTCTCCCGTCTAGAATTTCCTCCCACGTCCAGGAGTCTTGACATTGCTGCTGTTGCTTTGTTTTCCGCTGCTTGGTCCGATGGTGGGTAATTCTGTCACGATCATGTGGAGGATTGATGGACCAAAACGCAGCTTTAGGAACATAAGCCATCTTCTTTTATTTTAAAAGATGACGAAAAATAAACACGAAACACTTAATACAAACTAACAAAACAACAAACGATCGTGAAGCTAATAAACGTCGTGCACATACAACAGGCTACAAACGTTCTGACATAGACAATTACCCACAACCAATGAGAGCCTATGGCTACCCTAAATAAGGCTCCCAATCAGAGACAACCGAAATCAGCTGTCTCTAATTGGGAACTCATTCAGGTAACCATAGACTCTCCTAGACAACTAAACATACATAGACAACACTAGACACATGTACTCCACACAAACCCATATACTATACCCAACAACCCCTTTACCATAAACAACACCCAAAACCAACAACACACAAACATTCCCCATGTCACACCCTGACCTAACTAAAATAATAAAGAACACAAAGAATACTAAGGCCAGGGCGTGACACCTGTACAGCATACATGTGAATGTATTCACAGAAATTGGATTACAGAGTACTATGTGTACAGATCGAGGACATTTTACTGTACAATTAAATGAATATATGATGTTATGTTATTGAGAAATAAACATTGTAAGATAAGTTTATGTAAGATGTAGTTTTGTGCGTGATTTTTATTTATAATTTTTTTGGGGTGGTTAGATCAGCTTTAATATTGCAGATAGATTGTGGCTTCCATCAGTGTAATTGTCTGCATCATTTCCAATCCCCCATTTATATATTTTTTGTAAATATATATATATATATATATTATTTTAAATATATATACTATATATTTTTATATTTTCCTTCTTTATTATTTTACCCTAACCCTACCACCCCTCCCCTAATTGGAGTAAACTAATGGAAAACAATACTTAAGCTTCTACTTTCAGTTTATACAGTCTATACATTTTACAGACAGTATATTTTACATGAGTTATCTTTTGTTTGTTTTTAGTTCCAGCCTTCAGCTACCCTCAGCCCCTCCCATCTATCTCTGAAGACCATTCAGTTTGGATTTCTAGCTGTCATATATTTTTCCACTGTGCTGTGATGTTTCACAAAAGTTCTGAACCTTTCTATTCTCATAGTTTCTACAGATTCTAAATTAAAGATAAACTGCTATTTGCAGAGTTAGTTCCAAGTAAATGTTGCAATTTGTTAGCCAATCCTGAACCTGCGACCAAAAACAAGCTACATAAGCTACACAAGCTACACAAGCTACATTGGTACTACGTACCAAAACAAGTGAGCTAATGATACTGTCTCTTTGCAGAATAATCTGCAGGGCTGGGATGGTTGTATCCCCCATACTGTATATATGACATTCAAGAATTTGTTGCAAGAATTTTGTATAATAATTGAAATTGAATTTTTTTTAGTTTTGAATCTGGCGTCATCTTGTTTGTCAGTTCATAAACCATGTGCCATGGAATCGGTACATTGAAAATCTCCTCCCAACTATTTTGCATTCTGTATGGCGCAGCTGTCAATTTTTGGTCCTTAAATGAAACTGGTACACTTTTTTATTTATCACAATTTTCTTTAGCCAATTTTGGTCTTTAATGCAGGTCCGACATACAAGTTTCTTACAATCTCCCCTTTCCACTTGCCTCCTCCATTTGTGCGGTAATGCAGCAATCAGTTGGTTGTAATTTTGGATAGAGCCGATATGTCCATATATTTTTGTTAACTGCATGTGTGACATACCTCCACCAGTCCTATTTATGATATAATTTACAAGATTATATATATTTTTTAAATCAATTAGTATATTTGAGTTTAACCATAATATTGGTTCTAATATTTGTTATGTCTTTTCTGGTGGATTAAACTGAAATTGCAACCAGCTTTCTATTGCTTGTTTAAAAATAGTGATATTTTGGAGATTGTTTCATTTTCAAATAACCCGAAAGGGAGAAGTTGTAATCTGAATGAAGGGTAAAGGCCATTCTTACTAATCTGCTAGAGAACCACTTCGGATTTAAGTATAGTTTTTGTATGACTGAAACCTTTCGTGTGAGATCCAATGCCTTAATAATTCATAATTTCTGCCCTCCAAATTCATATTCATTATATAAATAGACCTGTTTAATTTTGTCTGGCTTGCCGTTCCAAATAAAGGGAAATATTGTTTGCTAATATAATTTTAAAAACAAGTTGTTAGGTGTAGGCAGGATCATAAGTAAATAGGTAAACTGGGATATGACTAAAGAATTAATCAGGGTGATTTTTTCACAAATAGACAGGTGTTGTCCTTTTCATGGTAGCAAAATGTGACCGACCGGCTCGATTCGGCTTATGCAGAAAAATTTGAAATTGTGTTTTTTACATTGGATAAAAGTAGAGACTCAGAGCTAGAAAATGGTATATCATACACTACAGTTGAGGAACAATAGGAGAGTAATTCTGCTTTGAAAGTTGATAAACCTCACTTTTGAGAAAATGTCCCTTGAATGTTTTGGTACCTACTGGAGAGCTCATCTTGTCTACACCCATTCAGCATCGTACACACCCTCTTAAGCTTTAGCCCCAACCATCTCTTTAAGGATTCACATGTGGGGCTATGTACTAAATAACCAAAGACTTCAAGACTAAAGGCTGGTTTATACTACGGGTGTTTATCGTAAATTTAATCTGAAGTGCCAGAGAGTGCTCTGGGCGTTCGTAAACTCAGAGCATTTCGGTCTTGGAGTGTTCAGAGCGCACACCGGACGCTCTGGCCGAGGAGTAGGGTTGACCCGAGCGATCTGACCTGAGAGCACCAGTCAAGCACCCAAGCTAACTGGCTAACGGTGGCTAGATTGCTAGCTACTTCCAGACAAAAATGAGAGAACAGCTCACTCTGACCATTTTACTCACCCTAGCAGAGCTGGTTATCCAGAGCATTGGTGACTGCAACTGTGCTGCTGGCAACAATTTAATTATGCTTTTTTGCCAACGTTTACAGACACCGGCCATATTCAACTGGTGTTGAGCGTTTGTAAATTCGTCAGTTATTCTGCACTCTTGCGAGAGTCGAGAGTCGAGTCGAGAGAGACGAGAGTGCTCTGAAATTGGAGTAGATAGCCAGAGCGAATTTACCAGCTACGTCTATCGACAGTTGTCGCAGTGACATCATAAACATTCTATTGAAATAGTTACTTGCATAGTGGAGTCTTTTGTTTAGACATGTAGCTAGCTAGCTAAACAATGAACCATAATCCCAACTCATAATGTTACTAGTAACCCGGCATGAATCTGAGGTAGATAACCAACCATGTTCAATGTTAGCTAGCTAACATTAGGCTATAACTAGCAATGCAAATGGCATTGAGATACAAATAATATTAGTACACAAATCATACACATAACGTTAGCTAGCTAACAGTTCACTTTAACTTGAAATGAAAATGACTTTCTGACCAAATTAGAAACATGTAATATCTGAAAATGTAGCTAGCTAGACTATATTACCTGTATACATGGATGGACGCTTCTCCCTTTCTGGCATGGATGCCATGGTGGCCCTTAGTTTGAATATGTAATCCGGAGACAGGTATTTTATCCAACAGCCTTCTGTGTATTCTATTTTCGACTCCATCGGCATATTTGCAATCAAACGCCAGAATTTTATCCCTCTCCTTAGCTATCATACTCTAATTCCACTGATTTCAAAACTCAGTCCTCCAGAAAGTGGAGAGCAACACTTATGCAGTTCTGCTACGTGATTTCTTCCAAAAAAGCCTCGTTAGAAAGGATTACCTACACATACTGACCAGCTCACACCAATCCAAACTCATCTCTCGGCATGTCCAGCCCACTCATTATCTCAGCCAATCATGGCTAGCGTGAAGGTTGCGCACTTTTTCCATGCCTATACCAACTCTTAATTTAACAATTTTATTAGTATTTACAGATGGCATACAAGTTTGACATTAAGGTACATGAAAGTTCACATGTTCCAGAAAGATTTCTGGCAAAAATTACATTTTGATTTAAAAAAAAGTTTACGTTCAAATGGCGCTCCTATGAAGTAGTGACACGCGACAAACATCTAGTTTCCTGAAGAAAGTCACAATTCTTATCTAATTTGGCAAACTTTCTGTTAAAATGTATTGTAGTGAGATCATTTTATTATTTTGGGATATGAATACCAAGTACGTCCACTTCACTGTAGGACCATTTTATTGGTAAACTACACAGTAATGTAAAAGTTGTGTTTTTTAGAGATCAGTACATAAAATGGTGCATTTATCAAAATTTGGTTTTAATCCAGAAAGGTTAGAAAAATTATCTAGATCCTTTATGAGGCTGTGTAGAGATCCAAATTGCAGATTAAAATGAAGACATTAATCGTCAGCGTACCCTGGATTTACTAGCCCCTTGATATTATTGTTGGATCTGATTTTAATAGGTAACATTTCGATGGCCATAATAAATAGTTATGCCGATAGTACACAGCCTTGTTTTACTCCTCTTGACAATTTAATACTTTCTGAGAAGTAGCTAATATTTACTATTTTACACCTAGGGTTACTATACATAACTTTGACCCATTGTATAAGTGATAATCCAGGCATTTATATATCAATTCCAGTCGTACTTTATCAAAGGCTTTTTTAAAGTCAGCTATGAATACCAGGCCTGGTTTCCCAGATTTTTTATAGTGCATGAGTTTCTTTATTTGTTTGGATCCTTGAAATACACTTGAACTAGTGTTGTTTGGGTTTGTTAGGCTTTGCCCAATGCACATTACTCATGTCGTCATATGGAATAGGTTCAGAGCTAAGCCAGCGGCATCTAAGAAAATGCTGGAATGTGGTTTCCTTCTTACAAGCTCCTTCTACAGTTGCACTCATGGATGACGAAGAGGTGGAGAAGAGGGAGGAGAGGAAGGAAAAGGAAGAGGGTAGTTGAGGTGAGCACATCTGGATAAGATCCTGAATGCCTGATACTGAAAAAGAGAGAAAGTGCCACAGAGGAGAAAGCAAAACAGAGAAAGAGACTGGAGAAAGAGGGGGAGAGAGAGTCGGAAAATATTAGAAAGAGAGCGAGTAAGAGATAGATAACATCCTTCCTAAGTGATGTTTAATCAACTGGGCGGTGAATGGCATCATCCCCCAGGTTAATCTAGAGGCGAAAGAAACGCACATCTACAGTATTTAGGCACCGCGCTGGCTAGCAGAGTAGAACACTTGAAAATTGAAAGGAGAGCGGCACACTCTAGGAGCTCAGATGCAAAAATGAAGTAACCTAATGTCCAACGTTTCGACAGACAAGCTGTCTTCATCAGGGTATAATTCCACAGGTTGGCACGGTGCCATGGTAACATGGTCACCTTGAGCCGGTCCACCCTCCTCTGTGAATCTGACACCTCCATTCATCGTCTCTGGCTCTGGTCACTGCTGTTCAGACACACACAGGCAACTAAAAATAGCAGCAGCATTTCTTTCATCACACCGCTGGGAGTTTTTCAGTTGCCGTAGCCTGTTTAGCTTAAATCTGTATAACAGAGAGGGAGGCTTTGAGACCTATTGCTCATTAGGAAACAGTCATTAAGCTCTATACGTCTATAGCCACAGAAATGAGATGGTGTGTCTCGTTCTTTTCCCAGTCCTGGAGCTACACCGGCCACACGGCACCCCAGATTGTGTTTATGACCCATTGCCATGGCAGTAGTCACATGACAGCCAGCATGGGCTTCTTTGCCCCGCAGGCCTGGCTGTGTCTGGTTCAGTTTTTGCACCAGACTAATATGTTTGATGAAGTTGGTGTGTGTGTGTGTGTGTGTGTGTGTGTGTGTGTGTGTGTGTGTGTGTGTGTGTGTGTGTGTGTGTGTGTGTGTGTGTGTGTGAGAGAGAGAGAGAGAGAGAGAGAGAGAGAGAAAGGAGGAGAGGGGGAGTTTATCAATTTTGTTTGTTTACCATTCACATGTTGAGAGGAGTGTGTATGTGTATATGACTTTACCAGCCCTTCACTGTCACCTCACATTACCAATCAGATGGTAATCTCTATTCAGCTGCCAATCAGATAGAGTTTGAATGGCACACCACAGGATTAGGCCACCAGGGTTCTGCCCCAAACAATACAGGGGGCGTGGCCTCCAACAGGTCTTAGTAGAGGTGCTGTTATACAGCTGTCAATCAAACTGAGTCCACCCCTAATGCCAACACCTTAAAGAAGGTCAGGTATGTTTCAACAATAATCTGTGGCAGAGAAAGCATGTAATGAAATCGAATAAGCAGGAAAGATAGAATTCACTAAAAGTCAGAATGCATGGATCTTTTTTCTGGGCAGGAATGATATATTTTCGTCTTGTCATTTGCAGTATCGCGCTGCGATTTTTCACCTCATTCCTCCCTTGATTAGATTTACTCTTTCAAATTAGATTCCATTATTTTATTATAAAAATGTAATGACGCTCCGATAAGGCAAGTTGCTATGGTATTTGTGACAGTGAGTGACAGTCCTGGAATATCACTGATCACACATCAGTATGGTTTCAATGCATTTCAATTGAACCAGAGATGCTTCCTGACAGATTGAAGAACATGATACTGTTTCTGATGGACACACATAACAACAGTCTTCACAGATAGATCTTGACATCAGTGTCCATGACCCCAAAGTGACATTACTAGATCCAAACCCTTCTCTCCATCTCTCTCTTCTTGTTATCTCTCACACACAGATCCCTCTGTCTTTCCTCTCTCTGTCACCAAGCACAATGTGATTGAATGGTGATGGTCATATGATTTAATTGGCCCGTGGCACCCAGTCTGACATGCAGAGGTAGAGGTTAAAGGTTGTGGGGTCATGCACCGGCCCTTAAAGGTCAGGTAAACAGAATGATGTTGCCAGATGTGTTGATCCTGCTCCCTAGCTATCCCCCAGGCAGCTCTATGGAAGTGTCTTTTTGAGACACGATGTCCGTGTGTGCCCTCCTGAAATCACATGCAGTGTTAGATTAGAGATACTTCTCTTATCAATCATCACAATATGTTAATTTGAGCCATCTCATTTCTAGGCATGCGACTAAGCAATCACTTTGAAAATATCAAGTAGGCCATTAAAAAAAAGGGAATCAGAAGCTTGAGTCAGTAGCGTGTTGTACAGTAAACAGTGTTGTGTTGTGTCTCCTGTGTTGTGTTGTGTGGTGTTGTGTTGTGCCTCCTGTGTAGTGTTGTGTAGTGTATTGTAGTGTAGTGTTGTGTAGTATTCTGGTGTGTCTCCTGTGTTGTGTTGTGTAGTGTTGTGTCTCCTGTGTTGTGTTTTGTCTCCTTTGTTGTGTTGTGTAGTGTTGAATGGGGTTGAATGTCTATACTCTTAGTAAAAAAGGTTCCAAAAGTGTTCTACGGCTGTCCACATAGGAGAACCCTTTTTGGTTCCAGGTACGTAGAACCCTTTTGGGATCCATGTAAACCCTCAGTGGAAAGGGTTCTACATGGACCCCTAAAGGGATCTAGCTGGAACCAAATAGGGGTCTTCTAAGGGTTCTCCTATGGGGACAGCCGAAAAACCCTTTAAGGTTCTGAAAAATTCTAAGCCCCCCAGGTTCTCTCTGTCAGCCACCTGACACAACAAACCCTGCAAAATTACTAAGGACAAGAATGCTACAGCCAGTCTTCTGATGAGAGCTGGGGATCTGGAAACATTCTGAGAAAATGCTAGAAACAGACACCCTCTCCCGGGTCTGCATTGTTGACCTACAGATGGTTGACATGGTTGGCTACAATTGTGTAATTGAGGCATTTTTGGTTTATTCTCACCCAGTAATGTAGATGGTACTCTACAGTTGAGATGTCCACAATTTGTCCACAATAGTAGTATATTTTGGGGACATATATTTTGGGTCATGTTCAGTCAATATAAAGTGCAGTTGGTGTATTTGACGGATCCGTAGCTGGATTCAGAGTTACTGGATTGAGCGCTATGATTTGGTGATGAACCAATCCTTTTCCTTTTCTCCTCCCTGTAAAGACAGAGTGTGCCGGCCAGCTGAAACTGGATAAAGAGCTTAGACTGTCTGACCCACTCCTGCACTCCCACACGCATACACTCACACACACGGACGCGCACACACACAGATCCACGCACGCACACACACACACACACACGTACACGTACGTACACACACACACACACACGCACACACACACACGCACACGTACACGCACACACACACACACACACACACACACACACACACACACACACACACACACACACACACACACACACACACACACACACACACACACACACACACACACACACACACACGTGAACAGACACACACATACATTTTATTTGAAATCTTGCCCAGATGTCATCACTGACTGCTGTGGCTGTTTGACCTTTGTCATGGCAGTTTTATTACCTCTCTATTTTTGGACATAACGGTTTTAATCTGCATTGTTTATTCAAGGATTAAGGATTACTGTAAATCCCTCAATGATTGAATGAATATCATACACCCTACCTGGAGTCTTTTCTAAAGCTAAATTGGTTTGTTACAGCAAACCATAGCCATGGGAAAGGTTGTGGTTTAAAGTAAATTGCAGCCTTTGGGCCATGTATGGGTATTGAATGTGAAGCAAAATCGTTTGGGAAATTCTCAATTTCCCTTTTCATCTGAACCTTTGAATGTGGAAATTACCCAAACACAGGTGTGGGATGTCTGGTAAATGACCTGCTATCAGCAGTCTAGCTTTGGTGAACACAAAGATGATATTTGGACATCTTTGTCACTACCGTGGTGCTCTCAAGGCACATCTGGTGCTGAAAGGCGTAAGAGTGCATGCAAGGGGGAAGTGGGTGTTTTACTAATCATTTCCACTTGTTCCTCCTTCCCCTCTTGTCTTTTAATGCTCTGTCATTATTACTGAAATGTAATTAGCAATGCTAATGGCCTGGCTTTTGAAGCTCTTTGTAACCAATATTAGGATTGGTGAAATGTGTTGGAAAATGTCCTGTGTGGGACAAGTGGATGAAGAGGAGGGGTCATGTTAAATAGTAAAGTGTGTGAGGGATGTGGGGGTAGTAAGGGGTGTCAGGGTTAAAGTACTGAGGCGGAAGCAGGGAAAGTGGGGTATTAAAGGGGGGGGGGGGGGGGGGTTAGGAAGTAGAGTAAGGGGGAGTGTGTCGAGATTACAAGGTACCTCTCTGACTACCACACTAGCCTCCATCAACCATGAGACACCAAGTTCTAACAGACAGGATACATTATCAGAGCTATAAACACTAGCTATAGCAATGGGTATAACAAGACATGAAATAATGAAATATATCAGACATAGGATTGAGAGGTCTGGCTTTGGCTGGTGAGTTTGCTTCCTGCTCTTCCTGCTGAGCACCTGCCTGTCCCTGTTCACGTATAATTAAGGCTGATTTATGCAGAGGGTCGTTAGGGGATGAGCAGGGGGATCAGGGATGCTCAAATGGAGAGTAGGATCCTCTGGGAAATCACAAGGTGAAAACAGACTCTTACTCCTCTCTTCTCTTCGCCTCTCCTCTACTTTTCTCTCCTCTCCTCCCCTCTCTTCTCCTCTTCTCTCCTGTCTTCCGCACTTCTTCCTACTCGATTCTTGTGGCAAATCTATATTTTCTGTTTTTGTTTCTGATGTATCACTCAATGACTCAAATAGTGTACAGTAGTGATATCACTGTAGGTCAGGGTGTATTTGAATGAGTACATTTTGTATCATGTCTTACTCCACAGTACCATTGGGTGGCGCTGTGCCACTTTCCTCCTATTGAGAGTGAATGAGAGATCCTGGCAATTCAGTGAACCAACCCAAATATCCTCTGGGTGAATAGATTAAGAGGCGAGCCAAAGCAGCTTCTATTTCTCCCTCCAGGAGTCTGTTTGTTTTTCCTTTCATGGCTGGAAAAGCATCTTTCCCCTCTCCCAAGGCCCACTTCCACCCCTGTGGACACACCTATGTGAGCATTGAGCCCTCGTCCCCGACCCAGACAGAACCTTCACAACCCTAGGAATGTCTGTGGTGTTCTGGGGTCTGCCAGGGGGTCCAACAGGGAATCAGACCAGTAGAGGGTTAGACTGGTTCTCTTCCTCTACCTCTCTATCTACCCCCTTCTTCTTCCTCTTCTCCTGGACTGATGTGAACTCTCCAGAGCTTGCTGCAGCCTCCAGGATGATTCTAGTTTATTCTCACTGGTATAGATTCTCATAGATAAATACAAAATATGCTGCTAGCTCCCATTCAGTTGATGTTGCAGTGTGTGAGTTTCTACCCATTATCCAGGATGGTAGTTAATAAACCCCTTGAATGCTCAGCATCTTGTTTAGTTTGTTGTTGTGTAGGGTTGTTTCTCTAAACCCTTCAGTCCTCTTCATGTGTTTATTTGCTGTTTCTCATACTTATAGACTATGGCTCTTTCTGATTGAACTATCATTGAGTAGATTTACATCCACTTTAATAATTAGATAATAAACTGAGTATGACAGTTGCCATTAGCAAGTTGATGTTTTTTGGGATGAGTCTTGTCCTTGAGCTGAGTGATTTCTGCTAGATGGGCCAGCTGCAAAGTCAAAATTGTCTATATTGTAAAAATTCATGAACATTTGTTAAGATTTTTGGTCTTAATTTAAGGTTAGGGTTAGGCATTCAGATTAGCAGTGAGGTTAAGGTTAGCGTAAGGGTTAGGCATTCAGATTAGCAGTGAGGTTAAGGTTAGGGTTAAGGTTAGGGTTAGGCATTCAGAATAGCAGTGAGGTTAAGGTTAGGGTTAGGCATTCAGAATAGCAGTGAGGTTAAGGTTAGGGTTAGGGTTAAGGTTAGGGTCAGATTTGATGACTTGTGTCTGTGCCAGGTGGTGACCACTCTGCAGAGCTGCCTCCAGAACAAGGTTCATGACGAAAAACGCTAACCTGCATGGCATTAGTCATGTAGACACCTTACTCTGCTTACCTTAATCGACGTAAGGTCAAAATCTAAGTAAGCATATGTTGATTAAAACAGCTGGCTTTCTGAACGAGCTCTGGAATGATTAGGACATGTAAACAGCTTCATCGGAGACTCAGTGGTGGATCTGCACATGTGCCAGCACCAGCAGTTTGGATAAACGGAAACTATTGCTCTTAGAAATAGTTTTCACATGCAAACTTCATATGTCCGATATCAGAATCAAATAGGCTTCCTAAAAATAACATGGTCGCTGTGGTAGAATGTTTATTTTGATTGGCGATTTTCTGCAATTTATCAATGTCCCTTCAGGTAGCCTGATTTCAGATGTGTCCATGTAAACAGGATTATTAGGGAAATTGTTCTTCTGGCAAAGCATGTAAACATTTTAATTGAACTATTATGAATCTGACTATTCACAATAATCATATTATAGTGTGCATGTACACGTACACATTGACATGTTCAGTACCATGACTAGCTCCCATACCTCAGTATCTTGAATAGAGAATCAGTTCGGCTCTCCATAACTAGCCACCAACTCTGACGTAGACAAGATCACACTGTGAATCAAAGGTAATCTGAACTCCATGGAACTGATGAGTATAAACAACAACAAAGCCTGCATGAATTCATCAGTCAATACCAGCTGATTCATTATTTATGTCCTCAATACCTCCCTGTGCCTCTTCAGCAAAGGTCTATAGTCTTTATGTAAGCACAGAGGAGGTTGTTTCTGTTTATAATACTGTCACATCTAGTGTGGTATATTTCAGTTTGAAAGGCACTGTGTTGTGAGTTCTGAACGTTAGATTATCAGGCTGCTACAGTATAAGGATGTGGGATTACTGGGTCTCTCCAGGAGTGGGATAAAGAATCATGGGGGTGAGGTGGGTTGTATGTTTAGGGTTTTGAATGTGTGTGTGTGTGTGTGTGTGTGTGTGTGTGTGTGTGTGTGTGTGTGTGTGTGTGTGTGTGTGTGTGTGTGTGTGTGTGTGTGTTGGATGTGTGTGTGTGTATGTGTGTGATGTGTGTGTGTGTGTGTTTGTGTGTGCATGGGATGTGTGTGTGTGGTTGCGTGTGTATGTGGTTGCGTGTGTGTGTGATGTGTGTGTGTGTGTGATGTGTATGTGTGGTTGATGTGTGTGTGACGTGTGTGTGTATGTGATGTATGCGTGTGTGTGTAGTTGATGTGTGTGTGTGTGACGTGTTTGTGTATGTGATGTGTGTGTGTGTATGATGTGTGTGTGGTTGCGTGTGTATGTGATGTGTGTGTGTGTGATGAGTGTGTATGTGATGTGTGTGTGTGGTTGTGTGTGTGATGTGTGTGTGTATGGGATGTGTGTGTGTGGTTGCGCGTATGTGTGTGTGTGGTTGATGTGTTTGTGTGTGTGATGTGTGAGTGTATGTGATGTGTGTGTGTGTGTGTGTGTGTGTGTGTGTGTGTGTGTGTGTGTGTGTGTGTGTGTGTGTGTGTGTGTGTGTGTGTGTGTGTGTGTGTGTGTGTGTGTGTGTGTGTGTGAATATGAATACAAACACCCTTCTTTGTCTATCATCAGATTTGTCCACAGAGAAAAAACATGAAGACTAGTCTTTAGTAATGGGAGGGGTGAGAGGGTGATTATCAGGAGACAAATAGCAGATAACAGCTGTCATTGGTAAATTATGACTTTCATAATTAAAAAGCCTTTCGGGGGGCCGAGGAACAAAAGAGAAAATCACACACATGATAAATGATTCTCTCGTCGTTTTAGGGCTGATAGGACCCACCAGGATATTCACATCAGCTGGTTATTGCTTTCTAGGAACAATCCTGAATAGGATTTTCGCTTATACTGTAACACTGCCAGAGATATCCGAGAGAGTTATATAGCTAGTGCGTTTTAAGGAGAGAAATGGGTCAAATCCGCTTCAATGAAAGACTGTTGTTTTGTTTTGTTTCTGTTCTTTATACTGTATGATTCCCTGTTGTGGGGAAAACACACAGCTCAGATGTTTGTGATGGTGGATCAGATAGCAGAGCATCCCTTTGAGGAGTACTGTATGCAGTATCTGATCAGACAGACAGACGACTACAGTCTGCTCCCCTGCAGGAAGGAGCCGTGGAACAGCCACATGCCTTAGCGCTCCACATGCTATCTGTGGGGAAGAGAGACAGAGAGAGAACGAGAGAGAGAGAGAGAGAGAGGGAGAGGGGGATATTGTGTGTGAGAGAGAGACAGTGTATTGAAGTGAGAGTGTTAGAGAGAGAGAAAGAGAGAGAGACAGACAGACAGCGAGAGTAGGAAAGAGAGAGAGAGAGAGCGAGACAGACAGGCAGACAGATCGAGAGAGAGAGAGGAGAGAGAGAGAAAGAGAGAGAAAGAGAGAAAGAGAGAGAGAGAGAGAGAGAGAGAGAAAGGGGAAGGTGCAAAAATATAGAAACCAGATAATTGGCAGAAGAAAAAAATATGCTGCTCATAGAAAATTCCAGCACGTTTATCGTGGCAAAGCCTGTGTTTTAGTGCATGAGTGTGTGCTGCCGGGGTACAGAGCGCATACTGCCCCCCCACACCACTCCACCCCAACCTGCTACACGCCCCCCTCTCTCACCGATCCCCCCCACAACAGGGCATGGGCTGCCGTGACGTCACCCATTCCCACACGCTGTGATTGGTTGGCGAGAGGAGGGAAATGGATTGTTCCTGCAGCCCACTGAGAGAGAAAGAGAGAGAGAGCGATGCTGAGAGAAGCCGGTGCTGCACTGCATACTGACACACATGCACACACACTTTCTCCCACACACACTCACACACACTCCCCCTGATACGCAAGCTGCTTAGGATGCAGGATAAACACTGACAGTGAAAACTAAGATTGGGTGAACAGCCTGTTTGACTGCTGAGGAACACAGAAGACAACAGGACAAGAGGAAGAGGAGGTTACTACCTTCATCCCTGCGGTGTCATACAGCAACAGTTTCACTGCTGTCATCTGGACATCCAACAAGGGCCAGCTTCCAGAGAGAGGGGACATTGAAGACACTCCTTCCCAAAAAGGGAGCGGTAGCAAGAGCAGGACGAAGGGTGATTGTACCCCCTCCTTAGAGATTTTTTGACATTCCCTGTGGATGTCCTCTCCACGTCCCCATGAAGGTGGGGGGGGTTCTAGGAGAAGTCTGGATCAGAAGATGGCACAGAGATCAGTAGGAGACGGCACCCCGAATAAGAAAACGTCCCTCAACCTGGTCACAGGGTTCTTTCACTACCTCCGTGGTAAGTTGGGGAAAAGTGTGTGTGTGTGTTGGGGAAAAGCTTGTGCGTGCGTCAGTGCGTGCGTGCGTGCGTGCGTGCGTGCGTGCGTGCGTGCGTGCGTGTGTGTGGTTGTATGAGAGAGTGAGAGCATTTGCATTCGCCCTTCCTATTTAGCCTTTCAGGCAGGACACCACTGGTGGGGTAGCGTGTATAAAGGGGGCGTTTACTCCTCGGTAGGGGGGCATATAGAGGTCGCTCCCTGTGCCTGCAGCAGGTGAACCAGGCATAATGAGCAGATGAACACCGGCCCTTTGGCTGTGTCACAGTTCATTGAACTCTCTGCCTATCTATCTGTCTACTTGTCTGTCTAACCAGCCAGTCTGTCAGTTGTCTGTCTGTCTACCTGTGTTCTGCCTGTTCGGCTGTCAGTCTGTCTGTCAGTCTGTCTGTCTGTCTGTCTGAAAAGGGATCCCAACTCCAGTCACATTATAGTCAATCAGCAGACAACTGCCCCAGATTATAGTGTTCGTCATAATGTTGTTTCACTAAGGTCGCTTTCCCCTTTGGGGTCAAGGAGGGGAGAGTGGGACTGGGATAAGGCGATTGATCATTACAGTACTGGCTAATCAAGTGTGTCAAAATGCTGTTGTGAGGGTTTGTTGCAGAGAAAGGCTTTTTCCTTTGTGATTATTGAATGGAAATATGTATGTATGTGAGAGAGTGTAGTGTGTGTGTGAAAGAGTGTAGTGTGTATGTATGTGAGAGAGATAGTGTAGTGTTTGTGTGAGAGAGTGTAGTGTGTATGTATGTGAGAGAGATAGTGTAGTGTTTGTGTTTGTGTGTGTGTGTGTGAGAGAGATAGTGTAGTGTTTGTGTGTGTGTGTG
Source organism: Salvelinus fontinalis (assembly GCF_029448725.1). Taxonomy (NCBI): domain Eukaryota; kingdom Metazoa; phylum Chordata; class Actinopteri; order Salmoniformes; family Salmonidae; genus Salvelinus; species Salvelinus fontinalis. The sequence goes on from NC_074691.1 coordinate 20,506,270, forward strand.
TGTGTGTGTGTGTGTGTGTGTGTGTGTGTGTGTGTGTGTGTGTGTGTGTGTGTGTGTGTGTGCGTGTGCGTGTGCGTGTGCGTGTGTGTGTGTGTGTGTGAGAGAGAGAGAGTGTAGTGTTTGTGTGTGTGTGTGAGAGAGAGTGTAGTGTGTGTCTGTGTGTGTGTGTGTGTGTGTGTGTGTGTGTGTGTGTGTGTGTGTGTGTGTGTGTGTGTGTGTGTGTGTGTGTGTGTGTGAGAGAGAGATAGTGTAGTGTGTGTGTGTGTGTGTGTGTGTGTGTGTGTGTGTGTGTGTGTGTGTGTGTGTGTGTGTGTGTGTGTGTGTGTGTGTGTGTGTGTGTGTGAGAGAGAGAGAGAGAGAGAGTGTAGTGTTTGTGTGTGTGTGTGTGTGTGTGTGTGTGTGTGTGTGTGTGTGTGTGTGTGTGTGTGTGTGTGTGTGTGTGTGTGTGTGTGTGTGTGTGTGTGTGAGAGAGAGATAGTGTAGTGTTTGTGTTTGTGTGTGTGTGTGTGAGAGAGATAGTGTAGTGTGTGTGTGTGTTTGTTTGTGTGTGTGTGTGTGTGTGTGTTTGTGTGTGTGTGTGTGAGAGAGAGAGAGAGAGAGAGAGAGAGAGAGAGAGAGAGAGAGAGAGAGAGAGAGAGAGAGAGAGAGAGAGAGAGAGTGTAGTGTGTGTCTGGGTGTGGGTGTGCAGTGTTTCCTCTAGGATGTTTTTCAGGGGGGGTGTCATTTAAAAGCATGTCTCGGCAGAAATATATCATATTATTGCAGCGGTGGCAACAATTTAGCAGCGGTGGGCCACGAATATAGAGGAAACAGTGTGTGTGTGTGTGTGTGTGTGTGTGTGTGTGTGTGTGTGTGTGTGTGTGTGTGTGTGTGTGTGTGTGTGTGTGTGTGTGTGTGTGTGTGTGTGTGTGTGTGTGTGTGTGTGTGTGCGCCGCTCAAAGTCACCTCGTCCCTGAGATGGAGAGAGCTTGGCACCACATACACTCAGACCCCCACCAACAGTCCCCCTTTCTCTCACTCACTCACACACACACAGCCATTTTCATCTGTTACTCTCTCTCATCAAGTATTTTTGCCCTGATACGGACCTGATCAAACGATTAATCCCCAAAACCAGGACCTACTCTGTGACACGTGTGAGAATGTGGGACTGCATTATATATGAACACACTCTCTCCCTCCGTCCTACACCCCTCCCTCCCTCCTCCACCTCCTTCCCTCTTCCACCTCCCTCCCTCCTCCTCCATCCCTCCTCCCGTCTGCATCTAGCTACATTAGTTAGTGACACACTAACCGACTTGTGTGTAATCAATCAGTCAGTGTGTTTCATTACGGCAGGCAGGCAGGCAGGCAGGCAGGCAGGCAGGCAGGCAGGCAGGCAGGCAGGCAGGCAGGCAGGCAGGCAGGCAGGCAGGCAGGCAGGCAGGGGAAAGCACTGTGTCAGATGTCCTCACTGGGTGATAAGGTGGTTATCTCAAGGATTTTTCTCACTGCTGCAGCTGGGGTGAAAGAAAGCTAGCTGTCACTTGTGTCAGTCAAAATGATATACATTGTGTGTTTTGGCTCGGGTGACTGGAATAAGATTGATATGTTTACTCAATGTAATATGTGCCAGTGTGATATAAATGGTTTTGTGGGTTGTTGGGCAACAAATCTGTGTAATTCTATAGGGACGATAAATTGCAGTGTACAGAGGCTTGCGAAAGTATTCACCCCCCTTGGCATTTTTCCTATTTTGTTGTCTTACAACCTGGAATTAAAATAGATTTTTGGGGGGTTTGTATCATTTGATTTACACAACATGCCTACCACTTTGATGATGCAAAATATTTTTTCTTGTGAAACAAACAAGAAATAAGATTAAAAAAACAGAAAACGTGAGCGTGCATAACTATTCACCCCCCCCAAAGTCAATACTTTGTAGAGACACCTTTTTGCAGTAATTACAGCTGCAAGTCTCTTGGGATATGTCTCTACAAGCTTGGCACATCTAGCCACTGGGATTTTTAAAGGCAAAACTGCTCCAGCTCCTTCAAGGCAAAACTGCTCCAGCTCCTTCAAGTTGGATGGGTTCCGCTATTGTACAGCAATCTTTAAGTCATACCACAGATTCTCAATTGGATTGAGGTCTGTGCTTTGACTAGGCCATTCCAAGACATTTAAATGTTTCCCCTTAAACCACTCAAGTGTTGCTTTAGCAGTATGCTTAGGGTCATTGTCCTGCTGGAAGGTGAACCTCAGTCTCAAATCTCTGGAAGACTGAAACAGGTTTCCCTCAAGAATTTCCCTGTATTTAGCGCCATCCATCATTCCTTCAATTTTGACCAGTTTCCCAGTCCCTGCAAATGAAAAACATCCCCACCGCATGATGCTGCCACCACCATGCTTCACTGTGGGGATGGGGTTCTCGGGGTGATGAGAGGTGTGGGGTTTGCGCCAGACATAGCGTTTTCCTTGATGGCCAAAAAGCTACATTTTAGTCTCATCTGACCAAAGTACCTTCTTCTATATGTTTTGGGAGTCTCCCACATGCCTTTTGGCGAACACCAAACATGTTTGCTAATTTTTTTCTTTAAGCAATGGCTTTTTTTCTGGCCACACTTCCGTAAAGCCCAGCTCTGTGGAGTTTACGGCTAAAATTGGTCCTATGGACAGATACTCCAATCTCCGCGGTGGAGCTTTGCAGCTCCTTCAGGGTTATCTTTGGTCTCTTTGTTACCTCTCTGATTAATGCCCTCATTGCCTGGTCCGGGAGTTTTGGGGGTGGCCCTCTCTTGGCAGGTTTGTTGTGATTCCATCTTCTTTCCATTTTTTAATAATGGATTTAATGGTGCTCCGTCGGATGTTCAAAGTTTCTGATATTTTTTTATAACCCAGCCCTGATCTGTACTTCTCCACAACTTTGTCCCTGACCTGATTGGAGAGCCCCTTGGTCTTCATAGTTCCGCTTGCTAGGTGGTGCACCTTGCTTTGTGGTGTTGCAGAGTCTGTGGCCTTTCAGAACAGGTGTATATATACTGAGATCATGTGACAGATCATGTGACACTTAGATTGCACGCAGGTGGACTTTATTTAACTATTTATTGAAAGTGACTTCTGAAGGTAATTGGTTGCACCAGATCTTATTTAGGGGCTTCACAGCAAAGGGGGTGAACACACATGCACACACCACTGTTCCGTTTTTTTTTTTTTTTAATAATCTTTTTAAACAAATAATTTATTTATTTTTACTTCACATTTTTTTGACTATTTTGTGTACCGGTATGTCCATTACATGTAATCCGAGTAAAAATCAATTTAAATTACAGGTTGTAATGCAACAAAATAGGAAAAACGCCAAGGGGGATGAATGCTTTTGCAAGGCACTGTATGTATGGTGAATATCGAATGGAATATGATGTCCCATTAATGTATTGATATATGAGACAGTGTGAAAGTGATACACCGTTTTCTGCAGATTATTGTGGTGTGAGTCTGTCTGATTCTATAATGATGGATGAAATATAGTTTCCAATGAATCTTCTAGTAACATGACGTTCAAACAGCATTCTCCTTCTTCTTCCTCTTCTTCTCCTTCTTCTTCTTCATTCTCATTCTTCTTCTTGTCCTTCTTCTTCTTGTTCTTCTTGTTCCTTTTCTTCCCCTTCTTCTTCTTCTTCATTCTCATTCTTCTTCTTCTCCTTCTTCTTGTTCTCCTTCTTATTGTTCTTGTTCTTCTCGTTCTTCTTCTCATTCTCCTTCTTCTCATTCTTCTTCTCCTTCTCCTTCTCTTCTTCTTCTCCTTCTTCTCCTTCTTCTTCTTCTCCTTCTTCTTCTTCTCATTCTCCTTCTTCTCCTTCTTCTTCTTCTTCTTCTTCTCATTCTCCTTCTCCTTCTCATTCTCCTTCTTCTTCTTGTTCTCCTTCTTCTACTTCTTCTTCTTCTCATTCTCCTTCTTCTCCTTCTTCTTCTTCTTCTTCTCATTCTCCTTCTCTTTCTCCTTCTTCTTCTTCTCCTTCTTCTCCTTCTTCTTTTTCTTCTTCTTCTCATTCTCCTTCTTCTCCTTCTTCTTCTTCTTCTACTTCTTCTTCTTCTCATTCTCCTTCTTCTTCTCCTTCTTCTTCTTCTTCTTCTTCTTCTACTTCTTCTTCTTCTCATTCTCCTTCTTCTTCTCCTTCTTCTTCTTCTTCTTCTCCTTCTTCTTCTTCTTCTTCTTCTTCTTCTTCTTCTTCTTCTCCTTCTTCTCCTTCTTCTTCTTCTTCTTCTACTTCTTCTTCTCATTCTCCTTCTTCTTCTTCTTCTCCTTCTTCTCCTTCTTCTTTCTTTTTCTTTTTCTTCTTACTTTCTCCCCCTCTCTCTTTCTCTCTCCCTCTATCGCTGTTAGTCTGTCTTTCTCTCAGAGTGAGGAACCCTGCAGTGATTTATGCTTTGTTCTAATTTAAGTGGATTAGATTTTTAAGGGACATCGTCAGTAGTATTGATTGTGCCTTTGCTAATAGATTTTTATCGCTGGGACCATAACAAACTGTGCCCTTCACTCCCAAGTAAATACGCACAACACACAACTTTATGTGCTTTTATGATAGGTGATCAACATACCGAACAGGCAGAGATATAGTTGGGGGCTTGTTGTGAAATGCAAGAATTAGACCTTCTTGTTCTCCTTCTTCTTCTTCTTTTTCTCCAACAAAATAGGAGAAGAAGTCACTCAAGATCCATTTTTATCATAAAAGGTCATCCTTTTAAAAAGCCACACGGTTATCAATCAGCTTGAAGAGGGGATACAAGTAGGTTGGTTAAAATGCCATCTGAATGTCAGGTCTATTCTCATGGAGCAAAGTACAGTAGAGCAGAGGCAGCTAACCACTTAGAGACATTAGGCATAGCAATGCCCTGAATTTGGAAGTTGTTAATCAGAGTCATCATCCATCAATAAGGCCTAACTCAAGCCCTGTTCATAACAGTGGTACGGTACAGTTAGAAGAAAGGATGTCCATTCTGTTTGTCTACAAAGCATGTGACCATGATGTTTCTGATTTTCAGATGAGCAAGAGGCAGTGCAGAAGAGGACGTTCACTAAATGGATCAATTCCCACTTGGCAAAGGTAAGAGTCTGTCTTACTGTCTGTCTATCTGTCTGTCTGTCTGTCTGTCTGTCTGTCTGTCTGTCTGTCTGTCTGTCTGTCTGTCTGTCTGGCAGGCCTTTCTGGTCATTGTTGTGTTCACACTAAAAGGACTGTAAAGATTTAGACCCCCCCCCCCCATCTGACCAAAACAGGCAGAAATGTCAGGTGGTCTTTTCAAATAGCACTTACACTAAAAGGGGTATTATCATCATTTTCACAGTATTATTCCTACCTCATAGTGTGGAAATATATATAAAACACAGGAAAACACGTTTTCACTGCACTGTGCCTTTAAAAGTATTAGGCTAACCAGTCATGAGACTTGGTTGCGCCACCCCCTAGATCACATGTATGCACAGCACACACTACTGTTCCTTCTCACCTGACCTTACATCAGATCGCCTGTGGATAGCTTTCAGTCTTATATCATACAAAAGTAATTATAGCTTTTTGCGTTCAACAAAAGCAATTTCTGCTTTTTCCCCTCCAGTACAGTTTACTAAATTAGGATCTGTATCATTTCATATTTATGACGTTTTCCATCTCTGCAGGCTATACTGTAGACAAGGTTTGGGCTCAGAGATTGGGGCTAAAACAGAACCCTACACCTCCTTTGCAATTAATTTGGATTGTTCTGCATAAGAGCTCAAATCCTTCATTTGCCTTCCTATTAGGCTTAGCCTACCATTTAAGCAACAGTGTTTCTGTAACCTAAACAATTACAGTTGGCGCAGCCGCATGCTTTGGTCCGTCATGTGCATGTAATTATAGTATTATAACGTATTAGGCTCCTCAATTTAACCCATTACTGCTTGAAGAGCATGTCGGGGAGCGAGTGGACAAGGCGACTGCGGCACAGCGCCACGCAATTAAACGCTATTTCAATCCGAGCCGCCGCCGCTCTCAAGGTTTCCAATTTGATTACGACAGTGGCCGCATTCATCTGCGGCGAAGCAGAGCAGAAAATTCATTTGAGGAGGCAGTCTGCAGGGAATAAACCTTGACATGATATTAAATATCAGATATCAGGACCTTTGCAGCAGAAAATTACTCACCACCAAAATATTTAAATGTCCTAGATGTGTTATAGCGTTTAAAGTAAAGACCTAATAATTTATTTATCGCACTTTATCCCCAGACAGCAAATAGATTAAAGATGTCCTCCAGCTATTTTTAATATCCAAAATATAAATACAGTACACATACGAAAATAAGTACACACACTAAAGGATGAAAAATGTGTTGTGAGGAAAATTTTGTTTTTTAAACACAACTGAAAACTTCAAGGGCATTCGAGGAGTTGGTCTGCCAGAGATTTTTCATATTATCCCCCCCACTTGCTTCAGGAACAATAGAGGAACAATAGAGAACAGAAGACAAAAGAGGGAAGCCCCCCCCCCCCCCCCCCCCCCCCCCTCACCCACCTGTGCAATGTCACGAGGATACCTGGACCACCTAGTGGGATGTGGCTTTTGTTATGTAAATCAGGTGAATGAGCTGAATAGGATCCTGGAGTAGGACTTTAAAGTCATGTAGGGTTGTGCTTTATGCCCTGCTTCTGGGCTACATTCATGTCATATTAACAACCTAATTTGATCCTAATCACTAACCTGAAACTATGTGGATGATATCTCATCAAACCTTCTGGAACGGTGTTGATCCCTCATCAAAGCACTGGGGAAGATAGGGAATCAGGCAGGACTACCTGACATAGTTTGCTCTTTACGATTAAACTCGACATGTTTGATTTAGGCTACCTCCTCTATTCTGGAATGATTATATCGCTGCTCTGTGCTCTGTCTAAATAGCTTTTAAGTTCTTAAAGGTAATTGCTTAGCTTTTTTTCTGACTCGTCTCCTGTTGATTAAACGTTACCGTAGCGACCGATGGCAGCATGTAGGCCTATTTGTCTTAGTGGATTGCTTTGTGTCAGGTTGGTAAACGGGTTGGTAAACAGAAATGGCGCAAAGACCGTGTTGAACATAGGGCGTGTCTCTATGAGGTTGCCTTGTTGAGGGAAATAATTAGGCCTGTGGTGAAGTGCTGTTGGCTGAAACGTAGCTGACTTAACTCTACTCCATGGTGAAGGAAGTTTCTGATCAACTCCACCAACGAAGTGGAGCAGCGACCAGGCTTTGTGGAATTCATCTCTGACTACATCAATTCGGCCAAGGTCAATACTTTCAAAAAATGACAATTATGACAGGCCCACCTTGTATCTATGTTTGTCCTCTGTAGTTGCGTGCCTTTCTTTGTTTGCTGAAATCCATACTTTTTCAATAAACGTCAATCCAATACAACCACCGATTGTTCCCTTCTTGAGATTTAATTGGCACATTTGCACTGAGTTGCCATCTTAGAGCAACAGCAATGAGCAAACAGTCAGTGGTTCAATTTGATGAATGTTTATTGTAAAAGTACGGCCTCCCGAGTGGCGCAGTGGTCTAAGGCTCTGCATCGCTGGCAGGGATGTTCTTGTCCCATCGCGCACTAGTGACTCCTGTGGCAGGCTGGGTGCAATGCACGCTGACCTGGTTGCCAGGTGTACGGTGTTTCCTCTGACACATTGGTATGACTGGATTCTGGGTTAAGTGGGCATTGTGTCAGGAAGCTGGGATGAGACAAGACTGTAACTACCAATTGGACAGAAAAAAAAGTAAAAAAAAATTTTTTGGGGGGGGGGGGGGAGTATTTCAGCAAACAAAGGCATGCAACTACAGAGGATAAACAGAGGTACAAAGTAAGCATTTCCTAATGACATTTTTTTTTTAAGTATTGACCTTGGGCGAATCAATGTAGTCGGAGCTGAATTCCACAAAGCCTGTCCCTGCTCCACTCCGTTGGTGAAGTTCATCAAAATGTATGTAGTTCTGTCCCTGAGCTGTTCTTATCTATTGATATTCTGTATTATGTTTCATATTTTGTGTGGACCCCAGGAAGAGTAGCTGCTGCTTTTGCAACAGCTTATGGGGATCCTAATAAAATACCAAAATACCAAATCAGAAACTTCCTTCACCATAGAGTGAAGTTTAGTCAGCTAGCTAAAACCAAGCCTATGAGTTCCTCTATATATGTTTGCCTTTGAATGCCCTGCAGTAAAACAAACAAGTTGAATTTTCTTCTTTTTTTTAAACCCCATGTAGAAAAATGTTGTGAGGCCCTAGCTAGGCTCGGCTCCCTTTTTAACTAGTCCCTTGGAAAGAGAGAGAGAGGCAAGCTAGCTGAGCTAGTGGGTTAAGCACAGCTCTCCAGGGGTAGAGGGTCATTACCATAGTTATCTCAGGCCTTTAATTCTCAGCCTAAAGGTATGTGATTAATCGTTATAACGTAGGTAGGTGAGATAACTCTGGTATGGGGGATACACCCTCTCCTTCCCCCCTGCTTCCTTCCCCCTCCTGGGCCTACCCCTCCACAGGTAACAAAAGATGATTTCATATGAGCTCTGACAAAGGGGCAAAGATAGAAGAGCGCAGTTAAAGAAAATATGAATGGTTTCCTATTACACAGGGTAATATACCGTCTTGTAATATACCGTCTTGTCTATACTGCAACTTTGTTGAACCAGCACCTACATAGCATAGTATGTATGACAGTATGATTTATTTTCAGTGCACATCCACATATGCAAAACCATCCCAAAGCAAGATCAGCCAGCATGGGTGAGCCAGGGAGAATGTTTATAATATGCCTCTGCATGTTGCACAGAAGAATATGATTAAAGCACTCAGTCTGAAGAGCTTTTAAGTTGTACTCAGCTACTCAGCAGAGAGAGTGAGAGTGAGAGAGAGAGAGAGAGAGAGAGAAGACCCTCATTTTCCATTTTGACAAATCCTCTGTGAGAAGGTTAGGGCTTAATTATGGGCTGGCCAGTGTGAGCGGCACGGCAGGCTCATCATCTCTCAGCAAACAGCTGGGCTAGGCTAAACTAGCTGCATTAATCAGCAGCCAAGTGTTCCCAGAGATTACTGCAAAGCCCCACTGACCATTGTAAACACTTTTTTCACCCTGTCTCTTATTCTTTCTTTCTTCTCTCAGACGTTATGGCACACAACTCGTCCCAACCCCCTTCCTGATCCCACATAACTTATATTTTCAATATTTTACTTCTCTACTCCTGTATGTCTCTATCATCTTGTCTGTTTACTTCTCTACTCCTGTATGTCTCTATCATCTTGTCTGTTTACTTCTCTACTCCTGTATGTCTCTATCATCTTGTCTGTTTACTTCTCTACTCCTGTATGTCTCTATCATCTTGTCTGTTTACTTCTCTACTCCTGTATGTCTCTATCATCTTGTCTGTTTACTTCTCTACTCCTGTATGTCTCTATCATCTTGTCAGTATCTCATCGTTATTCTTTCCTGGATCTTCTTTCATTCAGTCTCTCTTCCTTCCTCCATTCTCTTTTCCCTTTCTCTCTCTCTCTCTCTCTCTCTCTCTCTCTCTCTCTCTCTCTCTCTCTCTCTCTCTACCTCTCTCTTTCTCTCTCTCTCTCTGGCTCTCTCTCTCTCCCTCTCTCTCTCTCTCTCTCTCTCTCTCTCTCTCTCCCTCTCCACCCCCCTCTCTAAGCATGCACATAAGGTCATAGACAAGCACACTTACAGAGGCTGGGATGTTTCCAATCAATTAAAGCCCAGACACTCACATGTAATTAGTTCCTAAAGCCCTTGATTTATTTATCTGACTCCTGTGACTGAGCTAAGTAAATGGATATTACTTCCTTATTTTGTAATTAGTAGAAATTTCCTCATTAACTCTTGGATTATAACGAGATAATAGGAGAATTTAACTTCAATTAGCCGGTGGCATAATTTGTCCGTCTGTAGAGGCCTCGGTAAAGGGGTTTTCTGTCACTCATTGAAAGTGACACAAATGCATTCTGAACATTAAAATATTTAAAGCAATGGAACTATTAGAAGTGGAATTAAAGAGGGAAGCTCATTGCTAATTAATTTTGAGAGTTGTGTGAGGTAGGGTCTTTGCTTCTCTTTCTTTCTCACTCTCTCGGTTCTCTTGTACATTATGTCTGGCTCCAGATTCTCTATTCCTTTGGTCTCACTCTCTCGGTTCTCTTGTACATTATGTCTGGCTCCAGATTCTCTATTCCTTTGGTCTCACTCTCTCGGTTCTCTTGTACATTATGTCTGGCTCCAGATTCTCTATTCCTTTGGTCTCACTCTCTCGGTTCTCTTGTACATTATGTCTGGCTCCAGATTCTCTATTCCTTTGGTCTCACTCTCTCGGTTCTCTTGTACATTATGTCTGGCTCCAGATTCTCTATTCCTTTGGTCTCACTCTCTCGGTTCTCTTGTACATTATGTCTGGCTCCAGATTCTCTATTCCTTTGGTCTCACTCTCTCGGTTCTCTTGTACATTATGTCTGGCTCCAGATTCTCTATTCCTTTGGTCTCACTCTCTTGGTGTCCCTTTACTTTACCTCCCTGCCTCTCTTCTTCCCACCCCACTCCCTCTACCCCCCTCTCTCTTTTCGCTAATCTCACTCTGAATGGCTGAATGCCTTTTCCTCTAAACCTCTCCTCAGACCCACCATGTGACTATGCATTAACAGAAATCATTGATGTGGAGTCAGGGAGAAATTGAGATATGTGTCTCTCCAGTGTGGAGGGCCACGTCAGGTCATGGAGGGAGTTCTTGAGAGGGCTCACTTTGAAAATCATCAGCATATTTCTGGATTTTGGGATTTGGGACCCCTTTCAAAAGAGACTGATCCTCCTTGCTGTCAATCAATCGTCCCACAGCCAAGCTTTCCTGTGGCTCAGAATATCCTTTTTTATTTATTTTTTTTATCCCATTTTCTCCCCAATTTTCGTGGTATCCAATCGCTAGTAATTACTACCTTGTCTCATCGCTACAACTCCCGTACGGGCTCGGGAGAGACGAAGGTCGAAAGCCATGCGTCCTCCGAAGCACAACCCAACCAGCCGTACTGCTTCTTAACACAGCGCGCCTCCAACCCGGAAGCCAGCCGCACCAATGTGTCGGAGGAAACACCGTGTACCTGGCCCCCTTGGCTGGCGCGCACTGCGCCCGGCCCGCCACAGGAGTCGCTGGAGCGCGATGAGACAAGGATATCCCTACCGGCCAAACCCTCCCTACCCCGGACGACGCTATGCCAATTGTGCGTCGCCCCACGGACCTCCCGGTCGCGGCCGGCTGCGACAGAGCCTGGGTGCGAACCCAGAGACTCTGGTGGCGCAGTTAGCACTGCGATGCAGTGCCCTAGACCACTGCGCCACCCGGGAGGCCCCAGAATATCCTTTTTAACAGGATTTTGTGAATGTATTGTGATCATGCATATTACATGCTTGGAGACTTACTGAGCCATGTTGCTTTTATTACAATAACCATTAAGTCTAGAAAAATTTATCTTGATGGGTTAAGTTTCCAAGAAAATTTGACATAATAGCTTTAGTTGGGTATTTACTGTATGGCACAGAACACTTCCGTAAACATTAAACTAATGCAGCTTTGGATTGACTGTTGTTTGTTATGGTTCCCCCCAGCGTGTCCCGTCCCTGGTGGTGACGGACCTGTTTGAGGACATCAAGGATGGGGTGATGCTGCTGGCCCTGCTGGAGGTCCTGTCTGGACAGAAGCTGGTGAGTCCTGGACCAACCTGCTCTGAGATCAGTTTAACTAGTCTGCAAGTGGTCTCACTCAGGGCAGCAACAAAGGCCCTTCCTCCACTCCTGGCTTTGGGTCAGATTAATTGCACTTGGTCTTGGTCACAATGTTGTTGACTCATAATAAATACCCATCCAAGCCCACCAGATCCCCAACATGCAGGGTTAAACTCTAACGCTCCCTTGATGATGTTCAAATTAAATGACAGTAAGCTCTCTCATCAAAAAACAGAGCAATGGAATGGAATGAAGGCAGGGTTGACATGGAAACCTGTTTGTAAAGGGCATTTGATGACTGATTTTAAATAGTACTGTGAAAGACTTTCTCTGTGAACTCTGCCCTCAAAGCTATGTTTACAGCATATCTATGGACATCAGTGAATGTGAGAATGGAAACGATTACATGGAAATGCTTATTGATTAGTCTTTATTAGGATGTTTGGTTGGGAAAAAATCAGGCTAGACAAACAGGGAAAAGCCACGGGGTACACACACACACACACACACACACACACACACACACACACACACACACACACACACACACACACACACACACACACACACACACACACACACACACACACACACACACACACACACACACACACACACACACACACACACACACACACACACTGTTTGATGGTCCCACAAGGCCAATACAGCCTTGGGTCTAAGCTGTCTGTTATATTGATCTCTTTGCTAAAAGGCAAACACACTCAGATTCATTTTCTCTCTATCTCTGTTTCTCGATGTCTGTCTCTCTCCGTTTCTGTTTTCTCTTCCTTGTTTGTTATGTGATTCTCATTCTTGTTTTCTTTGTTGTTCATTCCTCTTGTTCATTCTGCCATCTTTCCCTCTTCTCAATCTCTTTCTACTTTCCATTCAGTTCTTTTTAGTTTCAATGTTTTCATTCATTTCTCTCTCTCCCTCCATACCTTTTTCTTTCTGTTTAACATCCTTCTGACTCTGAAACTATGTCTCTTTAACTCTGTCTTATATTACCTCCCCACCCCCTGTCTCTCTCTCTCTCTCTCTCTCTCTCTCTCTCTCTCTCTCTCTCTCTCTCTCTCTCTCTCTCTCTCTCTCTCTCTCTCTCTCTCTCTCTCTCTCTCTCTCTCTCTCTCTCTCTCTCTCTCTCTCTATATCTCTCTCTCTCTCTCTCTCTCTATATATATATATATATATATATATATATATATATATCCCCCCTCTAGCCATGTGAGCAGGGGAGGAAGCTGCGGAGGATCCACTGGGTCTCCAACATCGGCACGGCACTCAACTTCCTGGAGGGCAGAAAGGTAGGAGTGCTCCATCTCTACCTTTCCCCCTCTCCTCTTCTCCTCAATCCCTGTCTTTCTCTCCCCCTCCATCCCTTTACCCCTCCATCCCTCTACCCCTCCATCCCTCTCCTTCTCCCCCTCCATCCCTCTAACCCTCTATCCCTCTACCCCTCCATCCCTCTCCCCCTCCATTCTTTTACCCCTCCATCCCTCTACCCCTCTATCCCTCTCCCCCTCCATCCCTCTCCCCCTCCATCCCTCTACCCCTCTATCCCTCTCCCCCTCCATCCCTCTCCCCCTCCATCCCTCATCCCTTTGTCCCTCTGTCCCTCTACCCCTCCATCCCTCTACCCCTCCGTCCCTCTCCCCCTCTGTCCCTCTACCCCTTCGTCCCTCTACCCCTTCATCCCTCTAACCCTCCATCCCTCTACCCCTCCATCCCTCTCCCCCTCCATCCCCCTCCCCCTCCATCCCTCTCCCCCTCCCCATTCCGCCCATCTCCCCCTCCATCCTTCCATCCTTCCACCCCTCTACCTGTATACTCATCCATCCCTCTCACCCTCCATCCCTCTGCCCCTCTCCCTTGACACACATGGTTCAGGTGATGGCCTTGGGGTCAGAATGAGGAAGACTGACCCCGGATGACTCTTTCTCTACTACATTCCCCTCTCTACCCCCCCTCTCCCATCTCCCTTTGCCCTGCTGTATCTTCCTTGCCCCTTTTCCTTATCTCTCTCTCTCTCTCTCTCTCTCTCTCTCTCTCTCTCTCTCTCTCTCTCTCTCTCTCTCTCTCTCTCTCTCTCTCTCTCTCTCTCTCTCTCTCTCTCAAATTGACTGTTTTCCCTCACTCCATGAGATCCATGTCTATAACCAGTATTCCATCCAACCATTTTATGCGAGTAAAGTACATGTAGAATAAAAAATGTCATGGCAGGCCTGATGGAAACAGAAAATGTGTCAGTAAACTTTCCAAATGTCGACAAAACAAAATATGCTAGAGAAGGTGGGCTCTTTTTGTGTCTGTAAAATGAATTATGTGAGAAGTGGCGGTGGAAATGCCTTGATGTGCAAATATTAATATAATAAACATAATATCGAAGTAAAGTTGGAGTCACGCAATGATATGTTGTGTGGTCTTCCCACTAAGACTCGGGTAACCATGCAGTTTATTAGGCTACAGATGAAATCAGTTATGATGAACTTCACAAGGTGATGAACGTGATGCTGCTTTCCAATAAATATTGAGGCTCTTATTCTGGTGACATGATGATCGATGCTTGACTGCCATTTGACAAAGAAAAATATTCTCTCCCTTATCCATAATGAACTCATCATGTTTACTAGCCTACCCACACTGTATCTGCTGGCTAGAACACACAAGCCCAGAGGCGCATTTGCTATTTAACACAACAGTTGTTGTTACATTCACGTCATTTAGTAGACACCCTTATCCAGAGTGCATACATTTTCCATACTAATCCCCCATGGGAATCAAACTTACTATCCTGGCGTTGCAAGTGCCATGCTCTACCAACTGAGCTACACGGGACATTGCACTTTAGATTTTTAGGCTGTACATGAAAAGTACATTTTGTGTCATCGCGCACTGATTTGTGTCCGCAACAAGTCCGTTTGGTGGAAACACACGAAAAAAAAATATATTTTCTTTATGCTGATTTTAGAATATTCTCATGAAAATCTGTCGCCAATTGGATGGAAACCTAATTTATGAGATGGATTCCCCGTATTAGATCGCTAATACTCCACATAGCATGTCTTTGGATATACATAAATAAATCCGCAAGTATGAGCTCGCGTCTGGCGGGACATTGATTTAGCTTCTTCCTGCACTGTGACAGGGTTAAACCCTAAATCCTACAACAATAATCTGCAGTCTGGAGTGTAGACACCAAGATTGGGTGTCTCTGCCATGCCATGCTGGGATGTGTGTGTGTGTATGTGTGTAAATCTTATGTGTCCATAGACTGTATTTAGATTTGATTTTAGTTCCTATCCTCAGTGCTCTTTTATCACATTTGCCATTTCCCCTATCTCCCTATCTCATATCTGTCACAATGGGAGCATGATTTAATATCTACTGTTGCCTACAGTATATGATGTTTGGTCTCTCTCTGTCAGATAGGTTTTATATTGGTCAGACTGGTCGTGTCCAAATAATCCATACTTGCGTCCTAAATAGTAGGCTGTTTGGGTATGCAAAAACATTATGTTTAATAGTATGTGACATTTCGCGAATCTAGCAGCGGTGTAAAGTACCTAAATAAGACTACTTTAAAGTACTGCTTAAGTAGTTTTTTGGGGTATCTGTACTTTACTTTAATATTTCTATTTTTGAAGACTTTTACTTTTAGTCCACTACATTCCTAAAGAAAATAATGTATTTTTTACTCCATACATTTTCCCTGACACCCAAAAGTACTCGTTACATTTTGAATGACAGGAAAATCGTCCAATTCACACACTTATCAAGAAAACATCCCTGGTCATCCCTTCTGCCTCTGATCTGGTGGACTCACTAAACATAAAACATCCTGGTCATCCCTTCTGCCTCTGATCTGGTGGACTCACTAAACAGAAAACATCCTGGTCATCCCTTCTGCCTTGAAGTTACGGATTGTTTTAGTTTTGTAGACTACGCTACCTATTTAATAATTGTATGGAAAAGCCTTATAGCAGTCATTCTGATCTCGTTCCCATTGATCAGTGCTTTAGTTTATTATGTTGCTGTCCAGAGGTTCTGAATTTGCGATTCACCCAGCTGTGCACATTTTTCTGTGCAGTAGTGTTTTGATTTGAACATTTGAAAAGTTTTGGTGTGTTTACTAGGCTATTTGATTTAATTTATGTTACAGCACTTTGGTTTCAGTAATAAATATGTTGAAATGGAACCAAATGATCTGTTTCTGTCTTTAGTCCTATTAAGTTGGATAGATGGGCTATATGGGTTGAATGTGATAGTCTGCTTATAATCAGCCTTAGTAGGCATATAACGCCATTCCTATTCTATTCAGAGTTTAGAGAAATTCATCAAATTGGAAATGAGCTATTATCAGGCTGGCATGTTTGATGAATTTGGAAAAATCCACCTGCACTCAGCCCCACGCCACCTACTCAGCCAGTTCGGAGCCACTACTGAGAGTTGCAACCGTGGCATACCTTTTACTAAACAGTACGTACTAAATAGTATGCGATGACGTGTACATAGTATGCAGCTTATGTATTTAGTAGGTTGGTATGGGTATTTTGTCACGGCCACTGTCTTCTTTCCCGTATATCGCCCTCCTTCTTGACGCTGTATGAAGGCCCTTTCTTTGTCATATTGTTGAAGCAGTGTCCCTCCATCTACTGTCAACCACTATCATAGTCTAAGGACCCCATAGTCTAAGGACCCCATTTACATAGTCTAAGGACCCCATTCTGATATGAAATGCTGTATTATGTATAAACTGCCTACTAAACCCCCTCTTTAGACCTGTCTTAGATATAGAAACATCAATTATATGTACAGTACTGCTCGGTCTCTGACCCTCTCCCAAGTGGAGCTTCTACAGTTTTTCCTTGTCATGGAGACCTTTCCCACCCCATATTGTCCCTCCTCCATACTACAGTCCCAGTGTAATATGATAACCTTTAAAGCTCAGACTCCTCTCCTCTGTAATATACCCTCTGATATGGATAATATGATGAATGCCCAGGCCCTCTCTCTCTATGATATACCCTACCCCCCCCCTCTCTCTCTCTCTCTCTCTCTCTCTCTCTCTCTCTCTCTCTCTCTCTCTCTCTCTCTCTCTCTCTCTCTCTCTCTCTCTCTCTCTCTCTCTCTCTCTCTCTCTCTCTCTCTCTCTCCTCTCTGCTGGGTGTAATCCCCGGTGCTGTCTGTGTATAGGTGATAGATCTGTCCTCTCAGCCCGCCGTAGAGCAGCCAGGGTTATCTCACTGCTAGAGTCTTTATCGCTTGGCTCACACTCGATGAGGCATCCCCCTGTCACTCACCCATACTATATACCTCCTCTAACTGCATCCAATCTCTCTCTGTCTATCTCTCTTTTGCTCCCTCTCTCTCTCCTTTTTTCTCACGCTCACTCAAGTCTGCGTACAGGGGATCACCGGTTAGTACCAGCTTATTTTATGTTTTCATGAAAGTTATTATGAATGATATTACACTTGGGTACTGTGTTCATAGTCCGTATCCGTATTTCCATATATTGTACCATTACTAGATTGAGTGAATTTGTGCATATTTGTTCCAGACAGTATGTATTAGAACGGATATGATTTCTGATAAGTGATATCCTACAGTATAATGCTAGATATTGTATGTTGTGACACAGATCAAGCTAGTCAACATCAACTCGACTGACATCGTCGATGGAAGACCATCTATCGTACTGGGGTTGATTTGGACAATAATCCTCTATTTCCAGGTAAAGTGCCTCTGTGGTGGGTGGGTGTCATCCCACTACAAATAATGCAGCACTATTGCACAATTACACAATAAAGGCAATGGTGTTTAATTTTGTGAGTCAGCCATACTCTGTCTTCTTGGCACAAAAAGCTGTGCTTTCTCTATAGCAAAAAATCTCTCTATCTCTCTATCGCTCTCTCTCTCTCCCCTCGTGCAGATAGAGGAGTTGACCAGTAACCTGCCAGCGCTCCAGGCCCTCTCTAGCAGCACTTCCTCAGTGGACAGCTCAGACACCACCAGCCCGCCTGTCAAGAGGAGGCCCCTCCCCCCGCTGCATGGTGGGGCCAGGAAGGCCCTCCTCAGATGGGTCCAGCAGACCGCCACCAAGTACGGGACACTACAGCCACTGCACCTACTGCAATATAACATGATGATACTTATGATATTACTAACTACAGTAACACTTCTATTACCAGTACTAATCGTGGTTGTAGTGATAGCTACTGATAATGATATTAGGATAGCTAATAATAAGTGATGGTGTTATTGATGTAATGCTGTATTTGTCTGTCTCTTCAGGCATCTGGGGATCGACGTGAAAGACTTTGGGCCGAGCTGGCGTACAGGTGTGGCATTCTTCGCAGTGATCCTCTCTCTTCGACCCCACCTGGTCGACATGGAGCGTGTGCGGAGGAGAGCCAATCGAGAGAACCTGCAGGAAGCCTTCTCATTGGCCGAGACTGAGCTGGGCATTCCGCAGCTACTGGACCCAGAAGGTAAACCACAGCCAGAGAGGTCATTTCCTGTTTGGCAAATTATGTGGTTCGTTCCACGAAATTAGTGCCTTTTGCGTCCCTTTAAAATGCTAAGTAGAAATTGTGCACAAACATTCAAAAAGCATGTTATATTAAATTGAGTGCCCTTTAATATAGAACACATGGAAAATTCAATAAATCTGTTTTATTTATTTGAATAAAGACTTGTTAAAGTGCCTAAATTCAGCATTTTGACATGTCCGTATGTGCATCCTCTGTGACTTCTGGGAAGACACTAGCCCACTTAATCCTAACATTTATCCAAGTTCACCATCATTGTAAAGTTATTTTGTTGCTTTGACAAAGCCATTTCTCTAGATTACTATTTATTTCATGTGATTTGTGATTCATTTTAAGGTTAAAAAAAACCTTCCCTCATTTTAAGGTCAACCTGTTACGTGAACTGAACTGTCATTTTAATACAGTGAAACTATTCGTTTTTTTACATTGAACATCTAATAGTCAAATCATAGTGTAAAAGCAAGTGAGCTGAATCTTCTCTTCTGGGCCATGTTCTGGTGTTTTGTGATGAACATCTGAGAGGGTTGAACATAACATGTCAACCCTGTTACCCATATAGACAGGCTACAAATATTTTAACAATAAAACAGTTTTTGGTGAGCTTGCATTCAATTATCCTCCCTGTTTCACACAACCAGCTTCCATTCCCCCTGTCACAAGGGGATTTATGGATGACTTAAGATGAAGTCATCAACCCTGTTACGGTCAACCCTGTTACGGTCAACCCTGTTACGGTCAACCCTGTTACGGTCAAAGCTGTTACTTTATTTGGCACCTACTACGCACTTACTATAGTCATTTTTTTTATTTAACCTCTTGAAATGGGAAAACATGTTTTTTATTACGTTGAACATGTGCTTTTTATGACAGAATGTTAAAATTAGGTGAAATGCAATTTTTTTTGCTCACCAAGTTACACTACTCAAAAGGCCTAATTCATGGAATGGCCCAGGTACACTGAACAAACTAACCAAAAGTCTAGAAAACTTCTGGTTAGAAAACTTCAACTTTTCTAGATCTTTACAAACCTGAAGCTGATATGTCAGCCACGCTCCATGTCAATACAAAGATTCACTATGATTTCACTAGTGTACATTCCTGCCGGTGTATCAGATACATCCCTCTAGAGTGAATCCTCTCAACAGCCTCTGTGCTCCTTCACGGCTGCCCCTCAGAATGAGCTCTGACAAATCCAGTTTGACATCACCATAATTAAGGGCCATTAGGGCTAGAGAGGAGTCAGTGCCAGAGAGAGCATCCAGCAGCTCACCAACATACCATATAAACCTGATATGACAGTTTGATGCAAGGTGGCAGGCCTTCCACCCTGTCTGAGGTTTCTGTTATAGGCTTTCATCTGCTTGATTACAAAGATCAGTGATGGCTAATCGCAGTAGTCTGTTGTTGATATAGCTGGAGTTAAATAGTGATGAATGCTTAGCTTTTTCCAGATTAGATGTCATTGAGAATGCAATGTTAATACTAGTATCTGGTTGTTCATAACAGCTGGTATTCAGTACAGTTCAGTGTGTTGTGGTGACTAGACTGACCCCTATCTGTTCTTTCTCCCCAGATGTGGATGTTGACAAACCGGATGAGAAGTCCATCATGACGTACGTGGCCCAGTTTCTGAAGCACCACCCCAACCCTTGTCAACAGCAGAACAGTGACTCGGACTCCCAGCCAGAGGAAGAGGTAGCAAGCCCTGTCCCTCTCCTCACCTCTCCCTCTCTCTCCATCTTCACAGCCATGTCTCTTCCTATTGTTTTTTTCTCTCCGTTATTTACATCATTTGCCGCTATTGTCCTCTATTCAAGAGTTATCTCAGACCTGCAGGTAGACTTGCGGTGTGTGCTGTGTCTGTAAACCCTTGCCCCTAACACTGACACAAACTACCCAACCTTTCCTTCTTGTCACCTCTCACATTCCCTTACTCCTTAGTGATGTGATGTAATGTCTTCTTGTCTGTTGTTGATCAATCACTTCTTTTTTGGACATCTCTCCCTTCTTCTTTTTTTCTCGTTCTCTCTCTCCACTGTGGTGTTGTCTGTGTGGTCACTGCATCCCTGTGGTTGTTGTGCCTGCCTCTGTTCCACAGCATGGTCTTGCTCCTCGAGATATTGAGGAGATGTTGGAGGTAGGTTCAGTCTGTAGAAGTATTAGTATTCTCATTCCGGTCCACTGTGCAGGTTCTCCATCAAACGTTCCAAAAGAACATTCTTAGAATGTTTGTAATTCCCCGCTGGAACACATACTGCTTCTAGCCCGGTTGCCAGCCTGTTTTTGCTTCAGCCAACTCTGTCAGTGTTTTGCACGACAACAACAAAGGAGGCAGCTACAGCAGAGACAGACTGACACCCAGGTTACATTGTTTCTACATACTTTAAATATTCACCATTCCATTTTATTGTTGTAATCACCAGCTCTACTATTGTATTCTGGTGGAATTCGCAGTGTTTTATGTGGTAAGGGAATTCATTTTTTTCTTTCCACATCTCATTTTACCTGAGGTGATAGTCCTGTATTATATGATGTGATATTACCATTATATTAGCATTAGTGCTAACAGCTACGTTGTATTAGCATGACAATGGCCGCAGCTGGCTAGGGCTAGGCAGGGAGCCCTTTTATTGGCAGACGGTTTGATGGAAAGCCTTGGGTTTTGAATGAATAGTGGTTGGGTTTTGTAAGGTTACAGTTTCAGCTTCGAGTGGCTTTGACATTAAGTCTCTCTAACTATGCCTCTTTTGCGTCAGTGTAGGATTTTGATATGTCCTTGCCTTGTTATAGCCACTGGTTAGTACTCTCTACCGCACTGACAAAGATGTGTAACACTTTGTGTTGTTTATTTACATTCAGTAAAACATTTTTTTTATGAAATAAAGAAAGAAGATATGATTTGACAGTGCTGATTTCAGGGACAATACACTAACTAGGTTGTAACAGTGAATGTTAGCCAGCTAGTAATATGATTCCCCCCCCCCCCCCCCCCCCCCCCCTGTAGTGTGTTTAGGGGACTGCCAATCGTTTGGATTCCAATCCAACGTCTGTAATGTGAATAAAGAATACAGCCTTACAATGGGATGGCTGAGCAGAATAGAATGGGCTGAAACTGGATAGGGAGTGTTAACATTGAATGGACTGTTGAACTAACTAACTTGTCATCATACAGTACCTTCGGAAAGTATTCACACCCCTTGACTTTTTCCACATTTTGTTGTGTTACCGCCTGAATTGGATTAAATTGCGATTTTGTGTCACTGGCCTACACACAATACCCCATAATGTCAAAGTGTCAAATACCCCATAATGTCAACATTTTTCAAAATTAATAAAAAATGAAAAGCTGAAATGTTTTGAGTCAATAAGTATTCAACCCCTTTGTTATAGCAAACCTAAATAAGTTCAGGAGTAAAAATGTGCTTTACAAGTCACATAATAAGTTCCATGGACTCACTCTGTGTGCAATAATAGTAATCTGTAATGTCCCTCAGTCGAGCAGTGAATTTCAAACACAGATTCAACCAGAAAGACCAGGGAGGTTTTCCAATGTCATGCAAAGAAGGGCACTTATTCAAGCAGACATTCAGTATCCCTTTGAGCATGGTGAAGTTATTAAATACACTTGTATCAATACACCCAGTCACTACGAAGATACACACTCTTAGAAAAAGGGATCCCAAAAAGAGTTATTCGGCTGTCCCCATAAGAGAACCAGGTAGAACCCTTTTTGGGGTTTTGTTTCCAGGTAGAACCTTTTTTGTTTCCAGGTAGAACTCTTTTGGGTTCCATGTAGGGTTGTGTAGGGTGCCGTCTTTCGGATGGGACGTTAAAACGGGTGTCCTGACTCTCTGAGGTCATTAAAGATCCCATGGCACTTATCGTAAGAGTAGGGGTGTTAACCCCGGTGTCCTGGCTAATTTCCCAATCTGGCCCTCAAACCATCATGGTCACCTAATAATCCCCAGTTTACAATTGGCTCATTCATCCCCCTCCTCTCCCCTGTAACTATTCCCCAGGTCGTTGCTGCAAATGAGAACGTGTTCTCAGTCAACTTACCTGGTAAAATAACGGTAAAATAAAAAATAAATAAAAATGTAGATCCATCTGTGTAAAAGGTTTTACATGGAAGTCAAAAGGGTTCTACCTGGAACTCAAAAAGGTTCTTCAAAGGGTTCTCCTATGGAACAGTCAAAGAACTATTTTCGGTTCTAGATGGCACCTTTTTTTCTAAGAGTGCAGGGTTCTTTCCAAACTCAGTTGCCAGAGAGGAAGGAAACCGCTCAGGGATATCACCATGAGGCCAATGGTGACTTTAAAACAGTTACAGAGTTTAATGGCGGTGAAAGGAGAAAAGTGAGGATGGATCAACAACATTGTAGTTACCCCACAGTACTATCCTTAATGACAGAGTGAAAAGAAGGAAGCCTGTACAGAATATATATATTCCAAAACATGCATCCTGTTTGCAATACGGCACTAAAGTAAAACTGCAAAAAATGTGTCAAAGAAGGGAACTTTATGTCCTGAATACAACGCATTATATTTGAGGCAAATCTAACACAACACATTACTGAGAACGATGGTGGTGGCTGCATCATGTTATGGGAATGGTTGTCATCGGCAATGACTGGGGAGTTTCTTTTTGATAAAAATAAATGGAATAGAGCTAAGCAAAATCCTAGAGGAAAACCTGGTTCAGTCTGCTTTCCAACAGACACTGGGAGACAAATTCACCTTTCAGCAGGACAATAACCTGGCTAAATATACACTGGAGTCAGTCTCCTTTCCAACAGACACTTACGAAAATGAAATTGAATGGTCCTGAGTGGCCTAGTTCCACTTTGACATAAATCGGCTTCAAAATCTATGGCAAGACTTGAAAATGGCTGTCTAGCAATGATCAACAACCAACTTGTCAGAGCTTGAATAATTTGGGAATAATGTGCAAATATTTTACAATCCAGGTGGCCAAAGCTCTTAGAGACTTACCCAGAAATCCTCCCAGCTGTAATCACTGCCAAAGGGGATTCTAACTCATGGGTATATTTAATTTTTAATACATTTGCAAAAATGTCTAAAAACAGGTTTTCGCTTTGTCATTATGGGGTATTGTTTGTATATTTTTAATTCAGGCACACACAATTTGGAGTAAGTCAAGGGGTATGAATACTTTCTGAAGGCGCTGTAAGTATTCATAACGAATCCAATGAAATATTAGTTGCGGTATTTAAAGTGAATTGGCTGAATCAACAGTGTGTTTTGGCAGCTGTAAATCTGGAGAATTTGCCCTGCTGGGCAACATAAAGGATTACCTCCCACATGTTTCCTCTCTGCCCTCTCTTCTCCCAATCCCTCTTATTCCTTCATTCCTCTCTTCCCTTGTTATCCTTCTACCTACCATCTGTCCCTCTGTCCCTGCATTGCATTCTCACTTCCTCTCTTCTATCACTCGTACTTTCCTTTCCATATATTCCCCTTCCTCCCTCCTTATATCTATCCCACATTCCCTGCTTCCTTTTTTACTTTCATTGTTCCCTTCCTCTCTCCTCTCTCCTCTCTCCTCCCTCCTCTCCCCGGCCACCCAGAGAGAGCAGCGTAAGGGCCTGAGGGAGCTGAAGACCTGGCTGGATCAGCTGGAGCTAGACACAGCACGTACTCAGGAGACCAAGGGCAACCTCAGCCAGCAGTATCAGGTGATCTAGAACACACACACACACACACACACACACACACACACACACACACACACACACACACACACACACACACACACACACACACACACACACACACACACACACACACACACACACACACACACACACACACACACACACACACACACACACTGGGCACAGACACTTCCATTATCAGGCTAATCAGTGGTATTACACTGCAGTGATCAGACTGCTGCCGCCGTATTTCCACCCTATCTGGCTTATACAGTACCAAAGCCCCAGGACACATTGCATATTCAACACATTGTGGGATTTCCTTATTTCCTCTTTCTATTATGCACGTTTTTGACAGATTCCATGAATGTATGATCTGTGAAAGAGGGAAAAGTATATGTGTTCCATGCAGTATATTTTACAGTATATTTTACAGTATGTGTACTGTATGTGTTCCAGGCAGTATATTTTACAGTAAGTTTTACAGTATATTTTACAGTATGTGTACTGTATGTGTTCTAGGCAGTATATTTTACAGTATTTGTATTGTATGTGTATTTGGGATAACTAGGACCCAAAGGTTTCCCTTGTCAGGCCACATGATCAGGAAATAACCATTCCATCTGTGGACCCCCCCCCCCCCTCTCTCCTCTCTCTCTGTCTCTCTGTCTCTCTGTCTCTCTGTCTCTCTCTCTCTCTCTCTCTCTCTCTGTGTCTCTCTCTCTCTCTCTCTGTCTCTCTTTCTCTCTCTGTCTCTGTCTCTCTCTCTGTCTCTCTCTCTGTCTCTCTCTCCCTCTCTCTCTCTCTCCCTCTGTCTGTCTGTCTGTCTGTCTGTCTGTCTGTCTGTCTGTCTGTCTGTCTGTCTGTCTGTCTGTCTGTCTGTCTGTCTGTCTGTCTGTCTGTCACTCTCTCTCTTGCGCTCTCTCTCTTGCGCTCTCTCTCTCGCTCTCTCTCTCTCTCTCTCTCTCTCTCTCTCTCTCTCTCTCTCTCTCGCTCTCTCCATCAGTCCTTTAAGAGTGTACGTGTCCAGTTGGAGATGAATAGGAAGCAGGTGGAGGCAGCGGTCCTGTCCACTCAGAAGGATGGGATGTTGACCGTGGACCAGGCTCTGGTTAAACAGGCCTGGGACAGAGTGTCCAACAGGGTAAGTGTCTGAGATGGGACCTATGTTACTGTTGTGGAGTAGAGTAGAGTAGGGTGTATGCTGGTACAGCCTAGCTCTCAAGGACACAAGCAAACATTAAGAGAGGCCTAATCAAATACCTGACCAAGTACTCAGTCAAAGCTCCAGTCAACCAAACAGTGAGATGCGTCATTTGAAGGCTTTTTAGCCGAAACATTGAAATAAATCCACAACAAGGAAAGATAAGTGTGGCACTGTTTTTTTTAATTTGTACTGCAAAAGTTCCCACCAGCATTCAGACAGGCAGTCAGAGACAAGGTAACTTGACAATAGCTCATTGACTGACATTGTAACCTCCTCCCTACAGCTCCTAGGGTGGCACCTGCAGCTGGACAGGGCTCTGCCCGCCCCCCTGGGTGTGGTGGGGGAGTGGCTGCACCAGGCTGAGGGGGCACTCCGACAGGAGATCACTATTCAACAGACATCTGACGCGACATCTAACACTGTCCACATGACCCTGGAGCAACACAAGGTGGGCAATGTGAGCAAGGTGACAATCCGAGTCCATTTAACGTTACACACATCCTTATTAGGTCAGTTGTTATGTACTATGTAATGGCTGTACAGTAACACAGGGTGTAATGACTGTACTATTCTCTGCTTGTGTGTGTCTGTCTACAGGACATGCTCAAAGGTCTTGAAGGTCACCAGCAGGTCTTCCAGAGGATCCATAAAGACAGAAGTGTCAACGGAGTCCCTGTCCCCCCAGAGCAACTGCAGGACATGGCAGAGAGGTGGGTCTAATCGTGGCAACCAAGTGGCCCAGGTTTCCCTGAACAACCATTCAACACCCAAACCACTCATCTCCCATCCCAACCCCATGATTTATTTACAGAACATTGACCAGATTACCAGCATTAACTTCGCTGGTTTAAGCTTGTCCTTGTCCATTCTATGCTCACATGTTGACAATTCAGTATTTTCTCTTTTAGAATGAACTTTGTATCGACTTCGTCAAACATTCATCTGGCCAAGATGGAGTTCTGGGAGAATAAACACCACATGCAGGCGTTCCTGATGCTGGCAGAGTCCAAGCTCAAATCCTGGATCATCAAATATGGCCGACGAGAATCAGTGGAGTTAATGTTGCAGAACTATGTTGTAAGTCCAACAATATACATTATTGCTCTACTTTTAAATGTCCCCACTATTTCATCTTACTTTCCCACATTAGTTTCATGTAAATTATTTTTGAATTAATAGGTATAATGTTATCTAGGTTAGAGAAAAAACATGGCCTGAATGTTATTCTAATCACCCACTGATTTTGTTTCTCCTCTCTCATTCAGTCATTTGTTGAGGGACAGCAGTTCTTTGAGCAGTACGAGACATTGTTCCAGACTCTGAAACAGTCTTCTGAGCTCTATGTCAAGGCTGATGGCACAGGTGAGTTTTTACAAGATCAAGCTTCATTTGGCAAACTTTACCTCATTATCTGATCCCTCTACCTTTTCCTATCTACACCACCTACCTGACAAGCAACTCTCTTTGTCTTATCCCTTTTGATTTAGGCAGTAGTTATTGCCAATTTTAGACCACTTAATCTTATCTGGACCCTGGGGCCTAAATCCCCACCACCATTTCCAGTACTGAATATTTTACCTATATATCACCTCTGATCAATTTCCCAAGAATGGCTCAATAGCCAATCACCCACTATCGTCCAGCATCTTCTATCCTCCCTGTCTTTTATAGTGGTTTGGCCTCTCCAGGCTAAAGTCTAAATGAGGTTTCTCCACTCTCAGCTCTCAGTGGGGAATTCGACCCCATTAGCCGAGCTGCTCTACTTTTGCTGTCTCTGGGCACTAACATGCTACGGTAGCTAGCTTGTTGATTTCATTCAGTTCCAGCCCTGCAGGCTTTATATTAGGGTATGCAGGGGAGAAGAACTGAGGTGTATCTGACAATCTGAAACGTGATTGGTCGACCTCCGAAAAATGAGGCTCCCCATGAGTGAGTCCAGCCCCAGCTGGTGGTGGGTTTGCTGTGATTTGATTGGTCAGGTTTAGGCTCATCTCCTGGTTATTTCTGAAGGCTAGCTAGCCCTCAAATGATTGCAGAACGGGTACGGTATGTTTACTGCCATTTGGAATGATTGCACTAGCTTGATGTGCAGATGTAATTGGGTTTCCTCTTTGGACTTGTTTGTCAGTTCTATGGAACACACCAGCATTCTGTAGTCTTGATGTGCATATGAATGTACTGTATGGATTCCTTTTTCTTCTGATTATTGATATTCTATATTTATAACCACTGTTTTCATTCAAATAGGTTTGCCAAGAGACCTTTTTTATATCTCTCACTACCCTGTGTGTATGCGTGTGTGTGTGTGTGTGTGTGTGCGTGCATGTCTGTGTATTTATCCCATGTCTCTATGTCTCCTCCTCTCCCAGTGGATGAAGGCGAGGCGGGGGTTAGGAGGTTCATGCGGGAGGTGTTGACCCAGTGGAGGAGTCTGTCTGTGGAGGTGCGCAGTGTAAGGAGCATGCTGGATGAGGTGCTCTCTAACTGGGAGAGGTACAGCTGCACTGTGGCCTCTCTACAGGCCTGGCTTGAGGATGCAGAGGGAGCACTCAGCCAGCCTGAAAACATCAAACGGGTATGTCTTACTGTAGACCCCCTCACTTGATCCCCATTCACCTGCTTATAAACATTGTAGATTGATGTAGGCCTAGCATGTCACCAATGAAACAACCACACCTTAACTTCTGCATTTATGAAAATGGACCTGAGAAAACGGGTGAAAGCTCTTTTGGAGGAGGTCTTTAACCTTAACATTGTAACGACTCTCCTCTTCGTCTGATGATGAGGAATAGGAATCACCGGACCAACACACAGTGTGTGTCACACCCTGGCCTTAGTTATCTTTGTTTTCTTTATTATTTTAGTTAGGTCAGGGTGTGACATGGGGGATGTATGTGTTTTGTATTGTCTAGGGTTTTTTGTATGTTTATGGGGCAGTGTTCAGTCTAGGTGTTTGTATGTCTATGGTTGCCTAGATTGGTTCTCAATTAGAGACAGCTGTCTATCGTTGTCTCTGATTGGGAGCCATATTTAGGCAGCCATAGTCATTAGGTAGTTTGTGGGTGATTGTCTATGTCTTTACGTTAGTTGCTTGTGTTTGCACTTTCGTTTTATAGCTTCACGGTCGTTTGTTGTTTTTGTATAGTTTGTCAGTGTTCGTTTCGTGTTCGTCTTCGTTAATAAAAGAAGATGTATTGTTATCACGCTGCGCCTTGGTCCTCCTCTCTTCCACAATACGACGATCGTGACAGAATCACCCACCAAAATTGGACCAAGCAGCGTGAAAGGAGGGAAAAGCGCTTTGTGGAGGAATGGACCCGGGAAAAGGATGAGTGGAGAACAACCTGGGAAGAGATAGACAGGTGGGCGATCGATCCAGAGAAAGTGCCGGAGCCTGCCTGGGATTCGCTGGAGCAGTGCGAGGAGGGTTACAGGAAAATGGAGTTGGAGAAAGGAGCACGACGGCGCGGTAGGAAGCCCTCGAGGAAACGGCAAAAGTTTCTTGGGGAGGGGCACATGGGGAGTGTGGCGAGTTCAGATAGGAGACCTGCGTCAACTTCCCGTGCTTACCGTGAGGAGCCGAAGAAGGAACCAGAGCCAGTCGGGCTGATATTGGAGGTGAGCAATGGGAATGATACAGAGACTGTAAAGGATTTAATGGGGAGTTTGGAGGAGAGTGAAATGAGGGAGCTGCTGTGTTCGTGCTTGAGGCACAACATCCACCTGACAGAGTGTGTGCGGGATGTGATGTTACCTGAGTCAGCTCTCCATACTCGTCCTGAGGTGCGTGCTAACCGTCTGGGAATGACAGTGGCAGTCCCACGAACCAGGCCTCCTGTGCGCCTCCCTAGTCCTGCACCTCCTGTAGCAGCCCCACATACTAGCTCTCCTGTGGCAGCCCCTCGTACCAGTCCTCCGGTTCCGGTACCACGCACCAGGCCTATAGTGCACCTCGACAGTCCAATACGCTCTGTTCCTCTTCCCCGCACTAGCCTTGAGGTGCGTGTCCCCAGCCCGGTACCACCAGTTCCGGCACCACGTACCAGGCCTATAGTGCGCCTCGGCAGTCCAGTACGCCCTGTTCCTCTTCCCCGCACTCGCCCTGAGGTGCGTGTCCTCGGCCCAGTACCACCAGTGCCAACACCATGCACCAAGATTCCTGTGCGTCTCCAGAGTCCAGTACGCCCTGTTCCTCCTCCCCGCACTAGCCCTGAGATGCGTGTCCCCAGCCCGGTACCACCAGTTCCGGCACCACGCACCAGGCCTACTGTGCGCCTCAGCCGGCCAGAGTCTGCCGTCTGCCCAGCGCCGTCTGCGCTGTCTGCCGTCTGCCCAGCACCGTCTGCGCTGTCTGCCTGCCCAGCGCCGTCTGAGCTACCCGTCTGCCCAGCGCCGCCTGCGCTGCCCGTCTGCCAAGCGCCATCTGAGCTGTCCGTCTGTCCAGCGCCGCCTGCGCTGCCCGTCTGCCCAGCGCCGTCTGAACCGCCCGACTGTCCAGAGCCGTCAAAGCCGCCCGTCTGTCCTGAGCCGCTAGAGCCGTACGTCAGTCAGGAGCCGCTAGAGCCGTCCGTCAGTCAGGAGTCACCAGAGCCGCCCGCCAGTCAGGAGCTGCCAGTGCCGCCTGCTAGTTAGGACATGCCAGAGCCGCCAGTCAGCCAGGAGCTGCCAGAGCCGCCAGTCAGCCAGGACCTGCCAGAGCCGCCAGTCAGCCAGGACCTGCCAGAGCCGCCAGTCAGCCAGGACCTGCCAGAGCCGCCAGTCAGCCAGGACCTGCCAGAGTCGTCAGTCAGCCAGGACCGGCCAGAGTCGTCAGTCAGCCAGGACCGGCCAGAGTCGTCAGTTACCCAGGACCTGCCAGAGCCCGCCAGTCAGCCAGGACCTGCCAGAGCTGCCAGTCAGCCAGGACCTGCCAGAGTCGTCAGTCAGCCAGGACCGGCCAGAGTCGTCAGTCAGCCAGGACTGGCCAGAGTCTTCAGTCAGCCAGGACCGGCCAGAGTCATCAGTCAGCCAGGACCTGCGGTCGTCAGTCAGCCAGGACCTGCCAGAGTCGTCAGTCAGCCAGGACCTGCCAGAGTCATCAGTCAGCCAGGACCTGCCAGAGTCGTCAGTCAGCCAGGACCTGCCAGAGTCGTCAGTCAGCCAGGACCTGCCAGAGTCGTCAGTCAGCCAGGACCTGCCAGAGTCATCAGTCAGCCAGGACTTGCCAGAGTCGTCAATCAGCCAGGACCTGCCAGAGTCGTTAGTCAGCCAGGACCTGCCAGAGCCGCCAGTCAGCCAGGACCTGCCAGAGCTGCCCGCCAGTCATGAGCTACCCGCCAGTCATGAGCTGCCCGCCAGTCATGAGCTGCCCTCCAGTCATGAGCTGCCTTCCAGTCATGAGCTGCCTTCCAGTCATGAGCTGCCCTCCAGTCATGAGCTGCCCTCCAGTCATGAGCTGCCCTCCAGTCCGGAGCTGCCCCTCAGTCCCCTCAGTCCGGAGCTGCCCCTCAGTCCGGAGCTGCCCTTCAGTCCGGAGCTGCCCCTCAGTCCCCTCAGTCCGGAGCTGCCCCTCAGTCCGGAGCTGCCCCTCAGTCCGGAGCTGCCCCTCAGTCCGGAGCTGCCCCTCAGTCCGGAGCTGCCCCTCAGTCCGGAGCTGCCCCTCAGTCCGGAGCTGCCCCTCCGTCCAGTGGCGCCCTCTAGGATAGTCTTCAGTCCGGGACTCGCTGTAAGGGTCCTCGCTCCAGAGGCGCCACCAAAGCGGGTATTGACTATGGTGGAGTGGGGTCCACGTCCCGCACCCGTGCCACCGCCGTGAGAAGGCCCACCCGGACCCTCCCCTTCTGTGTCAGGTTTTGCGGCCGGAGTCCGCACCTTTGGGGGGGGGGGGGGGGGGGGGGGGGCACTGTCACACCCTGGCCTTAGTTATCTTTGTTTTCTTTATTATTTTAGTTAGGTCAGGGTGTGACATGGGGGATGTATGTGTTTTGTATTGTCTAGGGGGTTTTGTATGTTTATGGGGCAGTGTTCAGTCTAGGTGTTTGTATGTCTATGGTTGCCTCGATTGGTTCTCAATTAGAGACAGCTGTCTATCGTTGTCTCTGATTGGGAGCCATATTTAGGCATCCATAGTCATTAGGTAGTTTGTGGGTGATTGTCTATGTCTTTACGTTAGTTGCTTGTGTCTGCACTTTCGTTTTATAGCTTCACGGTCGTTTGTTGTTTTTGTATAGTTTGTCAGTGTTCGTTTCGTGTTAGTCTTCGTTAATAAAAGAAGATGTATTGTTATCACGCTGCGCCTTGGTCCTCCTCTCTTCCACAATATGACGATCGTGACAGCGTGGTAAGTGTTCATGTTATAATAATCAAATAAACTGAACACTGAATGACAAAAAACAACAAAGAGAGTGAACGACACGAAACAGTCCTGTAGGGTGAAAAAACACAACACAGGAAACAACTACCCACCAACACAGGTGGGAACAGGCTACCTAAGTATGGTTCTCAATCAGAGACAACGATTGACAGCTGCCTCTGATTGGGAACCATACCAGGCCAAACACATACAAAAGGACAACATAGAACAAAACATAGAATGCCCACCCCAACTCACGCCCTGACCAACCAAAATAGAGACATAAAAAGGATCTTTAAGGTCAGGGCGTGACAGTACCCCCCCCCCCCCCCTTCCAAAGGTGCGGCCCCCGGCCGCAAGACCTAAACCTATAGGGGAAGGTCTGGGTGGGCATCTATCCGCGGTGGCGGCTCTGGTGCGGGACGTGGACCCCGCTCCACCTTAGTCTTGGCCCACTTAGGTGGCGCCTCTGGAGCGGGGACCTTACGGCCGACCCCGGACTGGGGACCCTCGCAGCGGGCCACGGTCAGGAGGGCGACTCTGGCTGCTCCGAACAGGAGGGCGACTGGCTGCTCCGGACAGGAGGGAGACTCTGGCTGCTCCGGACTAGAGAGCGTCGCTGGAGGCTCTGGACTAGAGGGCGTCGCTGGAGGCTCCGGACTAGAGGGCTTCCCTGGAGGCTCCGGACTAGAGGCCGACGCTGGAGGCTCCGGACTAGAGGGCCTCACTGGAGGCTTCGTGCCATGGATCATCACTGGAGGCTTCGTGCCATGGATCATCACTGGAGGCTTCGTACCATGGATCATCACTGGAGGCTTCGTGCCATGGATCATCACTGGATGCTTTGTGCCATGGATTATTAGTGGAGTGGAGAGACACACAGGAGGCCTGGCTCTGGGAGCAGGCACATGACTCACCAGGCTGGGGAGACATGCAGGAGGGTTAGGGCTTAGCACAGGCACAGAACTCACCAGGCTGGGGAGACATGCAGGAGGCCTTTTCCTTGGCCGAGGCACCGGATGCACTGGGCCGTGGAGGCGCACTGGAGGTCTCGAGTAACGAGCCTGCACAACCCGTCCTGGCTCGATGCCCACTCTAGCCCGGCCAATGCGAGGAGCTGCGATGTATCGCACCGGGCTATGAACATGTACTGAATGCCCACCCCAACTCATGCCCTGACCAACCAAAATAGAGACATAAAAAGGATCTCTAAGGTCAGGGCGTGACAAACATCTTCTGATATATCCATTTCTGACACCCAAATTTCAAAAATATTTATTAGATTTCAACATCCAAATCATCTTCCAACCAACCGTCAAGATTCCCTCCAACTTCCCCATGTCACTGAGGAGATTCCAGCTGTCAGGTCACCATGGATACCCCAACTGCCAGATTACTGTATAACCCTAATAACTAAACCACTGGGGACAAGACAGATAATTACCCCAACCACTAAATTAATACCCTATGTCATCAATGTCATCTGTCCTTCAATCTTTTTACATTCCTCCTCCCATCTCTCTCTCTCTCTCTCTCTCTCTCTCTCTCTCTCTCTCTCTCTCTCTCTCTCTCTCTCTCTCTCTCTCTCTTTCTCTCTCTCTCCCGCTCTCTCTCTCCTTCTCTCTCTCAGGAGTTCTTCTGCAACCTTTCTCAGTGGATGGATCAGCACTCTGTGATGAACGACGCAGGGAACTTCTTGATTGAGACATGTGACGAGACTGTGTCACGTGACCTGAAACAGCAGCTTCTCCTGCTCAACGGGAGGTGGAGGGACCTGTTTGTCAAAGTCAAACAGGTAACAGAGCTATCACACACCTGATCATGGAGACAGAACAAACTGATCACACTATTAGACCTGTTGGACATAAGCTATGGGACACACAGGTAGACACACAGAGATAGTTAAGACCCATCAGAGATGCAGATAAATGAGCATACCTGCCCTATGGCCATTGATGCAGGTAACTGAACACACTTGACGACGAGACACCGGTTACAGCTACAGCAGGGCACATTAACTCTCAAACCAACACACTGTGCCCCATGTCTCTGCAGTACGCCCGTGAAGACGAGCTGGACAAGTGGAGGAGGGACCACATGAGGGCCATCTCTACCCTGAGGGAGCTGCTGGACGGTGCAGAGGTGAAGCTCAACGCCCCTGTACAGGTCTCCTTCCTCAACATCAGGTCTTTCCTACAGGATGTGGAGGTAGGTCATGAGTAGGCTGTGTAATATGCACATACAAACTGCATTATCATGTTGTCTAAGCAGTTTTTATGAAGTAGCATACAAACCTATATTTTATTCTGTGTTCAGAATGCTGTTTGCTTCTGTAAACATACTGTGCTAGATAGCCTTCCAGCTTTCTCTATAAGCCACAGAGTAGATCCAGTAAATATTCCACAAACATTGCTAAGGCAGGTATGATTGAATCTAGCCCTTGTAAACACACGACTAAGATGAGATTTCTCCTTCTTTACTTTCACATCTCCCACTCAGAACACCAAGAAAAAGGTTGTTGCCATGGAGACTCAGTACAAGTTGGCTGCCCGCAGTGCCCAGCTCCTGTCCAAGGATGCCCCGCAGGAGGAGGGCACCAAGGCCATGGCTACCATGACAACGGTCAAAGGTCAACTCAGTAAGGTTGGTATCACCAGAGGGTAAAATTAAGTTTTATTAATCCTTTCCTGCCTCAAATCTTCCATTTGCCAGTGTCAGCCACTGCAATGTATTGTACTGGGGTGACTTTCCCAAAAGTTTCTTATTCTAATCTTGATATATTGTTCATCACCTACCAACAATGGACTAAAATGATCTTAATGCCGCATTTCCATAGAGGATTTACTCCAGTGTTTTACCCAAACGGCTCAGACTTTTCTGTTTAATGCTACAAAAGTTTCAGCATTGTACTGGATCTCTTTAGGAATGAATTACCTCCCTTTCTCTGATCCCTCTGCCGCATTCTAATTATGGACACTATTGATTCTCATGGAGCCTTGTTCCCCCTGTCTCTGTCCCAAGGTGAGGGAGAGGTGCCCTTCTCTGGTGAGGGAGTGCCATGGACTGCTCCCCCTGCTGGAGGAAATGGAGAAGCACATCACAGGCTTCTACCAGGCTCTGGAGAGGGCCAGCCGGATCACTGCAGCAGGCAGAGACCCAAAGCCACAGGCCGAGGTCCAGGGACAACACAAACACAAGTGGCAGGTGAGCTAGGAGACTAGTGTGTGTGTGTGTGTGTGTGTGTGTATGTGCCTTTGTGTGTGTGTCCTTTTCTGTGTGTGTATGGTTGTGTATAAATAAAAGTGAGTCTGTATATCCCACTCTGGGTGAGTTTTTATATCTACTGTACTCCCTTTGCTCCCCCAGGACCTCCTGAGCCATCAGCAGAGCTGTAAGATGTGTTTATCTGTGATTGAGAGGAACCTCCACTCCCTGCAGAGGACGCTCTCCTCCAGCAAGGCCCTGAGGAACTTCGACCAGACCTTCCTGCAGAAGAGAGTGGCCGAGATTCAGACCTCTGCACAGGTTAGCATTACTGTACTCAGGTGTCATATAGGAACTACACATAGGAACTACATTACCCAGGACATTGGGTAATGTTGGCTGTGCCTAACAATATTTGTGCCATGTTTGTGCTGCTACCATGGTGTGCTGCTGCCATGTTGTGTTGTTGTTATGTTGTGTTGCTGTCATGTTGTGTTGTCATGTTGTGTTGCTACTATGTTGTGTTTTCATGTTCTATGGCTGCCATGTTGTGTTGTCATGTTGTGTTGCTGCCATGTTGTGTTGTTGTTGTGTTGCTGTCATGTTGTGTTATTGTCATGTTGTGTTGCTTCTATGTTGTGTTGTCATGTTGTGTTGCTGCCATGTTGTGTTGTTGTCATTTTGTGTTGCTACCATGTTGTGTTGTTGTCTTAGGTCTCTCTCTATGTAGTTGTTTCGGTGTCTCTTTTGTCATGGTGTGTGTTTTGTCTTACTTTTATTTATTTTTTATCCCAGCCCCAGTCCCTACAGGAGGCCTTTTGCCTCTTGCTAGGCCACCATTGTAATTAAGAATTTGTTATTAATTGATTAAAAGTTGTTTTTTTAAACAAAAAAACCCATCAGAGCAGAGATTAGCATTTCCAGACCAGGAAAAGTGGGGTACAAGATTGTTTCGCACAAGATTTCCGACTTGGGTGCTCACATTAACATTTTTGAAAACTGAAAATATTGACTTGATCAAAGATGTCAGTTTGGGGTCACATACAACTACAGTAACTACATTACCCATGCCGCATCACTACATCTTTACCACCCTTTGTGCTCTTCCCTCCAAGGGTCTGTTGAAGGAGGTTGGGGAGTGGAGGAGGCAGGAGGAGGCCAACAACACCATGAGGAGGAGGTTTGAGGAGTCTCGTCAGGAGCTGGAGAGAGTGCTGAAGGTGGCAACCACCTGCCTGAGAGAGGGGGGACACGCAGAGGAGCTGCTGAAAAAACAAAGCGTAAGACTAGAAGAAATACACCAGTCAATCAACAGTCAACCTTACTCAGTTTAGATGAGTGGGAGGAATCCCTTTTAGAGATTCATTTGAGACTATCAAGACTATTTGAAATAATTGAGAAAATATAATAATAAAAT
Organism: Salvelinus fontinalis; assembly: GCF_029448725.1. Lineage (NCBI taxonomy): Eukaryota > Metazoa > Chordata > Actinopteri > Salmoniformes > Salmonidae > Salvelinus > Salvelinus fontinalis. The sequence continues at coordinate 20,542,399 of NC_074691.1, forward strand.
GAAATCATTTTTTGCTCCCCCTCTGACTTTTTTTGTTAATTCCGTTCAGGAGTTCTTTGGGCAGCTAGACCAGCGGGTCCTGAGTGTGTTCTTAAAGGCCTGTGACGATCTGACAGACATCCTGCCTGAGGAGGAGCAGCAGGCGCTGCAGGACACTGTCAGGACGCTGCACAAACAGTGGAAGGTCAGACAGCAAAGTTTGATCACTTTCATACATACAATAGTAGTAATGGCACTCTTCATGAAAGGCTTAAAGTGCTACATGATATTACATGGGGGTACAATAGCATCCGTTTTGTAGAGCAGCCTCCTGGACTGCTGTTCCGTCATCCTTGTGTAATAATAGTCCTTGTCTCTCTGTATGCTCTGAAAAACAATGTTCATTTAGTCTCTCTGTGTCCCTGTGCTTCTGCAGGACATCCAGATGGAGGCGCCGTTTCACCTGCAGCGTCTGAAGGTAGAGGCAGAGCGAGGCCGGGCAGGGGCCGTCCTACAGGAGTGCAGGGCGGAGCTGGCCAGAGAGAACCAAGCACTGACCACCACAGGCAGCGAGACAGTCATCAGAGAACACAGGGTGAGAGAAGGAGGGAGAGAGAGTGAGGGAGGTATTGAAGGAAGGTGGGAGAGAGAGGCAGGAATGAGTTCACCCTAACTAACCACACCATTATGTGTCTATCCTTAGGCCTTCTTCAGGGAGAAAGCCCCTCTCAGTGTGTGTGAGAAGAGCATAGGCAACATGGAGGAACTCTGTCAGACACTCCTTGACAACGACCCGGCTAGACAAACCCTGGACTCCACCAGGAGGGCCCTGGCAGATGTCAAAGGTCAGATAGAGGCTACCCACCTGAAGCTGCAGCAGCACTCCCAGTGGAGGGAGTGGAATGACAGGTGAGAGGGGGCAGAGATAGACGTTTCTCTGAGAAATCTGTCCAAAGTAACCAGGGTTTCTCCAATCTCATATATATATATTTTTTAATTATGCTGATGTGTGCTTACCGTACTTGTAAAGAAATAATATGATAATGTAGGGAAAAAAATCCCCCTTGATCCAGGTTCTCAGAGCTCTCTGATTGGCTGTTGTCTCAGAGAAGCCAGGTGAAGCTCCTGAGGGAGAGAGACAGAGATTACTCCCACCAGGAACAGGTGGATACTACTGTCCAGGTGAGCAAGATGTGCTATATCCCAGAATTACCACAGAGGTTATAGTTAAGAATGCAATGAATTCCATTTCCCCATTGATACAGAACCTCTTCATCTTTACTACTACCTCTTCCCATACCTCTCAATCTCTCCCACTCTATCCCCTTTTCATATCTCTTTGTCTACCCATTCCTCTCTCCTTCTACCCTTCACCCTTCATCCCATACCTCTCCCTTTCTACTCCTCAATCTCTCCTCCCTTTCTACCCCAAATTCTGTCATCCTCCAACCCCCCCTCCCATAGGAGCTCCAGAGGGCAGCAGAGGGGCAGGAGGAGAGCCTGTCCTGGCTGAATAGTCGTCTGGCTGTACTGACAGAGGTCAGTCCTGAGGTGGAGGCTATTAGACAGAGGGCTGCCCTGGCCAAACTCTCCTCTGACCTCACCGCCCTTCTCTCCTCTCTCTTGGAGGTAAACCATCTTATTTTTTTAGTTATGGCGATACAATTGTCCTCTTATCATGAAGGTCAGAATTGAGAGACTGATCTTTGTAACTTCCTTGCCTATCTATAAAGTGAACTGGTGATCCCTGCTCTATTATAATGTTATTATGCTGGTCTAGTCTGTGTATTATACCAGTATACAGTATGTTTTAAGGACCTGCCTTACTGTCTCTCTCTCCTCCTTTCTCCGCTCTCTTCTTCTCAGTGGGGTCAGGAGGGGTCTGTGAGGGTCCACAGTGAGGAGCTGAGGGAGGATGTGCGTTGTGCTCTGGAGGAGGTTCTCAGGGCTCGGAGGGAGGCTCAGGAGCAGACCAGCAGGATCCTGGAGGCAGAGAACCCAGAAGAAGCCAGGCAGCTGCTCCTCATACACCAGGTAGGGGCTGAGGGAGAGGTGGGTTGAGGGAGGGGTGGGCTGAGGAAGGGGCTGGTTGTGGAGGGGTGGTAATTTTAAAAAACAACACATTCCTACTGTGTAACTATAATGTCTCATAAAGCCATTGTGTGTGTTTGAGATCGACTACATTGCATTGCAGTTGGACTGCACAATCAGAATCACTGATATACAAATCACCTTGCATCCCAAAACACTACTTAGAAGATTAGCGATTCTGTGCTTCTCCTTGCTCAAACGGATCCTCTTTAACACATTGATTTTCTCTCTGACTTCCTGTTTCTGTCTCTCTATGTCTGTCTCCCTGTCTCTGTCTCTCTGTGCGTCAACAGCAGCACCTGAAGCGTCTGCAGACCGACAGGAAGAAGGCAGAGCTACTAGTTGCTCACTGTCGCCAGCTGCAGAAGGCGGAGGGGCTTAGTAGCTCACTACGGGAACTAGAGGGTGCTTTCAGAGAGGTGGACCGCAAAGTAGGGGCCCAGGAGCACAATCTGCAGGTACAACGTCTCTGGATAAACTACACTGTATTCACACACGTGGCTGTGTTGAAATGCATGTGCATGTCTTCCCACTGATCTTTCAGCACATGCACCTTCCCTGATCAATGATTGGTCTTTGTCCTATGTTAACTTGCCATTGATCTGTGTGCTGTGTTTTTGACTTACACGTTTTCTTTTTACCCTCTGGTTTCAAGTAAACATGTCCCTCTCAGCCTTGTCATTGATCAGTTTAAATCTGTGTGTCTGTGGGAATGTGTGTCTGTCCCGTTTGTGTGTGTGTGTGTGTGTGTGTGTGTGTGTGTGTGTGTGTGTGTGTGTGTGTGTGTGTGTGTGCGTGCGTGCGTGCGTGCGTGCGTGCGTGCGTGCGTGTGTGTGTGTGTGCACGTGTGTGTATATATGTGTGTACAGAGTTGGGGAGTAACTGATTACATGTAATCAGTTACATGTCAACTGATTACCAAAAAACTAACTGTAATCAGTTACTTTACCAGCAAAAATATTCTATTCCATTTACAGATACTCTTGAAAAACTAGATGATTACTTCTTGGATAACATTTAAATTCAGAAAGAATGTTTGCAAAAAAATATATTATGACTCCTACAATTTTGGACAGGTAACTAGTAACTGTAACAGATTACATTCATTTAGTAACCTACCCAACCTTGTGTGTTTGTGTGTGTCCACTTACTGTATGTTGTGTTTGTATTCAATGATATCTGTGTGGGATCCTCAGGCGACTCTGGGTGCGTGGCAGGAGTTTGACGCAGAGAGAGAGGCAGTGTGGCAGTTTGTCAGCAGTACCAGCCTTGTCTTACAGAGGGAACTCATCTTCAGTAGCCTGGACAGCCTCAGGACTGAGCTGGGGTGTACCAAGGTAAGTCTGTTAGAGATACATCCAGTGTGTGCGTCTGTACATATATACAAATTCAAATGAATGAGGATCATAAAAATTAACAATGACCACAAGCACAGTGTTTATTAGTCGGTTTACAGCTGTATGCATGATACATACAGTGCCTTCAGAAAGTATTCACACTCCTTGACTTTGTTCACATTTTGTTGTGTTACAGCCTGAATGAAAAAAAAAAAAAAATGAGATTTGTTGACACTGGCCTACACACAATACCCTGGAAAGTCGAATTACATTTTTTGACATTTTTACAAATTCATAAAAAATGTAATAAAGTCAGTCAATAAATATTCAACCCCTTTGTTATGACAAGCCTAAACAAGTTTAGGAGTAAAAATTAGCTTACAAGTCACATAATAAGTTGTATGGACTCACTCTGTGTGTAATAATAGTGTTAACATGAACTACCTTGAATGACTACCTCATCTCTGTACCCCACATATACAATTATCTGTAAGGTCCTTCAGTCGAGCAGTGAATTTAAAACACAGATTCAACCACAAAGACCAGGGAGGTTTTTAATGCCTCGCAGAGAAGGGCACGTCTTGGTAGATGGATAAAAAAATAAATAAGTTATGAATTACACTTTGGATGGTGTATCAATAGACCAAGTCACTACAAAGATACAGACGTCCTTCATAACATTGCCGGAGAAGAAGGAAACCGCTCAGGGATTTCACCATGATGCCAATGGGGACTTTAAAACAGTTACAGAGTTGAATGGCTGTGATCGGAGAAAACTGAGGATGGATCAACAACATTGTACTTACTCCACAATACTAACCTAAATGACAGAGTGAAAAGACGGAAGCCTGTACAGAATAAAAATACTCCAAAACATGCATCCTGTTTGCAATACGGCACTAAAGTAATACTTCAAAAAAATGTGGCAGAGAAATGTACTTTTTGTCCTGAATACAAAGTGTTATGTTTGAGGCAAATCCAATACAAAACATTACTGAGTACCACTTTCCATATCTACAAGCATAGTGACAGCTGCATCATGTAATGGATACGCTTGAAATTGTTAAGGACTGGGGATTTCTTCAGGATAAAAAATAAACCGTATTGAGATAAGCACAGGCAAAATCCTTGAGGAAAACCTGTTTCAGGCTGCTTTCCACCAGACACTGGGAGATTAATTCACCTTTCAACAGGACAATAACCTAAAACACAAGGTCAAATCTACACTGGAGTTTCTTACCAAGAAGACAGTGAATGTTTCTGAGTGGCCGAGTTACAGTTTTAACTTTAATCTGCTTGGAAATCTATGGCAAGACCTGAAAATGGTTGTCTAGCACTGAGCAACAACCAATTTGACAGAGCTTGAAGAATTTTGTAAAGAATAATGTGCAAATGTTGCACAATCCAGGTGTGAAAAGCTCTTAGAGATTTACCCAGTAAGACTCGCCGTTGTAATCGCTGCCGAAGGTGATTCTAACATGTATTGACTCAGGGGGTTGAATACTTATCTAATGAAGTTATATTTGTGTTTTATTTTTCATACATTTTTAACAAATGCTATCATTTTCCTTCTATTTTGACATTACAAAGTATTTTGTATATATCGTTGACCAAAAAATTACAATTAAATCCATTTTAATTCCACTTTGTAACACAACAAAATGTAGAAAAAGTAAATGGGTGTGAATACTTTCTGAAGACACTGTATCAATTTGTTTGCAGGGGCTCCATAAGAAGAGTGGGGAGTTTGTGGTACAGACAGACTCCCTGTCGAGGAAAGCAGCAGAGATCCAGTTGAGTCCTGAGAATCAGACCCTCCTACAGCAGCAAGCCCAGCAGGCCACACAACAAGTCACACAACTGGAGGCCAGCCTCAAGAAGAAGTAAGGATGTCTCCCTCCTTTTGACTTACTTTCTAGATATATTCACATGCACAGTACTTTTTCTGCTTCATCCTATTCAGTTGTAGCAATACTGTAGTGGAATTGTTGTGTGTGTATGTGTGTCTGTGTTGGTGTGTATGCATGCGTGACTGTTTGTGTATATGTGTGAGCACGTGTCTATGACTCTCCTCCTGTCCTTGTTTTGCAGTGTTGACCTGCTGGAGATGGTGTGTGTTTGGTGGGAGCGTTTCATCAGGGAGTCAGAGGCCTTCTCCTCCTGGATCTCAGAGAGGGAGCGAGAGCTAGACACTGTGGACTCCAACTCCTCCTCAGACCCCCTTGATAAACACATCAGCACAGTGGAGGTATGATGTGTGTGTGTGTGTGTGTGTGTGTATGTGTGCTTGCGTGTGTGTGTGTGGGAGAAAGACAGTTTATTATCACAGTGTCATACTATCCTTTATACTATTCCTCCCTTCCATTCACACTCCATTACATAGAGAAAAGAAGTAGTCTGTGCTTTGATCACGATCAGAGCATCACTTGGATAACTGTTTAATGAATGCCCTGCAGCGGCAAACTGTGGGTCCCAGTTTCTACACACAGGCTTTCAGATAGTATGTGAACAGAGACTGTAGAGGCTGATCTAATAACTCTATTGGGATCTACTTTGACTTGCTTTCTCTCACTCTCTATCTGTCTCCCTCTTTCTCTCTCTCTCTCTCTGTGTCTTCCCTCTTTCTCTTTCTCTTTCTTTCTCTGTCTGTCTCCTCTCTTTCTCTCTCTCTCTCTCTCTCTCTCTCTCTCTCTCTCTCTCTCTCTCTCTCTCTCTCTCTCTCTCTCTCTCTCTCTCTCTCTCTCTCTCTCTCTCTGTGTCTTCCCTTTTTCTCTTTCTTTATCTGTCTGTCTCCTCTCTTTCTCTCTCTCTCTCTCTGTCTCCTCTCTTTCTCTCTTTCTCTATCTCTTGCTTCTCACTTTCTTTCTTTCTCAGTCTGTTGGAGCAAGACTAGAAGAGCGGGCAGCCATTTTGTCCCACCTGGAGGCGGAGTCAGAGGCTCTGTCAGGGTTTGTGACCCCTGTGGAGGCTGGGCGTATCCGGGCGCGGCTGGCTCAGATGGAGCGGTACTGGGAGGAGCTGAAGGAGAGCGTAGAGCAGCTGGGGGGACAGCTCAACCAGAGCGCCACCTGCAGGCAGAGGTTTAACGACAACCTGGAACAGGTGAGACAAATGGTGACTAGAATTTCCACGGCAATCTCCCACTGACTTTAATGCATGATGTATGCAAAAGTCCACATTTCGTACACTTATCTCAAGTTAAGATTTGGACATTATATCTGGTTTACTGTAAATGATATATGTGTTAGTACAGTGTAGTAAGTGGTGATTTTAAATGATGTCTTCATCAGATGAAGACAACGATGGTTGACCTCAAAGAGAAGCTGGACATCACCATCACCTGCTGTACATCCTCCTCAGAGACCTACAGAGTTCTCCAGGACCATATAGTACAGAATGTCCTTCTTTCTCAGCATGCTGTACTACAATATAATGTGTCTACACTGTTACATCAACAAGAATGATTGCATATGACATATGTGTATCATGTTATGACTGATAGGATAAGATATGGTAGTCACATTTGTTTGTGCGTACATTACATTTGTATGTTGGCAATTCTTCCAGGACGTAGTCCAGGCCTTGGAGCAGCTGAAGCCCAGGCTGGTGGCTCTGTGCTTGGGTAAAAAGAGGCTGGGTAAAGGGGATCTGCTGGAGGGAGAGGTGGCTAACCTCCAGAAGGACCAGGGAGAATACATAGAGCAGGCTGCAGAGAAACAGGCTACACTGGAGACACTGCTGGCACTATGGCAAAAGTAAGGAGACAATGTGTTTGTGTGTTTTTGTGCATGCGTACACCTGTGTGGGTATGCATGTCTGTATCTGTGTCTGTGCGTGTGTGTATGTGTGTATGTCTGTGCGTGCGTGTGTCTGTGCATGCGTGCGTGTGTGTATGCATGTCTGTGTGTGTGTGTGTGTGTGTGTGTGTGTGTGTGTGTGTGTGTGTGTGTGTGTGTGTGTGTGTGTGTGTGTGTGTGTGTGTGTGTGTGTGTGTGTGTGTGTGTGTGTGTGTGTGTGGGTGTGTGTGTGTGTGTGTGTTTGTGTGTGTGTGTGTACACAGGAGACCTCATCTGGTATCCTGGAGGTTTTTGTATTGGGGATTAGTAGTGCAGTACTGGGTCCTGTAGAGAGATAGGACTGTCCCTTTATGTCCCTGTCATTGACAGACAGCAGTAACACACAGGCATGGCCTGCCCACTCATAATGGAAGGGTGTGTGTGTTTGTGTGTGTGTGTGTGTGTGTGTGTGTGTGTGTGTGTGTGGGTGTGGGTGTGTGTGTGTGTAAAATCACTAGGGAAGTCAAGCCAGTAAAAAAGGCATATTACAACCTATGTTGTAATAATTGCATTGTTTTCCCTATAACGCATTCGTTCATACGCCACCGTGATATACAATAAGGCAGAGACAACAAAAAAACAACAGTCACACAAAGGCGGAATAAATTCAACTACACATATGTCTGTTTCATCACATAACCGGAAAGCAACATCTGTCCCGTGAAGTCCACAAAGCAAATATTTCATACCAACTGTCACACCCTGACCATAGTTTGCTTTGTATGTTTCTATGTTTTGTTTGGTCAGGGTGTGATCTAAGTGGGCATTCTATGTTGTATGTCTAGTTTGTCTATTTCTATGTTTTTGGCCTGATATGGTTCTCAATCAGAGGCAGGTGTTAGTCGTTGTCTCTGATTGGGAACCATATTTAGGTAGCCTGTTTTGTATTGTGGGTTGTGGGTGATTGTTCCTGTTTCTGTGTCTTTTTGTATGCCACCATACGGGACTGTTGCATTTTCGTTTGTTTGTCCGTTTATTGTTTTGTAAGTTTATTCATTGTTCTTTGTTTATAAATGTAACGATGTATTCATATCACGCTGCACATTGGTCCTCCGATCCTTCTTACTACTCCTCCTCATATGAGGAGGAACGACGAATGTGACACCAACAGTTAAATCATCTGTAGCATGGTCAAGTTAATGTTTTCCACAGTTTACTAAACAACTACTGATTTAGAACCACAGAGTTACCGCAAGTCAGCACAAAGACAACAGGAGCCCTGCCTTCGCTGTTCCAGCACCATTTACACTTAAACATTTAAACATCATCAAATCAACAAGGCTATATATGCTTAGTTTAATACACTGAAAATAAACTACAGATACCAAAACAATTTAGTCCAATCAACGTTGCTAAATATCATGTGGCTGTCCATGGTACTGATTTGTGTGTGTGTGTGTGTGTGTGTGTGTGTGTGTGTGTGTGTGTGTGTGCACAAGTAAAAACATTTTTTGAATCTACTTGTAGACTAGTTGAAAGCCAATACCATCCCCCTCTCTTTCATGTTGTCAAAACGGTCTATGGCTCTGTCATACAGTACACTTTTAGTTTTTGTTGTCATAGGCTACCCAGCTAAAATACTTGCTAGCCTGACTTCCTCGCATGGGCAACAATGAACCAGCTAACTTATCTAGCTAGCTCGCTAGTTAATGTGAGCCTACTAGGCTACCTCTAGGCTACATATTGAACTTCAATCGTCTCAGGCCAGTGGCACAATATAAAAATGTATGGTTAGATCAGAACCGTGGTCATAATCATTGGCCTGTACAGAGAATTAAGTCCAAATCCCCATCTCCATCCATGGCTTAGGAAAGGGCCTATTTAGCAAGCTAGCTACTGTAGGACATCAACACAAGCAGATCAGAAACAGACAAGTTTTTCTGACAATGACATTTTGCTTTGGATGTGATTTGATTGGTCTGATGCAAAATCCAAACTGGCCTCCCTTGGGGGGCATTTTGCTGCGACAGGACAACCCACAATTGAGCTCAGCTCAACGCTGATTGGCAAATTATTTTATAATTTTTTTATCAAGGGAGGCCAAATGCTTGCTGGCATCAATCAATCAAATACTATGGCGGCAACATGTCATACATCTTTGGTCCAGACATCATCAGATACATTGGCTGCCCTTAATGAGACAGAGGGGCACTGTTTCCCCACTCGGACGGTTTCTCCAGTGAGATTCAGCCACTTGCGAATTGAAGAAAAATTATGAAAACACAGCGATATTAGTCAAATATTTGGGGAAGCCTGCCTTCCCTTAGCAGCCATGAATACATGCAACTTGTGTGTATGTGTGTGTATGTGTGTGTGTGTGTCAGTAATATTATATTATGAACTAAAAGGTGTGTATCGGGTAAATATTCTCACTACCAATTGTACTAGACCTTATTTCCTGTTCGCTATTTAAAAGTGTCCTCTGTCCTGTTTGTCTCAGGTATGAGAAGGAGAGTTCCAGTCTCAGGTCCTGGTTAGACAGATGTGAGTCTGTCTGCTGTCCAGACACTCAACTCCTCTCTACAGACAAAGCAAAGCTGATGAATGAGCTGCAAACTGTACAGGTAAAAAGTGTTAACATCAATCCACAATCATATTTCAATAACTACATCATAATTTATTATACATATTTAATAATATTTTATGATATTACAGGAAATGCAGAGTGATTTGCAGTCCCATGAAGCTTTTCTGCAGGGTGTGGTGAGTTTGGGGGCGTGTCTCTACCCTACAGCACCAAAGGGGCGGGTCAGAGAACTCACGGATGAAATTACACAGCTGGAGGAGAGATGCACCTCAATGAAAAACAGTATAACACAAAGGTAAGGACGTGTGTTGTGTTCCACCTGACATAATACACCTCTAGTAAATATACAGATGACCAAAGTAGGATTTCCAGCAAGGCTATAATACAGGAGTTTACCCCTTGGCACACACACCCTTATACCTCTCTCCTTTGCAGGCTGCAGCAGCTGCAGACACACCTGTCTCAGGTGGAGCTCTTTGACGAGGCCCTGCTGACCCTCACCCAATGGAGCGAGAACTTCCTGTCTGTACTCAGAACAACTTCCCAGGTCAACATAGCTGACCTGCAGGCTGCTGTCACCCAGGTCAAGGTGAGTCAGACTATGTTTTTTGCCTGAATTGTGTCTTAATTGTGCTATAAACACACCAAGTATCCCTTTGAGATGATAAGGATTGATCCTGTAGAATAGATTATGAATTTTTACATGAATGTTGATGTTGAAACTTTTAGGCTAAACTCTTCACTGCCTTTCTCAGGAGCATGAGGAGTCCCTCCAGGAGCAGACAGCCCTGAGAGAGACTATGCAGCAGAGAGAGTCCTCCCTCCTCTCCTTCTCCTTCACAGAGGCCCAGCAGCAGCTCCAGGGCCAGAGGGAGGACTGCCTGCAGTCCCTCAGCGAAGCCCAACACCTGCTCCTTCTCCGTGGGGAGAGCCTGGCTGAGCTGGGAGTCTTCCTCCAGAGCCATGGAGCTGCAGCCGGAGCGGTCAGGGGCCTCCGGGAGGCTGTGGAGGGCAGGGGGAGCTGGGACCGTTCGAAGGCTGAGGAGCTGCACCACAGGCTGGGAGAGGTGGCCGGGGATGTGGCCCGTCTGGAGGCCCAGGCAGTGGGGTTGGATGGGAGGCTCAGCAAGGCCCACCTCCACCTGAGTGGGGCGGAGTGGAAAGGCTCCAGGGAGGGTGGTCTGGGTCAAGGTCCCGGCCAGGGGAGGACGTCGTGCAGGGGCCAGGCTGTGGCCCTCATGGTGGCCCTGGAGGGGGTGCAGCGAGGCCTGGGGTGGAGGCAGAGCCAGGCGGAGGCCCTGGGGGCACTGTGGACCTCCTTCAGGGAGAGGAGGGAGGAGGTGATGAGGAGTCTGAGGGAGCTGGAGGAGAGGGCCAGCCAGGAGGGGCCCAGAGAGAGCAGCGTACAAGCCTTTCAGAACAGGTACAACTAATATCTCTCATAATATAGAACACTGCCAGGGGAAGAACATAACCAAAATACATTCGTTTACATCTAATTTTATGTTTTATATACTCTATGATGAATATATTGAGTTAAATCCCCTCTGTCCCCCGTCTCTTCTCCCCAGTCTGCGATTCTTTGTCCAGTTGGAGGATGAGCTTCAGTCTCTGCAGCATTCCCAGCAGTGGCTGAGGGAGAGGGGAAGCCAGCTGGCCCAGAGAGACAGTGAGCTGGCTGGGGAGGCACTCAGGGAGGTGGGCCTGGTGGAAACAGCCTGGGAGAACGTCAGGAAGATCATCACTGATGGGTGAGGATGGGTGAGGGAGGGAGTGGGGGAGAGAATGGTTGGTTGGGTGGTGTAGTAGATCCAGCATTTGTTATTGTGTCAGTAAGCTCACTATGATGACATGGACCAGTAGCTGGGGTCTCGGTGCATTGTTTCAACATCTGTGTCAATTAACAAAATGTTTTCTACATATTTTCCATTTTGTCCAGAGAGGATTGTTACCTGTTTAGTCTTAGTTACATCAAGTTGTCATTGTTGTCTCTCCCCCTCCAGTCAGGAGCAGTGTGGCCTCCTGGTGGAGCTGCTACGTCACTTCCATTCCCTCAGGTCCACCCTCAATTCCACTGTAGAGAATGCCTTGACCGTCACTCAAAACCAGCCTGACCACAACCACAACCCAGAGGAGGCCAAGAGAATACTCTCACGGGTCAGTCACACTGTGATTAACCGTGGTCCAACCATTTTCCAAAAGTAGCGTCCTATCTACTGTACTGTAATGAATGATACTGATACAATAGCAGGTATATCAATATTTCACATGCTTGTAATACAGTTATAGCAATGCCTTATACAGTCTGATAAAGTGTAGTCATATGGTTCGTATAGTACGGTAGGCCTACGATGCTCTCGGGATGATATCTATGCTGTGATTTCCACCTAGTGGTGAAGTTTTGTCATTACACCTTTTTCTCGCTTGTCTCAACAGCACGAGGCAGTGATAGCTGAGCTGAGAGGAAGACAGGAGGACATGGACCTGTTCATCAGTTCAGGAGAGTACCTGCAGAGAGAGCTGGCGAACGTGCCACACTGTGGCTCCAACAGCATCCAGAGAGGCATGGACACACTCAGGGACCAGTGGCTGCAGGTGAGGGAGCTAGGATGGGGAAGAAAGCTGAGGGTTTCATTTCTTCTGGGTGTAGATGGTTTTGTAATTCACTTTGGAGGCAACAGATTGTTAAATCAAAATCTTTCGCTCTTTCTCTGTACATATTTGTATGTTTGTCTCTCTCATTTCCTCTCCCTCTGTCTCTCTGTCTCTCTCTCCCCCCTGTGGGATTCAGCGGACGGCTCAGCTGTCACAAATGAGCATGCAATATCAACAAGTCTAGACATGTTCTCTGCCTTTCTCTCTCTCACTCTCCCCCTATCTTTATCTCACTACCTCGCTACCTCTTGAAAACAAAGATTGACTATTTCTCTATATCTCCTTCTCTTAGTTACAGGCCAATAACTGTCCAGAGAGAGAGAGACAGATCCTGAAAGCTGATGTTTTTTTATTTAACCTTTATTTAACTAGGAAAGTCAGTTAAGAACTAATTCTTATTTACAATGACGGCCAACTGGGTAACAGTGGGTTAACTGCCTTGTTCAGGGGCAGAACGACAGATTTTTACCTTGTCAGCTCTGTTACTGGCCCAATGCTCTAAGCACTAGGCTACCTTACGCCCCTAGCAGGTATATAAATGGTAAATTGATTGGCCTGTCCTGTCCTGTAGGTATCAGAGAGGATCCAGACCAACGCTGAGAGACTAGGCCATTGTGTGTCCCTATGGGATGACCTTAAGACCATGGAACGGGATATCGACCAATGGGCGGCAGCCTCCATCGCTGACCTCACTGAGGGTGTGGCCAATCTTAGTGACAAGCAGGGAACAGAGACACACCTTGCCACTTTCCAGGTTAGACCAAGCTGGGCAGTCTAGTCTAGTATGGATGAAGATCATCACATTGTTCACTGTTGTGAGACCTAATGTAAAAATAAAATCAAAGGATGCCAGCTGAAAGAGTCTCTTACTATGTTGTAACAGGCGGAGGTGGAGGGGAGAGAACAGAGGCTGGATGCCCTGCAGGAGAGGGTGACCAAGCTCAAGGACCTGGCCAAGCTCCAGGAGACACCCATCCAGCTGCAGGTGAGTTTTAGGTTCAGAGGTCATGTTATTCAACAAGTTATCCTCAGCAAAAAGAGATTTAACCAAGCAACATGTGGAGAATGTCAACCATATGTCTCTCTGTCTCTTTCAGGGGATGGAGTGTGACCTGAGGAAGAAGATCAGTCATGCCCAGGAGGTGTTTGACCAGGCCAGACATTCTCTGACCTACTTCAGCTTCCAGAAGCAGCGCCTGGAGGACCTCATGTCCCAGATGGCCGAGCGGCTGGAGACCGTGGAGAGCTCCCTGTCTGACCTGACGGAACCCTCCGGACCAGAGGATATGATTCGAGTCAAGGTATAATATTACCCTTTCCATTTCAACCAAGCAGAATACCAAATGTTGATGGAAGGAGTTTCCTGCCCAGGCTCTCAGTTTTATAGAGAGTGTATAGAACTTTGACAAATGGTGAATTTGGCTGTTTATCATTTTCAATGGTCACAGAAATCCATTCAAATACCATTGTAGGTATGTTATTTACTATCCTAAGCTAGTAAAAATCGATTCTATTGAATTCTATTTCTAGCCACCCCTGAGTGACAGTCATTACCCTCTCTCCCCTTCCCCCTCCCCAGGATCTCCAAAGTGCTCTCCAGCAGCAGAGGGGTGATATAGACATGGCCAGGGAGACACTTGGTTCACTCTGTAGGTCCCACCCCTCCCAAGAGCTGACCCATATGTCCTCTGACCTCACCCTGCTGGCGAAGAGGACCGAGGCTGCAGCCCAGCTCAGCTCCAGGACCCGCGGGACTCTGCAGGACGCACTGCAGCTACGTTTCAACAGTGAGCAGAGGGTTAAATCTGGGTTTTATGCTGATATGTTTAGATTCTAAAGTTTGATTTCCCTTTGTAAATTTCAAATAGATATGAACTCAATTCTCACTGTTTGCTCTCTCCCATCCAAATGGCCCCTCTTCATTGTAACCCTTGCTTGTATTACTGTGTACAGACCCTGTGGATGGACAATAGCAGAGCAGCCAGGAGACAATTTACGAATAGATTGCATAAAGTAGGACACATGAAAACACCAAGGAGGAGTTGACATGATAAAATAGCTCAGGACACTGGGGATGGAATGAAGGCTGCGTTATACTGCCTCATACATACTAGAGAAGTTAGGACAGATTGATCCCTGTAAAGACCTTTTATCTGCACCATATAGCATCACATGTTGCTTTTAAATGCTACTGGTGCCTTAGATTGCATTTTGATTAGCTTTGACTTTCCCCAGGGCACACTCAAACTGCACTGACACACTGTCTGGCACGCACGCACACGCAAGCGCACGCACGCACACACACACACACACACACACACACACACACACACACACACACACACACACACACACACACACACACACACACACACACACACACACACACACACACACACACACACACACACACACACACACACACACACACACACACACACACCTGTGCCTCTGAGAGTAATGTTGCTCTCGTCACCGGTGCTCTCATGGGAGTCATTTGGGATTGTTGCCAAGGCAACCATGCGCCGCACCATGCAGACACACCCACACATCCCATCTGCCTGACAGCATCTCTCCTCCCTCGCCCTCCCTTGTTCGCTGACACAATCTCTCCCTTTCTCCTTCTACTCTCTATCCGCCACGATTCTCCTTCCCCTTCACCTTGTCTACCATATCTTCTCCCTTACTCATCCTCTCACTCCTTCTCTCCTTCTCTGTTCTCATCCTATTTCTCTTTCATTCGTTCTTTCCATCTGAGCAGAGGTCGTTCAAGAGTTTAACTCCTGGCTCTCTGAACGGAAGGCGGAGCTAAAAGAATGTTCTGACCAATCGGGAGATGTCACCTCCCTGGGAACCAAGGTGGAGAGGCTAAAGGTACTGTCAATCATAGTTAACTGTTAAGTGTTAACATTATTGTTACTACTCTGTTAGTCTATGCTATACTGCTTTAGTACCGCTCTAAACTATTCACCACTATTCCCCTCCTGTCCCCCAGGTGGCGCAGGAGCGTGTGGAGGAGGGCGAGCAGCACCTTGGCCAGGTGTGTGGCGAGGCAGAGAGGCTGCTGCTCCACCTGCCTAAGGTGGGTTCGGGACAGGTGCAGGAGCGCCTCTCCTCCTGCCAGAGGGACTGGGAGGGGTACAAGGAGGGGTGCAGACAGACCCAACAAGACCTGGAGGAGGGAATCACCCTACTGACAGAGTGAGTGTGTTTGTGTGTATCTAGCAGGTGCTCCTCCTGCTAGAATAGATTGTCCTACCAGTATTGTAAGTGTGAGTTTGTGTAACACAAATAACCCTGTTTATTCTGAGAATTTAGAAGAATGACGTTGTTGAGTTGTGTGATGATGCTAAATCATTTCCCAAAGGATATCAGTGTTCTAACTAGCTAACTACCATGGCTTGTTTTAGTTGTAGTAGTCATATTGGCACTGTTCCGCTTTCTCAGGTTTGAGGGCCGTGTGGAGGGACTAAGGGACTGGCTGGAGCAGATGGAGCGTAGCCTGAAGAGAGAACCTCCTCTGGGGGGAGAGGAGCAGCCAGGAGTCCCTGACAGCACTGACGAGCTGGAAAGAGTGGAGGAGATCCACAGAAAGCTGCTGACAAAGAGGTTTGTGTGTGTTGTGTTCTAAACTAAAGAACCTTAAATAGCACTGAGATGAGTCATTCATCTTGATAAGGCATGGTGATGGTACATGTTGCTGTAATGTTGTTATATTTCATTATCGGTAACTGACATACCCTATATACACACACTGTATGCTAGTCAGTCATTAATTCACTTTAAGATGTTGCTTTACCATCTCTCTCTCCCCCCAGGAGTTCTCTGGATCGTCTCAGCCAGGAGGCCCAGTCTCTTCGTGAGGCAGGTCGAGGCTGTGGAGGGGAGGTGAAGGCCACAGCCCAGCTCCAGACCCACCACCAGACCTTGCTGCAGGAGACTAGGGAGCGCCTGAGAGGGTGCCTGGAGAGCCAGGCATTCGGAGAGACCCTGCATGGGGTGTGGCTTTGGCTGGAGGACATCCAGGAGCGGCTGGGAAGTCTGGGGAGCACTATGGGCAACAAAAAGGAGCTGGAAGAGAGGCTGGAGCAAGTGCAGGTATGTAAGGAGGGAGCCGTGCCACCCACACACACACACACACACACACACACACACACACACACACACACACACACACACACACACACACACACACACACACACACACACACACACACACACACACACACACACACACACACACACACAAACACATACACTCACTCACTTACTCGGACACACACACACACTCGGACACACACTTAAGACATTTGTTGATTTACACATCCTTTCACACACTCTCCACATTCTGCATACACACCCACACACCCTGTGACTTGAGTTATACAATGCTGCAGTTCTTTGATCAGACACAAGAGAGCGCTGTTGTTTACTTCTGTACAGGAAGTCTTCCTGCCTGAACACAGTACTATAATACTGATAGTCCCCTCTGACCCTATTGTTGATCCATTCAGGACATCCTGCTTCTGAAGGGTGAGGGCGAGGTGAAGCTGAACATGGCGGTGGGAAAGGGTGAATTGGCCATCAGGAGCAACAGTGCGGAGGCGGGACAGGAAGTGATCCGCTCTCAGCTGCAGGAAGTGGAGGACGTGTGGGCCACGCTGCTGGTGACCGCCATGAGCTGCCACAGGTAGAGACCCTTCCACGTCTCAACCCGGCACAGCCAGAAGAGGACTGGCCACCCCTCAGAGCCTGGTTCCTCTCTAGGTTTCTTCCTAGGTTCTGGCCTTTCTAGGGAGTTTTTCCTAGCCACCGTGCTTCTACGTCTGCATTTCTTGCAGTTTGTGGTTTTAGGCTGGGTTTCTGTATAGCACTTTGTAACAGCAGCTGATGTAAAAAGTGCTTTATAAATACATTTGATTGATTGATTCCATTCACAATGTCAACCATAAAGTAATCTGATAATAACCATAACATAACCTAAAGAGTGTTTTGTAATCTTTAGATTTTACCTCTTACCACTTCAGCTGATGTCAGTGCTGGTTTATTCTTGCTTGCCAGGCTTGGAGGCTGCTGGGAATGGGACCAGCATTGCCACAATAACATTAACGTCTATTAGATTTATCCTATTAAATCACCACTTGACTTTGGCTTTGTTATATTGAGTTTCCAAATGCCACACCCTTAGATGTGGTTAAAGACCACCTGTGTTAGCGATCTCTTCTGGATTGTATTCATCATATCATATTTATGTCTAAATGCCATTAATTACAATTAGGTTCAGAACATAATGAGAAGTATTTGTCTCATTGTGTGTGTGTGTGTGTGTGTGTGTGTGTGTGTGTGTGTGTGTGTGTGTGTGTGTGTGTGTGTGTGTGTGTGTGTGTGTGTGTGTGTGTGTGTGTGTGTGTGTGTGTGTGTGTGTTAATTGAGCGGTTATTGCCCCTCCTGCTAGAATGGATTGATCTCATTAGGGACTAAATGGAGGATGGCAAGCAAGAGGGATCTCACATGGGGTGTGTGTGTGTGTTTAAGGAAGGGAGGGTTTTTAGTGGCAGTTTAAGTGTGTGTGTGTGTGTGTGTGTGTGTGTGTGTGTGTGTGTGTGTGTGTGTGTGTGTGTGTGTGTGTGTGTGTGTGTGTGTGTGTGTGTGTGTGTGTGTGTGTGTGTGTGTGTGTGTGTGTGTGTGTGTGTGTTTGTGATGTATCTCTTATATCCATCTAATAAAATGTGTCTCTATATTTGTCTACATTTTAATACACATCTACAATATATCTCACCTCTGTATTATTCCATACGTCTCATCTCTCCTAGTCGTCTGGAGTGGACGGTGGCCCAGTGGGGGTGTTACCTGGACAGTGAGGCCCAGCTGCAGTGCTGGTTGGAGGCAGTGGAGGGGGACATATGTGGCCCTCTCATCCCCCAGCCTGGCCTCAGAGAGAAGGCTTCCCAGCTGGAGAGACTGCAGACCCTGCTGGCTGACCTCCAGGAACACCAGGGGTCCCTATCCAGTCTGGAGGAGAGGGCGGCAGAGCTCTTCAAGAAGACCGGGGATGCAGCTTTCAGCCAGGAGGCCCGCGCTGAGTTGCAGGGGCAGTTTGATGACCTCATAGCACTCGTAGAGGTGAGGAAGTTGTTTGTGGTGTTGGCTGGATCGTCATCTTGACCAATGTTGTTGTTTTGGGGAACCGTTGGTTAACCTTTACTTATTACCCATCCAGGATCCGGGATCCTCCTCATCAAAGAAGCTGACTAGCATAGCCTAGCCTAACGGGACAGGGATATCACATAATATAATTTTCATGAAATCACAAGTCCAATACAGTGAAAGATAAACATGAAAGATAAACATCTTGTGAATCCAGCCATCATTTCCGATTTTTTTTATGTTTTACAGCGAAAACACAATATGTATTTCTATTAGCTAACCAAAATAGCCAAACACACAACCGCATATTTTCACCATGTTTCCACCGCATAGGTAGCTTTCACAAAACCGACAAAATAGAGATAAAATGAGTCACTAACCAAGAACTTCATCAGATGACAGTCTTATAACATGTTATACAATACATTTATGTTTTGTTCGAAAATGTGCATATTTGAGGTATAAATCATAGTTTTACATTGCAGCCACAATCACAAGTAGCACCAAAGCAGCCAGAATAATTACAGAGAGCAACGTGAAATACATAAATACTCATCATAAAACATTTATGAAAAATACATGGTGTACAGCAAATGAAAGATAAACATCTTGTGAATCCAGCCAATATTTCCGATTTTTTAAGTGTTTTACAGCGAAAACACAATATATATTTCTATTAGCTCACTACAGTAGCCAAACACACAACGCAATTTACTCCCCGCAAAAATAGCTTGCACAAAACCTGACAAAATAGAGATAAAATTAATCACTAACCTTGAACAAATTCATCAGATGACAGTCTTATAACATTATGTTATACAATACAATTATGTTTTGTTCAAAAATGTGCATATTTATAGCTACAAATCCTGATTATACATTGTGAATACGTAGCATCGATTCACCAGAATCCCTAGAGATATTTTGGACACTCACCTAATCTGACCAAAGAACTCATCATAAACTTTACATAAAAATACTTGTTGTATGGCAAATGAAAGATACACTGGTTCTTAATGCAACCGCTGTGTTAGATTTAAAAAAATAACTTTACCATAACATACAGCTTGCGTTATTGTGAGACAGCGCTCACCAAAACGGCGGAGAATAGGAGTCAACATTTTACACAGAAATACAAAATAACATCATAAATGTTTTCTTACTTTTGCTGAGCTTCCATCAGAATGTTGTACAAGGAGTCCTTGGTGCAGAATAAATCGTTGTTTGGTTTTAGAATGTCCATTTCATCTGTCGAATTCGCGCCACAATGCTAGCCAAGGCTGCTAACATTCCCATCCTCTCTTGACGCAAAGAACGGAAAACTCCAAAAGTCCCAATAAACGTTGAATAAACTGATAAAACTCGGTTCAAAAAACCTACTTTATGATGTTATTATCATATGTATCAAATAAAATCAGAGCCGGAGATATTCGCCGTGTAAACCGAACGCTTTTCAGAAGACAATGTTGAGCTCCTCCGCGCGCCTTGGAAGACAAAGAAAATTCCGGACCTGTCACTCCAAAAGCTCTTGTTCGGCCTCAGATCAAGCTTCCACTGCCTGTTGACATTTAGTGGAAGGCGTATGAAGTGCATGCATATCGATAAATAAAAGCCAGTTGAATAGGCAGGCCCTGAAACAGAGCCTCGTTTTCAGATTTTTCACTTCCTGTATGGAAGTTTGCTGCAAAATGAGTTCTGTTTTACTCAGAGATATAATTCAAACAGTTTTAGAAACTTGAGAGTGTTTTCTATCCAATAATAATAATACTATGCATATTGTATGATCTAAAAAAAAGCACGAGGCCGTTTCATTTGGGCACGATTCTTTCCAAAGTGAAAACAGCGCCCCCTTTATTGACAAGAAGTTTTAAGATGATTGATGTTTGTGACTGTCCCTATCCTTTAGGAGAGAGTGAGACTATCAGAGGGCGTGGTCAGGGAACACCAGCAGTACCTGAAGACTGTGAGGGAGCTCACTGATTGGCTGATGTCAGCAGGGGAGGAACTACAGCGCTGGTCTGATACATTGGGAGACTCCATCTCTTTACAGAGGAGGCTATCAGAAGTGCGGGTAAGAGGACTCCAGAATACACGATACTCTGGTCCTAAATCAACCCCTAGCCACTTTACTTCCCTTACTCATCACCTCCACTAGCTAAGCTTTTAGTATTTGTTATTTTATTAGGATCCCCAGTAGCTGTGGCGATAGCAGCAGCTACTCTTTCTGGGGTCCACACAAATATAGAGCATAATGTAGTACGTTAACAAACAAGATCAACTCAAGGACAGAACTACATAAATGTAAATACATAAATCTCTCTAGACTACCTTGTGCTTCTTGTCATAGAATGTCTACATGTTAATTTACTCATTAAACAGAGCCTCTCATCCAAAGCTATTGATACATTAGAGCGGAGTTCGTTAAATACATCAAGTGAGACATATTCTATTTCGTACGCCACACATTTCTCACGGCTCAATTGTTCAAATATCCTGTGAAAAGGAACAAGAGAATTGCTGTTCACATTTTCCCCTGTTAGTCGATCCCTCCTTCTGCAATTACAGAGGAGAAAAAATGTGTGCGAACATATTGATTTGCATTTTTATTCACACACTGGGTCTCAATGATCACATTATAAGTGTGTGTGTGTGTGTGTGTGTGTGTGTGTGTGTGTGTGTGTGTGTGTGTGTGTGTGTGTGTGTGTGTGTGTGTGTGTGTGTGTGTGTGTGTGTGTGTGTGTGTGTGAGTGAGTGGGTTTTTAATGAAAACAGAAATATAAATGCATGTAGGTCCCTATACTGTATACACAGTAACTGCTGCATTTCTATTTGTGTGAGCACTCAAAGTGATAATTTCTCCCCGTTGGCGCCTGAATGTGGCTCTCCTCTTCTTTTCCCTCCATCAGGTTGCTGCTATCACACTAAAGTGTTAGCTTTTCACACTCTCTGCCTCTCCAGCCATACCACTCCAATCTGAGCAAGAGAGAGGGGGAGAGAGAGAAAAATGAAGAGAGAGAAAAGAGGAGAGAGAGAAAAAAAATGAAGAGAGAGAAAAGGGGAGAGAGAGAGAAAAATTAAGAGAGAGAAGAGGAGAGAGAGAAAAGAGGAGAGAGAGAAAAATGAAGAGAGAGAAAAGGGGAGAGAGAGAGAAAAATGAAGAGAGAGAAAAGGGGAGAGAGAGAGAAAAATGAAGAGAGAGAAAAGAGGATAGAGAGAAAAGAGGAGAGAGAGAAAAATGAAGAGAGAGAAAAGGGGAGAGAGAGAGAAAAATGAAGAGAGAGAAAAGGGGAGAGAGAGAGAAAAATGAAGAGAGAGAAAAGAGGAGAGAAAGAGAAAAGGGGCGAGTGAGTGAGTGGTAGAGAGAGCAGAAGAAGAAAATGGGAGCTGGAAAGGAGGGAAAATAAGAGGGAGAAAAGGAAATAATATGAGTGAGAAGATACATCGAGGGAGGAGAGAGAGAGTAAGGTATATAAGGAGGAAAAAGCCCTACCCTACAGGCTGCCTTAAATAGAATCAGCATTAGAATCAAAGACGTTTGCGACAGCAGTGGCAGTTACCGTAGCAACTTTTGTTCTTCTCCCTCCATCCCTCCACCCCCCTCCCTCCATCCCTCCACCCCCCTCCCTCCATCCCTCCACCCCCTCCCTCCATCCCTCCACCCCCCTCCCTCCATCCCTCCACCCCCCTCCCTCCACCCCTCCATCCCTCCACCCTCCATCCCCCTCCCTCCATCCCTCCATCCCGCTCCCTCCATCCCTCCATCCCACTCCCTCCACCCCTCCGTCCCCTCCATCCCCCTCCCTCCATCCCTCCACCCACCTCCCTCCATCCCTCCACCCCCCTCCCTCCATCCCTCCACCCCCCTCCCTCCATCCCTCCACCCACCTCCCTCCATCCCTCCACCCACCTCCCTCCATCCCTCCACCCCCTCCCTCCATCCCTCCACCCCCCTCTCTCCATCCCTCCACCTCCTCCCTCCATCCCTCCACCCACCTCCCTCCATCCCTCCACCCCCCTCCCTCCATCCCTCCACCTCCTCCCTCCATCCCTCCACCCCCTCCCTCCTTCCCTTCACGTAATCAGGAGCGGGTGGAGTGTCGGTTGCTGGAGGGCCGTGATCGTCTCAGTCGCGTGCGTCGGAGCAGTGGAGCCACAGCTGAACACACAGCGGCTGGAGGGTGTGAGGCCATGGACCGCCAGCTAGGGGCGCTAGCCCAGGCTCTGGAGCAGTGGGAGGGGGCCGCCCTGAGAGCCCGCGACGGCCTGGAAAGGGCCCTCACCACGGCAACAGAGCAGGAGCAGGAGTACGAGCGTCTGACCGCCAGGATGGAGGAGGAGCTTAGGGAGCTTGATGGGCGGCTAAAGAGGTGGAGCCAGGAGCTGAGCAGAGCGGAGGGAAGGAGCAGTGGGGAGGAGGCAGTGGAGGGGTGGCAGCAGGCTAAGGTAAGGGCTGTGTTAAAAGGTATACTGTAGTGTAGATCAAGGCTCTTCAAGGTGGAGCTATGATGATGATAACAATGATAATGATGGGGCCTTATTCAATAAGTAATGCAAAGCCGTGTTTGCTCTGTCTAGTGCTGTGAGAAAATGTTTTCAGTAAAGCTGGCAGAGAAAGTCTGATCGATGTTGTCACACACATACTGTACACACACACACACACATTATTTCTCTGTCAGTAATTATCCATTTGATTTGTAAATCCAGACATAAAACAGATGAAATGTGTAAATGTGACGACTTAGGAGTGACAGCTACAATCCCCTCTCTATCTCTCTCTCTTTATCTCTCTCTCTCTCTCTGTTTCTGTCACTCTCTTTACATCTCTTAATTTCTCCAGCGCCCCACTCACCCCCTCCCTTCTCTTTCTCCATTTTTCTCTCTTTTTTCTGTATTCTCTCTGACATTTGTATTCTCTATCTCTCTCGGTCATTCTCTGTATATAAACGTGTCTAAACTGAAGTCTCCAGCAGTACAGTAATGTGTTTTCCTGCTGCTGAGGGACTCAGTCTAGTCCCCGTGTGTTTCTGTGGATGTGTTTCCTACTTCCCCCTTCCCTGTCCTGTGATTTACAACAAGCACAGGATGTTTAGAGTTTTCTCTCTGTTATATCAAGGACTCCGTGGCTTAGCATTTGAATGTTAGTCGCCTTGATTTTCTCCGATTGTCCCTTTTGTCATTTCTTTGACGATCTTGATTGGGGGCTGTTTTGGAAGAGAAGGAGAAGTCCTCCCTCTTTTATTTTTCTCCTCCTCTTCCCCATTTCCTGTATCCAGCCTTGTTTATGTTATCAGTTTGTGTGAGCTCTCCTGCATCTGCACGAGCTGACAGCTGAATTCCACCGGGGGGAGAGGGAGGAGGGAGAGAGCGAGCGTGAAAGAGAAAAACAGTGAAGTGAGGGAGCAGGGAGAATTAGAGGCTAGAAAGAGAGGGAGTAACAGGCAAAGAGAGAGAGTGAGAACTAGATCAATAAGGATGCAGAGGGGAGGAGAGCAACGAGTTTAGAGAGAGAAAGTGAGAGCGCACAGGCAAGGGGAGGAGAGAGGGAGGGACAGAGACAGAATCCAGAGAGAACTGGGAGTCTAAGCAATGTGAGTAGAACTTGAGAGTCTGAGAGAGAGAGAGAGAGAGAGAGAGAGAGAGAGAGAGAGAGAGAGAGAGAGAGGTTGTCAGGCAGAGAGAAGGAGTGAGAGAGCGAGAGGAGTGGGAAAAGAGGCAGGGAGGGAGGAGGGGAGTGTTCAGTGGAGGAGTGAGAGAGCGAGGCATTTTCATATTTTTATGGGAGGAGTGAAATAATCATGACTGTGTGAGTGCAGAATGTGAGGCATGTCGAGGAGAGCGGGAGAGGAGAGCTTTATCCAGGCTCCTTCCTGCCTGCAACGGCCATGCTCCCTGAAGAACAGAAATGCTATTGTACCAACAGTGCCTGAGGACTGAGAAGGAGCACACTAAGGAGTGAATGGAAGTGTGTGTGTGTGTGTGTGTGGTGACTAGTGTTATGCAGATCCGACCATCCGCAGATCTGCCTGGCCTTGACACACTCTGACACACAGAACACACTGAGCTGAGCTGAGCTTGGTGTTCTCTCTCTGGGTCTGTATGTTTTCAGGAGATACTGGAGGGCTTGCTGAGTGCTGAGTCCATGGCGGACAGGCTGAAGGCTCAACTCAATGACCTGGTCCGCTACTCCAGAGACCTGGGACCCCACTCAGACAGGGTCACTGCTCTCATCAAACAACACAACAGGTAGGTGTGTGTGTACTTGTATTTATTTATTATCCCTAATCCAAGGCAGCAGCTATTCTTCCTTGGGTCCAGCAAAATACAATATATTTCACAACAGATTTCACAACACATTAAGTGTGTGCCCTCTGGCCACTACTCTACTACCACATATCTACAACACAAAAACCCTGTGTGCGTGTGTGTATAGTGTGTATGTTATCATGTGTGTGGGTATGCATGTGTCAGTGTATAATGGTGTCTAAACTGAAGTCTCCAGCAGTACAGTAATGTGTGTGTGTTGTAACGGGTTAAAGGTGACAGGGAACAAGGGACAAGCGAGACAGAGGCACCGGTTGCTAGGAGACCTCCATCCTCCTTTCCTCTCCACCTCTCTCTGTGTTTTTGTTTTGGTGTTGTTTCCCAGTTTCATTTTATGCTAGACTAACTGTGCTGTCGAGGAAAGAAAAGCTCATTCATGCTGTCTTATTTCCATGCAGATACATTGCATGCTTGTGTATATTGACGGATGTGTAATTGCCTGTTATTGAGTCTATATGTATGCCTGCACCCGTTTATCTCTTGTTGATAAACATATCACGTGATGCTGTTCAGAGAAAAAACAAGACTTTAGGAATTCCAATAACATGATGAATGAATTAACTTGTATTTACATAATACTTCTGTTTGTTCTATATGCCTTAGCTTGTTTACTTGAATGTAATGCCTTAGACTTGAATGTATGTAACACAGAGCAATATCTGTCTGGGTCATAACTAAAACAAAGAGATTGTTTATGGCTGGATGATCCTTGAGTCAAGTCTATTCAGAGGTAGTTGAGGTGAACTTGTCATAAGGACAACCCTTTCTCTAGGTTGAAGGCTAAGCTTCCACAGACTTAGCATCTGTGCTGTTTGCATTGAGTGTTGTGGACGGAGAGAGAAAGCGAGGGAGAGGGCAGCCCTCCTCCTTTGCCCTCCTACATTTCTCTTCAAATTCCGTCTGTCACAGCATTTAAAAGTGCTTCCTACACACATGTTCATTCCCACTGTGAATACCCCCTCTAGCCTCAAGCACCATTAACACTCAAGGGTGTGTGTGTGCCATGTTGTCAGTTTCTCACGTCCTCCCCCCTCCCTTGGATAGTACCTGTCATTGAAACATATGTCTTCTCACCTTGTTCTCTATCTCCTCTCATCCCTCTCGTCCTCCATCCCTCCCTCCATGTCTCCCCCTTTCCTTCACACGCTGCCCTCTCTATCTGGTCCTGTCTCGTTCATTCATCAATATTCTCCTTGCATCCACCTCCATCCCTCTTTCTCCACCTAACACATTGTCACCCTCTGGCCTCCCCTTCATCTCAAACCCCTTTATGTATGGTAACTCTACACCAACCTATCTGTACTCCCTTCTTCTTCCTCCTCCTCTGAACCCTAACCCCCACATATGCTCTCTCAACCCCCTCTGTCAACCCCCGTCACCCCATCCCCCACTCACTCTTCTCCCCCCGCCCCCCCAAGTCATACCTTCCACTTCAACCACTTCTCCATTCCTCCATCTGCCTTCTCCCTCTGTCTACCTTCATCATTACAAACATGATCATATCTACGTATGCTACGTATGTTATATACAGGATGTAAGGAAACATATAGCTTTGTTGTCACTTTCCCTTCTGTTCATTGTTGTTAGGTATATTATGGCAACCTTGTGATTCTCTTTCTATCTCTCCATCTATCCATCCATCTCTCTTTCTCTCCATCTCTCCATCCATCTCTCTATCTCTCCATCTATCCATCCATCTCTCTCTCTCTCCTTCAGTCTGAGTCTGCGTGCGTCCAGAGAGTGCCAGAATAAGGAGCGTCTGCTGGAGCAGAGGTTCAGAGCAGCCCTCAGGGACTTCCAACAGTGGCTGGTCAACGCTAAGATCAGCACGGCCAAGTGTTTCGACATCCCCCAGAGTGTCACTGAGGCCTCCACTGGCCTACTGAGGATACAGGTGAGATGTTTCGTCCTTTACGGACCTTTAATTACTTCTAATATACAGTAAATTACCTTTATCAGAATACATAATTAGCAAAACACAGAATCTCATACTTCCATAGTGAGTGGTCAGGGGGGTGTCCCCCCTCAGTTTGCCCGCTGTAGAGTGTCCTCTGGCAGGCTTGGCTGAGGGGCTGGGTCTGGTCTGGGCTGGAGGTGCTGGAGCTGGGCTCAGGGCCAAGGGGCTTGAGTGAAAGCTTCACAGCAGGTCTCTCTCTCCATCTATCTATTTATCTATCTATCTATCCAAATATATATGCCTCTCTCTTTATTTATCTCTTTATCTCTCTCGCTACCCCCTCTCTCTTGATGTCTCTGAAGCTGGCAGGCGTGACAGTGTGACAGGCTCTTTAGAGGTCCCTGGGGCCAGTCAGTGAGTCAGGGACATGGCCATGTCCATCAAGCTAGATAACACCACTCCTGTCAGGTAATTAACTCACAGACCTCAACTCTCCGCAGGTGAGACAGTAACACAACAAAGATCAAGGATTCTCCCAGGCTGAGAAAGGGCACATTGCAAGGAATTTGGGAATGTTGGAGGAAATTATTTTGCATTTATATTTTTCTTGTCCTGGAGTACACATAAACTTTCTGGATGTGTATTTCCAGAGCTCTGGGTAAGAGGGGATGGTAGAGGGTATATTTCTAGAGCTCTGGGTGAGAGGGGATGGTAGAGGGTATATTTCTAGAGTTCTGGGTAAGAGGGGATGGTAGAGGGTATATTTCTAGAGCTCTGGGTAAGAAGGGATGGTAGAGGGTATATTTCTAGAGTTCTGGGTAAGAGGGGATGGTAGAGGGTATATTTCTAGAGCTCTGGGTAAGAGGGGATGGTAGAGTGTATATTTCTAGAGCTCTGGGTAAGAGGGGATGGTAGAGGGTATATTTCTAGAGCTCTGGGTAAGAAGGGATGGTAGAGGGTATATTTCTAGAGCTCTGGGTAAGAAGGGATGGTAGGGTGTATATTTCCAGAGCTCTGGGTAAGAAGGGATGGTAGGGTGTATATTTCCAGAGCTCTGGGTAAGAAGGGATGGTAGAGGGTATATTTCTATAGCTCTGGGTAAGAAGGGATGGTAGAGGGTATATTTCTAGAGCTCTGGGTAAGAGGGGATGGTAGAGGGTATATTTCTAGAGCTCTGGGTAAGAAGGGATGGTAGAGGGTATATTTCTATAGCTCTGGGTAAGAGGGGATGGTAGAGGGTATATTTCTAGAGCTCTGGGTAAGAAGGGATGGTAGAGGGTATATTTCTAGAGCTCTGGGTAAGAAGGGATGGTAGAGGGTATATTTCTATAGCTCTTGGTAAGAGGGGATGGTAGGGTGTATATTTCCAGAGCTCTGGGTAAGAAGGGATGGTAGGGTGTATATTTCCAGAGCTCTGGGTAAGAAGGGATGGTAGGGTGTATATTTCTAGAGCTCTGGGTAAGAGGGGATGGTAGGGTGTATATTTCTAGAGCTCTGGGTAAGAGGGGATGGTAGAGGGTATATTTCTATAGCTCTGGGTAAGAAGGGATGGTAGAGGGTATATTTCTAGAGCTCTGGGTAAGAAGGGATGGTAGAGGGTATATTTCTAGAGTTCTGGGTAAGAAGGGATGGTAGAGGGTATATTTCTAGAGCTCTGGGTAAGAGGGGATGGTAGAGGGTATATTTCTAGAGCTCTTGGTAAGAAGGGATGGTAGAGGGTATATTTCTAGAGCTCTGGGTAAGAGGGGATGGTAGAGTGTATATTTCTAGAGCTCTGGGTGAGAGGGGATGGTAGAGGGTATATTTCTAGAGCTCTTGGTAAGAAGGGATGGTAGAGGGTATATTTCTAGAGCTCTGGGTAAGAGGGGATGGTAGAGTGTATATTTCTAGAGCTCTGGGTAAGAGGGGATGGTAGAGGGTATATTTCTAGAGCTCATGGTAAGAGGGGATGGTAGGGTGTATATTTCTAGAGCTCTGGGTAAGAGGGGATGGTAGAGGGTATATTTCTAGAGCTCTTGGTAAGAGGGGATGGTAGAGGGTATATTTCTAGAGCTCTGGGTGAGAGGGGATGGTAGAGGGTATATTTCTATAGCTCTGGGTGAGAGGGGATGGTAGAGGATATATTTCTAGAGCTCTGGGTAAGAGGGGATGGTAGAGGATAAATTTCTAGAGTTCTGGGTGAGAGGGGATGGTAGAGGGCATATTTCTAGAGCTCTGGGTGAGAGGGGATGGTAGAGGGTATATTTCTAGAGTTCTGGGTGAGAGGGGATGGTAGAGGGTATATTTCTAGAGCTCTGGGTGAGCGGGGATGGTAGAGGATATTTTTCTAGAGTTTTGGGTGAGAGGGGATGGTAGAGGATATATTTCTAGAGTTCTGGGTGAGAGGGGATGGTAGAGGGTATATTTCTAGAGCTCTGGGTGAGAGGGGATGGTAGAGGATATATTTCTAGAGTTCTGGGTGAGAGGGGATGGTAGAGGGTGTATTTCTAGAGTTCTGGGTGAGAGGGGATGGTAGAGGGTGTATTTCTAGAGCTCTGGGTGAGAGGGGATGGTAGAGGGTGTATTTCTAGAGCTCTGGGTGAGAAGGGATGGTAGAGGGTATATTTCTAGAGCTCTGGGTGAGAGGGGATGGTAGAGGATATATTTCTAGAGCTCTGGGTGAGAGGGGATGGTAGAGAGTATATTTCTAGAGATTTTGGGTTCTATTTCCAGAGGTCTGTGGGTGAAAGGGTCTGTAAAGGGGATGTTGAAAGGAATATGGGATCAGTCATGTATTATTTATTATTGACTTGGTGGGGAATGTGGAACAATGTTTCCACATGGCTGACCTCTAGGAGGGCCAGCGTGAGGGGTAGAGGGGGTAGACGCCAACACTGCATTGTGTCATGCTTAATTGGTGCTATACCATTACATTGGCAGGGAGAGAGAAACACAGAGATGAAGTGTGAGTGAGAGGGGCGATACAGAGGGAGAGAGAGAGAGAGACAAGCAAAAATAGAAAATGAGAGAGAGTGAGACGAGAGAAAGCGTGTGTGTGCATGTGTGTGTGTGTGGGAGCGTGCTGTGGCTGAAGTGTGTGTGATGTGCTAACTGCACAGATGGTGGAGCGGTCCCTGCTGTGTCGCTGTCACCGGCTCAGCTCTCAGGGAGGAGGTGCTGCTGAGGGGCAGGGGGGCTACAAGCTGAGGAGAACGGCTAACGGGAGGGAGGGGGTGGGGGGTCGCGTCAAACCCACGCCTTTCAGACTCACTGAGTCCTCTCATCTGTGATCACCTCCCTGGGTTTGACCCCGCCCCCTATTTCTGCTGCCAATAAAAAATGAATAATTAGAACATTTATGTTGATTAGCTAGTAGTTTCTGTGCTCTGTGCATTAGCCAGTGTTTTATTACAGTACATTGTTCCACCTAATTAGTGGGTGTATTGATGATGACGCAATTAGATGATAAGCATCTTCTATCCATTGTAATTATTCATTTTAAATTCTAACTCCCCCTTTTCTCTCCTTCTCTTGCTCTCTTTGTGTCTGTAGGAGTTCCTGAATGACAGGGAGCATGGCCAGGCCAGACTGAGTGCAGTGGGGACCAGTGGAGAGCTGCTCATGGCTGTTGTGCCTAAAGACAGAGAAGAGGGGGTCAAAGCCAAGGTGGCTAACGCCAGAGACGACTGGAAGAGCCTCATGACCAACCTTCAGATGAGAGAGACTGCGCTAAAGGTGAATAGTGTTTGTGTGTGTGTGTGTGTGTGTGTGTGTGTGTGTGTGTGTGTGTGTGTGTGTGTGTGTGTGTGTGTGTGTGTGTGTGTGTGTGTGTGTGTGTGTGTGTGTGTGTGTGTGTGTGTGTGTGTGTGTGTGTGTGTGTGTGTGTGTGTATAGCTGTTTATTGACAGATGACTGACTGTATCTATAAATGTGACGCTGTCAGAACCTGCAGTCTCAGATGAGAGACTTTGAGGTCAGCACTGAGCCGCTCCAGGATTGGCTGAACAGCACTGAGGTCATAGTACAGGAGAGCAGCGCTCGACTACATGACCTTCCGGCCAAGAGACAGGAGCTTAGCAAGTTACAGGTACACCCCCTACCCCTTCCTGGTTCTGCCAAATTGACCACACAGTTAGAGTCCATTTTTGGGGAGTGGGTCACATTGTATTGGAAAGCCATGGGATGTTTAATATGAAACTTGTAATACAATCTTTAGAAAGTAATGGGTTGTAGCATGCATGTTAGGGACCCTTCTAAGTGGACAAAATAGTCTTTGTTACTCTATGTAGTACTGCTACCATGACTCCTTACCTCCACTCTCAACATCAAACACCTCTTCCTGCCAGTCCTCAGAACCACCTAGTGCCTCCCTTCCCCTAACTTACAGACGGGTACCAAAACTAATAACACACAACAATGGTGGACAGTTACATAGAACTTAATAGAGCAGCATACACCTAGTCTAGTTTATTTCTTTATGGACTCAGTTCAGTGTGTGTTATTGTGTCTTTTTTGTTTATTAGGCTCATGCTTTCTGTCAGTACAGTTTATTTAGTGATATAACTGACTGGATTCAGTTGGGAGAGAAGATGGATGTAGTTATACCTAAGCTACATTATGTCCCTTAAGTAAGTCTGAAATCAATTTAGAGCATACTGGGACCTATAATTACATTTGTCAACCACCGCTGGATCAGATTAGAGCAGCATTTTGACACAATAGTCTGAGGATAAATCCAAAATCTAATTAATTTCCTTTTTTATTCTGCGCGGCTAAAAAGCCCCTTTCAGGATACGATAACAGCCCTAGCCACGGCTCGCCCAGACAAAAAAAAGAGAGACAGTAGGAAAGATGAACCTGACAAAGGAAATAACAAATATCAAGCGCATCTGAACGCTCTGCCCCTTATCGTTGTTGCTATTTTTGTATTTAGTCTGTCGCCTGTTGTAGCGCTTTTGTTTCTCGCCTGCCTTTTGTCAATAACATCTCCCCGAAGCTCTACTGTACAATACAATACAATCTGTTTGTCTGATCCCTACGCTACCAATACCCCCTCCCTCTATCATACTTTCCCCTTCTCTCAGCATCCTTCAGCCTTGACTCCTCTCCCCCTGTTATGTTCTGTTGTATCTACCTGACGAACCATGGTCCTTTTAAAAAAGAACATCAAGAGATGTTGTGGATGCTATTTAAGATGTTGTGGTTTTCCCCTTGTCTTATCCCTGTATGTTAATATTTCTCTGTCTCTGTGATGTGGCATGTGTCCCCCTTCCTACCCCTACCCTGTGGGCCCCTGGTGTACCCCAATCCCTCCATGCCTCCTACCTCAACCAACAAATCCTCCCTACATTTTTCCCCTTCCCTCTACCACAAACGTCTACCGCCCCAACCCTCAACCACCATACCCTTTCCTTCTACCTCCCCGGACTTCCCCCTCCGGTCCTGTGGTCCTCCGGTCCTCACCCCCCAGTGTGTGTTGGAGGAGCTGTCATGTCGTGAGGCTGAGCTGGGCAAGCTGAGGGAGAGGGCCCACCGGCTCTGGGAGGGCCAGGCTGCAGGGAAGGGCTTCGTCCACCGTGTGTCCCAGCTGTCTGCACAGTACCTAGCCCTCAGCAACCTGACCAAGGTAATACTAGACCCCCACCTACCTCCTGTTACCCCTTCTGTCACCCCTCACTGTTACCCCTGGCTGGGGTAGGTCTGGCAATGGCTTGGAAGTGTTCCCTGCTTCATGCATGCTCTGCTCCAAGTCAAACCTATTGTTGGGATGTGTGTACTGTATGTCAAAGCATAGTGGTTACTCTGCAGTTTTCTGTATCTGTCTCTTGCTATTTTCATGTATGCTGCTGTGTCATGTATTTGCAAATGACTGAACACCACACAGCAATACATGAATCAAGTGTGAATCTGCTAGTTTCAGCAAAAAAAAAATCACTACTACAGTATATGTGTCAGCACATTCCATCAACAACTTATGAGAGCCTGCAAAGCATGATGACGTCTCCCTAGGGCCTGAAGGACTGCTTAAATATATTGAGTACATACATACACACTAGTAATTCGATATTAAACTGATTAGTAAGCCGAGTATGGAAATAGTCATGCAAACATCTTACTCTGCTTATCTTAATTGGCATAAAGTCAAAATCAAAGTAAGCATACGCCAATTGAAACACCTGTTTTTCTGAGCAATATTTTGAATTATTAGGATTTGTAAGCAGCTTAATAGGCATTCCAGTGGTGTATTTGATCTGCTTAAGGATTGGACCCTTCATCTCAATTTCTGCCTAAAATGACAGGACCTGAAGCAGGGATATGCATGTTCTTGATACTATTTAAAAGGAAACACTTTAAAATTTGTGGAGATGTGAAATTAATGTAGGAGAATATAACACATTAGATCTGGTAAAATATAAAATAACCAAAAAAACATGCGTTTTATATTTTTATTTTTGTTGCATCATCTTTGAATTGCTAAACAAGGCCGTACATTGACATAGGAAGCTGGGTGTAATTTAGATGTTGTCCACAAGAGGGCAGCAGTATGTGTGCAAAGTTTCAGACTCATACATTCAAGAATGAGAGATCTACATAATATTTTGTATCAAGTCTCCCAGGTGTCCCTCGAGCCTAAATGTATGAAAGGTACTAACCTTCACACCTCTAGATGGCCGGGCGGTGGTGGGTGTGGAGCCAGAGACAGCAAAGGGGTCAGACAGGAGGATCCAGGTCATACATTTGAATGAGTGGGGGATGGAGGAGTCTCTACCACTATTGAGGATAAAAAATACATCTTTTAGAACCCAAGTTTACTATTACTTAATCAATACATCAAATACACAACACATATCTATAAACATATATATATATATATATTATAGAATATGGGTAAAATAATCACTATAATGAAATATGTAGACCAATAGGCTATAAGACTCTCAACAACCACAGCCACCGCATGTCATAGCCAACATAACATACACAGGCTATACTAATACATTGTATGCCTCAGATCTATATATTATAAACTCTGCAAAAAAAGAAATGTCCTCTCACTGTCAACTGCATTTATTTTCAGCAAACTTAACATGTGTAAATATTTGTATGAACAATACAAGATTCAAGAACTGAGCCATAAACTGAACAAGTTCCACCGACATGGAATAATGTGTCCCTGAACAAAGGGGGGTCAAAATCAAAGTAACAGTCAGTATCTGGTGTGGCCACCAGCTGCATTAAGTACTGCAGTGCATCTCCTCCTAATGGACTGCACCAGATTTGCCAGTTCTTGCTGTGAGATGTTACCCCACTCTTCCACCAAGGCACCTGCAAGTTCCCTGACATTTCTGGAGGGAATGGCCCTAGCCCTCACCCTCCGATCCAACAGGTCCCAGAAGTGTTCAATGGGATTGAGATCCGGGCTCGTCGCTGGCCATGGCAGAACACTGACATTCCTGTCTTGCAGGAAATCACTCACAGAACGAGCAGTATGGCTGGTGGCATTGTCATGCTGGAGGGTCATGTCAGGATGAGCCTGCAGGAAGGGTACCACATGAGGAAGGAGGATGTCTTCCCTGTAACGCACAGCGTTGAGATTTCCTGCAATGACAACAAGCTCAGTCTGATGATGCTGTGACACACCGCCCCAGACCATGACAGACCCTCCACCTCCAAATCGATCCCCCTCCAGAGTACAGGCCTCGGTGTAACACTCATTCCTTCAACGATAAACGCGAATCCGACCATCGCCCCTGGTGAGACAAAACCGAGACTCGTCAGTGAAGAGTACTTTTGCCAGTCCTGTCTGGTCCAGCGACGGTGGGTTTGTGCCCATAGACAACGTTGTTGCCGGTGATGTCTGGTGAGGATTTGCCTTACAAAAGGCCTACAAGCCCTCACTCCAGCCTCTCAGCCTATTGTGGATAGTCTGAGCACTGATGGAGGGATTGTGCATTCCTGGTGGAACTCTGGTGTAAGTATTTGGTAACATTGCCTTTAAATTGTTTAACTTGGGTCAAATGTGTCGAGGTAGCCTTCCTCAAGCTTCCCACAATAAGTTGTGTGAATTTTGGTCCATTCCTCCTGACAGAGCTGGTGTAACTGAGTCAGGTTTGTAGGCCTCCTTGCTCGCACACACTTTTTCAGTTCTGCCCACAAATTTTCTATAGGATTGAGGTCAGGGCTTTGTGATGGACACTCCAATACCTTGACTTTGTTGTCCTTAAGCCATTTTGCCACAACTTTGGAAGTATGCTTGGGGTCTGTCTGTTTGGAAGACCCATTTGCGACCAAGCTTTAACTTCCTGACTGATGTCTTGAGATGTTGCTTCAATATATCCACATAATTTTCTTTCCTCATGATGCCATCTATTTTGTGAAGGGCACCAGTCCCACCTGCAGCAAAGCACCCCCACAACATGATGCTGCCACCCCCGTGCTTTACGGTTGGGATGGTGTTCTTCAGCTTGCAAGCATTCCCCTTTTTCATTATGGCCAAACAGTTGTATTTTTGTTTCATCAAACCAGAGGTCATTTCTCCAAAAAGTACGATCTTTGTCCCCATGTGCAGTTGCAAACCGTAGTCCGGCTTTTTATGGCGGTTGTGGAGCAGTGGCTTCTTCCTTGCTGAGCGGCCTTTCAGGTTATGTCGATATACAGTAGGACTCGTTTTACTGTGGATATAGATACTTTTGTACCTGTTTCCTCCAACATCTTCACAAGGTCCTTTGCTGTTGTTCTGGGATTGATTTGCACTTTTCACAGCAAAGTACGTTCATCTCTAGGAGACAGAACGCGTCTCCTTCCTGAGCGGTATGAGTGTTTATACTTGCGTACTATGGTTTGTACAGATGAACGTGGTACCTTCAGGCATTTGGAAATTGCTCCCAAGGATGAACCAGACTTGAGGTCTTCAATTTTGTTTCTGGGGTCTTGGCTGATTTCCTTTTGATTTTTCCATGATGTCAAGCAAAGAGGCACTGAGTTTGAAGGTAGGCCTTGAAATACATCCACAGTTAGACCTCCAATTGACTCACATGATGTCAATTAGCCTATCAGAAGCTTCTAAAGCCATGACATAATTTTCTGGAATTTTTCAAGCTGTTTAAAGGCACAGTCAACTTAGTGTATGTAAACTTCTGACCCACTGGAATTGTGATACAGTGAATTATAAGTGAAATAATCTGTCTGTAAACTATTGGAAA
This sequence comes from Salvelinus fontinalis, assembly GCF_029448725.1. Classification (NCBI taxonomy): domain Eukaryota; kingdom Metazoa; phylum Chordata; class Actinopteri; order Salmoniformes; family Salmonidae; genus Salvelinus; species Salvelinus fontinalis. Next base: position 20,578,371 of record NC_074691.1, read on the forward strand.
AATGACATCTGTCATGCACAAAGTAACCGACTTGCCAAAACTATAGTTTGTTGTGGAGTGGTTGAAAAACTAGTTTTAATGACTCCAACCTAAGTGTATGTAAACTTCCGACTTCAACTATATATGTATATATATAGAAATTAACGACAAATGTCTTAAATTAAAATACAACCATTTAAACAACTGGATTAGGGCCTCCCGGGTGGCGCAGTGGTCTAGGGCACTGCATCGCAGTGCTAGCTGCGCCACCAGAGTCTCTGGGTTCGCGCCCAGGCTCTGTCGCAGCCGGCCGCGACCGGGAGGTCCGTGGGGCGACGCACAATTGGGCTAGCGTCGTCCGGTTAGGGAGGGTTTGGCCGGTAGGGATATCCTTGTCTCATCGCGCTCCAGCGACTCCTGTGGCGGGCCGGGCACAGTGCGCGCTAACCAAGGGGGCCAGGTGCACGGTGTTTCCTCCGACACATTGGTGCGGCTGGCTTCCGGGTTGGAGGCGCGCTGTGTTAAGAAGCAGTGCGGCTTGGTTGGGTTGTGCTTCGGAGGACGCGTGGCTTTCGACCTTCGTCTCTCCCGAGCCCGTACGGGAGTTGTAGCGATGAGACAAGATAGTAATTACTAGCGATTGGATACGACGAGAAAAGGGGTTAAAATTTAAAAAATATAATAATAAAAAAATAAAAAAATGGATTAGCACGAGAAGCAAAAAACGTATTTGACTTACTGATCTAAAAGTAACGTTACCTTCTCCTTCCAATCTTTCTTGCACGCAGGACTCCTCGTTTCACTCTCACGGTCAATTTCTGCAATAATCTAGCCTGGCGAGCGTTCAACCTCTTGACTTCTTGAGTGGATACCAAATTCATATGGTCCGTCCAGATCACGAAAGGATGAGGTGCCCCCTCCAACCAGTGTCTCCACCCCTCAAGGACCAGCTTGACTGCCAAGAGCTCCCGGCTGCCTACATCGTAGTTGTGTTCTGCTGGCGAGAACCGCTTGGACAAAAAGGTACATGGGTGCAGTCTCTGTCCCCCTCATTCTGCTGTGAAAGGACAGCCCCTGCTCCGGTGTCAGAGGCTTCCACCTCTACCACGAAGGGACGATTAAGATCAGGATGAACGAGAATGGGTCCGAAGGTAAAACGTCCCTTGAGCTCCATGAATGCCCTGTCAGCCTCTCGGGTCCAGCTAAAACGGGTCTGGGACTAGCGGGTTAGGGCCGTGAGAGGCGCTGCCACCGCACCAAAGTTGTGTATAAAACACCTGTAAAAATTGGCAAACCGAGGACACTTAAACCCGCTGGACTTGTTTCAGTGAGGCGGGACGGGGCCAGTCAGTGACCACCCTAACCTTAACAGGGTCCATTTGGATGCCGGCGGTAGAGATAATGTGGCCCAGGAAAGAGACTTGAAATACATGGAACTCCCACTTCTCAATATTGATGTGTAGTTGACTCTGTAGGAGGCATCTAAGGACTTGGCGGACGTACAGGATGTGTTCCGGATGGGTCTTGGAGAAGATTAGGATGTCGTTGAGATAAACAAAGATGAACCGATTCAACATATCCCTAAAAGTATCATAGACAAATGCTTGGAAGACTGCCGGTGAGTTCAATAATCCGAATGGCATGACTAAATACTCATGGTGGCCACTATGGGTGTTAAAGACAGTCTTCCATTCATCTCCCTCTCTAAGGAGGGAGATTGTAAACGTTGCGGAGGTCCAGTGGTGAAGAATTGGGCCGATTGGGCCAGCTCCAAGGCGGCGGACATCAGGGGTAGGGGGTAATGATTCATAATCGTGATCTTGTTCAGCCCTCGGTAAACAATGCAGGGATGCAAACCTCCATTCTTTCTCTCCCTGCATCAGCTGGGGATGTTGAAGATCGAATTAAATCTGCCTCCAGCGACTCCCGGATGTAATTGTCCATGACTGCAGCCTCAGGGATGGAGAGGGAGTAAAGGCAGCCCTGGGGAGGGGTGGAGCCGGGTAGGAGTTCTATGGCTCGGTCGTATGGACCATGAGGAGGGAGGGTGTAGGCTTGCCTCTTACTGAAGGCCTCCCGGAGGTCGAAGTATTCGGGAGGAAGAGCAGAGAAGTCTTGGTTCTTCAATGGATGCAGGGGGACGCGGCAAGGCTCTAGGTGGGGGTCTTAGACATTTAGTCTGGCAGTTCTTACCCCAGTCTATTAGGTCCCCGTGGACCAGCAGAGTAGTGGGTTATGTAGTGCTAGCCAGAGGTACCCTAGGATAAGGGAGTTCTCAGGATCTGTGATCAAAAGAAAACTAAGAGTATATGAGTGATTCCCCCTAACTTGCAGTAGAATGGGCTTGGTCCGATATTCCACCTGGCCAGAGCCAATGGGGCGGCCATCGAGGGCTTTAATCTGCAGAGGGATGGGACATTTCATGCAGGGGAATTGTAATTCTCTGGCAAAGTCTTGATCAATTAAATTATCTGCAGCCCCGTAGTCCATGAAGGCTTGAATCTGGTGCTGACGGTTGTCGGACTGGAGGGTTGCGGGTAGTGACAGACGGTGACTGGGTAGCCGGGGGGTAACTGCACAGCTCGTCAGGGTCTCCCCTTGTCCTGGCGAGCCCCAGCGTTTCCCGTCAGCTCTGGGCATGTAGCACGGAGATGGCCGAGGCCTCCGCAGTAGAGGCAGCAGCCTTTGCGCATGCGCCTGTCACACTCCTGTGGGCTCAGATGTGTGCGTCTCAGATGCATGGGCTCTTCAATGCTGGGTTCGGGGGGCTTGGGGTACTCAGGAAACCGAGATACTGGGGTGGTGTCAAAAAGGCGCTGTCTCACACGTTCTCGGAGGCAGTTGTCGATCCTGATTTCCAGCATAATCAGGGACTCGAGGTCCTCTCCCAGTTCCCGAGAGGCCAGTTAATTCATGATGGAGTTAGACAAACCCTGATGAAAAGCGGTAACCAGGGCCTCCGTATTCCACCCACTCCGTGGCGAGGCTGCGAAACTCAATGGCGAAGTCAGCCACTTGTCTAGCCCCTAGGCGGATGTTAAACAGTCGGCTGGCCGCTTCTCGTCCGCCGACTGGCTGGTCAAAGACTCGTCGCAGCTCGGCAGTGAAGGCTATTATGGAGCTGCAGGATGGTGGCTGCTGTTGCTACACCGCCTTTGCCCACGCCGGGGCCTTGCCCGAGAGTAGAGAGATGATGTAGGTGATCATGGTCCAATCGGTGTGTAACGAGGAGGACTGTTGCTCGAACACAAGAGAACACTGAGATGAGGAACCCCTTGCATCCTCCCAGGTCGCCGTCATACCGCTCGGGGGCTGGGATCTTGGGTTCCCGGTGCAGATTCCCTGGAGGAACTACAGCAACGCCTGTAGCATTGGGCAATGAGACCTGAGCATTGGCTCCTCCTGGGTTGAGGTTGGACTGTGGTTGGAGGGAGTCGGTAAGTGCCTGGAGGGTCTCTGCTATTTGGGAGAGTTGTTCTTGCAACCGCGCCAGCAGTGCTCCTTGGTGGGTTACAACATTCTTGATCTGGGTGATCTCTACTGGGTCCATGTTTAGGCAGAAGTTTGTTGTGACATGGTGAGGTTGGACCCAGGTGCAGAGAAGAGACCAGACCAGGAATCAGTGGTTAAGGATAACATAATACTTTACGGAGAAACGGTAGCCGAAAACTCACTCAGGAAACGTAAGCTCACGTTACATAATTCAAGCTTCTGCAAAGGACAACAGAAAACACACCTCTTTTAACAAGGAAATCATAATGAGTAAATAGGACACACCTGAGTGTCGTTAAGGTCTCTAGGACGGTCTCTGCCGCCCTCTGGTGACAGGTGGAACCATGACAGTGGTAGAATGTTTATTTTGATTGGTGATTTTCTGCATTTATCAGAAGTCCCATCAGTAGCCTGAATTCAGATGTGTTCATGTAAACATGATTATTAGGGAAATTGTTCTTCTTGCAAAGCATGTTTTAAACAAACTATTCTGTTAATCTGTGCATATAGGTTCTGTGCATATAAACATGCTCACTGAAATACCAGATATGAAATACTGCTATGCTAGTATTGGGCTGACCTTCTGAAGCAATCTAGCGAGCTAGGCTATTTATAGGTGTTCTCTCAGTAACATAGAAACAGGAGGAAGAAAATCACTTGAGAAAGCCGCTTGTTGCTAGCGCTGTGGATATGTTAAGCGGGAAAGAAAATGTTGCCCCTGTATTCTTTTCTTGTACATAACATAACCATGGCCAGATTTATAAAAACATGTTTTGTTTTTATTGGACACATAGAGAGAGAGGATGACAGTGGGGAAAGATCCAGTCCTATGTCAAAGAGCATAGGACCGGATTTGAACCTGTGCCAACTCCGTAGAATGATGTGCAAGAGGCTGAGGCATTACCACTAGACCAGCATATTTTCTGCAGGAAATATCATATTTTCCTGAGTGAAAGGAAAACCTTGAAAGGTCTTATTTTATCCTTGGTCTATGCTACCACTTCAAACCATTTCTACATAACTCTATACCGTGTACCTTGTTTAAGTAGCTCTACTTGGTCTCCTCCAGGACAAGGCCTCCAGGATAGAGCGTATCGTAGGGGAGCACCGTCTGTTCTCCCAGGGTCTGACGGAGCTCCAGAACTGGGTGTCTGAGGCTGAGAGGATCCTGAACACCTGCCTCTCCCCCACCGCCGACAAGACTGTACTGGAGGACAGGATGATACAGCTGGAGGTAGGTATTTAAGACTAGAAGAATGTAATAGAGAGATCTAGGGACTATAGTTTTGCCCAAAGATCGAGAAAAAGTTGCATCACTTTCTCAAAAGTGATTACAAATCAATATCTAACCTATAAATGTGTAGTATCAGGGGTTACCACCCTCGTGTAAACATTCTGAAGCTCTCAAGTTTAGTGTACAACAACTACTCTTGTCTGTGGTTGTGTCTGTGGTTGTAACTGTATCTAAAACTGTGTCTGTGGTTGTATCTGTATTTTAAAATGTGTCTGTGGTTGTAACTGTATCTAAAACTGTGTCTGTGGTTGTATCTTATCTGTGATTGTGTTTCCCCAGGCCCTGTTGGCGGCCCGTCAGGAGAGGGAGATCCAGCTGAAGATGTTGCTGACACGTGGTGAGGCTGTCCAGAGGAACACCTCTGCTGAGGGGGTCCCCGTGGTCCGAAAACAGATCCAGGACCTTAAGGACTCCTGGGACTCTCTGCTGTCCGCCTCTATCCAGTGTAAAAGGTCAGGAGACATATTAATCGGTTAGCCAATTTGACTTTACTCAATCGATTTAATCTAGGGTCAAAAAGGTTAAATGGTAGGAAATATGACAATGTTATCAGGCAATCATTTGACAAAGAAAAATAGGCATTCATTGTATTAGATAGTAATAACAATAATAATATTTGCCATTTAGCAGATGATAAGATTAGTATTAGATTATAATACACTCAAGGTTACTTGTGTTAACACTCCAGTGAGTCTATCCCAGCTTATTTGGTCTGTTGACTTTGTAGGAGAAGCTGGCTCTATCAGTAGCTACAAGTAAAAAAAAAAAGAAGACATTTTTAAAAGTTGGCTGGTCAAAAAGCCACCATTTTTGTAGAACGACCCTAACAGTCAGTAACCCTGAAGAATGAATGTGTGTGTTTCCTGATCCAGTCAGCTGGAGGGGGCCCTGTCCCAGTGGACCAGCTACCAGGAGGATGTGGGCCAGTTTATCATGTGGATGGAGCGCGTGGAGGCCACTCTGGGCTGCTCAGACAGACAGTACTCTGAGATGAGAGACAAGACCGCCAACCTGGGCAAGACCAAGGTACAGTACGGGACTCATTGTAATGGATGGGTGTATACACATTGGTGGTGGATGGAGGGAATCTACACCTTACAATATAAAGGGCTTTGACTCCTGAAAATAACTACAAGCAATCCTGCATCATAACCTTGTAGTGTTGTTGATTTTCACACTAAGAAGCAATCATTTTTTAAAAGTTACATGTTTTAAGTATTTCATCTATCATGTTCTTATGCTGTATCCACAGCTGGTTAATGTGATACTGTATGTGTTTTAGCTTCTATATGAGGAGGTCCTGAGCCATAGCAGTCCATTAGAGACCATCGCTACCAAGGGCTCCAACATGGCTGAACAATACACTACCCATCAGGAGGTACACAGCCTACAGGAGAGATACACCGCCATCACAGACAAGGCCAAGGTACCCACAGCCTTCATAATCCTGTCTTCATGTTTCCATTCATGTCCTTAAACGATTTTGCTCGGTAGTCTTTCCCAGGACTGGGTAATGGCTTAATGAAGTAGCTTTATTTTATTTGTAGGTCACAAGATAACTGAAAAGGCCTAAGAGGCCATTAGAGTTTGGGAACCAATACTTGAAATGGTAACCCAGTCATGTGGTATCTCTACATGGTATCTCTCGTGTCCCAGGCTGCAGTCTATAAGGCTAAGGATCTGGTCCTGGCCCATCAGGAGTACCAGAGGGGGCTGCACATGTTTGAAGACTGGCTGGAGCAGGAGCAGGGAACCCTGGGCTCTCTGTCCCACCCAGAGGGGGATGTGGACACCCTGGAGAACACACTACAGCAGATACAGGTCAGTACAGTACAGACTACTATATGCCTGGTTTGGTGTGGGTCAGTGCTATCCGGGATCCTTGGGACCCTTACATAACCCTAACCTTAACCCTTACCTTAACCATTTTACATTTCAACTTCAATGGGATAGGGACGTCCCAAGGATCCCGGATAGTGTGTCAGTTGGTTTTGAATGAAGAGCTATAGTAGAGCTGTAGCACTGACCAGCTATGTAATGTTGGTTTTTTAATGATCTGAACACATAGTGAAAGCAGAGAGCTTCTGACAGGTTCAGAATAATAATTGATACTGTACATGTACAGTACTGCATCCTGTTGAACTTGATATTGGTATGTTACTGTATCATGGAGCTGGGCGATATGGACAAAAATCCATATCGCGATAAACAGTCACATTTTTTGCAATAACGATAAATCATCTAGAAATACTTTTTGGGAGGTGCTAGAGTTGGGCTATATGGACACAAAGTTATATTGTGATAAATGTAACGATTTTGCTCGATAACAATAAATACAATGATAAAAAAATATATTTTGATGGACAGTTACTTTCCATTATCGGCAGGGCTCTAGATGATTTCTTTCCAGAGATAGTAGCCAATGAGTCAAAAGGGAAGCTATTTCATATAACATATCCAAGGAATGCATGATTGATATTTTGATGTGCAACCTGTCAAAATAAGATCCAGAATGATCAGATTTCATTTGGTCTCTTCAGCGGTACATTGTTGTGCATATTGGCCTACAGGCTATGTTTTTAACCACCTGAGGAAGTGGGAACTCAAAACACTTCGCTAGATTACTAACTCTAAATATGATGTTATTGCTATATAGCCATTTAGGCTAATTGATTAATCTATCAGTAAATGTAGGCCAATGCCTTACAAGTACTTTCCAGCGCTAGGCCTAGACTATACTTGATGTAGGCCTATTCACTGCAAATGGCGCACTCTGCTCTGTTCTGCGGGTGCATCAAAACCATACTACAGTCTACTCCAGTTGTAACGTGGTGCCATGAACTCAATAGTTGTAGTACAATCTACAGGAACGTTGTGTAGCAAAATCACAGAAAAAAATGGCCGTATGCAAAATGCTTCGGTAAGAGAAAGGACATTTTTTGTTAATCTTCCCAGCTCTACTGTATCATCCCGCATCTCTATTTTCTACCTCCATTCTCCCTCTCCTCCACAGCTCCTCCAGGAGCGCTGCTCCCAGGGCCAGTCCCTGCTCTCTTCCCTGCTGTTAAGCAGGGATGGGGTGATTCCGTGGGGCGCGCCTCAGATTGAGGACCGAGCCCTAGACACGGCACAGCGTGAGTGGGGGGCCTACCAGGCCCGGCTGGGGGAGACCAGGGCCACGCTGGGCTCTACCCTGGGCAGGCTCAGGCAGATGGGCCAGAGGTTCCAGAGCCTGGCCCTGTGGCTGGAGGACATGGAAGGGAAGGCCAACATCCGTGGACATCGCAGGTCTGACAGAGCTTCCAAGGATGCCCAGCTAAAGCAGCTCCAGGTAGGGGTTAGATAGAGAGAGGTAAGAGACTGTCTAGTACTGTCGAAGGATCGTTCACACTGTTAGGCTGTGTCTCAATGGTCTCAAACCAACAGGTACAATTTTGGCATGCGATGTCAAAATAACATAATTTTGATTTAAACCATCTACAGTATCTAATTGTAACTCTGTCTTTCTCCGTGAATGGTTGTGCAGCTGTGGCAGGAAGGTGTGCTAGCCCGGCAGAGCGAGGTGGATGGGCTGTCTGCTCTGGCCCAGCAGGTCCTGGAGGAGACCCACATCAGCAGCCGGGTCAGCACCAGAGCCACCCAGCTCACTGCCCGATACCACGCCCTGATTCTCAACATACAGGTGAGACAGTCACCACTGACTGATCTTTCTGATATGAACAAAATGGCTATGTACGTAAGATAACATTGCATTTACACTCATAGCCCAGTTGTCTCGCAATAGATCTTGTTGCAGTGACTTTCATTGTCTTGAGGCTGTACTGTAACACTGCGGTGAAACAACTATGAGAGTTTAGTTGAGCCCCAAAACACACCCAGTACACTCAGAAGCCAGTCTTTTTATTTGTCTGCTCCTCTTGGGAGAACTAAAGGAAAATCAATGGTGCTCCTCTGGTCCTGGGTTTAGTCTGTAATTAAACGCTACAGAAGGCAATCTCACACTCCTCACACACACTGCTGGAGCCTAGAGTGGAGGGGCTGTGCCGGCGAAGCCATTGATTTTTACACCTACAGTAGCACCTCTCGCTCTCACACACACACATTTTCTCTCAAGTGTGCTTGTGAAAGCAAGCAAACATGCACGCACGCACACACACACACACACACACACAAACACTCACTCTTTCTGTCACACTCCCACCCTTTCTCTCTACTCTCTCTCGCTCACACACACACAATTGTTCTGTGTGAAATGTGTGGCCATATGGGCCGCGGTACAGAGCTGTTACCTCCGTCTCCATCTCTGCAGTAAAGGTGTGCACTCAGCACTATCAGCTAATTGGAGCTTCACGCCACGGGATCTGCAAGTCAAGTGGATTATGTGCCAAATCCATAAAAAGACCTCATTCATAGCCATACAATCTAAGTCAAGTGGATGTCAAACCCCCCATAAAAACGGAGATATCGTCAAATGAATGATGTGTCAATAACACAATTTTAAAAATAATAATATCCAAATCCAAGACATGAAAAAAAATCTGTGGAAGGAATAAGGAATAAAAATATTTTCAGGTGTCGAGTTTCATGGTTCTGGGGTGATGCAAGCTGTCTGATGTCACTCATTCTTTTATCCAATCTGCTTTTAGGAGACCATCAAGCAGCTGAAGGAGGAGCTTAGGAGCATCGAGGAGGCAGAGAAACTCTGTGTGTCCTTCTCTGATTGGCTTAGATCAGCCCAGAATAACTTCAGAACCGTGACAGCCAGCACGGAGGCTCTGGACCGGGTTGCCATGGAGAGGAAGATGAAGAAAGTAGAGGTACTGAACACAGACACACCTGGTAGAGTAGGGTTCAACGTGGCTCCTTTTCTGTTCACTTACTGTACAATATTAGATTTCTGCTATAGAACCCCGGCATACACTAGTTGGTAGCTTCATTTAGTGGTATTGGTACAGAACCCTGAGGTACACCTCCTCGCTAGAGTGCCCTGATAAAAGTGAATTAAGCTTGCTTGTGCTATATTACACAGAAATGATTAGTCTTACTCTAGGTAGTTTCACAGCAGTCAGCTTGTGAAACTTGGAGTTACATTGTGTTGTTTAAGTGTTCCCTTTATTTTTTGAGCAGTGTATATTGTAGTACAGAAACACAGGAAAGCCTCTTTACAATCTGCCATGTTAGCCAGCAAAAAATGTATTTGCTTGCCAAGCAACATAAGGTGCTTGTTCATTACATCAACATGAAAGTTTGCTTAGCCAGTTTGGCTTGGGTTGCAGATATTTGCATGTAAGGTTAGAAAACGCATTCAGTACCTAAATATAAGGACTTGACAAGATAGTTCCCTGTCTCTCTCTTATCTGACGTTGCTCTTCTTAAGTTGATAAGACATTGATTTATATATTAGTGTCCGTGCGCACACTTCATAAAACATCAAAATATCTGCAGTAGTTGACTTGTCACAATTCATATTGAGTGTGAAGAGGAAGGAGAGAGAGAGTGTGTGTGTATTGATCGTGTCTTTATGAAGACAAAGCGGGAGCGGCTTTAGAGGATGCTCTGTAGCAGAGAGAGCCCTCCCACTGTGAAACAGAGGATGAAGAAGCACCAGTGTCAGGAGCCTGCTGGCACAGACACTGTAATTGATGCAATGCCCTTCCCGCTCCGCATCACACACACACACACACGCAGTCACACACATGTAGACACACACACACACACACACACACACACACACACACACACACACACACACACACACACACACACACACACACACACACACACACACACACACACACACATGCAGACACACACACACACACACACACACAGTCACACACACGCACGCACGCACACACACACACACACGCACACACACACACACACACACACACACACACACACACACACACACACACACACACACACACACACACACACACACACACACACACACACACACACACACACTCACACTCACACACACACACGCAGTCACACACACGCAGACACACACACACAAACACAGACAGACAGACTCCTTCCCGCCAGACACACACCCAGGCTTTGCAGTAATCCATGTCTGGGATCGATCTCCCTCTCTGCATAGGAACAGAGGACATGTTGTCGTCACATGTGTTCTGGTGGCACTGCAGACTGCAGACTAATACCAGACATCAGCCACACAGGGGAATTAGACGGAACCCAGTGTGAGGAGGGGAGACTAACGTGATAATCAGCATAACTGATCGATCCACTCCTGCTGGATTGAGTGACAGAATGATGTAGGCTTTGTACAGTTATTGGTCATAGATGTGGCCAATTATAGATCTCCATAGTGACTAATTTGCAGTTTTTCCATAATTATTTCTCAGAGAGCTTTATGACTATGCTAAATGCAATGTGTTTGGATTTAAATATCTTTCTGTACTGTAGAATATAATAGGTACAACCCTAGCCCTCTACAGAACATACTGTGCTGACAGTCAGTTTGAGTATGAGAATTATACTGCTGGCAGTTTAATACACTGCAGCATCAGTGGAGGCTGCTGAGGGGAGGACAGCTCATAATAATGTCTGGAATGGAGCGGATGGAATGGCACCATACACATGGAAACCATGTGTTTGATGTATTTGATACAAGTCCACCTATTCTGCTCCAGCCATTACCACGAGCGCGTTCTCCCCAATTAAGGTGCCACCAACCTCCTGTGTGCCGCATTCATAGACAACTCCACACTACATCACTACAATGACATTGGTAAGAGTCTATGATGGAACTAGTGGAGACTGTAGCTACACTTGTCAGTTACCAACAACAGCTGTGTGTACATGGTATTATTAGACACATAAAGGCAGCTGGTGTTATTAGCAGTCTCATACAAACCTGCACATCTTGTTTAGTGTGTCAGATGGAGAAGGCAGAGGAACGTGTGTAGACCGAGACAGACCGGGTTAGTATGATCAACAGCAGTAGCAGCAGAGCTGAGGCCATTATTATATAGGTCTCCTGTGATGATAAAAACTCCATGGTATCCTATAGAATAAAGTAATAAAGTATGTGCTTGGAGAGGGGGTGTGTATGCATGCGTGCCTCTGTGTGTGTGTGTGTGTGTGTGTGTGTGTGTGTGTGTGTGTGTGTGTGTGTGTGTGTGTGTGTGTGTGTGTGTGTGTGTGTGTGTGTGTGTGTGTGTGTGTGTGTGTGTGTGTGTGTGTGTGCACATGTGTGTGTGTGCGTGCGCATGTGTGTGTGTGCGTGCGCATGTGTGTGTGTTGGTTGGTTGCTGTGGAAACCCCCGCTGCCTCTGTCCATTATAAGGACCCGGTAATTGGCCCTCCTTTCATATTTCTCACCGGGGTCTCACCGGGGTCTCACCGTGCAGGTGTCAGCTTACCTGCCGTGTTCAAAGACTTTCCAGGAAAAGTGGAGCTTCTCAAACACTGTCGGTGAAACCCCAGGTGGCCGGGATAGCAGGGTTGTTGGCGGAACAAAGGAATGTGTGTTGGTGTGTGGAATGTAGCTAGAATCACACATACAAGATGAATGTGAGACTTGCTGAGAATATTTGGAATGAAAATAAATGCGTTTGTGTAGAAGTTTACATGCAGGCAAACCTAATTATCTTGGCAACAGTCTTTTTTTCTATTGACATTCAATCCAATTGTATTTGTTTAGAACTTATTACAAATTGTGTGTGTATTCATGCATGTCTGTGAGTATGCACACATGCACACACACTATTTCGACAAATTCTCTTTCATGTCTTTTTGTATAGATTGCATCACTGTGTACACTGAGGTATACAGTACTGTAAACATATCACACATTCGTTCTCTGTGTCTCTATGACCTCTCTCTCCTCCAGACTCTCCAGGCTGAGCTTCAGCAGGGCCATGGCCTGCTCAAGGCCCTCAGGGAGCGGGCAGAGCGGGCTGCAGGCTTCCTGGAGGAGGCTGGAGCTGAGGGGCTGGGAGGGGAGGTGGAGGCCAGGCTAGCCCAACTGGAGGAGCTAGCCGGTGGGCTGCGGCAGGAGCACTGCACCCTGGAGAGGGCTGTGTGTCTGGCCAAGGAGTTCCAGGACAGGTACAAGGCCCAGGCCCAGTGGGTGGTGGAGACCAGAGCAATGCTCAGTGCCCCCCTGGAACCTAAAGCTGAACTGTACCAGAAGAGAGCACAGCTGGCCAAGTACAAGGTACGGTACCTCTGTAACCCCTCACCCTCAGTTCTTTGAGAAGATGTGCCATATACTTTGTTGGTCCTACAGTTAAAAAATAAACGCATCAAACCCTAAATAGCATAACGGTCTCCCTCCTTCCTTACCTCCCTCCACCAGGCCTTGTTGCAGACGGTCCAGTCCCATGACTCGGCAGTGAGGTTGGTGGTGGAGAAGGGAGAGTCTCTGCTGCTTTCAGTCCAGTACCCCTCCATCAGAGACAACATGAACAGACTACAGACGGACTACACTGAGCTCTGCAACGCTGCCACTGTGAGGATTTATTATTACTGATGTATTTTTAAAGACGTCCCAAGTATAAATACAGTAAAGTACACACATTAAAGAGTAAAAAGTCATGTTTTTTAGACTACTGCAAACTTCCAGGAGTAGGGCAGTCAAGGAGTTGGTCTGATGGTCAAATGTGATGTCATCAGTCTCCCCCTTGCTTGAGGAACAATAGAGTAGCAATAGAGAACAAAAGAGGACCCCCCCCCCCCACCCCCCCCCACCCCTACTTGTGCCATGTCTTGTCTGACCTGTACCAACTATTGAGATGTACCTTTGTTAAGTAAATCTGGTGTTACATGATGTGAAAATGAGACTGGAGGGCCACTTTAACCAGGTCCTCTTAATGGGACTTTGATTACACCTTTCTGAGTGCTATTGTATAGTGGTTACCAATACAGTAGATGTTTGGACTACTTCAGCTATTACTAGTTAGTAACTTGGTACTGTTGGTACTATTGCTAAAATATAGTAGCACTGTTGAGACTTGTTGCTGGTTTGATAATCACTATTATGGTCACTGCTAGGACTGCTACCGACGTGTGTTTGTGGGCCTGTGTGTGAATGCTTAATGTGTGTGTATGCTTGTGTGAATGACAATGTGTGTGTCTCAGGCCCATGTGCAACGCCTGGAGGGCCAGGTGAAGGAGCAGGAAGTGTACCACGTGGAGCTACAGGAAGTGGAGAGGTGGCTGCTGCAGATGTCCAGCAGGATGGTGACCCCTGACCCCGCAGCTGGCGGAGGCCTGGAGGCAGCCACTCAGCAGCTGGCCAGTCACAAGGTGACAAATCAGACAGTGTTATTAATTACACTAATCCAATGGCTTTTTCATAGTGTTTTTATTTTATTTGCTATTGAAAAGGCATCCCGAATCACCTAATTTAGGCATGCCAGGTTCTAGCCTATAACAATCAAGTAATAACAGTGTTCATCCTTTTATCTCATGAGCAGGACACAGATATCTCTGTATGATAGCCACATTTCTTTCTCTCTTTGTTCGATTTGACCTACCCTCAAGTTCATCCATCCAATCTGATCCTTTGGCTCAGCATGCACTCTTGTCTATTTGATGTCCACCATGTTCTTCAACCAAACCCCAAACCCCTCACTAACCCAAAGAGTGCTTGGCTCCGTTCCTCCTCTCCCCCCTGGTCCAGGCCATCATGGAGGAGATAGCAGGCTTTGAGGACCGCCTGGCTGGGCTGAAGGAGAGGGGAGATGACCTGGTGGAGGGCTGCAGTGAGCGTGTGCAGAGCAGGCTGAGACAGCAGGTCCAGGCTCAGCAGCAAGGCACCCGAGACAGCTACTCTGCCATCTGCAGCACGGCACAGAGAGTGAGTACTGCGGGGGGGGGGGGGGGGTCTGGGGGGGGGTACCCACATTAAGACGTCCTTCAATTCAAATTATAATGAGCCAAATATATATAATTTTGTGCACAGACTACAACACACACCAACATAGTCTCTCCATCAACACTGCAGTAGCCCAGCCACTCACTTAATCCCAACCCATACAAACACCTAAACCTTCCTCCCAAGACAGCCCGTGACTGCCAACCAAATGTTCCTTGCCAAATAAGGCCCGCCAAAGCAGAGCACAACCACCAATGCCAACACAGACCAATAGTACCAGCCAAGCCACTATCTCAATCTTACCTTATTTCTCCCTCCTTGCTCTCCCCGTCAACTTGATTTTATCACTCTTGGCCAAAATAGCCAAATCGATTCTGTCATCTTGGCAAGCCCTATACCGCTCGTCCACACTGTCAACAGCTCACCTCCCAGTACAGCCCTATTCAGCCAATCTGCTAACCCGTGTGATCCAGCCACACTTTATCAACACCCTTCTGCCAATTTTACAACTGCCGATCCAGCCTTGCCATGCCATGCCATGCCTGCCAACTTAGTCCCAAACTCCCAGGCCTATATCCCTCTAACCCAGCCACCTTGCCAACCCTCGTACCCCTGCTGCCAACCATGCCAGGCCTTGTGCCAACCCATGTCTATCACGGATCATACCCCTCAGGGCTCTCATATTAACTATGTCAATCATGTCCTGCTGTTATTCTCTCCCCTGTAGGGCAGCGCCGCCTCTACATTCAACACCTGTCAAACAAAACACTATTTAGCTATTTACCAGCCAGACGTTTATTGTTTATGAAAGGGACTTGGGAATAGAAGGGTTTTTGATTTATGGAAATGTGTTAATGTCTTTCATAGGGTGTTTTCTCCATCCATTACAATAGTTTTCCTGGCACAGGCCAGGGCATTGCAATGTAGAAGAAGGTACTACTCACTGTACTAATCTGTTTGATTTAGATAGACATCGATTTGATCTCTTTTACCCCTCTATCTTTTCATCCATCTATCTCTCTTTCTCTCTTGTTTTCAATCTCTCTCTCTCTCTCTCTCTCTCTCTCTCTCTCTCTCTCTCTCTCTCTCTCTCTCTCTCTCTTTCTCTCTCTCTCTCTCTCTCTCTTTCTCTCTCACTCTCTCTCCCCCTTCCCTCTCCCCCAGGTGTACCAGAGTTTGGACCGTGAGTTGCAGAGGCATGTCAGTCTGCAGGATGCTCTGCAGCAGTGTCAGACATGGCTGGTGTCAGTCTCAGAGGAACCAGAACCAACTGCACATCTCCCTCTCAGCCTGGAGGAGGCGCTACAGCAGGTCACTCACCAACACTACACTTATTACCTATCTGGCTGGCATACTTTCAAAGTGGCTTATTCAAAACAGTAGCTAGATACAATGCCTACTCTGATATACTGAACTGGGATTACAGTATGAACTGGTGAACTAGGGTTTTAATCATGTATAATATGTTATTATTTTTATAATTATTATATATAACACATTAACATTATATGATGAATATAATTTCATACTTCGTTTGCAATTGCAAATGGGAAGGTCGTATTCAATTGAATAGCGCCATTCACTCCTGAAGTGTAATGGTTTACGTGTTGATTGGTCTCTCACCTGCTGTACTGTCCAGGTGAAGCATGAGCGGACTCTCCAGGAGCAGGCCAGTACCTACCTACAGCTGGTGTGTTCTACCTGTGACCTTTCAGAGCAGAGGGTGAGGGAGACCGCCCAAGACATCCAGCAGGTCAAACTACAGGTGAGTACATCTCAGTACGGCCACAGCCACAAACTGCATTGGGAATGTATTGACCGGACATTGGTTTCTATGTGTCGATATGGCATTACAATGTCAATCAATAAACATCAGCTGACAAACTGTACAGCTGATTACCAGTGAATACTGTGTTTCAAGCATTATGCAACATTCCAATCCTTAACATACCTCAGACATAAAGCTTCCGTCTCCCCTGTGTATGTAGATCGAGGAGAGGATGCTGGTGTGTGAGGAGGTGGCAGAAAGCTGGAGGGACGTTCAGGAGCAGCGGGCTGATCTGGAAGCTCAACTCAGAGAGACAGAGCAGCAGCTGCAGAACCTCTCCAGGAGACCGGCTGAACTGGAGCCCAAGATCACCCAGAACCAACTGGATCAGGCACAGGTCAGTACTGGGTGTAGTCATCTGTTAGCTTATTTATACTGAATGGATGGATGGATGGATGGATGGATGGGTGACCACTTGTGAAGTGTAATGGTTTAGGTGTTAATTGACCAGATGGATGGGTGGATGGATGGATAGATCAACACTTGCATTGTTGTTTCATGGCTACTGGCTCTAAAACAGTCTACCAGTCAAACACAATGACCTGAGCAGAAAGCATTGACAGTACAATACTAATACCATCTTCATTCTATCAGGAGTTTCTCCAGCAGCTCAGAGTGAGGCAGGTCGACGTCACCCAGCTGAGTGAGGCTGTGGCTGGGCTGACGGAGGGCCAGTCCTCCCCTGCCCTGGAGGAGATGGGAGGTCTGAGGAAGGCCTGGGAGGAGTTGGGGCAGAGGGCTGAGGAGCTGGAGGGGCAGAGGGGTGAGGACATGCAGAGGAGCGGGGAGTACCATGACTGTGTGGCTGCCGTGGAGGAACTTTTCCACCAGGTGTCCAGAGAGTGGGACTACCTGGCCAGGTATGACGAAGCTGGACACACAAACGCACGCACGCCAAACACACACACACACACACACTGTTCAAAGTGTGGACTCATACAGTAATACCTCCTCTTCCTATCCCCCTCCCTGTGTTTGTGTCTCAGGGCGGACACAGAGAGCACCAGTGAGCACCTGGAGGCTCTGAGAAAGCTGTGTTGTGACCTGGAGGACCAGAGAGGAACTCTAGAGGAGCTGAGGGACCAGAGACAGGCTGTCCTGCCACGCCTCAGCCTGCTGGACAAGGAGCTGGTCAAACAACAGGTGCTGTAAAAACTCCCTTCAGTTTGGTAAAACCTAAGTCAATTCCCACTTTATTATCCTGCATGTGTTTTCCTGATAATGTATGTGATCAATATTTAAGCACTGCCAACAATATCTCTGAATAACTATCCATGAGTTTCTACTAAAGACTTTTTTTGTCCAGGTGGGCCACTTGGAGAAGCGCTGGTCCCAGCTGGATAGCCTGATCCAGGGGAAGATCCAGGACTCTTCCCAGACTCTGGAGGACCTTGGTCGGGTGGAAGCCCAGCTGAGGGAGGCCCGGGAGTGGATGGAGGAGCAGCGTCCTGCCCTAACATCAGCCCTGAAGACCAGCCCTCCTCCAGACCTGGCCCAGAGCTTCCTGTTCGACCACCTGAGTGTGTGTGTGGAGCTGGAGGCCCGGGGGCAGCTGCTGGGCCAGGCAGTGAGCGAGGCCCAGCGCGT
Organism: Salvelinus fontinalis; assembly: GCF_029448725.1. Classification (NCBI taxonomy): domain Eukaryota; kingdom Metazoa; phylum Chordata; class Actinopteri; order Salmoniformes; family Salmonidae; genus Salvelinus; species Salvelinus fontinalis. The sequence goes on from NC_074691.1 coordinate 20,596,404, forward strand.
GGCCTCTAGGCTGGGGCTGAGCGAGAGGAGACGCCTGCAGGAGCTGGTACTCCAGGCCGAGGGAGAAGTAGAGGCACTGGGGGCCAGGGTGAGCCAGCGGAGGAAGTACCTCAGCAAGGTTTGTAGTCATATTGATTTTCATGTCTGTAATAATCTTGTTTTAATTTACATACACTTTATTTTATTTATACATTTTTCTGCAGTAGTGCTTAGTAGTTTTATGAATCTTTTTTTATAATGTGGAACCTGCTCTCTCCTTAAAATTGTGGACTGATGGAATGGTGGTTTAAATCTCAATTATTTCAAGGCACTCAAATAAAAATATGACAAAAAAGAAAAGTGCTTTTTAAATAAAAAGTGTGATTGTTATTTTCTAGGCCTTCACAGAGCGGACCCAGTTCCTCCAGGCTGTGGGGAGGGCTCTGTCCTGGGTCCAGCAGCAGGAGAGGAAGGCTTTAATGGACGACCACGTGGCTCTCCTCCCTGATGACCTGACCAAGCAGGTGGTGACGTGCCGAGCAGTCCAGAGAGGTCTGCGGGCCTACCAGGGGGAGTTGGCCTCTCTGTGGGCCCAGGGTCGTGACCTGGAGAGGGACGCCACGGATCAGGAGCGGGGGGAGACCGTGACCAGGCTGGAGGAGCTCCAGAGGGTCTTTGAGACGGCCTTCCAGAGAACCACCCATCGCCTGCAGGACCTGGACAGAGCCCTGACCTCCAGGAAGTACTTCAAGGTTGACCTGGATAGGACGTGTCACTGGCTGAGACGGGCAGATGGCATTACGTTCCCCGAGATTGACTTCACCTGCAACGCTGATGACGATTTGGAACTACAGGGTCGACTGGCGAAGTTCCAGAACGTTCTAGAGCAGGCGTCGGAATACGAGAATCTCCTACTCATCGTCCAGAGGGTGGGGCAGGAGATTCTCCCCTCGCTAAACGAGGTAGACCACTGCTACCTGGACGAAAAGCTCAACGCCCTCCCTCAACAATACAACAGCATCCTAGCGTTAGCCAAAGAGAAGAGGGACAGGATCCAGCAGGCTATCCTAGAGAGAAAGGACTACGACTGCTTCTTCAACGTCACTTGTAGAGCATTGGAGGAGCTTCAGGAGCAGTTAGACGGTTTAGCGATACGGACAGTCAGTATTCAAGAACAGGAAGTTGTTCATCTCCGTGACGACCATAGAGATCTGTCTGAAAGCCTGGCTCAGCTCAGCCCTGCGGTGAGAGAGCTGAGGAGGAAGACTGAGGGGTTTCTCAGCAGGGGCCAACGATGCCATGCTGAGGAGACAGAACAGCTGGTTAACCTCCATGACAATCTGAAGAGGACCATTAACCAGAGACTGAAACATCTTAACGACTCATTGAAAACATTGGCAGAGTATAATGCAACATCAGCAAAACTAGACTCTGAGTTGAAGTCAGTGAAAGAGCAGTTCACTAGAATGAAGTCAGACTCAGACACCAAATTAGGTGGCACAGAGAGACTGACAAATCTTTACACACTGCTGGAAGATCTGGAAAGGATGGGCTCTCACCTGGAGAGACTCACCCAACATACAGAAGACCTGGGATTGAACTGTGATCCTGCCGCCATCCAGGCCTCCAGAGAGGTAGTGACCTCGCATCACAAAGAGTTGCAGTCCGTAAGGTCGGAAGTAAAAGATTGTGTTACAGAATGTGAAAACTGTCTCAAGAAGGACAAAGAATTTGAGAAAGAAATTGGGCGGACATCAGATTGGCTGAAGAGTCTGAGGAAGAAGCTTGGGGAACCATTGACCCTTCCAGAGGTGAAAGTTGAGATGGTAGAGGAGGAGGTCAGGAGACTGAAGGTGGTAGAGGAAGAGGTGCAGTCCAGACTGAGGGTAGCAGATGCCATGGGCAGCAGGGAGAAGCAGAGATTCAGCAGTAGAAATGAGGCCTGTCCTGCCCATGTGGAGGCTAACCTGGAGGAGCTGGTTAAACTGAGGGCTGACGTCCAACAAGCACTTAGAACCAAGCAGGTAAATATACTATACTATTGTGTAATGTATGTGTACACACTGGATCTAAAGATAATGTTAAAAATGAGCATAAGATATGAAATCTTGTTTTTCTACGATGTTGTAAATCATAACTGTTGGCTGAAGTAGCTGAAAAGGGAGCCTTGTTTTTACATAAACCTAGTCTATCATTGATGATCTGACTCATCTGTAATAACCTCTCCCCCATGTTATCAATATTAACAGGCTTTGTCTGAAAGGACATTCATAACAGACCAGTTACATTAATATTGTCATGATCTCGCGATAAGTAGTTGAGTTATTTATCTGAGTAGTCTCATGATGATTTAATCCGTTCTCCTAGTGAATTCCTTATCCTGGATACATTCATCCCCTGATAACTGATACATTCTCTCATTAGCAGTGAGTGAGTGGTTGCTACTCATTATCCTCTCGACCTTTGGCATACACTAAGCACTTTAACTGGGAATAGATTACTTTCCAATGAAAAGTCCAACACATTCATTCATTTTGTGTGGACTTTAGCTGAGCCTGGATCAGACTCTGTCCCTGGTCCAGAGGCACCAATCCACCCAGCAGTCAGCCCGCAAGTGGCTTGACGAAGCTGGGGCTTTTCTCCAGAGAACCACGCTGGGAATAGAGCTGGAGAACCAGACAGAGAGCCTCAGGGAGCTGGAGGAGATCTCAGCCCAGGAACCGGCCTTCATGGCTAAACTAGATGAGCTGGAGACCCTGGGTGCTCAGCTGGATGGTCTGGTGGGGCTGGGAGTGACGAAGAAGATGAAAGAAAGTGAAAGAAAGAAAGAAGGTGTGGAGGTAATGCGACAGAAGGGGTCAGAGGTCAATGAGCAGCTGAAGGGTTACCGGGAGGATCTACAGAGGTAAGGTCTCACATGGTGTGAGTGTGCGATGCGTGCATGTGTTACAGAATCTAACTGCTCTAAAATGAATGTGTCATCTGTAGCTGTGCTGCTCAGTGGAGCTCCTTCCAGACGGAGAGAGAGGAGCTGATTGGACAGATGAATGAAACAGGAAGTATGATGACTGCGTTCCCCTCGGCTAAGGCAGCCAATAGCCAGGAGGCTGAGGACAAACTCCAGAGTTACAAGGTAAGCTATGACTGTTTATGACTTATTATCAATGTTTTCTTTCACTGAATTTCTGTAATTTCTGTTGTAAATTTGTGGAAGTTCTGACCTCTGATTTCTTCTGCTCTCTCTCTCTCTCTCTCTCTCTCTCTCTCTCTCTCTCTCTCTCTCTCTCTCTCTCTCTCTCTCTCTCTCTCTCTCTCTCTCTCTTCTTCTCTTCTTGCAACTTAAACTTCCCTCTCTCGTCTCATCTCTCTAGTCTCTGTTGATTCTGATTGATGGGTGTGAACCCACCCTGACTGGCCTGAAAGAGAAGGCCACAGATTTGGCTCTGGTTGGGTCTGAGTCCAGCAAAGCTGCCATTGGTCACTCTGTGTCATCTTTATGGCAACGTTGGACCCGCCTGTGCAGCGTGGCGCGAGCCCAGGAGAGAGCTCTGGAGGACACAGCTCGGGACTGGAGGAGCTTCAGGGAGAAGGTAGGAGATCTGTCTATATCAACATACAGTATGTGTATATTAGCTTGGGAAAATGTAGTTATTGTAGTACTACATATACTACATATGTAGTATTCCAGCAGGCACATTGGCAATTTGAACACTTTAGGCTACCTGTGGTTTTCAGCAGCTAACAGCTTCAGTCCACGTATTTTCAAATACATTCCATAAAACAGTGCTCCCCTTGTTGATACTTTTGAGGAGTGGGTTGAGGCTCAGCCTTTATGCCTCTGAGATCAGTAGTTACTCTAAGAATTTGTACTGCTGTGGATTTAGGTCACTTCTGTTGGATGTTAGCTCAGATACAGCCACTACTCAGTGGGTGTACACTGATGTAATTCTAGGCATCAGGCCAGCGATGAGCTCCCGCCAAAGCCTTCCATCCACTTTCAACTCACAAGGGCTCCCACAAAGCACTACTCCTTAACAGGAAATTATGTCATCAGATAGGAAATGCTCACATCCTTTGATGTGACGTGTTCTTGTTGCCCGGGGCCTTTCTTTGGGGCCATTGTTCAACTGGACATGACATCACCGTTATAAATGACTGGGTCAGTTTCCTGTGGCTGGTTCTATGCACCACAACAGGAAGAACAAGGACAACACAAAAGGACTTAAAGAAAGAATGAACTAGAAGAGAGAAGTAACCACCGAGCTCCAGAGTTTTGGTCTAACCTAATCAGTACACTGTTGTAACTTAATTAACAATTGCTTAACAAGTACCTTGGCTAACATGTCACAAAATATACATTTCTACGAAAAAACATTCCTGAATTTCTATTGACATGTTTCTGTTCAGCATGAAATATTTCTGCCTCTGTCCTCAGATGGAGAAGGTACGGTCTGTGTCAGTAGACCTTCATGCTCGTGTGCCAGACAGCACAGTGGAGAAGGCAGCCACCAGGGCGGCGCTACAGAACCTGTTGGAATACCATGACTCCTTCAGCCTGGAGGTGGAGAGAGAGCAGTCAGCCCTGGCCCTGCTGGGGCAAAACACACTCAGCCTGATAGGAGAGGACCAGGAGGAAGAGGAAATGGAGATGGAGAAAACTGACAAGACTAGAGAAGAGACACCCTGTCTGAAGGAGATCAGGAGTATGCTGGAGATGTATGAGAGGTAAACGCGGGGGGGGGGGGGGGGGGGGGGGATAATTCTGCATTTGTGCTATGGCTAAATGTATTATATTGGTTCTACTAAATTATCGCTACTGTGTTGACGGTGAAGGAGGTTTGAGATGAAAATCAAATTTCTATGTAATAAGACAATGAGGTATCATCTTATGTCATGTGTGTCCCCAGCCTGGTGCTGCAGGTCCTTGGTAGCAGAGCCCAGGTGCAGCAGGAGCTGAGGGAGAGGGAGGATGTGGAGAGGGAGCTAGGACTGGTGAAGGGATGGATCCAGGACACCAGGGGACTGCTACTGAGCCCTTCATCTGACCTGGACTCACTGCTGCATGAGCTAGAGGTACGAGTGTGTAGACTCACAATCACAATCACACACACACACACACACACACAGACCGCTTAACCTGTTTAAAAACACACTTTTACCTTATCCAAAAAGTCTGCAGCCAGTAGTAAACACTTATTGTCAATATATCACACAGACAGCCCATGGTGAGGTCATCAGTAGGCGCCAGAGTGTGGAGAGGATGGTGGAGCTGCAGCAGAACAAGTATCAGGACCTCCAGACAGCCCTGCCCTCTGAACTGAGCATGCAGCTGGCTGAGGTGACACTCGCCCTGGGCTCCGCTGAGGACCAGGTACCCTCCCCCTCTGGAACTAGTGTTGGCTTCCATACTCTGTCTATGGGTGATCTTCGTTAGTTAGTTAAAAAGTTTGTTAGTTATACTACTTATTATATAAATCTGTTGTAATTCAAATGTATATTCTTAGATTAGACCTACATACTCTGTGGGTCTGACAGTTTTGGTGGTTCTTCTTGCATTTGGTCTCTAGGGGGCACTCTGACACAAGCTTTTAGGAAATGTGTCGTGGCATAATAATGAGACAAATTAGACTTCAATAGGAGATTATGGCACCCTTATAAATGTCCATGGATATTTTATCATTCTAATATCTGCCATGACTGTTCCAGGTCCAGTCGAGGGAGAGAGAGGTGCAGCAGACCAGAGATGTGAAGGAGGACTTTAGTTCCAGACTGCAGGACATTGAGGGGAAGTTGAAGACCATCTCTCTGAAGATCAGTGAGAAGGCTACCGACCTGGAGCAGGCCAAGGAGGAAACCAAGGTAATTAGCCCTCATTAAACTGGCAATACATTTTCAGACATTGAGGTTAATGATTGGTCTATAGGGCTATTAGTGAAGACTTGGAATGACAAGAGCTGCCCCCCTGCTTTCAAGAGCTGCCCCCCTGCTTTCAAGAGCTGCCCCACTTCTGTGAGAAATATTCCAGATGGGATTCTTATACCTCCTCCCTCACCCCATCCTCTTCCCCCTCTGCCTCTACCTCTACCTCTCTCCATCCTCTTCCCCCTCTACCTCTACATCTACCTCTCCCCATCCTCTTCCCCCTCTACCTCTACCTCTCTCCATCCTCTTCCCCCTCTTCCTCTACCTCTACCTCTCCCCACCCTCTTCCCCCTCTACCTCTACCTCTCTCCATCCTCTTCCCCCTCTTCCTCTACCTCTCTCCAACCTCTTCCCTCTCTACCCCTCTTCCTCTACCTCTCTCCATCCTCTCCCCCCTCTTCCTCTACCTCTACCTCTCTCCATCCTCTTCCCCCTCTTCCTCTACCTCTACCTCTCCCCACCCTCTTCCCCCTCTACCTCTACCTCTCTCCATCCTCTTCCCCCTCTTCCTCTACCTCTCTCCAACCTCTTCCCTCTCTACCCCTCTTCCTCTACCTCTCTCCATCCTCTTCCCCCTCTTCCTCTACCTCTACATCTCTCCATCCTCTTCCCCCTCTTCCTCTACCTCTACCTCTCTCCATCCTCTTCCCCCTCTACCTCTACCTCTTTCCATCCTCTTCCCCCTCTTCCTCTACCTCTCTCCAACCTCTTCCCTCTCTTCCCCTCTTCCTCTTCCTCTCTCCATCCTCTTCCCCCTCTTCATCTACCTCTCTCCATCCTCTTCCCCCTCTTCCTCTACCTCTCTCCCGCTCTCCATCCTCTTCCCCCTCTTCCTCTACCTCTCTCCCTCTCTCTCCCTCTAGTGTCTGTGTGAAGAGTGTGAGGGTTGTGGTCGCTCCCTGGCTGAGCTGGTTGTAGCAGTACAGGAGTTTGGGGACCAGAACCCTCTACTGTGTAAGCAGCTGGGAGACGCCCTGTCCAGACTGGCTGAGGTCCAGCGCCTCACCACACAACAGGCCCAGGAACGGGCCAACCAACTACACAAGGTCAGATGTCAATCCATATCTGTCATCAATCTTAACTCTTCCATTAGGCAAAAAGCTGTGGTAGCATGACTTCCTAACATATAGGGTGGCAGGTAGCCTTGCGGTTAAGAGTGTTGAGCCAGTAACCAAAAGGTTGCTGGTTGGAATCCTGAGCCTACTAGGTGAAAAATCTGTTGATGTGCCGTTGAGCAAGGCACTTAACCCTGATTGGTCCTGTAAATCACTCTGGAAAAAAGCATCTGCTAAACGATAAAATAAAAAAATGTATATGGCGATGACAAAGATATTCAGAGGAGTATGTCTCTCACTCTCCTCCTCTCCTCTCTCCTCATCTCTCCTCTCTCATGTCCCACCCTGTGTGCTGAGCAGGCAGAGCAGCAGCTGGAGGAGTATAAGGGGATGAGGCAGTTCCTCCTGGGCTGGGCTGAGAAAGCAGAGGCCCTGGTCACTGGCAACATAATCTGGAGCTCCGCCTCTCAGCTTCAGGATCAAATCAGAACCCACCAGGTGGGTGTCTCATTATTGAGTGACATAAAGGGCAGCCAGTCAGGTTCTTTAGTGTTGTCCATAGCCTGAGTGATGTCTGTTTAGCGCTCCTTCTATCTCTACCGCTCTGTGTTCCCATGATGATAGGCGGTGCTGCGAGAGTGTCGTGGTCTCCATGGTGATCTGGAGGCCATGGGGGAAAGGGAAGGGCAGCTGGGGGAGGTGCTACAGACGGAGGGGTGGAGCCAGCAGGTGAAACAACTGAGCAGATGCACCGAGGAGCTGCAGCAGAGCGCAAAGACACGCCTCCAGAGCCTGCAGGATGCCGCCAAGGTAACTAACACACCTGTCATTATTTAACCAAGGTAACGCACCTGTTATTAAAACTGTTGTGACTTGAATTTAACATTAATCTGAAGACTGTTATTTATCTAATCAAATAACTATGTTTAATTGTTACCTGATTAAATTTATAATGTAAGAATTAACTCATTAGGATTTGGGGCACCACGAGAGCGGTTCTTTAAAGAGTTACCATCTCCCGAATTAAACTCTTAAAGGTCTTTACCTATCACGTCTATAAACAGTCAACTTATTAATCATAACCTCGTATCATATCATCATTCTGAACAGTCGTAACCTCCTTGCATCTGCAATAACCCGAGCCTTACTTATGATTCAGTACTACACAAATTGGTTTTAATTATTTATTTACTAGCTAATTAAATGGTAACACAGGATAACATATACACTTAATACGTTAAAACAGGTCCCTAGCAGACTGACAACAATATGGCTGCTTGTTACAAAAGACATGGAAAGGGCGAGAGAGAGCGAGGGACAGAGACATTTATTAAGATTGGTACATTTAGAAACTACTCTCACTAACAGTAATCATATACTTTGCATATGAACCACCACCATCTTTGAGTAAGAAATCATGTATGTATTTACGTGAAGTTCCTGCGGTCGCCGTGTATCTCTCTCGGAACTGGGCCGCCTTGGAAAGGGGGTTGGGCCTTTTCGTGGCACGCTTGTAAGGCTCTGACTGTCCAAAAGGGTTCCAACAAGTCTTCTACTGTTGTTAATCTCTGTAGTTGTCCGGTATCCGGTGACTTGTGGTGTAGTCCTGAACAGAACTACAGAGTTTATTTTCCTTCCATTCGCTCCCGAGGATGCTTCTTTGAAGATAGGCTAGCCCTCCTGATCAATGGTTCCCAGTGGGGTGATGAGAGTAGCGTAATACTATGGTTTGAGCAGAGTAGTAGGATGGTCTTACTTAAATTCGCTTTTGAAGATACTTTACTTAGGACAGCTAATCAGCCGTACCAGTGATTGTCCAGGAGGTGAGTTTATTGTCTCTACCTCGTGTTGAGATTAAAAGTTCAGACCACTTTAACCTGTCTAGGCTGAGGGTGCCGCTAGCGGCACTCCCCCCCCACCCCCACTGAAAAGGCAGAGCCGCGAAATTCCCCCAAAGATTTTTTTTTCAATATTTAACTTTCACACATTAAAGTCCAATACAGCTAATGAAAGACACAGATCTTGTGAATCCAGCCAACATGTCCGATTTTTAAAATGTTTTACAGGGAAGACACAATATGTAAAGATGTAAATCTATTACCTAAAAACACATTAGCATAATCCACCATCTTTTATTTGTCCACCAACACCAGTAGCTATCACCAATTCGGCTAAACTAAGATATTTATAGCCCCTAACCAAGAAAAAAACTCATCAGATGACAGTCTGATAACATATTTATGGTATGGGATAGGTTTTGTTAGAAAAATGTGCATATTTCAGGTAGATGGCATAGGTTACAATTGCACCCACCGTCACAAATGGACTAGAATAACTACATAGAGCAACGTGTTTACCTACTTACTAATCATCAAACATTTCGTAAAAATACACAGCATACACTAATCGAAAGACACAGATCCTGTGAATACAGACAATATTTCAGATTTTTTAAGTGTCTTACAGCGAAAACACAATAAATCGTTATATTAGCATAGCACATAGCACATAGCAGCCCAGCATTGATTCTAGCCAAAGTGAGCGATAATGTCAACATCGCCAAAATATATTATTTTTTTCACTAACCTTCTCAGAATTCTTCAGATGACACCCCTGTAACATCACATTACAACATGCATATACAGTTTGTTCGAAAATGTGCATATTTAGCCACCAAAATCATGGTTAGACAATGTGAAATGTAGCCCAGCTGGTGAGAAAATGTCCGTGCGCCATATTAGACAGTGATCTACTCTTATACATAAATACTCATAAACGTGACTAAAAAATATAGGGTGGACATCGATTGATAGACAATTTAATTCTTAATACAATCGCGGAATTATATTTTTTAAATTATCCTTACTTTTCAATACAGTTTGCGCCAAGCGAAGCTACGTCAAAAAACATGGCGTCCTAAGCCACTAACATTTTTCGACAGAAACACGATTTATCATAATAAAAATGTCCTACTTTGAGCTGTTCTTCCATCAGTATCTTGGGCAAAGGATCCTTTCTTGGGTCTAATCGTCTTTTGGTGGAAAGCTGTCCTCTTGCCATGTGGAAATGCCAACTGCGTTCAGCATGAACTGGAAGCGTGCCCAGCGATTCACAGCGTTTCAGAAATAAATGTCCCAAAATCGCACTAAACGGATATAAATTGCTATAAAACGCTTTAAATTAACTACCTTATGATGTTTTTAACTCCTATAATGAGTCTTAACATGACCGGAGAAAGATTACTCCCAACACTAATGCTTGGAACAGGTGCGGGTCGGTGTCCTCCACGCGCATAACGCAGCTCCAAAAGACTTACTAGCTACAGGGTTTTTTAATTTATAGTGCCTGTGAACGCGCAATCGACCCCATTCAAATCGTCATCACGTAAAGGCATCCAGGGGAAGACGTAAGCAGTGTCCGTATACTCATAGCAATAACTGTGGCCTTTTAACTGACTCCAGATCAGGGGCCAACATTTCTGAAATCTGACTCCATGTCAGGGAAATTGCTGTAGAATGGGTTCTGTTCCACTTAGAGACAAAATTTCAACTCCTATAGAAACTATAGACTCTTTTCTATCCAATAATAATAATAATATGCATATTGTACGATCAAGAATTTTGTGGGAAGCCGTTTCAAAAATTACACGATTAGCATAAATAGTGACAACAGCACCCCCAGCCTCAACAGGTTAAATGTGTAGCTGCAGCTTCATGCTTTTCTGTTCAAGTATGTTAATTTCTTAACCCATCATTTTATACAGTTTGTTCAAAAGGGGCGGTTCCGTCAGGCTGACACGCTCTCTGACCTCACTCGGGGGCGTGACTTGTCACTTGTACAAAGTTATGTAAAACAAGTATTTCTTATAGTTTCTCAAATCACATCCCTCTCTTAACAAAAACACTTTCATCATTATCCATATAACATGCATAATGCAGAGGATCGAAACTTTGTACATGTAATGGGTATACTTTCCAAGTTACAGTATTTCCTTTATAACATTTTTAATGACATCACAAAATAACAAACAAAATTACATCAAATCAAAGTTTATTTGTCACGTGCGCCGAATACAACAGGTGTAAATTAAATCAAATACATTTTTATTTGTCACATACACATGGTTAACAGATGTTAACGCGAGTGTAGCCATTTGATTACCTGTTCAGGAGTCTTATGGCTTGAGGGTAAAAACTGTTGAGAAGCCTTTTTGTCCTAGACTTGGCACTCCGGATCCGCTTGCCATGCGGTAGTAGAGAGAACAGTCTATGACTGGGGTGGCTGGGGTCTTTGACAATTTGTAAGGCCTTCCTCTGACAGCGCCTGGTGTAGAGGTCCTGGATGGCAGGCAGCTTAGCCCCAGTGTGTACTGGGCCGTACGCACTACCCTCTGTAGTGCCTTGCGGTCGGAGGCCGAGCATTTGCCGTACCATGCAGTGATGCAACCAGTCAGGATGCTCTCGATGTTGCAGCTGTAGAACCTTATGAGGATCTCAGGACTCATGCCAAATCTTTTTAGTTTCCTGAGGGGAATAGGCTTTGTCGTGCCCTCTTCACGACTGTCTTGGTGTGTTTGGACCATTCTAGTTTGTTGTTGATGTGGACACCAAGGAACTTGTAGCTCTCAACCTGCTCCACTACAGCCCCGTCGATAAGAATGGGGGCGTGCTCAGTCCTCCTTTTCCTGTAGTCCACAATCATCTCCTTAGTCTTGGTTATGTTGAGGGATAGGTTGTTATTCTGGCACTCCCCGGGCAGGTCTCTGACCTCCTCCCTATAGGCTGTCTCGTTGTTGTCGGTGATCAGGCCTTCCACTGTTGTGCCGTCTGCAAACTTAATGATAGTGTTGGAGTCGTGCCTGGCCATGTAGTCGTGGGTGAACAGGGAGTACAGGGGGGAGGGGGGGGGGGGACATGTTGAAAATGTCAGTGAAGACACCTGCCAGTTGGTCAGCACATGCCCGGAGCACACGTCCTGGTAATCCATCTGGCCCCGCAGCCTTGTGAATGTTGACCTGTTTAAAGGTATTACTCACGTCGACTACGGAGAGCGTGATCACACCGCCGTCCAGAGCAGCTGATGCTCTCATGCATGCCTCAGTGTTGCTTGCCTCGAAGCGAGCATAGAAGTGATTTAGCTCGTCTGGTAGGCTCGTGTCACTGGGCAGCTTGCGGCTGTGCTTCCCTTTGTAGTCTGTAATAGTTTGCAAGTCCTGCCACATAAGACGAGCGTCGGAGCCGGTGTAGTATGATTCAATCTTAGTGTTCTATAGATCGCCTCTGACCATTCCCCACGTTCCATGTTAGAAATATTGTTCCAGTATTCGCTTTTGAACGTGTTAGAGTTTCGGTGGGAAAAATTATCTTGAAACAAAGGACATTCCTTTGGTGAATATTGGAGAGGGAGGGCTGAATCTTCTTTCCTTGATTTACGACAAAACGTGTGTTGTTAATCCCATGTAGTTCTTTCCTCTCCCCTCTGCGGGTGAGAGTGGTCTGAGTGAAGTTATTCATTACAAACCTGATCTGACCTATTTGTATTCTCATGGACAGTCATGACAAAATCCACAAAAAACAATAAAGCCTGTACTTACACCACCCAGTCACCTTTTTATAACCTCACAACGTACCTGTCATTATTACCAACAAAATCTGTCCTTATAGCACCCACTTTTTACAACCTGGTAACATGCCTCACTGGTGTAGAGTTTTTGCCCATCCGTTAACCCACCTTTTGTGGAAAAATGAATTTAAAGTATAGGGAGCGTACTTTTTTCAACGCGACCGGCGATCAGAGTTTACCCACCATTTCTTTCTTTTTACCACTACATCACTGATTATCCTGTAATTATACACCATTATGTTGTGCAACATTCTGCCAGTCCTTACCCATGATTTTAATGCTGCGTCCCATCACAGTCAAGGAAAGTAATTAAAAGATAACTTATACTGAAAAAATATAAACACAAATGCAACAATTTCAACGATTTCAACGGGTGCCAGGCCCACCCAATCAGAATGAGTTTTTCCCCAGAAAGAGCTTCATTACAGACAGAAATACTCCTCAGTTTCATCAGCTGTCCGGGTGGCTGGTCTCAGATGATCCCGGCGGGTGAAAGCTGGATGTGGAGGTCCTGGGCTGGCGTGTTTACACGTGGTCTACGGTTGTGAGGTCGGTTGGATGTACTGCCAAATTCTCTAAAATGACGTTGGAGGCAACTTATGGTAGAGAAATTAACATCCAATTCTCTGGCAACAGTTCTGGTGGACGCTCCTGCAGCCAGCATGCCAATTGCACGCTCCCTCAAAACTTGAGACATCTGTGGCATTGTGTTGTGTGACAAAACTGCATATTTTAGAGTGGCCTTTTATTGTCCCCAGCACAAGGTGCACCTGTGTAATGATCATGCAGTTAAATCAGCTTCTTGATATGCCACATCTATCAGGTGGATGGATTTTCTTGGCAAAGGAGAAATACTGACTAACAGGGATGTAAACAAATGTGTGCACAACATTTGAGAGAAATAGGCTTTTTGTGCATATGGAACATTTCTGGGATTTTTTATTTCAGCTCATGAAACATGGGACCAACACTTGACATGTTGCCTTTATATTTTTGTTCAGTATAGTATGTGGGTACTTACTGTATTAAGTTAATGGCAACATCACAGAAGCCCGGACTCTGGCGTTGTACCTTGATTCAGACCTGGGTACGTTCCTGGGTCCAACAAACCAGCAAGCCCCAGTTAAACCAGTTGCAAACAGGAATCCAGGAAATGACAGAAACAATGCAGTTAAGAATGCGGCTGGTACTAGAGCGTATATTGACACCACACTTCCATCTTGTGGTCATTACCAGTCCCTACACTAGTCTATCCACCAGCCGTAAGCCTAGAAGGCTTGCACACGAGGCTAACTGCATCAGAACTGCATCAGCACTACAGACGCTATAGGCCTGGGTTGCTGTAATCTTTTAATATGTCTTGACTGCCCTGCAGTAGCTCCCTAGGTTGCAGTCTGTTTCTAATAATCACTAATAGCATTGTGAGATTTAGTTAGAATCCCATTTTCTTGGGGGGGGGGGGGTTCAGTAAATAGTGTGGAACTATGGAACTGTCTTACCTGTGTGTCTTCCATCAGGACATGGTTTGTCTGGAGGCTGAGGTGAAGACCCTGCATGACTCTCTGGACCAGGCCCAGCTCACACTCACCTCTCCTGACCTAGCACGACTCAGCCTTAGGGAGCAGCTCACACACAGACAGGTAAACACTTATGGAGATAGATCACTGCCATAATCTGTCACAATGGTATGCTTCCACCCACCTGACTTGACCACCCACTCAGACAGGTATTAAAACCCACAACACAGGTAACCACCCACATACTAGAGACAGATACTGAGGAACACTGGAACAGCATTGTACTACAAAATATATACATTATTCCCTTTAAACATTCCTGTTCGTCCTGTCCACCCAGCGTCTTTTGGTGGAGATGGAGGCCTTCAAGCAGCAGGTGCAGGCGGTGCAGCTGTGTCAGAGCGCCCTCCGGCTGCCGGAGGAGGTAGTGGCCAGCCTGTCCATCTGCAGAACAGCCCAGAGCCTGCAGCAGGAGGCCAGCCAGCTGCAGCACACCACCATCCAGCAGTGCAACATCCTACAGGTAGGGGGTCGACACCCACAGCATCATATCAAATGATACATTATTCTGATACAGAAGATATAGTCATCGAAAAGCTGAGAAAGCTGCGTGGGACTGCTGGGCAAAGTAAGCAACAGCAGTCATTCAGCTGTATGACATTCCGCAAGTGCTGTTATAGGGCAGGGCACAACAACTGTTTCTGGCTGTCTCGCTAAAACAGACAAATGGCAAAATGAGCAGGTGTGGAATGTACATTCTCTTTTCTGTGTGCTCATCTCAGGATTCTTCTTAAAGATGCATTCTGGGATCTTACAAATTTGTAACATATCATACAAAATGGATGAGGTCATTCTTGGGGATCCGATTTGATTTGTGAGCACATTTTCAAAAAGTACTGGCTGAAATTATAAAAAACCTTTGGAGCATCACTTTAACTTAGTGGTTCAGGGCTGATTCGGTTGTTAAGCTGATTTTGGTAAAGATTAGGTCTGGGAGGGATGAGCTGACCTTGAATGGGCTGTTAAAAGGTAAAAGGCAGAGTAACCAACTAAACCATCTTAACATACTCTCTGTGCAAGGGTGCTTGTTGTAATAAACCTCAAAGAAACAAACAATTATGCCATTACTGTGTAACTATCATTTCACTATACTTTCTTAGTAAATACCTACTTTTAGTTGGAGTTGACCCCAACCTGCTTTGGATTCTCTTTCCCAGGAGGCCGTGGTGCAGTATGAGCAGTATGAGCAGGAAGTGAGGAACCTCCAGAGGCTGATAGAGGAAGCTCACCGCATCATACAGGACCGACCCGTTTCAACCAGTAACATACATGAACTACAGGCCCAGATACACCACCATGAGGTGAGAGATATAGATATATTGTATATGTACACACACATACACGCGCGCACACACAACACACACACAAGCAGTGAGTTCCAGGTCAAGCATCATAAGACTCCCCTCTTCTCCTGACTGCTCCTGACTGAGGAAAGAAAACACTATCTTTGTTCACTGGGTTTATATCCATTATGACACAACACGAACACACTCTGTCTTCAGCTCTGCACTAAATACTGCAGCTCAGGAGTCAAATAGTTGTCTTATTATTAGACGTATTTGACTAAACAGGATAATGTTTTTTAAATTGACTCCTCAGTTTCACTTTCATGATTCTCTCAGATGTCTTGAAGCTCAGTTGGGTCATGGCTGCAATTTAGTCTATTTTATCTCTCTAAAGATTGACATGATGTCTACACTAAAGTTGTATCTCTACTGAAGATCAATGATTGTGTCATACAGCATATTCTATTTTTTATTTTATTCACCCCAAGGGCCTTTCAATCATAGCCTGGTCCCAGATCTGTTTGGGCTGTTTTGCCACCAACTCCCAATGACCATTCAGAGTTAGTAAGACAGCAAAAACAGATCTGGTACCAGGCACTTTCAATCATACCTATCAGGGGAAATAGTAGGCCTGTGCAGCTCATATTGGATTTAAATAAAGTGACCCACTTCAGCTTCAAAGTATGATAATAGAGAGATGATAGAGTGGAAGGAAGAGGATATTGTTCAGAGGCTATGACTCATACAGTATCTCCTGTCTGCATAGTCATCTCCCCATTCACTGTAGCTTCAACCTGCAGTGTTGGCTGAGTCCTGTCAGTCCCTACAGAGATGATTAGAATAGAATAGAATTGAATAGAAAACCACTACTGGGTTTAAAACCTGCTTATAACACAGTTACATGATGTGACAGTGGCCATTTTACATGGGCTCTGTTTCTCTTTCTCTCTCTCTTTCTCTCTCTCTCTCTCCATCTCCAAAACAAATACATTCCCTTATCTGATTTCACCTCCACTGACGTGACTGTGCACACAGAGAAGGATACATTCTGCAAATGGATGAGATTCTGATTTGACATACTGTAGCTACACCCGACTGCAGTATCAGACGGCACATTTCAAGCCTTGTGCTTTACACTGCAGTTTGCAGACTTTGCTGAGTGTGTGTTTGATCCTTCCTGCAGAGCGAGAGAGACACACATGCATTGCGGGCGCACGCACACACACACACACACACACACACACATTTTGGGGAGAGAGATGAAGACACACATACACACAGATTCTTGTGTGCTGGTATTTGACCACAGCTGCAGTCTTATTCACTGTGCTGTAGTTGTTTGACTTGGTTGAGTGTTGGCTGAGTTCAACAGAAAGGGATACCTACTCAGTTGTACAACTGAATGCATTCAACTGAAATGTGAATCAGAGAGGTGCGGGGGGCTGCCATAATCAACATCCACATCTTCGGCGCCCGGGGAACAGTGGGTTAACTGCCTTGCTCATGGGCAGAACGACATATTTTTACCTTGTCAGCTCGGGGACTCGATCCCGCAACCTGGCCAAACGCTCTAACCACTAGGCTACCTGCCGCCCCTGAGCTGATAGCTGCAGTTCTACTGCCTCACCTCAGTCTGACTAGTGCATCCACCATCTGGGAGAGAAAAAGCGAGGGAGTGGAGGGAGGGAGAGGAGGAGCCTGAACTCACTGCCCATAGTGGGTCAGTAATCTGACACCCTCTCTGTAATTCTTTCACCCTCCTCCCTCCACCCTCTCTTTTCCCGGCTCTCTTTTGTTGTCAGGAATTCTTCCTTAGGATTGGAGGAGGGAGGGGTAGCTGTGATCTCACTTCCTGTCTCTCAACCCTTTGTGTGTATGTGTGAGAGAGTGGAGTAGAGATTTGCACTGCTTCAGTTAGCTCTCTCTCTTCCTCTCTTCCTCTCTCTCTCTCTCTCCGTCTCTCTTTCTCTCTCTCTTCCTCTCTTTCTCTCTCCTCTCTCTCTCTCCGTCTCTGTCTCTCTCTCTCTACCAAACCTTCTGTCTATCGAGCTTACCGCTGTGCCTCACCCGCCTCTGCGCTGCTCTGATTGGCTTAGAGGACCCAAAGAGTGTGTGTATGTGTGTCACAGGGACAGAGCCTGCTATTCTCGCTCTCATACACACACACACACACACACACACAGCAAGATCGAGAGAGAGGAGACAGAAGAGAAATGCGCTCGCTCCACTTATTCTTCACCCGCCGGTGCTTTTCTCTGCACCGCATTCAACGCTGAACCAACCTACCCCCCTTTCTAGGAGCCTATTTAGTCAGACCTATTGATTTTCTTATTGTGGACTGAACCACAAAGTGTTGATCCCGGGGGTGTTTTGACCGGTGGTTGGGGATGTTTTGACAGGAGCTAGCCCTGAAGATCCGAGGCTACCAGGAGCAGATAGCGTCCCTGAACTCCAAGTGTAAGATGCTGACGGTGAAGGCCAAGCACGCCACCATGCTGCTGACGGTCAGTGAGGTGGAGGGTCTGTCTGACGGCATGGACGAGCTCAGCGACGAGGAGCTGCCCACCAAACAACCGCCGGCTCACCCCTCCGTCGTCATGGTGAGGGACTGGGGTTTGAAAATGACCCCCTGTGTCTGTATCCCCTTATGTGTTCTCGCTCCCCTCTGTCTCTGCAGGTAGTTTCTGTTTACTCTGGGTCTGTTTGTCTCTCAGTATATGTAGATCTGTCTCTTTCTGTGTGTTGTATTGGTATGTTTAGGCCTAATCTAGGGGCAATCTTTCTGTTTTAGCATCTGTCTGTCTCTCTGCAGTGTATATACTGTATATCTGCTACTGCACCTTGCTGTCTCTGCTGACATGGTATCTACCTCAGTATAGTCTTTCTATTCTCATATTCCACTCTCTTTCTTTTTTCCCTGTCTCGTTCTTGCTATTTGAAGTCCTAAATCAGTTTCCCCCTGCTGGTGTTTGTTGCTGTTTGTGCTGGTGTCTCAACGGGCCAGGAAACAGGATATTGTTTGAATGTGTGTGTGTGTGTGTGTGTGTGTGTGTGTGTGTGTGTGTGTGTGTGTGTGTGTGTGTGTGTGTGTGTGTGTGTGTGTGTGTGTGTGTGTGTGTGTGTGTGTGTGTGTGTGTGTGTGTGTGTGTGTGTGTGTGTGTGTGTGTGTGAGACTATGCTTGTATGTACCAATTGAGTATACACAGTCAATCATGCATTGTCACTCGATGAGGCCACTAACATCACTGTTAAGTTTATGGTTCCCACACAGTGTAGTATCCAGCAGTGGGACATTGCCTGGTGTTGCATCATGGGGCCCGGGAAAGGCTTGAAAATGACTTTTGACAAGATCCAACTCTGTCAGCCAAGTTCCACTATAACCGCCAAAAACAGCCCAATAGGGCTCAGCTCGCATTTCAGGTCTGCTCTCTACTGAGGCAGGCAGACAGGCAGACAACGAGGGAGGGAGACAACTGTGCTGCTATACTCTACTGTAGGGCCAGCTGTAGCTCACTCCCCCAGTCTAACTGTCTGTTGTTAACTCTATACTGGCTGCACTGGCCTCTCTCATGTAGAATATAGAGCCAGGGTTTAGATGTTTCAAAGAGAAACTGTAATTTGTTGTAAGTTGTTATGGTGCAGAATGTGCTGTTGTTGTACTTTCTGTGTGTGTACTGCTTAAAAGACAGAAAGACATTGAGGTATAGGCCTGCAAAAAGGTATATTTAGCTGTCCCTGGTGTGAGTGTTCGCGCAGGAGTTTTATTTCCTAGCATTGGCCATTCCATTCCCCTGATACATCCTGTAAAAAGCCTTGTGGGTCATTCATTGCAATTGCTTTCCAGCTTCACTAAGGGTTTCTTTGTCTAGCTGCAGATAGCTACAGTACAGTACAGTAGCCGACCGCTATATTCCTGTGCTTTTAGTGCTTCTGTAAGGCCTGGGGTTGTGTTCTATCAATACTTGTAATGTGATCTCATTGAGACACTATTTGATTACCTCCTGTCTAATTAATCAGTAGTGTGCTTACTCTGCTAAGCTCCACGCTTCACTCTATTCATTATGCTTATGTTGTCTCTTTCCTCTTTCTCTCCCTTTCTCTCCATTTCACTCCCTCTTTCTTTTTTGACTTTGTGTATTTATTCCTGTGCTCTCTCTCCATTCTCATCCTCCTCTTTCTTGTCTCTCTTTCTCTGTCTTTTCTCTCTTTCCTTCTGGCTCCTCTCTCCATATTTCTCGCTGTCTATTTCTCTATATGGTTGTGTGTGTGTGTGTGTGTGTGTGTGGTCAGATGACAGCAGGCCGCTGTCACACACTCCTCTCCCCCGTAACAGAGGAGTCAGGGGAGGAGGGCACCAACAGCGAGGTCTCCTCTCCCGCCTGCCGCTCCCCCTCGCCAGGGGCTAATGCTGACACTCCCCTTAACCAGGTACTGCACCGGTGCACCCCCCAACTACCTCCCACCCATTCACCTGCCCCTGCTACTACTATCCCGATGACCCCTAACTACCTTCATCCTACCCCTCACTGTGCCTTCTATAAAGTACATGTGCTGTGTACCTATAACGCTTATCTGTCCCAACGGCGCTCTCTGAGACTGCAGGCATGACCATCTTACCACTATCTCCTGGGTAGACCGATTCCCTTGTTTCTCTATAAGCAGGGTTGTTGGTGAATTGCAATTGGTAATTCATTGTTTCAAAGCTTCACAACAGTTGTATAGCTTTAAAAGTGGAAATACTAAACGTCAATCAGAGTTTAGTCTTCGATGCTGTACTAGTACTATTTACTAGGAAGTTGTACATGTAGAAGCTGCACTTAAATAACACCCAGTGCAGATATACTCTAAATATTTGGGTGTAGAATCTTAGGCCTACTATGGTTATAATGGCTTCCAGCATCTGGTTGGCGTATGGCTAACTACATTAGGAGACATCAACGCAATTACAGGGTTTGTGCTCAGGCTAGAATGAAAGGCGGCCGGTGCGTAGGAAAAAAAATATCAATAGAGTTCAATATCTACAGTACCAGTCAAAAGTTTGGACACACCTACTCCTTCCAGGGTTTTTCTTTATTGTTACTATTTTCTACATTGTAGAATATTGGTGAAGACATCAAAACTATGAAATAATACATATGGAGTCATGTAGTAACCAAAAAAGTGTTAAACAAATCAAAATACATTTTATATTTGAGATTCTTCAAAGTAGCCACCCTTTGTCTTGATGACAGCTTTGCACACTCTTGGCATTCTCTCGACCAGCTTCATGAGGTAGTCACCTGGAATGCATTTCAATTAACAGGTATGCCTTGTTAAAAGTTAATTTGTGGAATTTCTTTCCTTAATGCGTTTGAGCCAATCAGTTGTGTTGTGACAAGGTATGGGTGGTATACAGAAGATAACCCTATTTGGTAAAATACCAAGTTCATATTATGGCAAGAACAGCTCAAATAAGCAAAGAGAAACAACAGTCCATCATTACTTTAAGTCATGAACGTCAGTCAATCCAGAAAATTTCAAGAACTTTGAACGTTTCTTCAGGTGCAGTCGCAAAACCATCAAGCACTATGATGAAACTGGCTCTCATGAGGACCACCACAGGAAAGGAAGACCCAGAGTTCATTAGAGTTAACTGCACCTCAGATTGCAGACCAAATAAATGATTCACAGAGTTCAAGTAACAGACATCTCAACATCAACTGTTCAGAGGAGAATGCGTGAATCAGGCCTTCATTGTCGAATTGCTGCAAAGAAACCACTACTAAAGGACAGCAATAATAAGACTTGCTGGGCCAAGAAACACGAGCAATGGACATTAGACCGGTGGAAATCTGTCCTTTGGTCTGATGAGTCCAAATGTGAGATTTTTGGTTCCAACCGCCATGTCTTTGTGAGACGCAGAGTAGGTGAACGGATGATCTCCGCATGTGGGGTTCCCACTGTGAAGCATGGAGGAGGAGGTGTGATGGTGTGGGGGTGCTTTGATGGTGACACTGTCTGTGATTTATTTAGAATTCAAGGCACACTTAACCAGCATGGCTATCACAGCATTCTGCAGTGATACGCCATCCCATCTGGTTTGCGCTTAGTGGGACTATCATTTGTTTTTCAACAGGACAATGACCCTACACACTCCAGGCTGTGTAAGGGCTATTTGACCAAGAAGGAGGGTGATGGAGTGCTGCATCAGATGACCTGGCCTCCACAATCACCCAGCCTCAACCAATTGAGATGGTTTGGGATGAGTTGGACTGCAGAGTGAAGGAAAAGCAGCCAACAAGTGCTCAGCATATGTGGGAACTCCTTCAAGACTGTTGGAAAAGCCTTCCTCATGAACCTGGTTGAGAGAAGGCCAAGAGTGTGCAAAGCTGTCATCAAGGCAAAGAGTGGCTACTTTGAAGAATCGAAAATCTAAAATATATTTGATTTGTTTAACACTTTTTTGGTTACTACATGATTCCGTAAGTGTTATTTCATAGTTTTGATGTCTTCACTATTATTCTACAATGTAGAAAATAGTAAAAATAAAGAAAAGCCCTTGAATGAGTAGGTGTGTCCAAACTTTTGACTGGTACTGTATATTGCACTAAAAACCATGAAAGGAATAACCGAAGGAGGCCGATATGCAAAAATGGACAGCTTAAATGTTTTTAATCCATGCTCGAAAGAATACAAAGGGTGAAAGGGCAAGGTGCTATACAACTATGTAACAACAACCCACACTCTCACACTCTGATCTGTTGTGTATTATAGGCCCGGGCCCCTCTGAGTCGGGCCCCTCTACAGGAGCTGTATGACCCCTCTCTAGAGTCCAATGCCAACCTGGATGACCTGCAGCGCTCCTGGGAAACACTCAAGAATGTGGTACGTAAACTCAACAGCTATCCACTAACATAAACAAACCGTTACTGTATAAACACTGACCTGTCTCTTCTCTGAGTTATTTTTAGACCTATTTAACTATCCAGTTGTTAAAATTAATGAATGAAATAACAACTGTATGTCTCTCTCCCTCTCTTTCTCTCTCCTCCTCTCACGCGCTCTTCCTCTTTTTTCTTCCCGCTCTCTCCCTCTCTCTCATCCTCTCTCTCTCCTCTCTCTCTCCTCCCCTCTCTCTCTCTTCCTCTCTCTCCCTCTCCTTCTCTCCCTCTCTCCTCCCTTCTCCCTCTCTCCCTCTTCCTATGTAGATCAGTGAGAAGCAGAAGACTCTGTATGAGGCTTTGGAGCGTCAGCAGCACTACCAGGAGTCCCTCCAGTCAATCTCCACCAAGATGGAGTCTATAGAGGGAGCTCTCAATGAGGGCCTAGAGTCCCGTAAGAGCCCTGAGAGCCAGATGGCTGCACACCAGGTGAGAGAGATAGGGAGAGCGATAGACAGAAAGAGGGAGAGGGATGGGGACTTTAGGAAAGGAGAGAAAGTGGGGGGAGGGTGTTGAGGCGGAAATTTAGAAAAGAACAGAGATACAGAAAGGAAAAGAGTGGGTGAGGGAGATGTAAAAGCAGAAAGGGAGAGAAATTTAGAGATGTTATTTGCACCGGACAGACAGTGCATTGCTGTTCCTTGTTGCTATGCCAACAGTACAGCAACAGCACAGTGCTTGTAGGGTTTTTACCAAATGCCAACTCACTGAACCTGAAAATGTCAATATGTCATACTATCTCCGTAATCTCTGAACTGTTTTCCAACTACATGTTTAAATGACCTCCCCCTCCTCCTCCTCCTCCTCCCCCGTCTCCCCCAGGCCCTGATGGATGAGATCCTGATGCTACAGGATGAGATTGGGGACCTGCAGACGTGTTTCAGTGAAGAGCTGTGTGACGGCCTGGACAGTGACAGTGACCCAGGGGACCAGCTGGCCCTCCATTCCACCCTGACCGTCCTGGGAGAGAGGATGGCCACCATCCGCATGAAGGCCTCTGGGAAACGGCAGCTATTGGAGGTGGGTGGGGGTGGAACACTCATCAACAATGAATAAAGAAAGAATGGATGGATACTTAACACCATACGTACAATTCAATTGTTTTAATGTAAAGGAGTGCGGTTGCTGTAAAATAGTTGGTTGTCATAGTAACATGGGAGTTAACCAATGAATGGCTATAAAGGTAAAGATGACCCATTTCCATAGAAACAAAGTGTTGTGGTTGTCATGGCGCTCCCTATAGGAGCGTCTGAGTGAGCAGCTGGAGGAGCAGAGGCAGGAGCAGGCGCTGCAGCGTTACCATAGTGAGGCAGAGGAGCTCGACCATTGGTTGCTCAGCACCAAGGCCACACTAAGCTCCGCCCTTCAGCCACACCCAGAGGACATGGACATGGAGGAGCAGCTGATTGACTGCCAGGTGAGGGGCATGGCGGTGATGATGTCATAAAATAGGGACGGGAAATATGGCGGTCAGGGTTTTGGAGTTGTGTTATTGGGGGTTTCAGTGCACGGGAGCACCATACAAGGTCAGGATCCAAACGGCTCAGCCCCGTTTTGATGCTTAAAAATAGTACTGAATTCAATTTCTGAGTCTCATTTTGCAGAGAATTGCATTCCCACTCATATGTCTTCTCCTAGGTAGTGGTTGTATTGTTACTGGGTGAAATGATGTAGGTCTGAAACTGCCTCTCACAAAAACCTGCTTTAGAAAAGAAATGGATAAAGTCTGATAGAGTCACACTATTGCTATTGTCCCACTGAATGACCATCCTAAATTAGATTAGTTTGTTTTTTATTTTATTTTATTTTTTATACATTTTATCCCCTTTTCTCCCCAATTTTCGTGCTATCCAATCGCTAGTAATTACTATCTTGTCTCATCGCTACAACTCCCGTACGGGCTCGGGAGAGACGAAGGTCGAAAGCCAACCATCCTCCGAAGCACAACCCAACCAAGCCGCACTGCTTCTTAACACAGCGCGCCTCCAACCCGGAAGCCAGCCGCACCAATGTGTCGGAGGAAACACCGTGCACCTAGCCCCCTTGGTTAGCGCACACTGCACCCGGCCCGCCACAGGAGTCGCTGGAGCGCGATGAGACAAGGATCTCCCTACCGGCCAAACCCTCCCTAACCCGGACGACGCTAGCCCAATTGTGCGTCGCCCCACGGACCTCCCGTTCGCGGCTGGCTGCGACAGAGCCTGGGCCCGAACCCAGAGACTCTGGTGGCGCAGCTAGCACTGCGATGCAGTGCCCTAGACCACTGCGCCACCCGGGAGGCAGATTAGTTTGTTTTTTGTCCCTCTCCCTGTGTGGGATATTAGGATTATGGTCTGTCACCCTGCTCTGACTTCCTCCAGCTTTGGGACGTCCCGCTGGCTCCCTAAACATTCCCCCAGTCCTCCAGGCCCCGCTTTGTCCCCCTCTCAAACTGTTACCATGGTGATGTCACCCCCACTCACACTGTTACCATGGTGATGCCACCCCCAGCTTTGATCAGGTTGGTGTGGTGGTGGAAGTGGAAGTTGAGCTGATCCAGAGACAGTTTTGTGTTTTGGGGTCCTAGTGGATCATTCTAGGAGTATGGACCAACCTCTCCCTGACGCACGGATCTGTTAGAGTGCCCACTATAGGGAACAAACACATTTTTGAACTGCTGGTTTAGTTAGTTCGTTTACTGACTGGTATTGCCTCAAAACATAAAATGGGTGACCCTGAGTGGTTAAGATGAACTCTATGGGAACAGGCTCCTAATAATAACTGTACCTCAGAGGAACAGTCCCAGGTAGTCCATCCATGAAGTGTGTGCTGAGAGCAGCTGGGAGGACTGTAAGTCCCAGGTATTCCATCCATGAAGTGTGTGCTGAGAGCAGCTGGGAGGACTATAAGTCCCAGGTATTCCATCCATGCAGTGTGTGCTGAGAGCAGCTGGGAGGACTATAAGTCCCAGGTATTCCATCCATGAAGTGTGTGCTGAGAGCAGCTGGGAGGACTTTAAGTCCCAGGTATTCCATCCATGCAGTGTGTGCTGAGAGCAACTGGGAGGACTATAAGTCCCAGGTAGTCCATCCATGAAGTGTGTGCTGAGAGCATCTGGGAGGACTATAAGTCCCAGGTAGTCCTTCCATGAAGTGTGTGCTGAGAGCAGCTGGGAGGACTATAAGTCCCAGGTATTCCATCCATGCAATGTGTGCTGAGAGCAGCTGGGAGGACTATAAGTCCCAGGTATTCCATCCATGCAGTGTGTGCTGAGAGCAGCTGGGAGGACTATAAGTCCCAGGCATTCCATCCATGCAGTGTGTGCTGAGAGCAGCTGGGAGGACTATAAGTCCCAGGTAGTCCATCCATGAAGTGTGTGCTGAGAGCAGCTGGGAGGACTATAAGCTGATTAAGTTTACATGAGGCTCCTGTGGAGCTCAGGTCTAAGGGTTAGGCCTGTGCAGGGTCAACCCTCTGTGGGCCTACAGCCCCCTGCTGGAGTTAATGGGAGCAGGGCTGGGGGACCGGGGGCCGGGGTTGTAGCGTGAGGGATGGAAATGTGTGTGATATTACTTGAAAGGAGACATGAGTGGAGACGAAGGGAGAGAAAGAGAAATGGATCTCTCAGAGATTGAGAGATAAGGAAAGAATGGGAGGAAAAGGAATGGAGAGAGAGAGACAGAGAGAGAGGGATATTCACATCTCCTTCTGAATGACACCGTCACAGCTCTCCTCTGAATAGAGAGGAGGTGGTGCACTGGGGAGACTATTGTTGAGGGAACCATGTCAGTAGGGAATTACCACTCCTACCACTGTGTCTCTGGGCCGCTCAGTGAAATGAAAAACATGCGAATCCCCCCTTTTTTCTCTTTTATCCTTTTTCACCCATGGTCTGAACATGGAAGGGGAGGGTCTCTCATTGGAGAAGTGGTGTCGTGGAGATTTGAAGGAAGAGGTTGAAGAGGAACGTGGATGGAGAGGGAGAGAAGTAGAGAAAAGAGTATATACGTATTATAAAAAAGAGAAAGGGAAGGAGGACAGAGACCGTGGTGTGCATACAGTGTGTGTACTGTATGAGGCAGGCCCAAGAAGCAGCAGCTGTAGCTCTTCTGATGGGTTCATGAAAACAGTGGCCAAGGCCTTTATGTGGAGACGAGGCCTCTGACCTTCCAGAACACGGACTGTCATTCACTGCCCTCGGCCAATAGAAACTCTTTGAGGAAGGGAACAGAGAGCTATCATTGGATGTTGATGTTCCTGCGATAGAGAAAGTTGGTTGTGTCCATGTTGTTGTGGCTTGCATGTAGAACCCTCTGTAGAAAAGGTTCTACATAGAACCCAAAAGGGCTCCACCTGGAACCAAAAGGGTTCTTCAAAGGTTTCTCCTATGGGAAAGCCAAAGAACCCTTTTAGATTCTAGATAGGACCTTTTTTTGTTGGCCTGGGATTGGGTTATCATTGACTCTCACAGTTGAGCTGTCTCCGTGATGGGAGCAGTATTCTAGCTGCCCTTTCTGACCATACCATATTGACCAGTGGTGATCGATGCCATTTAAGATGAGGGAACAATTATTTATTTTATGAGCATGGCCTTATTTCTATTAGCATATTTGATGACTTTCATTCATATTCCATTCACCCAGCTCAATGTAACATCGATAGGTTTAGGCTACTACATGATACTAAAATGTTCACTATACCTATCATGAGGTTGCTACAACCTAGACTATGAATGAATGTTTACAATGTACACTACCGTTCAAAATTTTGGGGTCACTTAGAAATGTCCTTGTTTCGAAAAGAAAATAACATTTTGGGTCCATTAAAATAACATCAAATTGATCAGAAATACAGTGTAGACATTATTAATGTTGTAAATGACTATTGTAGCTGGAAACGGCAGATTTTTTATGGAATATCTACATAGGCGTACAGAGGCACATTATCAGCAACCATCACTCCTGTGTTCCAATGGCACGTTGTGTTAGCTAATCCAAGTTTATAATTTTAAAAGGCCAATTGATCATTAGAAAACCCTTTTGTAATTATGTTAGCACAGCTGAAACTGTTGTTCTGATTAAAGAAGCAATAAAACTGTCCTTCTTTAGATTAGTTGAGTATCTGGAGCATCAGCATTTGTGGGTTCGATTACAGGCTCAAAATGTCCAGAAACAAAGGACTTTCTTCTGAAACTCGGCAGTCTTTTCTTGTTGTGAGAAATTAAGGCTATTCCATGCAAGAAATTGCCAAGAAACTGAAGATCTCGTACAACGCTATGTACTACTCCCTTCACAGAACAGTGCAAACTGGCTCTAACCAGAATAGAAAGAGGAGTGGGAGGCCCCGGTGCACAACTGAGCAAGAGGACAAGTACATTAGAGTGTCTAGATTGAGAAACAGACGCCTCACAAGTCCTCAACTGGCAACTTCATTAAATAGTACCCGCAAAACACCAGTCTCAACGTCAACAGTGAAGAGGCGACTCCGGGATGCTGGCCTTCTAGGCAGAGTTCCTCTGTCCTGTCAGTGTTCTTTTGCCCATCTTAATATTTTATTTTATTGGCCAGTCTGAGATATGGCTTTTTCTTTGCAACTCTGCTTAGAAGGCCAGCATCCCGGAGTCGCCTCTTCACTGTTGACGTTGAGACTGGTGTTTTGCGGGTACAATTTGTTGAAAACCGTTCAACTATTTTCTCTCTCTTTGAGTTACCTACCCACTACATTTTATGCACTGCAGTGCTAGCTAGCTGTAGCTTATGCTTTCGGTACTAGATTAATTATCTGATCATTTGATTGGGTGGAAAACATGTCAGTTCATGCTGCAAGAGCTCTGTTGGTGGATGTCCTCTGGAAGTTGTCATAATCACTGTGTAAGTTTATGGAAGTGGGTGAGAACCATGAGCCTCATAGGTTTTGTATTGAAGTAATTTTACCCAGAGAAGGACGGAAGCTAGCTGTCCTCCGGCTACACCATGGTGCTACCCAACAGAGTGCTGTTGAGGCTACTGTAGACCTTCATTGCAAAACTGTTTTTAATCAGTTATTTGGTGACGTGAATATATTTAATATAGTTTTATCTACAAATTATAACTTTTTTAATGTTTCACTCTGAGTCTCTACTGATATTGACATATTTTAGCCCTAAGAGTGTGGTCTTGTTAGCTGTATCAGTTGTGGGTTCGCTATCATGTCTCAGCTTTCTTCCCTGCAACAGTGACTCTGCTGTCAAGTTGTGAATCAGGTTGTGGTCACTCTGGTGGTCACTCTGTTTGTGCTGGCCTTACTGTGTGCTGCTGTCCCTACAGAACATGCTGTTTGAGATTGAGCAGAAGGTGGCCTCCCTGTCAGAGCTATCGGTCCACAGTGAGAGCCTGCTGCTGGAGGGGCGGGCGGGGACGCGCGGGGAGGCCGAGCAGCTCACCTTTAAACTCCACTCCCTTAAAGACAGCCTGGTGGAGCTGCAGAGGATGTTGCAGGACAAACAGGTCGACATCCAGGTGAGACACGATGCATCGTAGTGGTATGAGTGTTGGGCTGTTTTCTCAGTCTCTCTGTCTCGCTCTCTCACTTCTCTCTCTGTCCTCTTCTTTCCTGTCCTCACCTTTCCTATCGCTGTGTCTCTTTCTTTATATATCTCCTCTTTGTCCCTATCATTCACACTAATTTTACATTATTTTTTTCTTTCTCTATTTCTCACAGTGGGCTCTATTTTTACTGCGGGTATATGGGCACAGTAGCTGGCGCTGGCGCGAAAGGGCTGGGTTTTGATGAATCAATGAGTTGGAGGCTTAACCCCTCACTGGCCAATCAGAACCTGCTCCATGTGTAATGCTCTAGGTGTCGGGGTGTTTGTGGAATCAGACGCAGGAACAGCAGAGCTTCAATACGTTGAGTTTAATTCCCAACCCGTAAACCATAAATGTCCAAACCGGACTACTGGGTGTCAAATAAACACCTGTCTTCAAACATGAAGACAAAACCAGTACACAAACACGAACCACTCCCGAAATCCAAAGAAACAGACGAACAATCCCGCACAAAGAAGCAGACAGGCTGGCTGACTAATAAAGCCACCCTGATTGCCAATTCCCTCAAACCAGGTGATAACCATAAACACATAAGGAGGGGGAGGAAAAAGAGTCAGTAGCAGCTAGTAGGCCGGTGACGACGACCGCCGAGCGCCACCCGAACGGGAAGGAGAGCCTGCCTCGGTTGAAGTCGTGACACCATGGCTAAATATGTGGTTGCTTCAAGTTTTTTATGTATTGTGTTGCCTTCAACTCCAATTCGAATGTTAGTCTGCTATAGCCTAGTTTGTTAAATTGACTAAAGAAACAAAATAACAAAATGTAGCCCTTCCCATTTTTGCTAAATATGTTGAACATGTTTGCAGTCCACATTGTTCTAAGTAAGGCATGACTTCAGTATGGAGATATATTGTTAAACACAGCATTCAGACTGATATAGGGGCTAGGACTACTGTAAATTGCATTATGGCTATAATTCTAATCTAATTCTAATCAAAACGAATCAACAACTTGTTTTAGAAAGGCTATGTCTAAATAGAGTGACAGGCACCATAATCACTCCCCGTGGGCATATAATATTAAGGCAACTCAGACAATGCAGGGTTTTACACACATCCAAACTTTTCATAGAAGCTGGACAAAGATCCAATATAAAAGAGATTGTCCACTCACCATTATACTGCTCCCAAATATAATGTTTAAGAAACATAATGGAACCATCATACAGATTGTATTCACAATTCTCCAGAAACAGCAGACGGCTCCTAAATTCCACTGCATGCCAGTTGGATGTAATCATCATAAAGACAGGACGGTGAATCATTCTAAAACGTTTGGTTTTTAATCAAATTAAACAACAATATTTCAAAATAGCTTGGGGTCAGAAGCATGTTATCATAGAATGGACAGAATAATGTTATCATAGAATGGACAGAATAAAAAAGCCGTAGTTTTAGCCTATAGGCACGCCTAGGTAAGTACAAGGGTCACCAGCATCATCTCATCACTTGTTTCATGATGGGCACATGGGCGCATGTAGCTTACATGGAGTGGTTGTTATTGACGTCCAAACGGGAGCTGGCTAAAATGATGTAAGATTACACAATACATAGATAAAAGAAGGGGATGTCCGCTCACTGTTTTGCTGCTCCCAAACGTGATATTTTAATAAAGCTTTGGTGATTAAGATGTAGTTCAAAGCAGTCTCACGAATCAAACTCTTTATTGATAGGCTTGGATACTTTGCGAATCCATTGGGTAGGTCAAAAAAGCTATGTGCTTGGTTTTTAATCAAATGAAACCAAATGTTTTTTAATACTAGGGTTACCGGCACAAAAAGCACATCTCGTCTCTTGTTCCATGAGCATAAGGGCACTTTGTGTCATGGGTGGTTAGGTAACGCCTCCACTCACAAAATCCATGCCATTACCAACCTCTAAGACCTGCTTTTTGTTGGTCTTAAATCCCGATATGCGCTGCATGAAATTGTCACTTTTGCGCTTGTTTTCAAGGACACACCTCAAATATTGCCACCCCTCCCACCTCAGCGCAAGCAAGCTGATATTAGACTGGTAAATTGCTGAACCTGGCGTATGGGGTGGAAAATGCCAGAGAGACAATTTTTACATGCTGAAATCGCAAACTAACGTGCGTTTGGCACTTGCGCCGCCGTCGTAACAGACAAATTTAGCCCTCTCCCTCTCTCACACACAAACACAGTTGGACCATACACCTGCCTCTCTTATGTGTTGGTGTATTGTTGTGTTTTGTTGAAGTGTGTTGCGCATCTCCATCAATAGTTGTTTTGTGTGGACACAAAGGCTATGCTTCAGTCATAAAGGCCCACTGTCTCCCATCAAAACAGCAACTGCCTGTATGTCACACAAACAAAGAGCAAAGAGATGCCAACCTCTAATCCTAACCCAGAGATGCTCTGGAATCCTCTCTCTCTTGTCGTCATACTGACTCTAACACTGTTGTACATGGTATTCGGGCCTCTCACTCTGCTATGATATTGTCTTCAGTAGTAGTAGGTATGTTTACAAGCATGTAAGCACGGAGCTGCATTTCAAACAAATAGTTGGAATGCACCCTTTCAATATGTATTATGAAGAAATATGTCATCATTTTTTACCAAATAGTCTTAGAATATAATTTCCTTGAACAAGCTTTTAATCTCATAAAATATAATTTAAAGAGTAATCCATCCCTTTTAATCCGTTACTTGGAGAGTAATCCTAGTTGGAGTGTCTTTGTAATTCAATCTCACAAAACTGTGCATCAAAGTAACTGCATTTATCACTGTTTATATTCACTGTAACATCTCTCCTTTAACCCCTAACCTCTGACCTCTGCATGTGTCCCAGGGTTCATTGCAGGAGCAGGAGGACAGTGAGCCAGACTCCATCCTGTCCCAGAGTCCCAACATACAGGACTGGCTGTCCCAGGCCCGCTCCACACGCACACAACAGCACCATGACAACCTGCTACGACAGAGGGTAGGATATGACATAGCTCTTTCCTGTACATTTACTATACCGCTATACTGTACCATTACTCGACATATTTCCTTCCCTCTGGAGTGTGTACGGGTATAGTTATCTTAAGTGGAGTATGTATCTGTGTTGGAGAAGTAAATGTACTGTGGAGGTTATGGAGCTGTGTGTATTCATGCTCTATTATTTTATTGTGTAGGAGCTGGAGGAGCAGCTGGCAGAGCAGAGAAGGCTGCTGAAGTCTGTAGCCAGTGTAGGGGAGGAGATTCTCAGCCAACAGACCACACCCAATGGAGACAGGTACGTTTTACCTCACATGCACGCACGCACGCACGCACGCACGCACGCACACACACACACACACACACACACACACACACACACACACACACACACACACACACATTGTTTTCTCTCTCATTCTTGCACTGGTCTCTGTTTATCCCTTACTATTTCATTCACTCTCTCCCCCCTCTCTCTATAGTGAGGGAACGCCTGGTGTGTTGTTAGAGGCAGAGACCTTGACCCCTCATGACCAGATGAGACAGAGGTGGGAGAATCTGAGTAAAGACCAGAGCACCAAACTCCAGCTGTCTCTTAACTCCCTGGAGCAGGAGCAGCTCAGTCCGGTAAGCATGGCTTGGATATCTATTATCTTCGTATCTACAAAATTCCTTACCTGTCTAAGCACACCGGTCCACATAGCATCTAATGTTATTCAAATACCTACAGTACAAACCATATTCCAACCAAGTACAGTAACCAGCACAAACTTATGGTGTGAGATTACGTCAGTATCTGACAGTCCTGTTTCCCCTCTCCCCAGGTGCTCCACAGGTCATGTGTGTCCAGCCCAGGGGTGGTGTTCAGGAGGGAGGCGCTGGGACAAGACCCTTACTTCCCCAGGGCTCTGTTTGAGGGCTGCAGCCAGACTCTAGAGAGGCTAGTCCAAGAGGTAATACACGTACCAACTGGGTGTATATAACATGAGGATGGAAGTAATACAGTCAACCAGTAATATATAGGTTTCCTGGATGTGTACATGAAAACATGTATTGACTGTGATTCAGTGAGAATGCTTATTTCTGTGATGAATTAAGCCTCTCTGGTTAGATTAAAGTGTTAAAGATTAAAGTGTAACATTTATATAACTCCTATGTTGTGCGCCTACAGCCAGGAGGCGTTGCTGACAATAAGCAGGGCGTGCCCAGGGGTGTGTCGGTGCAGGAGGAGCTGTATGTGGCTGTGTCTGCAGCTTCGTCCTGGCTGGACAGTGCTGAGAACAACGTCCTCTCTGGTCCTGTGCTGCTGTCAGAGGACACTGAGACACAGCTCTCTAACCTGGAGGTAACCACGGGCAGAGGCAATCAAACAAATTACAGTTCTATTAACCAACCAGCTAATAGACTTTATGGAGCAATATTCCCCACACACATAATATGAGAACATTCAGAGAACATTCAGAGGACATTCCCTCTATACTGTATTATGAACTATATTACTGGGCTTTTGTCTGACCTCTTCTCCTTGTCCTCTTCCTCTGCAGGGCCTGAGTAAAGAGGTGAGGGAGGTGACAGGGGAGATGAGCAAGTGCAGGGAGCTGCTGGGAGGAGGAGGTGGAGCAGCAGGAGGAGGGAGGAGGCTGTATGGAGGGGAGGAGCAGGCCCTGATGGAAGACACTCTGGATGGGCTACAGGAGAGACTGGGCCTGCTGGACCAAACGCTGGAGCAACATTGTGACTGTATGAGAGACCGACTGCAGGAACACACCGGCTTCCAGGTAGCTACTGTGCATGTGTGTGTGTGTGTTTGTTTGTTTGTGCACGTGTGTGCGTGCGTGCGATATAAAGGCATGTCTACCATTCGTCATTGTCATCATTGCTAACCTTTGACCCCCATCTCTCCTGTCTCCTCTCCACCAGACGGAGCTGAGGCTGCTGTTCACAGCTCTCAGTGAGAGTAAACACCAGCTGCTGCAGAGGATGGCTGGAGCCATAGACAGGCCTGCACCCAAACAGATGGAGGTACAGTTATAGTAATACACACACAC
This sequence comes from Salvelinus fontinalis, assembly GCF_029448725.1. NCBI lineage: Eukaryota > Metazoa > Chordata > Actinopteri > Salmoniformes > Salmonidae > Salvelinus > Salvelinus fontinalis. The sequence goes on from NC_074691.1 coordinate 20,630,317, forward strand.
ACACACACACACACACACACACACACACACACACACACACACACACACACACACACACACACACACACACACACACACACACACACACACACACACACGCACACATTTAACACAGTCCTTTTTCATGAACAGACATTATCCGAGGTGGAGGATGGTCTGAGGGAGTTTGAGCAGAGAGTAGCAGAGCTCAGGAGCAGAGCGGAGGGACTACAGCCTGACCAGATCTCCAACCAGGAGCTTCTCAAACTACAGGTAACAACACAACTCTGTCTCCTAATAACACTGTCATATAACCTATGTTTAATATATACTGTGTAATGAATGATGTATGATTAAAACAGTCAGGGGATGAATTGTCAAAGGTTAACAGGGGGGAAGGTACTGGTTGTGCAGGGGTGGTGAGGCGGTGCTGTGAATATGGGGGGTTTTGTTAACAAGGGAAGTGCCGTAGGCCCCCATCCCCCTCATATCAACTAACTACTGTCTGATATCTGACCCAGGATGTGTAGTGTATGTTTGATGCACTGTATTATCTGTAACCCATGTCTATAGGATGCCTACGAGGAGCTGGTGTTAATGGTAGGCTCCAGGCGTAGCAGTTTGAACCACAGCCTGTCTCTGAAGGCCCAGTACGAGAGTGCCCTGCATGACCTCACAGACCTGGTCGACACCGCACAGGACAAGATGGCCGCCGACCAGAAGATGACCGTGGGCTCTGTCATAGAAGTGCAGATACTCCTGGACAAGCACAAGGTCGGTCCTTCAAAAAGAGAGTTTGGTGATATTACACGTTAACAATAAATGTCCACACTCAAACATTATTGGGTGGGATGTCACATTGCCATATCAGGGTCCAGAACATACTAATAACGTCATGGTGTTCTTTAGTGTTGCTTATTTTTCAGGTCACAATGCATTTTTCCACTCTCAATTCATGACATTTGTCCAACCACATTTTGTCTTTCTCTCTCACCCTCCCACCCCTCCTCTCCCCAGGAGTTTTTCCAGGGTTTGGAGTGTCATATGATCCTGACCCAGACATTCTACAGTAAGGTGAGCGGCCTGGTGGTCCAGAGGGAGAGCCAGGTCCTGGAGGAGACCCTGGCCCTGGCCAACAACGTCCTCAAACAGGCTCACCGTAGAGGGGTCGAGCTGGAAGGAATACTGGAGGTAAGAGTGGGATGGTGGAAGCATACAGTACCTGGTTGCTACTTAGGGAAGCAAGAGGGGAATGGTTACTTGCTACTGAAGGAGGGATTGGGTAATTGGTTTGGTGGACTGGTTCGATGCTTTTTTTGTGGCTGGATGGATGTGGATGGATGGAAGAAGGAATGGAGTGGATTGATAGAAAGAAATTGAGAGAGAGAGTTAAAGGGATGTATGGGATAGATTGATCGACTGTGGAATAAATGAATGGTCAGGTTAACTGAGAGAGTGACTGATTTGTTTAATAATTTCCCCCTCTAGGTCAGTCATAGTAAATTAACAGACCGACAAATTGATGAAATGATGAATGGCAAAGTGATTGGATGAACAGTCTAATATTAACCCTTTCCCCTTCCCCTCTCTCTCGCTCTCTCTCTCTCTTTCTCTCTCTTGCTCTCTCTCTGTCTGTGTTGTCTGTCTGTTTTTTGTCTGTTGTCTGTCTGTTGTTTGTCCCAGTCGTGGAGCATGCTGGTGGAGGACTACCAGGCTCTGTACAGGCAGCTGGAGGCAGTAGAGTGTAGTATCCCTACGGTGGGCCTGGTGGAGGAGACAGAGGAGAGACTCAGCGACAGGATCACTCTCTACCAGGTACACAGCACACACCTCTCATCATACACACCTACTGATTGACCTGGCACAAGACCGATTATTTTAGCATGTTCCCTTGTTGCAATGGAAATCATTAAAAACGTAACTGAATTCAATGTATCTCCCCCAAGGATACACATACAGGTGTCCCCCAGGTATACATGTTTGTGTTGTCGTTGCACATGGCATTGAAACACCTTAGTATTGGGTACTGTGACTTACAGGTCATTGTTTTCTGATCCATACCTCTCACCTCTCACCTCTCCTCCTTCCCGTCTATAGCGTCTGAAGACCAGCCTGACAGAGCACCAGCCCCAGCTCTATCAGGTGATGGAAGAGGGGAAGAGGCTGCTGCTGTCTGTGTGTTGCTCAGACCTGGAGAACCAGCTCACCCAGCTAGGGGAACACTGGCTCTGCTCCACCACCAAGGTCAACAAGGAGCTGCACCGCTTTGATTCCACCCTCAAACACTGGAGCAGGTCAGAGGAGAGGGGAGGGGGAGAGGGAGAGGGGAGGTGGAAGAGAAGAGGGAAGAGGGGGAGAGGAGGAGAGTGGGTTTGGTTTAAAGTTATTGCGGGGTATTAGCCTGAATAAATACTGTATATCATATAAATTGTCATTGTGTTGTGTTTCTATGCTGTTTATGCTATTGCTAATTTTAACCATGTATGCCGACGGTGGAAGATACACTACAGTATGAGTCCAGACTAGCGAAGTACGTTTTTTAAATTGAATCGCAGAATTTAACATGAAACACTAATCCCCGAACTAAACATGAAACACTAATCCCAGAACTAAACACGAAACACTAATCCCAGAACTAAACACGAAACACTAATCCCAAGACTAAACACGAAACACTAATCCCAGAACTAAACATGAAACACTAATCCCAGAGCTCAACATGAAACACTAATCCCAGAACTAAACATGAAACACTAATCCCAGAACTAAACATGAAACACTAATCCCAGAACTAAACACGAAACACTAATCCCAAAACTAAACACGAAACACTAATCCCAAGACTAAACACGAAACACTAATCCCAGAACTAAACATGAAACACTAATCCCAGAACTAAACATGAAACACTCAAATCAAATGTATTTATATAGCCCTTCTTACATCAGCTGATATATCAAAGTGCTGTACAGAAACCCAGCCTAAAACCCCAAACAGCAAGCAATGCAGGGATAGAAGCACGGTGGCTAGGAAAAACTCCCTAGAAAGGCCAAAACCTAGGAAGAAACCTATAGAGGAACCAGGTTATGAGGGGTGGCCAGTCCTCTTCTGGCTGTGCCGGATGGAGATTATAACAGAACATGGCCAAGATGTTCAAATGTTCATAAATGACCAGCATGGTCAAATAATAATAATCACAGTAGTTGTCGAGGGTGCAACAAGTCAGCACCTTAGGAGTAAATGTCAGTTGGTTTTTCATAGCCAATCATTGAGAGTATCTCTACCGCTCCTGCTGTCTCTAGAGAGTTGAAAACAGCAGGTCTGGGACAGGTAGCACGTCCGGTGAACAGGTCAGTGTTCCATAGCCGCAGGCAGAACAGTTGAAACTGGAGCAGCAGCACGGCCAGGTGGACTGGCGACAGCAAGGAGTCATCATGCCAGGTAGTCCTGAGGCTTGGTCCTAGGGCTCAGGTCCCATGAGAGAGAGAAAGAAAGAAAGAGATAAAGAGAGAATTAGAGAGAGCATACTTAAATTCACACAGGACACCGGATAAGACAGGAGAAATACTCCAGATATAACAGACTGACCCTAGCCCCCTGACACATAAACTACTGCAGCATAAATACTGGAGGCTGAGACAGGAGGGGTCAGGAGACACTGTGGCCCCATCCGATGATACCCCCGGACAGGGCCAAACAGGCAGGATATAACCTCACCCACTTTGCCAAAGCACAGCCCCCACACCACTAGAGGGATATCTTCAACCACCAATTTACCCCCCTGGGATAAGGCCGAGTATAGCCCACAAAGATCTCCGCCACGGCACAACCCAAGGGGGGGCGCCAACCCAACCCCCAACACTAATCCCAGAGCTAAACATGAAACACTAATCCCAGAACTAAACATGAAACACTAATCCCAGAACTAAACATGAAACACTAATCCCAAACTAAACATGAAACACTAATCCCAGAACTAAACATGAAACACTAATCCCAGAGCTAAACATTTGCTTCTGTTATATCATGTGACCTTACAGGTACCAGAGTGAGTCAGCAGAGTTGAGTCAGTGGTTGCGGTCAGCTCTGGACCGTCTGGAGTTCTGGACCACACAGTCTGTGACCGTACCTCAGGAGCTGGAGACAGTCAGAGACCACCTGTATGCCTTCCTGGTGAGTGAGACTGAGAGACCTCAAGTTACACCAGATAGATAGGTCTACACATATCCCAGAGAAATGTATTTATACATGTATGCTGTAGATAGAACAAGCTTTTTCTTGGTCACGTCAGCTGACCAAGAAAACCTCTGGGTCCTATGTGCAGTCGTGTTCTTTCCACCATCATGTGCAATGATCTAACAAAAGGAATGAAAGCTCACCTCCCCCTCACTCTCTCTTTCTCTCCCCCTGTAGGAGTTCTATAAGGAGGTGGATGCTAAGTCGTCTCTGCGCTCCTCAGTGCTGAGTACAGGCAACCAGCTGCTGCGGCTGAAGAGGGTGGACACGGCTGGTCTGAGATCAGCTCTGGCCCAGGTGGACACCCAGTGGGCTGAGCTCTTCACACGCATCCCAGTGGTACAGGAAAAACTACACCAGGTATGGGATCAGTCTAAAGTTTGTTAACTTGCTGCCATTGTTTAGCTTAATATGTAGAGTAACACATTTTGTAACTAATTCATAAGTTAGGGATGTTATAACTAAAGAAATGCCTCCTGCTGTGGTGTCTGTGGTGTCAGTCCACTGAGAACTGGGAAATGGAGAGATGCAGTTTGTAACATGACTTTGCCTTGTGTTTGTGCCTGCAGCTGCAGATGGAGAAGCTGGCGTCGCGTCACGCCATCACAGAGCTGATGAGCTGGATCTCTCTCATGGAGAACGTGATAGCGGAGGACCAGCAGAGGATCATGGGAGCAGTGGGGTCAGAGGTTGTTCAGGACTACCTACAGAAGTACAAGGTAAGATAGTGTAGTAGAGGTACTCCTCTCAGAGACATTGCTAAAACAAATTAGAGCATCATTGTAATGATTTAAATGAGTGTTGTGACAATTTCACTCTGTCTCTGTCTCTCTACTTTATTATCGTCCATCCTTTTTCTGTCTCTGCTGTCCCTCTCTCCCATTACTCAATGTATCCTGTCTCTATACTTTCCCACATCTACCCTCTCTCTCTCCCTTCCATCTCTCTCTTGCTCCCTCTTATCTCTCTCTCCCATCTTTCTTTCTCTCTCTCTCTCTCCCTCCCATCTCTCTCTCCCCCACCCTCCTCTATCTCCCTCCCATCTCTTTCTCTCTCTCGCCTATTCCCCTGTCTGTCTCTCCAGGGGTTCAGTATTGACCTGACATGTAAACAGCTGACGGTGGACTTCGTCAACCAGTCAGTGCTCCAGATCAGTAGTCAAGATGTGGAGGGGAAGCGCAGCGACAAGACCGACTTCGCCGAGCGCCTGGGAGCCATGAACCGCCGCTGGCAGATACTGCAAGGCCTCATCACTGAGAAGGTAGCTACCCCCCCCCCATTGGCCTGGAGGAATGATGTTTCTGAAAGCCCCCCCCACACCTTTTGGATAGAAGTCATCAGTAACTGTTTGATAGCCCCACTTTTTGATAGCCAGAACAACAAGATTTAGGTGAAAGACAAGTCAACGATCTACGCACTGATCTCCCAAGTTCATGCTTTGACTTTCAGACATTGATGGCAGTTGTTGTTCTTGTTGTGTGACATGTTGCTGTGTGTGTACCCCAGATCCAGCTGTTGGAAGGCCTGTTGGAGGGCTGGATGGAGCATGAGAATGGTGTTCAGGCCCTGAAGACCTGGTTGACCCTGCAAGAAGACAAACTGAAGAAGAGACACAGGATAGATGACGTAGCATCGGTGCAGAATGCACTCAAAGACTGTCAGGTAGGGACATAGATACAGCATTACCACCATTCACAATTTCCCATTAAACCTACAAGCAAATATTCTCTTCACAGTAAGTTTTCTAACCTCAGATCAGTTCTAATTCATCTATAATATTTGTTTTCTTATGTTGTTTATCTTTCTATTCCCTCTTTCTCTTGCTCAGGAGTTGGAAGAGTTAGTGAAGGAGAAAGAGAAGGATTTAGAGAAAGCTGAAGAGAGAGGGAGCGGACTCATCCAGGAAAAGAGGGGGCAGGCCTGCTCTGTTGTTATGGAGACCCTTAAAGGGTTGAACCAGTCCTGGGCCAACCTGGACAATATGGTGGGTTTATAGACAATTCTCCAGACTGATACCATGACACTCACACAATTAATCTGACAGATTTTGTTTACATTTTAGGAACAGTTTCACCGCCTAGAGTACCATATCCAAATCTAACCTCAATTCAGACAGAAAACACCAAGTATTTGTTTAACCATTTATTAGAAAGTCAATTACAATACTTTAGGTCTTGGCGGTAGACTCTGCAGCTTCGGGGTAGCTCACTGCACGGTGTAGCTTTACCAATCCACCCTATTGGGAAAAGAGCAGAGCCAAACAGGTGGAGGCTGGCGTGGTGGTGGGCTAGCAGAAAGCAGACAACGCATAGCGAATTACATCATCAGCATGGCAGCAAAGAAACACCAGTGCATAGTTGCTATCAGCTGATGTAAACACTCAGGTTTCCTGTCTGAACTGGCTTCACTATATTATAATCCCATTTAACTCCCATGGCTTTCAGAGAATCCCTGACAATAGTGAAAAAACTAAATGTCGAACATAATGTCCTCTCTCTCCGGCCCTCCAGATTGGTCAGATGAAGGTGAGTCTGCGGTCAGTGCTGGAGCAGTGGACTCTGTACCGCCGTGCTGCTGAGGAGATCAACGGTTACCTGATGGAGGGGAGGTACTCCGTGTCCCGGCTACACCTGCTCACAGGCTCCCTGGAGGCTGTACAGCAACAGGTGGAAAGCCTGGAGGTGAGACAACCCGAAACACAACTAAAATACAACCAAAACACAAATAAAATACAATCAAAACACAACTAAAATACAACAAAACACAACAAAAATACAACCTCAGCACACCCTGAGGTTGGAATAACATGGGAAACATTTTGAATAAAAAAATTGAAGAAAAATTCCTATGCAGAATGAAGACAAGATTGTCATAGGAAGGCAAGAGCTCAAGATTGAAGTTAAATTGAGATTGTTGAATTGTCATGTTATAGCATTACAACATTTAGCCTGATAACTTGTTTGTAGAGAGTGAACAGATTCTCTGTATTTTATCTTTGTCATTGACCCGGCGCTATGTACCTGTTCAGAACCTGCAGGAGGAGTTAGACAAGCAGGAGAGCAGTCTGAGGAAGTTTGGCTCTGTCACACATCAGCTGCTGGCAGAGTGCCACCCGTCTGTGGCAGACACACTGGACGGAGCCCTCCGGGACGTCAACATCAGGTGGGCATTGAAGAAGGGCTGCAGGGTAATGGAGATTTGGATCCCCATTAGCTGTACAAGTTGCAACAGCTAATCTTCCTGGGGCCCACTGTGAGCTAGGAGTCTGGAATGTTATCACTCAGCATACACGGTTGGCTTATCTTAGAACAGTCTGTGACACTTGATGCAAGTGCAACACTATTTTCGGTTCGGTGTCATAACTGCTCCCAGTTCAGATCCTAACTTATTATCTTCCTCTGTCTCAGGTGGAACGGTCTGCTGGAGCAGATCTCAGAACAGTTGAGGAGCAGCAAGGCTCTGCTGGGTCTGTGGCAGCGCTACACAGAGCTGTATGACCAGAGTGTCTCTGCTGTACACAAACAGGAGGAGAGGGCCGACAGGCTGCTCAAGAGTGCCACCGACAGAGACGTCACGGAAGAGGAAAGCAACGCATGGATTAGAGACTGCAGCGTAAGCAATGAATGCACCTAAATGACGTACACTGAGTGTACAAAACATTAGGAATGCCTTTTATTTCTATGACAGACTGACCAGGTGAATCCAGGTGAAAGTTATGATGCCTTATTGATGTCACTTGTTAAATCCACTTCAATCAGTGGAGATGAATGGAAGGAGGCAGGTTAAAGAAGGATGTTTAAGCGTTGAGACATTTGAAACATGGATTTTGTATTTGGGTCATTCAGAGGGTGAATCAGCAAGACAAAAATTAGAGACGATCTGCCACACAGCAGTTTTCCTTATATATACATTACAGTTTTGAAAGCCTAGCTTTTAGTGAAGAATGCAGCCCTGCTCTCATGTGAATAAGCATAGAAACTGCCTGTCAGCGTGGTTTCAGAGAAGTACCGAAGCCCCTAGCCCTTCGGTAGGTGGCCAAATTACACCCAGTGTGTCTGAATACAGACCCAGCGCACCATGACAAAAGACCTTTCAGACTGTTAGGCCAAAGTGCCGCACAGGCCTAACAGGGTGAGGGAGGCTGGCAGGGCTGGTGATAAACAGTACAGTAGAGCCAAAACGGTTTATTTTCAGTGTTTAAATTATAGAAAGTCCACAGTGAAGATGTAGAAATGGGTTTCAGTTGCCAAGCATGGAGGACAGTAATAGTAACTTGTCTTTCAGAGGAGAAAAGCCCTCTATTGTTTAGTGATGCTATTCATTTTTGCCCTCTGACCTTACTCTTACAGAACCAAGTTCACAGTATTTTGTCCTCCAATTCCAATCCTCATAGCTGCGTTGTTGTTGTTGTTGTGTAGGAGTTGCTGGGTGCCCAGGCAACAGTACAACAGTCCCTACTACAGCTGCAGCAGCTGGGGGAACAGCTGAAGACTCAGGTTGACGCCTCCTCCATGGCAGCCCTCCAATCAGACTGCCTGTCACTCACACATCGCCTAGCAACGCTGGAGCACGCCCTGCACAGGCAGCAGGAAGTACTGCAGGTGGATCATCCGTGCTACAGCGTCACAAGCACACAGTAGAGCAGTGTACACACGTACACATGTCCAAACACCCTTCATGTACAATATATACAGTACATTCATACTTTTGTACCCCCTCTATTTCTCCCTCTCTAGTGTGGAGCTGACGACTGTGAGCGTTTTAAAGAGCAGTTGGACTCTCTGACCTGTCAGGCTGAGGAGGCTGAAGAGGTTCTAAGGGAGTCCGACCCAGTCGGAACACCGGAACTCACTGTCATACAGGAGCGCATGGAAAAACTCATGGTAAACATGTCTGACAACTGAGCTGAACCTCTGTTGAATCCTTGATAACACTATTGCTTCAATTGCTTCTATATTGCCTCTATTGTAAATTCAGAACATCTCTCAAATCCCTTCCTCCCTCTCCAGAGCCAGATGTGTAAGTTGAGCAGCCATTCTCCTGATCTAGAGCGTGTGAATGAGCTGGCCTACAGACTGCCCCTGAACGACAGAGAGATCAAACGCCTCCAGAGCCTCAACAGAGCCTGGACCTCCCACTCCGCACACCTGACTGAGAGATTCAGGTAGCTTCATTAACGTCTTCACATACAGAACAATAGTTACACATGCATTGCACTTATCAAGCCATTCCTATCTCATTGTGTGTTACCCTAAATTACAAATGAAATGATGTAGGTTGAAAAACAAGAACTCCATGTTGCATGTTCATTATGTTGTTATTGTTCCACAGGATGGATAAAGGTGTTACAATCTGTTGTGTGACTCTGTGCTATCTCGTGTCTCCCTCCTCAGTAAGCTGCAGGCGGTGTTGCTGCAGCAGCAGAGCTTCCTGCAGAAGTGTGAGGACTGGATGGACTTCCTGTCCCATACGGAACAAAAGCTGGCCTCTGAGACCTCTGGGAACTACCACAGCCTGCTGGAGCAGCAGAGAGACCACGAGGTGAGGATAGGAGGAGGCAGGGAGGTGAGAGGAGTGGGGTGGGGGGGGGTCAGGAGAGAGGTTAGGTGCAGGGGGGTATGGGCTTGTAAGCTGTTTCTCTGTACCTGTATGTTGATCTCTGTAAATGTTTCTGTATAGTTGTTCCAGACAGAAATGTTCAGCAGGCAGCAGATTCTCTACTCCATCATCAGTGACGGCCATCGAGTGCTGGACCAGGGACAGGTGGACGACAGGTAAGGAACACACACACAAACACACACACACACATAATGGTTTATTTGGGGTAAATCTCTCTCTCTTTCCTGCAGGGATGACTTCAGCCTGAAACTGGCTCTGCTGGGTAACCAATGGCAGGGTGTTGTGAGGCGGGCCCAGCAAAGGAGAGGGATAATTGACAGCCTGGTCCGCCAATGGCAGCGCTACAGGGAGATGGCGGAGAAGCTGCGGCGATGGCTACAGGAAGTGTCTCGCGACCCGGAAGTGCATCAACAAGGAGAGGCGGTGGCCTTACAGGAGTCCAGGACCATGTTAGACCAGATACAGGTGGGTGGAATAGACATACGTCTCCTCTATGTGGTATATTGTGACCTGTAACTGTCATAAAGCTTCAATAAAAGTTATAAGCATTTCAGTGTTCACACAATGTTTTTGCATTGCTGAGGTTTAACAATGTAGTCAGTGTAATAACACATAGACTGGACAATAAATATAAATTCCGTATAATTTCATTATATATTTCCCACAATAAAGACTGACAGTAAACCGAAACCTTCTCCCCCTAGTTGAGGGAGCGTGTGCTCCAGAGGCAGCAGGGTGGCTACATCCTGGCGGTGGAGGCGGGGCGGAGCCTGCTCCTGTCAGCTGACGCCAGGGAGGAGTCAGCCCTGCAGACGGAGCTGATGGACATGCAGGAGTGCTGGAGACATGCCAACGTCCGATTGGACGAACAGAAGAGAGAGCTGCTAAGCTTGCTCAAGGTCTGTCATTCCACAACCAACACACAACCAAAGCACAACCACCACACAACCAAACCATAAGCACCACACAACCAACACACAACCAAACCACAACCAACACACAACTCAACCACAACCCAACCACAACCAACCCATAGCCAACACTCAACCAACCCACAATCAACACACATCCTACATTCAACCAACACACAATCAACCCACAACAAACACACAACCAACACACAACCAACATACCTAGTTATAATGGCCATTGAATTGTTAGAACAGGTTTTTGATGTACCAATAGCTTGGCATCAGGTCTATGAACTGACATATAAAACAACAATTGATACATCAATCTGTTTGCTTCAATTTAAGCTATATAAAATACTTGCTACAAAAAGAATGCTTAATATATGGCGCATTGAACAGTCAGCATTGAGCTGCCTGCCACAAGGAATTTTGTTTTTTCTCTGGGACTGTCCATCGGTGGCTCGATTTTGGAGTTAGTTCCAGGAATGGTTGTTAAGTCATAATATCGGGGTTCAGATGGACCTGCAAACTGTATTGTTAAGCGATCTGAAAAACCACCATCAGTCAATGGGAAATATCATTATACTCTTGGGTAAAGTATTTCTTTTTAGGGCAATATTGGTAGAAATTTTGGAGGGATGTATTGCAAAAGTATATAGCAAAATGGCATTATACTGGGAACGATTGGTTCATCTGTGGACATCGGACTGTTGGAATAAAATGAATGGTGGATTTGGCGCTGTGGGTGAAAATCCAGCACTTGAAGAAAGAGGAAGTTAGGATTCAATTATATATATATTACCTTTTTTAGCAGGGAGTCACCATCGAGACCAGTGTCTCTTTTTTAAGGGAGCCCTGCATATACAATTTCATAGAACAAAAAAATTGTATACACTATAAAACAAGTAAAATACAGCACAACGCAAATTGCACAGACAAACATAAATATGTACAAAACACTAAACACAATCAACTAAAACAAACTCATTCTTCGTTGTCGCAGGGTGAGTACATCTGACAATGTGCTCTCCCGTCCATTAGACATTTTGTCTGCAGGAACTCGCTCTTTTTTACTCGGTCCACTTGTCCAAGTACTGATGCATTTGTGGCATGATGTGAACAGTACGAATTTGTGTCACTACCAAAGTCTAATGGTTTTAAATGACTGTTTTGTATTGTCTGGAAACTCACTTGTAGAATTCGCTTGCAGTAGGTCTCTTAAAAAAGAGAAGCCGTGCAGGGTTTTTAAACAGAGGTGCCTAGTTATTCTTCTGTTGTTGATATCAGGTAACGTGCAGCCTAACCCTGGCCCTGATATGCAATGTCTCCAAACCCCCTCTGATTTTAAATCTACATCTGGTTTTGGTATTTTTAATTTAAATGTATGCAGCCTGTTGTCAAAAATTGATGGGGTTAGGATTTGGGCTAAATCCACTGATGCTGATGTAATTGTGTTTTCTGAAACCTGGCTCAGCAAGTCTGTTTTTGATAAGGATATTTGTATAAGTGGTTACAATGTTTATCGCACTGATCGGGTTAAGAAAGGTGGGGTGTGTGGCTATATATGTCAAATCTAAATTCCATGTAAGTTTGGCAAAGTCTGTAACTATTTGTAAACAGTTGGAATTTCTTGCTTTGAATATTGAGGTTTCAAAGGGCCTCTCTATAACTGTGATTGGCTGTTATAGACCCCCCTCTGCTCTCGGTGATGCATTTTCTTCTTTGACGCACCTTATGTCTAAACTTCTTTACAGTGAAATGATCTTGATTGGTGATCTCAACTGGTGTTGGTTAAAGCTGGTGTCTGATGATTTAAAAATGTTTTGTATTTCTATGAATCTTACCCAGTTGATTAACTCACCCACTCGTCCAAATCTTAAATGCCCAGATAAATCTACCCTGATTGATTTGATATCGACAAATGTTCTACATAAATATTCTGCGGTTGGTGTTTTTTGTAATGATTTAAGTGACCATTGTGCTGTTGTTGCTGTTAGAAATACTAAGGTTCCTAAGACAAACCCACGCTTTATTCGTAAGAGAAATTTGAAGTGTTTTAATGAGCAGGCTTTCTTTCTTTCATGATTTGTTTTATTTTGACTGGAGCAAGATTGAGCTTATCCCTGATGTGGAAACTGCCTGGATATTCTTTCATTATGTTTTTTTCCAAATAGTAAACAAACATGCCCCATTCCGCAGGTTCAGGGTTAAAGGGCGGGATAATCCATGGTTTTCTTCTGAGCTGTTTTGTATTATTCACGACCGTAATCTAGCCTGGGCTAAAGCAAGGAAATCTTGTTCTGATGCTGATTGGCTTATTTTTAGGCAGTTACGAAACAAGTGTTCTTTTCTTGTCAGGAAGGCCAAGTCTGAATATTTTATGTCTGTTACCACTGATAACCTAAATGACCCTAGAAAGTTTTGGAATGCTATTAAGTCTATGTCTGATAACAGTCATGTTAATGAATTACCGTCATGTGTTTTGAAGGACTCTGTTGCTATATATGACAAAACTGAAATGGTGAATTGTTTCAATGAGCACTTTGTATCATCTGGTAGGCTGTTTGATTCATGTGTCCTCTGTCTCTGTACAACCCTGTGTGGATGAACCAGTGTCCTCTGTCTCTGTACAACCCTGTGTGGCTGAACCAGTGAGAGCTGGTCAAACTTTTAGCTTTTTGCCATTCTCAGTGCAGGTGGTACATAAAGCCCTGAAATCTTTAGAACAAAGAAAGCCTGCAGGTCCTGATCTTTTGGATCCCTGCTTTTTAAATCTGGCAGCTGATTTCATAGCTGAACCACTTACATATCTGTTCAATCTAACCCTGGAATGTAATGAAATTCCAAAGATCTGGAAATCAGCATTTGTCCTTCCACTTTTAAAAGGGGGAGATCCAACTCTTTTAAATAATTATAGGCCAATCTCAAAGCTGTCACCCCTGGTGACACTTGAAACACTTGAAACCTTTGTAAGTGAACAGCTAAAAGAGTTGTTATTTACTAACTCTATTTTATCAATGTACCAATCGGGCTCCAGGAAGAAGCATAGCACAATTACAACAGCCATGAAGGTTTTAAATGATATCACTGAAGCCCTTGACAAAAAATAGCACTGTCTCACTTTTTATTGATCTCTCTAAGGCTTTTGATACAGTTGATCATGCTATACTAAGGCAGAGATTGTTGAGTGTAGGTCTTTTGGAGCATGCAGTTGCATGGTTTGCTAACTATCTGTCTGATAGAACTCAGTGCACTCAATTTGATGGGCTTATGTCTGTTAAATTGTCTGTCCTTAATGGTGTGCCCCAAGGCTCTGTACTTGGTCCTCTCTTATTCACTATTTCTATAAATGATTTAGACAAAAATTTCCAAAATGCACAACTTAATGATACTGTTATTTACTGTTGTGCCTCGTCTCTTACAAAAGCTTTCCAGAACTTGCAAACTGCTTTTTATACTGTTCAACATACCTTGTGTCAATTGAAGCTTATCCTCAATACTGACAAAACTTAACTAATGGTGTTTTCTAATGTAAGAAATAGACCTATGAACCTTACACCTATTACTACCTGTCAGGGCAAGGAGATTGAGGTTGTAACCTCATATAAATATCTTGGAATTCTAATTGATGACGGCCTCTCTTTTAAATTGCATATTCAACAACTTACAAAACAACTGAAGCTGAAATTGGGATTTTATTTTAGGAATAAGGCCTGTTTTTCTTTTGAAGCCAGAAGGAGGCTAGTATCAGCTACATTTATGCCTTTACTAGACTATGGGGATATTTTGGGGATATTTTATAGGAATATATGAATGCTTCCGCTCAGTGTTTGAGATCAATTGACACTCTTTACCATGGCACTTTGAGATTTATTTTAAACTGCAAAACCCTTACGCACCACTGCACTTTGTATACCAGGGTTGGCTGGCCTTCTCTAGTCACTCGTAGGCTCAGTCACTGGTATACATTTATTTACAAAGCCATTTTGGGTTTACTACCTTTTTATTTGGGCATTTTTATTGTTCAGAAATGTGGTGGATACTCTCTTCGTTCGCTGGACTTTAACCTGCTAACTGTTCCAAATGTCCGAACTGAATTTGGTAAAAGGGCTTTTATGTACTCTGCGCCATCGTCTTGGAACACCTTACAAAATACTTTTAAACTGAAAGAACTTGTCCCGATTGGTGTTTTTAAATCACTGATGAAGGATTTTGAGGCTGATTCCCTGACCTGTCAATGTTTTTAATTTGCTGTTTTTGATTTTGTTATACTCTTGTGAATTCAATGGCTTTTACTAGATTACTTGTAGTTTTTCATGTTGTCTGTCTGTAATTTTTGTAATGACTTGGTGCTGCCTATCTTGGCCAGGACGCTCTTGAAAAAGAGATTTTAAATCTCAATGAGCCCTTCCTGGTTAAATAAAGGTTAAATAAAAATAAATTAAATTAAATTATAACATTCCTCTGTCCACTCTCTAAACCAAAGGAGTCTCCAGAGTTAACCAACCCTGTTTGATAACTTGTAATTATAAATCTTAATATCGAAGTTAGGTAAGTCGGAAACTTGTGGAGCAGGGCTTTGTAAACAAAAATAGAGTAATGATGCGATCTACGTGACTTCAAAGGGGACAAGACAACCTTTTGGTAAAGAATACAGTGATGAGTAATAAAACTCTATCCTGTGATAAAACGAAAAGCTCAATGAAAAACAGCATCCAGGGGTTTAAGAGTAGAGGCAGCTTTGATAAATAGTATCACTGTTATCAAGAAAAGGTAGAATGGTTGACTGCACAATATTCTTCCTGCTGACTGGAGAGAGACAAGATTTGTTTCTGTAAAAAAAAGCCCACTTTAAATCTTAATTTGTTAACAAGCTCATTCGTATGTTTTAGGGTAATGGGACTGTAGCCTTGTTGCAGCCAGGTCAGTAGTCGGGGTAATGGGGCTGAAGCCTTGTCACAGCCAGGTCAGTAGTCGGGGTAATGGGGCTGAAGCCTTGTCACAGCCAGGTCAGTAGTCGGGGTAATGGGACTGTAGCCTTGTCACAGCCAGGTCAGTAGTCGGGGTAATGGGACTGTAGCCTTGTCACAGCCAGGTCAGTAGTCGGGGTAATGGGACTGTAGCCATGTCACAGCCAGGTCAGTAGTCAGGGTAATGGGACTGTAGCCTTGTCACAGCCAGGTCAGTAGTCGGGGTAATGGGACTGTAGCCTTGTCACAGCCAGGTCAGTAGTCGGGGTAATGGGACTGTAGCCTTGTCACAGCCAGGTCAGTAGTCGGGGTAATGGGACTGTAGCCTTGTCACAGCCAGGTCAGTAGTCGGGGTAATGGGACTGTAGCCTTGTCACAGCCAGGTCAGTAGTCGGGGTAATGGGACTGTAGCCTTGTCACAGCCAGGTCAGTAGTCGGGGTAATGGGACTGTAGCCTTGTCACAGCCAGGTCAGTAGTCGGGGTAATGGGACTGTAGCCATGTCACAGCCAGGTCAGTAGTCGGGGTAATGGGACTGTAGCCATGTCACAGCCAGGTCAGTAGTCAGGGTAAGTGCTACCAAATAATATAATCTGCATGTACAATGAACTGAAATATAAACGGAACATGTCAAGTGTTGGTCCAATGTTTAATGAGCTGAAATAAAATGTTTATTTCATGTGCACAAATGTTTTTACATCTCTGTTAGTGAGCATATATCATTTGCCAAGATAATCCATCCACTTGACAGGTGTGGCATATCAAGAAGTTGATTAAACAGCATGATCATTACACAGGTGCACTTTCTGCTGGGGACAATAAAAGGCCACTCTAAAATATGCGGTTTTGTCACACAACACTATGCCACAGATGTCTCAAGTTTTGAGGGAGTGTGCAATTGGCATGCTGACTGCAGGAATGTCCACCAGCGCTGTTGCCAGATAATTGACTGTTAATTTCTCTACCTTAAACCACCTCCAATGTCATTTTTTTAAACATTTGGTAGTATGTCCAACTGGCCTCACAACCGAACACAATATGTAACCACGCCAGCCCAGGACCTCCACATCCAGCTTCTTCACCTGCAGGATCGTCTGAGACCAGCCACCTGGACAGCTGATAAAACTGTGGGTTTGCACAACCGAAGAATTTCTGCACAAACCGTCAGAAACTGTTTCATGGAAGCTCATCTGCGTGCTGTCGTCCTCACCAGGGTCGTAACCAATGGGCAAATGCTCAGCTTTGATGGCCACTGGCACGCTGGAGAAGTGTGCTCTTTGCGGATGAATCCCGGTTTCAACTGTAACGGGCAGATGGCAGACAGGGTGTATGGTGTCGTGTGGGCGAGCAGTTTGCTGATGTGAACAGAGTGCCCCATGGTGGCGGTGGGGTTATGGTATGGGCAGGTATAAGCTACAGACAACGAACACAATTGCATTTCATCGATGGCAATTTGAATGCACCATGACGAGATACCGAGAGATACCGTGACGAGATCCTGAGGCCCATTGTCGTGCCATCCATCCACCGCCATCACCTCATGTTTCAGCATGATAATGCACGGCCCATGTTGCAACGATCTGTGCACAATTCCTGGAGGCTGAAAATGTCCCAGTTCTACCTTTTTTATATCTATATTCCCAGTCATGTGAAATCCATATACAGTTGAAGTCGGAAGTTTACATACACCTTAGCCAAATACATTTAAACTCAGTTTTTCACAATTCCTGACATTTAATCCAAGTAAAAATTCCCTGTCTTAGGTCAGTTAGGATCACCACTATATTTTAAAAATGTGAACGTCAGAATAATAGTAGAGAGAATTATTTATTTCAGCTTTTATTTCTTTCATCACATTCCCAGTGGGTCAGAAGTTTACATACACTCAATTAGTATTTGGTAGCATTGCCTTTAACTTGGGTCAAACGTTTCGGGTAGCCTTCCAAAAGCTTCCCACAATAATTTGGGTGAATTTTGGCCCATTTCTCCTGACAGAGCTGGTGTAACTGAGTCAGGTTTGTAGGCCTCCTTGCTCGAAGATGCTTTTTAATTTCTGCCCACATTTTCTCTAGGATTGAGGTCAGGGCTTTGTGATGGCCACTCCAATACTTTGACATTGTTGTTCTTAAGCCATTTTTCCACAACTTTGGAACTATGCTTGGGGTCATTGTCCATTTGGAAGAACCATTTGCGATCAAGCTTTAACTTCCTGACTGATGTCTTGAGATGTTGCTTCAATATATCCACATAATTTTCTTTCCTCCTAATGCCATCTATTTTGTGAAGTGCACCAGTCCCTCCTGCAGCAAAGCACCCCCACAACATGATGCTGCCACCCCCGTGCTTCACGGTTGGGATGGTGTACTTCGGCTTGCAAGCGTCCCCCTTTTTCTTCCGAACATAACAATGGTCATTATGGCCAAACAGTTCTATTTTTGTTTCATCAGACCAGAGGACATTTCTCCAAAAAGTATGATATTTGTCCCCATGTGCAGTTGCAATCCGTAGTCTGGCTTTTTTATGGCGGTTTTGAAGCAGTGGCTTCTTCCTTGCTGAGCGGCCTTTCAGGTTATGTCGATATAGGACTTGTTTTAATGTGGACATACATACTTTGTACTTGTTTCCTCCAGCATCTTCACAAGGTCCTTTGCTGTTGTTCTGGGATTGATTTGCATTTCTCGCACCAAAGTACGTTCATCTCTAGGAGACAGAACGCGTCTCCTTCCTGAGTGGTATGACGGCTGCATGGTCCCATGGTGTTTACACTTGCGTACTATTGTTTGTACAGATGAACGTGGTACCTACAGGCATTTGGAAATTGCTCCCAAGGATGAACCAGATTTGTAGAGGTCTACAAATTTTTTTCTGAGGTCTTGGCTGATTTCTTTTGATTTTCCCATGATGTCAAGCAAAGAGGCACTGCGTTTGAAGGTAGGCCTTGAAATACATACACAGGTACACCTCCAATTGACTCAAATTATGGCAATTAGCCTATCAGAAGCTTCTAAAGCCATGACATCATTTTCTGGAACTTTCCAAGTTTAAAGGCACAGTCAACTTAGTGTATGTAAGGGAAGTCCCCCCCCAATTGTACAAAATAACATGGCAAGTTATTGGCACCGGGCGCAGCATATACACGATGGACAAATACACTATTTCTGGCGGTGTTTCATCCAAAGTTGATGGCAAATGCCATGCTGCAAATGAGCTGTGTAACACTCCAAAATTCCTATAGTGGGCGAGTGTGTTCTATCTACATTTTTCATAGGCCTTTTGTAACGCAAGTCAGGACCCAAGAGTAAAGTTTGGACATTTTGAAAGTTTTGGCAAAAACTTATCGCCCCCTTAAAAAAGTGCTTTCTGGACCGTTTTTCGAAATTCTTTCGAGTTTTATGTCATTTACACATGTGTAAGAACTAAATGAAAATACTTTTTTCAAATTTTATTAACATAATTTTTTTTTACATTTTATTTGAACTTAAGGAATATGTTTTGTGCATTTGGAATGTGATTTCATAGGAAGTCAAAAGTCAAAAATGTCAAAAATTTGGAAAAAAAACGTATAACCTCCTTTAAAAAAGTGTTTTCTGGACCGTTTTTTGAAATTCTTTTGATTTTTAGGTCAATTACACATGTATAAGAACTGTATGAAGATACTTTAGTCACATTTTATTATCATATTTTTTTTTTAAATGTTTACTTGTACTTAAGGAATAGGTTTTGTGCATTTGCAATCTGATTTAATATGAAGTCAAAAATGTGAATAAATTAGAAAAAACTTATCAACCCCTTTAAAAAAGTGCTTTTTGGATTTCATAGTCGAAAATAACATTTTGTTTTTAAAAGGCCAAAATGAAGCATTTAAAACCGTTTTGAAAAATGACGCCTGGTAACCCAAAACATGAAACATAGAATATTTTTTTACTTTTTTTGGAAACCTCCTTAAATCACTCAGGCCAGCACCCATTGATTTTTGCCCGTAGTATAGTGCTCCCAGAGCGGGTATGGAAGTCTGGATCCACCCTAAAAGCATTTAAGGCTCTGTGTGTCTTTAAGCACCATACTTTTTCATTCCATCCTTTCTGTGTGTGTCTGTGTGTGTGTGTGTGTGTGTGAGCTTTTCTTTGACATCTGTTTAGAGAAATGACTGATTTACACTTCATGAGGGTTGCCTAATCACACACTTAAAGTTTTGGAAAGATCTGACTTTTTTAACCCTTTGAAAAAGCACCTTTGACCCCATTTTAAGGCACTTCCGGTTGCCACAGGAAGCTATAAGTAAACACCTATCCTGATCGGGGTATGCTTTTACAGAATCCCGAGTTTTAAGTCTATACGTTAAGAACTGACTGATTTACACAGGGTTGAATGCACTATATATCACAAACTGCTGGTTGGGTGTGGCAAAACACTTTTAGGGTGATTTTATCACTTCCGGTTGCTCCAGGAAGCTTAGAATTAACACAGGTAGACCTCATAGTGGCCTGATGGACTGACATCAAAGACAGGTTCATAAGACATTCATAACCCACATAGGCTTAAGGTTGAATTTAGAGGTGCAGTCAATGCATTCCAATGGGGAGACATGTCATTGTAAACTGTTTGATGTAAACACCTTCTTTTAACTGTCAAGGGTTAATGCCACAAGGTCAAGGTTAGGCTTGCACAGATCGGGAGGACCTTAGGAGTGTTCCTGAGGTGAAATTGTGCTTCTAACCTTAACGGTTCTCTCTCTGTCTCCCAAAAGCAAATAAAATTGACTTTGAGGTCAAAGGGTCATTCGTGTCCGTCTTCTTATAACGGTCGCTGCGCTCAGACCAAGCGAGCTACGGTCAAGCGGGGCATCCCGTTGAACTCGGCACGGCCTGGAGATAATAGTAATGCCATTGCGGGCTTTGTGTGTCTTTAAGCACCGTACTTTTTCACTCCATCCCTGCTGTGTGTGTGTGTGTGTGAGAGCTTTTCTTTGACATCTGTTTAGAGAAATGACTGATTTACAGTTCATGAAGGTTGCCTAATCACACACTTAAAGTTTTGGAAAGATCTGACTTTTTTAACCCTTTGAAACAGCACCTATGACCCCATTTTAAGGCACTTCCGGTTGGCAAACACCTATCCTGATCGGGGTATGCTTTTACAGAATCCTGAGTTTTAAGTCTATACGTTAAGAACTGACTGATTTACACAAGGTTGAATGCACTATATATCACAA
Source organism: Salvelinus fontinalis (assembly GCF_029448725.1). Classification (NCBI taxonomy): domain Eukaryota; kingdom Metazoa; phylum Chordata; class Actinopteri; order Salmoniformes; family Salmonidae; genus Salvelinus; species Salvelinus fontinalis. The sequence continues at coordinate 20,651,243 of NC_074691.1, forward strand.
ACTGCTGGTTGGGTATGGCAAAACACTTTTAGGGTGATTTTATCACTTCCGGTTGCTCCAGGAAGCTTAGAATCAACACAGGTAGACCTCATAGTGGCTTGATGGATTGTCATTGAAGACAGGTTCATAAGACATTCATAACCCACATAGGGTTTATTTAAAGAATGCACGTTACATTTGCATATGATTCAACAGTGAAAAACATCACATCATATTGCAAACATAACACACTGTTGAATCATATTGCAAACATAACACACAGTGTCACTGTCACGTTCCTGACCTGTTTTCTCTTGTTTTGTATGTGTTTATTGGTCAGGGCGTGAGCTGGGTGGGCATTTCTATGTGTTGTGTTTCTATGTTGGGTTAAAGGGTTGCCTGGTATGGCTCTCAATTAGAGGCAGGTGTTTGGCATTTCCTCTGATTGAGAGTCATATTAAGGTAGGTTGTTCTCACTGTTTGTTTGTGGGTGATTGTCGTCCGTGTCTGTACCACACGGGACTGTAGCGTTTGTTCGTTCGTTTGTCATAGTCTGTACCTGTTCCTACGTGCTTCGTGTTTTATGTAAGTACTCATGGTTTAGGTCAGTCTACATTCGTTTTTTTGTTATTTTGTAATCATTCCCAGTGTTTGTTTTCGTGTTTTGTCGTTTACCTTAATAAATTCATTATGTCAACATACCTCGCTGCGTATTGGTCCACCGATCCTTCTCTCCTCTCCTCGTCCGAGGAAGAGGAGGAAGACGACAGCCGTTACAGTTACATTTGCAATATGATGTGTTGAATCATATTGCAAACATAACACACTGTTGAATCATATTGCAAACACACAGTGTTACATTTGCAATATGATGTGTTGAATCATATTGCAAATGTAACGTGCATTCTTTAAATACTTTAGAAATACAAAATTGAACGTCCTGATGACCTCAGTATGGCCGGGCAGTGTTAGTGGTTCCTCTCCATCGCTCGTTGCGTGGAAATTTCATCATGTCGATTTTGGTGATGGTCCCCACCCGTTGAAACATATTGCAAATGCACAAAAGTCAACTAGCAAGTCAGTGTCCATCAGTCAATTGGATATTGTCAGACACCAAACTGATACCATCTGACACCAAACTCACTTTTTCCAACTCCTTTAGAAGCCAACTATAACATATTTCAGAGCAGGCCCAAAATTCACAGCGCCTTCCATTTAAACCATAATAAAACAAATAATACGTAGTTATGTTCTAGCTGCGGGTCCAGTTCTCACATTATGTTTAGCCCTATGTGAGGCGACCTCGAATCCCAAGTTTCGGCTCGATAGGTCATTCGGTGCCCGAGCAATAACTTAATTGGTGCTGAAAATCCACTTTTTTCATTGCCTTGCTACGGGGTCCTTGAATGAGCAATCAAACAGGCTCGTTGGGGTCTGTCTCTATGGGCCGAGCCGGTTTCAATGCACCTAGTCTTGAGACTCTGGGACTTTTCTAAATGTCGTCAGTTTCGTTGAGCTGAAAATGAATTGAAAACATAGCAAATACACGAGGCTGTTTATCGGTCTGAGAACCTTCTAGAGCCACATAACTCACCGTGCACAATCAACCTGAGGTCTAGAACAGGTTTCCAAAGTTTCAGAACTCTAGGTCTGACGGTTCTTTAAAAGTTGGAACAAAAGTAACTACCACAGGCACTGTCTGCCTCTTAGCCCCTCAGTGTGTCCCTCCATCATTTCTGTTTGGGTGTGTAAATTTTTCTTTGAAATCTGATGGGACTAATGACTGATTTACAGTTCAGGAGGGTTGCCTAATCACAAATATGAAGTTTTGGAAAGATTTTACATTTTTAACCCTTCAAAAAAGCCCATTTGACACCAATTATGTCATTTCCGGTTGGCACAGGAAGCTGAAAGTAAACACATATACTCACTGGAGTATGCTGTTAGAGAATCCTGAGTTTTAAGTCTATATGTTAAAAATTGACTGATTTACATAGGGCTGAATGCACTATTTCTCTCAAACTGCAGGTTGGGTATTGCAAACACTTTTAGGGTGATTTTAACCACTTCCGGTTGCTCCAGGAAGCTTAGAATCGACACAGGTAGACCTCATGGTGGCCTGATGGACTGTCATCAAAGACAGGTTCATAAGACATTCATAACCCACATAGGCTTAAGGTTGAATTTAGAGGTGCAGTCAATGTATTCCTATGGGGCGAAATGTCATTGTAAACTGTTTGATGTAAACGCCTTCATTTAACTGTGAAGGGTTAATGCCACAAGGTCAAGGTTAGGCTTGCACAGATCGGGAGGACCTTAGGATTGTTCCTGACGTGAAATTGTGCTTCTAACCTTAACGGTTCTCTCTCTGTCTTCCAAAATCAAAGAAAATTGACATTGAGGTCAAAAGGTCATTTGTGTCCGTTCTCTTGTAACGGTCGCTGCGCTCAGACCGAGCGAGCTACGGTCAAGCGGGGCATCCCGTTGAACTCGGCACGGCCTGGAGAATATGGTGATGTCATTTTAGTGGTGATTTCAGAATGCTATTTAAACTTCCGACTTCAACTGTATTATGGCCTAATGAAGTTATTTCAATTGACTGATTTCCTTATATGAACTGTAACTCAGTAAAATCTTTGAAATTGTTGCATGTTGCATTTATATTTTTGTTCAGTGTAGATAAAATATAAAACTTCTATATAAATAGAAATAGTGAAAAGAACTGGTCCTGGAATCGACCCCTGCAGAACACCTTTATGTACGTCAATAAATTCTGACTTAACCCCATCAATCACTATGGCCTGAATTTCTTCACACTAATCATGAAACTAAGAGCAGTTATAATAGGGTGCTGTGTGTAGCTGGTGTAGAGTGTCAAGCGCAGGACAGCAGAGATGAGTAATCAACGTACTTAACTCAAAATACAAAAATATAAGGCAAATATTATGAGCCCACAATAACGGACCGATTTACAAAGAACAATCACTCACAAACAAACATGGGGAACAGAGGGTTAAATAATAAACAGGTAATTGGGTGAGTGAAACCAGGTGTGTAAGACTAAGACAAAACAAATGGAAAATGAAAAGTGGATCGGCGGTGGCTAGAAGGCCGGTGACGTCGACCGCCGAACGCCGCCCGAACAAGGAGAGGGACCGACTTCGGCGGAAGTCGTGACATGTATTCAAAATAAAGTACCATGCTCAGATAAAAAAGAGCAGAATTTACTTATATGAGTGAAATAGCTCTAAGTAGCAATAGAAGTACAGTTGTCCGTTAGTTTACTCCAATTAGGGTAGGGATGATAGGTTAGGGGGGGAAGTTTTGAGAAAATAAAAATTATAATAAAAAAATCTAAGGGGGATTAGAATTGATTCATAAATGTATAGAACCTACAATCGATCTGCAATTTAAAGCTGATCTACCCCCATGCCAAAAAAAACACACAACCCAACCACAACTAACACTCAACCAACACAAACCACCAAACAACAACCAAAATACAAAAAATCAAAACTAACCCGCAGCCAACGCACAACCTACACTCAACCAAGAACCAACACTCAACCAACACACAACCAACACGTAACCAAACTGCCTGCATGGGACATTGTTGTTTATTCAGTTGGGTGTAATGTTTAGACATCCCTCTGTCACCTTCCAGATTGTGCCTTGATTGACTATTTTACATCAAGAATCAAGTCTGTTCTACACAACACATTTTCATATCTGAGTGTTCTGTGACTAAGCTTTCCAAGTGCTTGCCATGTACCCAGACTGAAACCATATGCTGTACAGTAGATTCCTTGCCAGGCATGATTGGGTTGTAGCAGTTTGTCACCAGTCCGGGTGCTAGTCTGCTTCAGCAGGAGCCAGCACCATTTTATATTTCTCTCCATTGCAAGTATGTCTATTTTTGGATCACCTAGTTTGAACCAGAGCTTACGTTTTACCTGATATGCTCTTGCATGGATCTCTATTGCTGCATCACATTGGGATGCAATGTATTTATGATATTGCTATATTGCATTGGTGTGCATGTTAGTTCAAGCTCTCTATTTGATCAGAATATGAATTAGCATCATATGCTAAGCTAGCAGCTGATCCTGTATGCAGCCAGCAGTATAAAGGTCATATGAAAGAGGGCCTGGAGGTCTGCAGTACATACAGTATGAAGCCTAATGAGGAGCAGGGCTGGTTTAAAATGCAGGACAGTGAAACCAAATGATCACATCTATTATGCATGCTGTCCAGAGTGCAGCCTAACCACTGCCAGGAATAGAAAAAGGGACAACAGACAGATAGTGAGGGAGTGTCAGCAGTGTAAAAGTATGTGCACGAGCACACACACATACACACACACACACACACGCACGCAAGCACACACACACACACACACACACACACACACACACACACACACACACACACACACACACACACACACACACACACACACACACACACACACACACACACACACACACACACACACACACACACAGAGAGACAGGCTCCAGGCAGTGTGCAGTCACTCAGACATAATCAGAGATGAAGCCATGGAGAAAGGTGAATTTTATGGGCTGAGAGAGCAGTCTTTAAGAGGGCTGTGTATGTGACGCAGTTTATAGGCTTTAGTAAAGGAAGATGGCTATATTCTCCCTCCTCCTCCTTCTCCCCTCTCCCTCCATCACTCGAGTGATGACTCAATCTTGAGACAGATAGCTAGCCACTGGCACACTAGGTACTCTGCTCCGGCTATTCTATTTTGGAGAATTGTGGTTCTTCTTCAAATATTACTTTTGCGTCTGGCTCTAAGTATTATTTTATCTCTGACCATGGCCATGAATTCAACCTGTTATTTTAATGACATTGGTTCTCTGGCTTGTGTAATTCTACCATCTCACTCTAGCCTTGGGTATTGCTAGTCAGTGCCTGTAGCTGTATTGTTACACTGCTCTGTAGTCTGTTAGCTATGTTGATAGATGGTTGTGTATTCTACGTCTCTCTCTCTCTCTCTCTCGCCATCACTGCTGCTACTGCAGGGAGAATGTTTTGCTACCCCTGCGCTATTGAATCTAGACAGATCTGCAGTAACAGCAGCAACACGGGCAAGTGGTGACAGAGAGAGCGAGAGAGAGCGAGAGAGAGTGTGTTGACATTGAGAGTGTATGTGGCATCAGGGCTACTGGAAGGTGCCGTGCTCGATCTCTAAAGAGTGTGTATTTGTGTGTGTGCAGGACTGGGGCCGCTGTGAGAAGGGCATAGCTGCGTCTTTGGAGAAGCTGAGGGCCTTTAAGAGGAAGCTGTCCCTGCCTCTACCAGACAACCATGAGGAGCTGCACTCTGAGCAAGTCCGCTGCAAGGTGAGACACACACACACACACACACACACACAGACACACACACAGACACACACACACAGACTCCTGGATTTGTCCAGAGTGCTCCAGCCGTCTTTCTAATCTCGACACAGTGACACGTATTCCTCAGATTCCACATTACAACAGTGTGTATGCTGTGTATCACTGGCTTGGTGTTGTTATGTTGGGGATGCCTGTGTAACTAGCTCTTTGCTTTCACAATGTAGTAATAAACAAATGTAAAATGCAGGACTGATTTGGACTGCATGTTGTATTTCATGTTCCCTGCTTCATGACCATCTCTGATCTGTGCAGACACACTGTGATCACATCTGTTTGCTGTGTGCACTGTACTCACACAGTGACACTCTGTTTTCTGTGTGCACTGTACTCACACAGTGACACTCTGTTTGCTGTGTGCACTGTACTCACACAGTGACACTGTTGGCTGTGTGCACTGTACTCACACAGTGACACTCTGTTTGCTGTGTGCACTGTACTCACACAGTGACACTCTGTTGGCTGTGTGCACTGTACTCACACAGTGGCACTCTGTTGGCTGTGTGCACTGTACTCACACAGTGGCACTCTGTTGGCTGTGTGCACTGTACTCACACAGTGACACTCTGTTGGCTGTGTGCACTGTACTCACACAGTGACACTCTGTTTGCTGTGTGCACTGTACTCACACAGTGACACTCTGTTGGCTGTGTGCACTGTACTCACACAGTGACACTCTGTTTGCTGTGTGCACTGTACTCACACAGTGACACTCTGTTTGCTGTGTGCACTGTACTCACACAGTGACACTCTGTTTGCTGTGTGCACTGTACTCACACAGTGACACTCTGTTTGCTGTGTGCACTGTACTCACACAGTGACACTCTGTTGGCTGTGTGCACTGTACTCACACAGTGAAACTCTGTTTGCTGTGTGCACTGTACTCACTCAGTGACACTCTGTTGGCTGTGTGCACTGTACTCACACAGTGACACTCTGTTTGCTGTGTGCACTGTACTCACACAGTGACACTCTGTTGGCTGTGTGCACTGTACTCACACAGTGACACTCTGTTTGCTGTGTGCACTGTACTCACACAGTGACACTCTGTTGGCTGTGTGCACTGTACTCACTCAGTGACACTCTGTTTGCTGTGTGCACTGTACTCACACAGTGACACTCTGTTGGCTGTGTGCACTGTACTCACACAGTGACACTCTGTTGTCTGTGTGCACTGTACTCACACAGTGCAACTCTGTTTGCTGTGTGCACTGTACTCACACAGTGACACTCTGTTTGCTGTGTGCACTGTACTCACACAGTGATGTTTCATGCATGACATGTCCTCTACTCCTTAGGGTGAAGGGCCAGTAGCATGGTTAGCCTCTGCCAGGGCATCAGCTTTCTGTGTGTGTGTGTGTGTGTGTGTGTGTGTGTGTGTGTGTGTGTGTGTGTGTGTGTGTGTGTGTGTGTGTGTGTGTGTGTGTGTGTGTGTGTGTGTGTGTGTGTGTGTGTGTGTGTGTGTGTGTGTGTGTGTGTGTGTGTGTGTGTGTTAGGCAATTTCATATTATGTAATAAGTTAACGTAATCCACCTGCAACACAAACCGTTAGTAAATAGCTGACACACTGGCAAGGAAGACGTGAGCCTAGTTGCTAATATTTGTGTTTTGGTTTTGGCTTTGGTTTGCAGACAGTTCAGACAGATTTTATTTTTATTCTGTCCTTGCCTATTTTTTGTGTTCAGTCTTAGCAATTAAGGTTTTATACAATGTTAGATTTCCCTGTTTTACGTCTAAGATTTAACACTAAGATAATGTTGTTGGTTATGTTTCCATCTAAGAGGAAATGCCCTTAAGATGCTGTGCTTCATACACACATCATCTTTTATGATTCATTTAGCCTTAGTCATGTTTTCAGCTGAAGCGTTTTAAGACACGTCCTCCTAGTGTTTTCTGTGGCTTTTATGACTCATCACCCGCAGCACCATCTGGTGATGCAGTGGTGCTCAAACAACAGATTAGATAGCTGGTTTTAGCCTGGTGTGACGCTCAGGTTGGCTAGGCTCAGTTAGTCTATATAATATTTTGTTACAATCTTCTCAAACCCAAAAAGATTTGCTCAGCTCTGCATTAGGGCTGGGCGGTTACCATATTTTAATATATAACCCAGTATTGATGCATGGACCGGTTTGGTTTTTTTCTTTACCTTCTATAAAAGGTATTTGAATGTTTGGTTTGTTAAATGTGATACGCTGTGTGTAACGTCCATTTGTATAGTTTACTCTGCTACCTGAGTCCTCCCTCTCTCCTCTCTGTCTCTCCACACCGCTTCCACACAGACCTAGTCCCACCTGTCACTCAAGGAGCACATGTTGCTGTTGCTAGACCACGAGACACTTTCGTTCAGTCTGCATGGTCAATGCAGCACATGCAACAATGTTGTTTCCACTTTGATCTTAATATAAATCCACAAGCGTTCTATAATTACAATATTAGTTTGTGTTTCTTACATCAGCAAACAGCTAGTTTGTATTTTCTTAGCATGTTAAGCTAAATCGTGTTAGCCAATAATGCTACTCGCTAGCTAACTAGCTAATAAAAGTACTGAGTCAGAGCACACGTAGCTGGTTAATACAGCCTGATACCAGTGCTGGTGGAGGCCTAAATCAGCATGTTGTTTGTGCAACAATATATTCTAAATCAAAGAGGAATAGGCAAAGCATGAATATGTTGGCTATATGAACACAGATTTAACGTAGCCAAAGATAATAGGGTGCCATAGGAAACACAGAACATCACTAATAAACATTATATTTACATGATTCCAAAAGTTCACCCAAGTGTTTTGATCTAAATCACAATTGCAACATTTGGTTAAAAATAAGGCCTAGTATTTTTGCCCATATCGTGGCAGTGTGGAAATGATCTGAAATGAGTGCAGGAAATGCAGGAAATTATTTTAGGTTGAAGTTAAATGAAACATTATATAACAATCAGAATGGAGAAAGACCCATTGAAATTATTTAGAATATATGTGTTGCCACCCTAGAGTCACGCACTACTCATAAAGCAAATTTAGAGCTTTTATTAATCAAAAACATGAAATACTGTCAAATACCGTCATACCGTCAAAAAAATTCCCATATCGCCCTACTCTGCATTCCTCTATATTCGTTTAAATGATTGTGTTTGTGTGTGGTGTATCTGTCTTTCAATTAATGTTAAGTAGTTGACGAGCTGTATCGGGAGTGTGATAGATTACCTTTATGTGTGTGTATCCTCTCTTTCTAACCCATCATCTCTCTGTGTGGTGTAGGAGTTAGAGAGCAATGTGGATGGCTGGACTGATGACCTCACCTCTCTGTTCCTGCTGAGGGATTCTCTGGAGGGCGTGGTCGGTGCTGATGACCTCACAGTCCTGCAGGACCGCCTCCAGCTGCTGCAGCGCCAGTGGGAGGAGATCTGTCACCAGGTAGACACACCTGGCGCGCGCACACACACACACACACACACACACAGTGGGAGGATATACACTACTGTTCAAAAGTTTGGGGTCACTTAGAAATGTCCTTGTTTTTGAAAGAAAAGCACATTTTTTGTCCATTAAAATAACATCAAATTGATCAGAAATACAGTGTAGACATTGTTAATGTTGTAAATGACTATTGAAGCTGGAAACTGCTGATTATTTTATGGAATATCTACATATATGTACAGAGGCCCATTATCAGCAACCATCAGTCCTGTGTTCCAATGCCACGTTGTGTTAGCTAATCCAAGTTTATAATTTTAAAAGGCTAACTGATCATTAGAAAACCCTTTTGCAATTATGTTAGCACAGCTGAAAACTGTTGTTCTGATTAAAGAAGCAATAAAACTGGCCTTCTTTAGACTAGTTGAGTCTCTGGATCATCAGCATTTGTGGTTTCGATTACAGGCTCAAAATGGCCAGAAACAAAGACCTTTCTTCTGAAACTCATCAGTCTATTCTTGTTCTGAGAAATGAAGACTATTCCATGCGAGAAATTGCCAAGAAACTGAAGATCTCATACAACGCTGTGTACTACTCCCTTCACAGAACAGCACAAACTGGCTCTAACCAGAATAGAAAGGGGAGTAGGAGGCCCCGGTGCACAACTGAGCAAGAGGACAAGTACATTAGCGTCTAGTTTGAGAAACAGATGCCTCACAAGTCCTCAACTGGCAGCTTCATTAAATAGTACCCGACTCAAAGTCAACAGTGAAGAGGCGACTCCGGGATGTCGGCCTTCTAAGCAGTTCCTCTGTCCAGTGTCTGTGTTCTTTTGCCCATCTTAATCTTTTCTTTTTATTGGCCAGTCTGAAAAAAAACAATGTCTACACTCTATTTCTGATCAATTTGATGTGATTTTAATTGACAAAAAATGTGCTTTTCTTTCAAAAACACTGGCATTTCTAAGTGACTCCAAACTTTTGAACGGTAGTGTATGTCAGCAGGTACACACACGCACGTCATGAACCATAACTCACCTGGCACATGTGTTCAGCACATCCTAAATACAATTGGATATCACAAGTGGGGCAGCAGGGTAGCCTAGTGGTTAGAGCGTTGGACTAGTAACTGAAAGGTTGCAAGTTCAAATCCCCGACAAGGAAAAACTCTGTTGTTCTGCCTCTGAACAAGGCAGTTAACCCACTGTTCCTAGGCTGTCATTGAAAATAAGAATGTGTTCTTAATTGACTTGCCTAGTTAAATAAAGATTTAAAAAAAATATATATCTTTCCAATTTGTAAGTCGCTCTGGATAAGAGCGTCTGCTAAATGACTTAAATGTAAAATTGGGGATAATGAATACAAATAATACTAGAGTGTCTGACTGTGTATCTCTATAGTCAATGCTTTACCACCGAGCCTAGACTTGAGTGTCTCTGGCCCTGCTCTCACAAATACAAAAGTCATCTAATCAGTCTGTTCCCAGATCATTACACATTATGCTAAAATAAACAGTGGGCTATATATCTGTTACACATTGTTATCTTTGCCTGAGTGTGCATGGCTCTTTAGCACAGTGAACAGAGACACAGCAGTGGCGTCTTAACTGTGATGAAGTCCATATGCTGTGTGTTCAGTAAGCATATCTATTGCTTATGTTCCGGACGTCACTCACACAGTGTCATTGTGCCTTAGAGATAATGTAAGGTCGGGGTTAGTTTGGTTCCGGCAGAGAGGATATGCATAGATAACTGCACAGGGCTGGGAGCTTGGCACGCTTTGTAGTTGCTGTTTCAAAGAGTTTTTATTGACTCCAGATATTGTCTGTTTTTCTTCTACGCCCTCCTCCTCTGACCCCCACCCCCCTCCTCCCCTCCATAGCTGTCCCTGCGCAGGCAGCAGGTGAGTGAGAAGCTGAATGAGTGGGCAGTGTTTAACGAGAAGAACAAGGACCTGTGTGAGTGGCTTACCCAGATGGAGAGCAAGGTGTCTCAGAATGGAGACATCAGCATCCAGGAGATGATCGAGAAGCTGCGCAAGGTGATTACACACACACTCACAAAGACATAAACACGACATATAAATACACACTCATTCATACATCTTCATGATCAAGACACACAACAATACACACACTCGCACGCACGCACGCACACACACACACACACACAAACGCATGCACACGCAGACACACACACTCTCTCAATCTCGATCTCACACCTTCTCACGACCTCCTTTTGCAATCCCCCTCTCCCAGGACTACCAGGAAGAGATCGGTGTGGCCCAGGAGAATAAGCAGCAGCTGCAGGTGATGGGGGAGCGCTTGGCCAGGGCCAGCCATGAGAGCAAGGCTGCAGAGATACAACACAAACTCAGCAAGGTCAGCGAGCGCTGGCAACACCTGCTGGACCTCATCGCTGCTAGGTGAGCATGACGGGGATCTGGGTGCAATGTGGGTGAGTGGGGAGATTAAAGTTAAAGGATCACTTTACAAAAAATATATATTTTAGTACTTTTTCTTTAGTCTACTGTTGTCCCACTCCCAAGTGTTTTGATGATGTTGTACCACACACACACACAAATTATTTTGTGTCGAGGTTCTGGCTAACAGCGATTAACTGCACGCAATAAAAGATAAAGAGAGTCGCACACTATATATAAAAACCCAGTACATTTACATTTAAGTCATTTAGCAGACGCTCTTATCCAGAGCGACTTACAAATTGGAAAGTTCATACATATTCATCCTGGTCCCCCCGTGGGAATTGAACCCACAACCCTGGCGTTGCAAGCGCCATGCTCTACCAACTGACCCACACGGGACCACAGTAATTTATTGTGTAAACCACCAACGTTTTGGCATCACTGTGCCTTCTTCACTGTGCCTTCACTGTGCCCTCTCCATGATTGTGCCTCCCACAATAACAATCCGGACATACCCCAACCAAAAACCACTGTGCCTTCACTGTGCCTTCTTCATCATTGTGCCTCCCACAATAACAATCCGGACATACCCCAACCAAAAACCCTGGATGAACGGCAATATCCATACAATGCTGAGAGCCCGTACTGCAGCATTCATTGTCAGCAGAACGAACGCTGATGACTCGGTGGCGCGTTACGTGTACAAGGTGAGCAGGTACTACCTCCGCAAATCCATTTGGGATGCAAAAAGACAATACAGACTCAAACTTGAATTAATGTTCAACAACTCAGACTCGCAACACATGTGGCAAGGACTACGGACTATCACGGAGTACAAAGGCCAATCCAGCTGTGTGGTGCCCACCGAAGCCTCCCTCCCAGATGGGTTTAACACATTCTATGCTCGCTTCGAGGCAGACAACACCAAAGACTCTCGCTGCTCCGGACGACTAGGTAATTATACTCTACGAGGCTGACATGAGGAAAAAGAGTGAATACTCTCAAAGCCGCCGGCCCAGATGGCATCCCTGGCCGCATCCTCAGAGTGTGTGCTGACCAGCTGGCGGGTGTCTTTTTGGACATATTAAACCTGTCCCAGGCTGTAGTCCACACCTGCTTCAAGGAGACCACCATTGTCCCAGTCCCCAAGTAGGACAAGGTAACATGCCCCGTTGCACTCACCCCGGTCATCATAAAGTGCTTTGAGAGGCTGGTCATGGCCCACATCAAGGCCAGCATGCCTGGCACAATGGACCCACTCCAATTTTTTCCTACCATTCCAACAGATCCATGGAAGATGCCATTTCCATCGCTATTCACACGGCTGTAACACATCTGGTCAAGAGGCACACCTATGTGAGAATGCTGTTTGACTACAGTTCAGCATTCAACACTATAGTTCCCTCCAAGCTCAACACCAAGCTCAGAACCCTGGGTCTGGACACCACTCTCTGCAACTGGATCCTGGACTGTGAGGATTGGCAACAACACCTCCTCCACACTGCCTCAACACAGGGCCCCCCAGGGGTGTGTCCTCAGCCCTCTGCTGTACTCCCTGTTCACCCACGACTGTGTGGCTTTGCACAACACCCAACTCTATCATCAAGTTTGCTGATGACACCACGGTTGTAGGCCTGATAACCAACAACAATGAATCAGCCTATAGGGAGGAGGTAAGTTAACTGGCATTGTGGTGTCATGACAACAATCTCTCCCTAAAGGTCAGCAAAACAAAGGAGTTAGTTGTCGATTTCAGGAAGCAGAGAAGGGAACATGCCCCCCTTTTAATTTTATTTAACTAGGCAAGTCAGTTAAGAACACATTTTTATTTACAATGACAGCCCACACCGGCCAAACCCGGACGACGCTGGGCCAATTGTGCGCCGCCCTATGGGACTCCCAATCGCGTCTGGTGATACAGCCTGGATTCAACCCAGGGTGTCTGTAGTGACACCTCATGCACTGAGATGCAGTGCCTTAGACCGCTGCGCCAGTCAGGAGTCAGAAAACAGAATGGAGACGTCAGAAAAGGAATGTGTTATCATGGTCAAAGATTACGGTGTGCATTTTATGCACTGTAAATCCCTATGGGGGGAGGGAATGAACAGAGTTGCTGAGTTGGCTTTACTACCATCTTGCTCTTATGATGTCAGACAATCTCGTCTGAACGTTAGACAATAAAATAGAAACACAATGGTTGTGTTTCAAACACTTGTTGGTCGGACAGATTCAGTTGGAAATTCACATTAACTTCATGGCTATCTGTAAAACGGCCTGAACGTTAGACAATACAATAGAAACACTACAGTTGTGTACCTGTAAAACAACCTGAAGAACCCATCTATTCATATCTTCAACTGGTCCACTGTCTTCAGCTTTGATAATGCCATGATATGGGGTGGCAGGGTAGCCTAGTGGGTAGAGCGCTGTTCTGCCACTGAACAGGCAGTTAACCCACTGTTCCGAGGCCGTCATTGAAAATAAGAATTTGTTCTTAAAGGACTTGCCTAGTTAAATAAAGGTAAAATAAAAAAAATATTCTGCCACTCAGAAGTCATGAGATGGGTGAGAAATCAGATGATGATTGAGCACAGGTGAAAAGACATTATAAAATGAACAACCACACTATGGCCCATTGACATAGCAGTGGGAGAGAGCCATCGATTGAGAAAAGAACATACCCCCCTGTCGAAGCAGATTGGTCAGATCACTTTGTTTTGTCTCTGTTAAACTCAGCATGGTTGATGCTTCAGAAGATTAGTCCATCATGGTCTCCTCGAGCAAGGGAACAATGAACTACAACAGAATAAAACCACACGGCTAAACTAAAGCAAGAGTACCTGCTGCCAGGTATATGAATGGACAATATTAAGATTGGATGACTCGCAATTAAGCACAAGCCGAGTTTGAGTGGGTGGTTTATTGATATTCTGCCTTATAGCAAAATGGGGAAAACAATATTTTCACTATGTGAGTGAGAAAAATATGTTGTTGTCCACTCCACCAGATGACAAACAAATAAATATGCAGAAATGTAAATATTAAATGTTTGGCAGCTACAATGGCAGTTATACACCAGTGTCTAAAATGTCAATACTCAGAGAAAATGTGGTTTGGATAAACAATAAGTGACATAAAAAAATGTGTAAAAGACAAAAACAGAATTGATCAAAACATACCATAGTTTAAGATTTCAAATATTAAGAAGACACTTCACAGTATAGTTACCAGAAAAAAACTTGATAGGTAGTTAAAAAATAAAAAGCATGGGGACTACTCAAAACGGTGCCTGAGGAAGGCCTGCTGCATCATCAAGGACCCCACACCCCCCAGCCAGGAGCTGTTCACTCCCTTACCGTTGGGCAGACGTTACAAGCCATCAGACTGCTGAACACTTGAACTTGACTGACCACCTGCACTGACTCTCTACACCTTAGCACACATGCAAACATAAATATTTGACTATAAATTGTGCCTTCCTGTATTATACTTATGCTAAAATGTTTATTTTATTCTACAGAGCCTAGTGTTGCAAATGGAAAGGTATAGTACTGGAAACCTCCAAAGTTTACCAATATACTACCTGAATTTTTATGTAATCTATCACAAGACATCTAGTGGCCCTTTTTGGGTACTTCAGATTATCACAGGTGTCTGTAATTATCTCTGGCCCTCTGTGTGGTATTATGAGGCCTTATGGCATGTAAAATACACTCAGTTTATTAGGTACCCCGTTCATGAAAATGGTTAACTCCTACAGACAGTGAGTCACGTGACCGTGGCTTGCTATATAAAGCAGGCAGAGAAGAATTGAGGCATTCAGTACTGTTTGATTGAGCGTTAGAATGAGCTAAACGAGTCACCTAAATTACTTTGAGCGTGGTATGATCGTCGGTGCCAGGTGTGCCGTTTCCAATATCTCAGAAACAGCCGACAGCCTGGGGTTTTCACGCACGACAGTGTCTAGGGTTTACAGAGAATGGTGCAACAAACAAAAAACATCCAGTCAGCGGCAGTCCTGTGGGCAAAAACAGCTCATTGATGAGAAGTCGTGCAAGCTAAGAGGCGTACCAGAAATATGCAAATAATGGCGCAGTACAACAGTGGTATGCAGAATGGCTTCTCGGAACGCACAACTCGTCGGTCCTTGTCACGGATGGGCTATTGCAGCAGACAACCACACCAGGTTCCACTCCTATCAGTTAAAAACAAGAAGAAGAGGCTCCAGTGGGCCATTCTACTTCGACCAACACTGAACATTTGAGGAGTGGAAAAATATTGTCTTGTCCGACGAATCCCGATTACTGTTGCGTCATGCAGATGGCAGAGTCAGGATTTGGCGTAAACAGCATGACTCCATGGCCCCATCATGCCTGGTCTCAACAGTACAGGCTGGTGGTGTTGGTGTAACGGTGTGGGGAATGTTTTCCTGGCACACGTTAGGTCCCTTGATACCAAATGAGCAACGTTTCCATGCCCCGAAGAATTCAGCCGCTTCTAAAGGCAAAGGGGGGTCCGACCCAGTACTAGATGGGTGTATCTAATAAACTGGCCACTGAGTGTATATGAAATAATTAAATAAGATGATTTTAAAATAAAAGGTTGTAAATCATTATCCAAAATCAGTGAATGCCATTGGTGTTTTAATATGAGGGTTTCAGTAAATATCAAAAAGAGTGGTGGTGATGATGATGAGGATGATGCTGTGCGCATCTATAGGTCATGTGGATGTGTTGTGTCTGTGCAGCTTGGGTGGGGAAGTGATATGATGTTCTGTAAATTCACAGCAATTCGCTTCCTCCTAGTGGAGAAGTCTTGAGTGAGAGGACGCCTGTGAGTCACATGACTAGAATAGCTGTGACTAGCCTGTTGGTCTTGGTGTCAGGACAACAGGGAGGTAAAAAGAAAGAGAGCAAAAGAGCTCTCATGCCTTCCTCTTCTCTCCCCTCTTCCTCCCCCTTTCCCCTTCCTCTTGCTGAGCCAACTGTTCCCCTCTCTCTTTCCCTCCCTCTATCTTCCTCCGGCTGTTGCCCTCTGAGAATGGAATGGAGGGAGGAGGGGAGAGGGGGGGGGCAGTGAGTGACCCCAGACAGCTGCAGACTTGTTCTATTCTGTCCGTCCCTTTTTCAACAAGGAAAACTGAAAGCAGAGTCAGTTTCTCACAAGTAGTTTCTCAGAAGTATAAGAAAACCTTAAACATACTTTCATTTTGTCTCAACTTGTGGAGTTTTTCAGCAATTGGAGAAAGTATTTCGTAGTTTTGCTTGAAAAGGGAAGGAACTTTTCCCATTCCAGGAGTTCTCACAGAAACACTTGAACTTTTATCTCCTGTGCACACTGGCTCCGTGCACGCCTGCTGTGTGACATTCCATCCGTCTGCCTGCTCTGCGGCACATGGCTCTGACTGTAAGTCCTCTTTTAGCAACAGCAGCACTTGTCACTCTCAGGCACACACACACACACACACACACATGCCGTTTGGGCTGTCTTTTTTTAATACCTTTGAGAGCAGTTGACAAGTAACACTAGTGCCCCCCCCCCCCCCCATGTTAACCCCCCTCTCCCGCCACTACAGGGGGTAAACTAGCTAGACTATAGAAAGTCCCAATCGGAACACCCAGAAGAAAGAGAAGGGAGTTTAAAACCATAGCTAGCTCCATAACGTTACTGTTTATTGACGTTAGCTTTGAGTTTGGACATTCCTGCCCCCATGGTTCTGGACTTGGGGACTGATAACATGGCAGGATGCCCAAGCGAAGACTCAGAGGATCTGCCGGAATGTGACTGCGATATCAACAGGCAGGCTTATCTTAGAGAATTGGGCTGAATTGTTTTGTCTTGGAAAATTACACTGGGGTTGTTTGGAATCTGGCTTGCATGTTCGTTTGCGCTATTGGGCAATTAATTAATCAAATAACTGGTTTTGGATAATAGTCTAAGAAGTTGTCTGCTGTCGGCTGTATACTGGAGAACTACAGTATTGCAGAGCTTTGTGTACTAGCAGAGTGTGGGAGGAGTAGGCTAGCTGTTGTTGACTGTTATAGACGTTGAGACATTTCTCTCTGTGTTGATGAATAGACTGTTGTTTTTCTGCTCTCTAAAAGGTCACTGAGGGGACCAAAAACTCTTTCAATGTCAAACGTTCTTTTCTGTCATCATTAGTGGGTAACAACAAGAGAGAAGCATGAGATATCTTAGTGACTTTTACTCAGTTAAAAACATACTGTAGCTGCTTAGGGTGAGAAGCAGAAACAGTACATCAATGCTATATTTTTCACCTTTTCACCTTGAGCAAATATTTGGCGATTTAGAATATTAGTGATATTGATTGTAATCAGTGTGGGCGGTAACATTATGTAATCAGATTACTTTCACATTGGGTAATATTATTACAGTTACTTTGTCAAATAACGCAATACTTTCAGAATCACATCACTACCGGACGCGTTTCCATGATCAGATCTCGACTTGCTTCCTCATTTAGTTCTGAGCAAGCTGGGAAAGGCTGTTTGGACAAATGTCATGACAGCTGCTTTCCATAGAAATGTATAGAGGGCGCAGCTCTGATCTTTGCCATTGATCGCTTCTGTGATAGAAAAGCCCATAGAGGTCTTTCCCGTCTAGTGGAAAGTGTGCACTCTATACATCTCTATGGTTCTGTGTAGCCTACATGCAGTTTATATCCAGAATTGGCAGCTCCAGAGAATGATTTTAAATGAAAAGATAGGAAATCTGTACAGATTTTTGGCTTACAGTATATGTGGCTAATTAAGCAACACATACGATAGCGCAGTACTTGTATATTAGCACAGGACAGCAGCGCCACAGATGAAACGAGAAACTAGTTATCAAACATGAGTTAGTAAGTAGCCTTTCTTTGGTAGACATCATATGGCTTGCCTTGCTCCTTCCGACAGATTTTGAGATTTTTTGTCATGAAAGTAATATACTGACTAGCAGTGCTTGGCTTAGGCAAGAGCTCACCGGCGCTGAGTACTGGCACCTAAAATTTCTACTGCTTGAGCTCCTGCACATCTTATAGAATATTAGCTCAAAAGTATTGTGGAGCTCCTGCACATCTTATAGAATATTAGCTCAAAAGTATTGTGGAGCTCCTGCACCTAAACTATTTGGGTGCCTGCAAAATGAGTACCGGCACCTATTTCAGTCCAAGTCAAACACTGATAACTAGTAAGATAACATATTACTTTCCACACAAAGTAATATTGTACAGTAACGCATCAAGTAACTAATCCCAACACTGATTATAATATTGTTTATATACAGAGCATGTATCAATGTTTTGAACCACTAAACTATGTCACCACGGCCTGTTCACACACTATCATCCAGAAGGCGAGATCAATACAGGTGCATCAAAGATGGGACCGAGAGACTGAAAAACAGCTTTTATCTCAAGGCCATCTGACTGTTAAATAGCCATCATTAGCCGGCTTCCACCTAGTACCCTGCCCTGAACTTAGTCACTGCCACTAGCCGGCTACCACCCGGTTACCAGTGGAGTAAAGTACTTATGTAAAAATACTTTAAGTAGCGCTTAAGTAGTTTTTTGGGCTATCTGTACTTTACTTTACTATTTATATTTTTGACAACTTTTGGTCACTTTAATAATGTTTACATACTGTTTTACTAATTTCAATAATATATGTTAATTCGGAAAGAATTCAGTCCCCTCCATATTTTGTTACGTTACAGACTTATTCTAAAATTGAGTAAATTGTTTTTTCCCCTCATCCATCGACATACAATACCCATAATGACAAAGCAAAAACAGGTTTTTAGAAATTTTAGCAAATGTATAAAAAATAAATAACTGAAATATCACATTTACATAAGTATTCAGACCCTTTACTCAGTACTTTGTTGAAGCACCTTATGCAGCGTGTACAGCCTCAAGTCTTGGGTATGACGCTACAAGCTTGTCACACCTGTATTTGGGGAGTTTCTCCCATTCTTCTCTGCAGATCCTCTCATTCTTCTCTGCAGATCCTCTCAAGCTCTGTCAGGTTGGAGGGGGAGGGTCGCTGCACAGCTATTTTCAGGTCTCTCCAGAGATGTTTGATTGGGTTCAAGTTGGGGCTCTGGCTGGGCCACTAAAGGGCATTCAGAGACTTGTTCCGAAGCTACTCCTCCGTTGTCTTGGCTGTGTGCTTAGTGTCATTGTTCTGTTGGAAGGTGAACCTTCACCCCAGCCTGAGGTCCTGAGTGCTCTGGAGCAGGTTTTCATCAAGGATCTCTCTGTACTTTGCTCCGTTCATCTTTCCCTCGATCCTGACTAGTCTCCCAGTCCCTGCTGTTGAAAAACATCCGCTCAGCATGATGCTGCCACCGCCATGCTTCACCATAAGGATGGTGCCTGGTTTCCTCCAGACGTGACGCTTGGCATCCAAGCCAAAGAGTTCCATCTTGGTTTCATCAGACCAGAGAATCTTGTTTCTCATGGTCTCAGATTCCTTTTGGTGCCTTTTGGTAAACTCCAAGTGGGCTGTCATGTGCCTTTTACTGAGGAGTGGCTTCCATCTGGCCACTCTACCATAAAGGCCTGATTGGTGGAGTGTTGCAGAGATGGTTGTCCTTCTGGAAGGTTCTCCCATCGCCACAGAGGAACTCTGGAGCTCTGTCAGTGGGACCATTGGGTTCTTGGTCACCTCCCTCACCAAGGCCCTTCTCGCCCGATTGCTCAGTTTGGCCGGGCAGCCAGCTCTACGAAGAGTCTTGGTGGTTCCAAACTTCTTCTATTTAAGAATGATGTAGGCCACTGTGTTCTTGGGGACCTTCAATGCTGCAGACATTTTTTGGTACCCTTCCCCAGATCTGTGCCTCGACACAATCCTGTCTCTGAGCTTTACGGACAATTCCTTCGACCTCATGGCTTGGTTTTTGCTCGGACATGCACTGTAAACGGTGGGACCTTATATAGACAGGTGTGTGCCTTTCCAAATAATGGCCAATCAATTGAATTTACCAAAGGTGGACTCCAATCAAGTTGTAGAAACATCTTAAGGATTATCAATGGAAACAGGATGTAACTGAGCTCAATTTCAAGTCTCATAGCAGAGTCTGAATACTTATGTAAATAAGGTATTTCTGTTTAAAAATATATATCCATTTGCAAAAATGTAAAAAAAACAGTTTTTTGCTTTGTCATTATGGGGTATTGTGTGTAGATTGATGAGGATTTTATTTTATTTTAGCAGTTTTAAACAAGGCTGTAACGTAACAAAATGTGGAAAAATGGAATGGGTCTGAATACTTTCCGAATGCACCGTATGTACTGTATTCTAGTTTATGCCGCTCTGACATTGCTCTTCATAATATTTATGTATTTCTTAATTCCTTTCTTTTACTTTTAGATTTGTGTGTACAAGCATTTTGCTACACCCACAATACATCTGCTAAATATGTGTATCCGACATACCCTGGCATGATGACATTCTGATGAGGCAGTCCATTTATAGATCAGAGTACTCATGGGCTATACACAGCTGAGGTAATAATGCCATATCGTCTGCCCCTATAGACAGGTCTGTGATACAGCCTCCTGTACAGTCACAGTCACAGTGGTATAGGGTGTCTAAAGTAACATAGGCCTGCTAAAATTGTCCAACGGGTAACAACTTATTTACTTTAATTAGTGGATCCAGTACAGAATGGCTCCTGCCTGCATTCAATACTAGTATTTCTGGTGTGACAGGGAGGGACGATGTGAGAGAGCTGCATAACTTTGAAGGGTGTAGTAGTGTGAATGTGAATACTTGACTCTGCTCCTTTGGCAGTTTATAATGGGCGTATTTAAAATCAGAGGACATTCTTTCCATTTCTCACAACCTCCATAAACGTTTTACATATTTAGATTGTAATGCATCACACGTCCAAAATGGATCCCAGACAGATGTTATGTGCGGTTACAATAGGAGTTTAATATTCACAAAAATCTGTCTTGTAAACAAATCCCTAAACCCTTCTGACCTCAGGATATCATCTTCCCCTCCTACAGCCCTCTCGGTTGCAGACATGTTGGTTATGGTTTGTGGTACTGGGCCCCCCCTCTCTACCTCTCATTCCTACTGGAGGACTAGTGATAATGGGGGAGCTGAGTGATATTGTGTTGTTACGGTTGCTTCTTGGTTGTTGAGTTGTTGTTGTGGTTTTTTAGTGGTTATGGTCGATATCTTCAGTGATTGTATGACTACATACAGTAGGTAAAGTTTCTCTCTGAGAATGAAGTAGTAGAATGAATTTGTGGTAGTATTTTGTTTGTTTGTATGGAGGGTGTAACATGACTGAATCTCTCTCTCAGGGTGAAGAAGTTGAGGGAGACACTGGTTGCGGTGCAGCAGCTGGATAAGAACATGTGCAGTCTGCGCTCCTGGCTCGCCCACATCGAGACAGAGCTGACCAGACCTCTCGTCTACGACACCTGTGACGCGCAGGAGATACAGAGGAAACTCAACCAGCAGCAGGTAGGAGGAACACACACTCGCTCTGTTTGTCTGGGAAAGAGACAGACAGGCAGGCAAGGCTAGCTACATGATCAGATCATGTGGGTTGATTTATTTCCTAAAGTACGTGGTAAACATCTGAACAACTGGTGATGATGGAACAGGGTAGAAAGTCATCGCCCAAGTGATGTCTTTATGGTATTTCAAGACAGTGTTTTTTTCTCACCCACTGTTTCTGTTCCTGTCCTCACCCCTCCAATTCTACCCACTCTTCATCCCTTGACCTTTCGCCACCCATCCTCATCTTCTTCTCTCTCTTCCTTCCCCTTTCTCCACCTCCAGGACATTCAGCGGGACATAGAGAAGCACAGTACAGGCGTGGCGTCTGTGTTGAACCTGTGTGAGGTGTTGCTACATGACTGTGACGCCTGTTCTACGGAGACAGAGTGTGACTCCATCCAGCAGGCCACCAGGGGCCTGGACCGACGCTGGAGGAACATCTGTGCCATGTCCATGGAAAGGAGGCTCAAGTGGGTCCTATACACATATAGTACAGTACACACACACACTGTACGCACACTGTACGTATGATATGTGTAGGAACTCTATTTTCTCCTCTTGCAAACCTCCAGTGTGTCAGAATCTTATGTAATTTTGGTAATTAACAGGTTATCTATTGCAATCTATGGTAACTTTGGTAGTTTATACTTGAATACATTATTTTAAATGCTTTCGTAAATAGTAGTCATTTTTGTAAAGGTTTTCTTCCAGGGGTGAAGGAGAGGACCAAAGTGCAGCGCGGCTAGTGTTAAACATGTTTAATACCAGAACAAGTGAAACACTACAAACAACATACAAAATAACAAATGTGCAAAACCGATACAGACCTATCTGGTGCAGAACACAAACACAGAGACAGGTAACAAACACCCACAAAATCCCAACACAAAACAAGCCTCCTATATATGAGTCTCAATCAGAGACAACGACTACCATCTGCCTCTGATTGAAAACCCACACTAGGCTGACATAGAAACAGACAAACTAGACACACAACATAGAATTCCCACCCAGCTCACGTCCTGACCAACTAAACACATACAAAACAACAGAAAACAGGTCAGGAACGTGACAATTTTTTATATATGTGTCCATATCTTCCCTGAGTTTCTAGGAAATAGGCCATAGGGTTAAAGAGAAAATTGCCTATTGACATAGTAAAATATATAAAAGAGTAAAAAATATAGCCCTCGTATTAAACACCAATGGTATTCACTAAGTTGATCTTTTATTTTAAGGATAATGTTTTACAACTTTGTCATTCTATATTTTATTTTAAAATAATCTCTATTAGATTTGTTAAGTATATTTTACATGTGATAAGGCCATATAGAGGGCCAGAGATAATTACAGATACCTGTGATCATCTGAAGTACCCAAAAAGGCACTAGATGTAATGTGATAAAATTACATATATTCCTTGAAAGTTACCAAAATTCTGGTAGTTTACTGGTAAACTTCAAACGTTTCCAGGAGTATACCCTCCCCTTGCAACCCTAAGTGTGTATCATACGTCACTCTCTCGTCTTCTTGTAGGATTGAGGAGACGTGGAGGCTGTGGCAGAAGTTTCTGGATGACTTCTCTCGATTTGAGGAGTGGCTGAAGACCTCAGAGAGGACGGCTGCTCTTCCCAACTCCTCTGGAGTTCTATACACCATCGCAAAGGAGGAGCTCAAGAAGTTTGAGGTACAGGTTAGAGAGCGGTTGAAGTTTGAGGTACAGGTTAGAGAGCGGTTGAAGTTTGAGGTACAGGTTAGAGAGCGGTTGAAGTTTGAGGTACAGGTTAGAGAGCGGTTGAAGTTTGAGGTACAGGTTAGAGAGCGGTTGAAGTTTGAGGTACAGGTTAGAGAGCGGTTGAAGTTTGAGGTACAGGATAGAGAGCGGTTAAAGTTTGTGGTACAGGTTAGAGAGCGGTTGAAGTTTGAGGTACAGGATAGAGAGCGGTTAAAGTTTGTGGTACAGGTTAGAGAGCGGTTGAAGTTTGAGGTACAGGTTAGAGAGCGGTTGAAGTTTGAGGTACAGGTTAGAGAGCGGTTGAAGTTTGAGGTACAGGTTAGAGAGCGGTTGTGGGCAGAGAAAAAGGGAGGAAAGGAGGGGAAGAGTTTAAATAGTTGTAAAGACAGGGTAGGAAGAGAGACCGAGAGATGAAGTAAGAATGAGAGAGCGTGTGTGTACAGTGCAAAGTGAAGGGGGGGGGCATATGGGGTAAAGTGAGAGAGTGCAGAGTAAGAGAAGGGGGATATCAGATTACTGGAATCTGTTTTTGCTGGCCATCACATTCTTCCTACAGTAACTGACCAGGGCCAATGGGGTCATGTGTCAGGGTCATCCCAGGATACCACAGGCTTACTTGAAACCGTTGTTGGGTCAAAATAATCAACCAATTACACATACTGAGACCACCAACCTTACATTTACTTTGTATTTTATTTTGTATGTGTACAGTATTTCTATAAATTCTTCATTCTGATCGTGTGTGTGTCCTAGGCCTTCCAGAGGCAGGTCCAGGAGTTTCTGACCCAGCTGGAGCTGATCAATAAGCAGTACCGCCGACTGGCCAGAGAGAACCGCACAGACTCCTCCTGCCGCCTCCGAGAAATGGTGCATGATGGGAACCGGCGCTGGGACAACCTGCAGAAGAGGGTTGCCTCCATCCTGCGCAGGCTCAAGGTATGCTGGGAAATGTTATGATGTCATAACATATGTTATGAAACAAGGTGATGATATAGCAGAGCCTGGTCAGGTCAAGATTTATCACATAATTTTGTTGTGAAGATAAAAGAGTAGAAACTCAAAAAATACTTAGTTTCACTCTGATCACTGTTTTAATCTAGTTATTAAACAGCCCTACAACACTGTTTTAATCTAGTTATTAAACAGACCTACAACACTGTTTTAGTCTAGTTATTAAACAGACCTATAACACTGTTTTAGTCTAGTTATTAAACAGCCCTAAAACACTGTTTTAATCTAGTTATTAAACAGCCCTATAACACTGTTTTAATCTAGTTATTAAACAGACCTATAACACTGTTTTAGTCTAGTTATTAAACAGCCCTATAACACTGTTTCCCTCTCTGTGTGTTCTCTCAGCACTTTATTGGTCAGAGGGAGGAGTTTGAGACAGCTAGAGACAGCATCCTGGTGTGGCTCACTGAGATGGACCTGCAGCTCACCAACATAGAACACTTCTCAGAGTGTGATGTCCAGGCCAAGATCAAACAGCTAAGGGTAAGAACCAGTGGAGGCTGCTGAGGGGAGGACGGATCATAATAATGGTAGGAACGGAGCAAATGGAATGGCATCAAACACATGCAAACCATGTATTTGATACCATTCCACTGATTCCACTCCAGTCATTACACGAGCCCGTCCTCCCCAATTAAGGTGCCACCAACCTCCTGTGGTAAGAACAGTGTGTCCCGAGTGTGCGTGCATGCATATGTGCGTGCATTCAAGTACGTGTGTGTGAATTTGAATGCTATATTTTCAAAGTTTTTTGAGTTTGAATGAACTCTCTATGACGGCTTGGCAATTTAACTATCTGACTTGGTATCATCCTGTGCTGTATGTAACTAGTATCCTCCCATGACGGATTTAACTGGCATAACAAATAGAGATACATACAAATAGAAACACATACTGAAACGTCTAACCCCTGACCTTTGCTCTGTGTGTGTGTGTGTGTGTTCAGGCGTTCCAGCAGGAGATCTCTCTGAACACAGGGCAGATTGAGCTGGTGTTCAGGCAGGGGGAGGCCCTGATAGAGAAGAGTGAGCCTCTGGATGGTGCTGTTCTAGAGGAGGAACTGGAGGAGCTACAGAGGTACTGGCAGGAGGTGTTTGGACGTGTCGACAGATACTACAAGAAGCTGACACGCCTGCCTGTGAGTAATGTCTTCTGCTTACAGAACACACACATACACTACAAGAAGATATGGGCCATTTGCCAATATGATATAACTATCAAAACCTCGTACACACACCTAGCACGCGCATACAAACACACTCACTCCACCTCTCCTTCCCTTCAGCTTGCCGATGATGAACTAGACTGTTCTGACCGAGATCTGGACATGGACGAGTCGGCTGATCTCTCTGACCTGCAGTGGGGTGACTCCTCTCTCCCCTGCCCCTCCAGTCGCCCCACCTCGGGCTCTGTCCTCCCCCCACAGGCGGACCGCTCGGGCCGGGACACCCCAGCCAGCATGGACTCTATCCCACTGGAGTGGGACCACGACTACGACCTGAGCCGGGGGCTGGAGAGTGCTGGAGGGCGGGGCCTGGGGTCAGACAGGGGCAGAGGACAGGAGCAGGAGGAGGAGTACCTCAGGTCGGCTGCCGCTGTGTTGTCAGGTCAGTATAATACTACTACAGACTGCCGCTGTGTTGTCAGGTTAGTATAATACTACTACAGACTGCCGCTGTGTTGTCAGGTTAGTATAATACTACTACAGACTGCCGCTGTGTTG